>NC_059104.1:46045179-46790179 GCF_020740685.1 Jaculus jaculus
CAAGATATATATTTGGAGTCTTTCATAAGGAAGAGCCTGGTAATGCACAGATTTCTGTTACTTCACATTTCACTGAAATTTTGATTTTGATCTAGGCCAGTTTGAGTGAAAATTTTTCTCTATGGTAGCTCTTGAGCTCCTCCATTCTGTCAGTACAAAGGAGCATGTCACTGAAGTGTGAGAGACTGCCAGTACTTAAATGTACAGAGCACCTTCTTGGTATGAGCTGGAGTTCTGTCCTACAAAGCAGGTACCAAGGCTGCTCCTGGTTCCTGTATCTCATGTTGACCTGTATTTCGTAGGTAGCATAAATGAACCTTCTTTTTCATGTTTATAAATGTGATAATAATTGTGAAGCTTGTTGTATACTCACACACAGTCTCAAAGTGTGCTCTGGGAATACATGTGGACAAAGGAACCCCTGCTTCTTTCATTGAGCAAAAGAAGGTTGGTGCAACATGAACAAATCCCTTCCCAGATGTTTGAAAGAAATAAGATTTTATTTCCTCCAGGCCAACGAAGCAAAGTAGAAAACCAATAATAATTTAAATTTATTTATTCAATAGCTTAAATTCTTATTTTTGACTAAAAATTATTTCCCTTAAAAACATTCTCTGTTTTTTCAAATATTATTGTATCCATTAGTCTAAATTAATAGGTAGTTCTAATTGCATACCTATCCACATGTGATTCAAAGAGGAAAATATCAGTAGAATAAGTATATGTAGAGAGGTATTTTATGTTCTTATTTTAGAAAAAAATAATTGTAGACAACATAATCAAAATTGACACAAATATTTTAATTTATTTGATTTTTAACACTGTTTATGTTAACAGATATATTCTTGGAAATCAACATCAAAAGGGAAACAATTTGTTGCAAAACACTTTAAAATTTATAAAAGTGAACACACAGGGCTGGAGAGTGGCTAAATGGTTAAGGCACTTGCCTGTGAAACCTACAGACCCACATTAGGCTCTCCATAAACCACCTAAGCCAGACCCACAAAGGTAAAGAAAGTGCAAGGGTCACCCATGGCCACTAGGTGGCAAAAGTGTGTGAAGTTTGATTGTAGTGGTTAAGGCCTTGGTGCACTAATTCTTTCTCTCCCTCTCTTTTTCTCTCTCTCTCTCTCTAAAATGAAAAAATAAAAGTTAGGGACTACCTGTCAATAAGGTGTCCACCTAACTTCACTGCACAACACAGGGAAGGAAAGACAAGACATTAAGGGTTCACTGGGTCTCTTCTAAGGGGGAGCAGACCCAGACTTCCAGTGGGAGGGTGCAAAGGGGCAAAACAAGAGAATCATCTGATTCCCACACTCTCAAGTAGTCCAGCAGTCCCCCAACCCCCTCAAGGAGCCCTCCTAGCCACAGTCCCAGCTGCAGGTTCCCGCTGCACTAACAGCAGGCAAGGGGAAACAGGCCAGTGTAGCTCCACCTGTACCATCACACATGGGAGAACACTATCCCACTCGCCACAGTGTGCGAATGCCCTCCCCATCCCACATGAACGCCATCCCACTCTCCCCGCCCCCGCGAGAATGCTACCACACTCACCACTGTCTCACTTGCCACTGCCCTCCACCCTGTGCCCAGGCCCAAACCAGGTGGCCAGCATAGCTCCACCCATGCAGCAAGCCTGGGGAAGAGTCATCCAACTCACCACCACCTCCCACCCACTTGCGCAGACCCAGGCAGGCCAGATTAGCTCCACCTGTGCCTCCAGGCTTTCAGACTCACTGCTTCCTCCCACCCCTGTGCACAGGCCAGGTTGACCAGAGTAACTCCACAAGCACCTAAAGCTCAGGAACACTGTCCCACTAGCAGCCACATTCCCCTATCAACCCAGGCAAGCCAGATTAGCTCCACCCATGCCTCCAAGCTCAGAATCCATCCCACTGGCCACCGCCCTCCATCACCCAGTCCACTTTGGGCCACCTGACCATGCACTCACATATCCTGAATCAGAGTGGTTATTTCTGTTTTGTTGTAAAATGGGTTTTGTTTTATGAATTGTAGTGCCTCTGTGTTTGGTGCATAAAGATTTGTGATTGTGATATCCTCTTTGTTTAAAATTATTTATTTATTTATTTGAGAGGGACAGACACAGAGAGAAAGACAGAGAGAGGGAGAGAGAGATTGGGCGCGCCAGGGCTTCCAGCCACTGCAAACGAACTCCAGACGCGTGCGCCCCCTTGTGCATCTGGCTAACATGGGACCTGGGGAACTGAGCCTCCAACCGGGGTCCTTAGGCTTCACAGGCAAGTGCTTAACTGCTAAGCCATCTCTCCAGCCCGTGATATCCTCTTGTTGGATCATTCCCTTGTTAAGTAGGAGGGGGCATTCTTTGTCTCCTAAACAAACCTATCACAACCATCAAGATAGAAAAAGGTAATCAAACACCTCTCACAATATAAGAGTCCAAGACCAGATGGGTTCTCAGCTGAATTCTATCAAACCTTTAAAGAAGAACTGAAACCAATTTTTCTCAAACTGTGCCACACAGTGGAAGAACAAGGAAAGCTCCAAGCTCCTTCTATGAAGCTAGTATCAAGCTAATACCAAAACCAGGCAGAGATACCACAAGAAAAGAAAACTATAGGCCTATTTCCCTGATGAATTTACATGCGAAATCCTGAACAAAATCCGCAACACATTAAAAGCATTATCCAACTTGATCAAGTAGGCTTCATCCCAGGAATGTAGGGGTGATTCAACATGCAGAAATCTGTCAATGTAATATACTATATAAATAAGTTTAGACACAAAAACTACATGATAATTTCAATAGATACAGAAAAGGCCTTTGACAAAATACAATATCACTTCATGATGAAAATATTAGAGAGAATTGGCATGGACTGTTTATATCTAACATAAAAAAATGGGCTGTATGTAAAGCTCTTAAAGCCCAAATAAAACTTAATGGATAGAGTCTGAAAGAATGCCCATGGAGATCAGGAACACAGCAGGAGTGTCTACTCTCACCTCTGCTTTCAATCTAAAAAACTGGACAAGAAGTATACACTTATGCAATAGTGGTACACACCCTATGTGCTTCCCCAACTATTCTCTGTTTGGAAATAAAGTTCCCTCAGTGGGAAAGAACTTATGCCTGGTACTGGAAACCAAGTAAGATTCCCATAGTCACAATCCTCAAATTTCTGAGTGAAGTCCCCATTGTACTTTGCAGATTAGTGGACACCAAAAATCTTTTGAATAACTTTGCATACTCCCTTTAATCCAAAATGCTCTCACTTTTGGTTGGGGAATCTGCTTTATTTTAAAGATGACAAAGAAAATGGAGGACAGTTAAGATCCATCTATAAGACAAGAACATACCTCACTGGCCACCCCAAGACTTGCCACCTCTTCCACATCTTTCAGGGCCCAGGAGAACTTGCAGTAGAAGCAGGGCCATGAACACTGGTCTTACTGCTAACTTGACATCCAGCTCCAGGGTGATGTTGGCAAGCATGGTAATTAAGCACAACCTATCAAAGCTGAAATCCACAGGCTAAAAAGAACTCAGCACTAAATCAGACTGCCAACAGGCTTGTCATGGCTCAAGGAACACCACAAAATAAGGCTCAAAAAGATTGGAAGAGCCACAGAGTGTGTGGGAATACAAAGTTTCCTCTACTCCATTGGGACTGACTGAAGCCTTCATGCCTCCACAGTAAATGTTATAACCCCACAGAGGATGACCCCAGGAAAGCCAGGACAGTGTAAAGGGAATAGAAGAATATTCTATTAAAAGTAAATAAAATGAGAGAAATTAAATTCTGTGGCTACATAAATGATTATAAATGTCAATAACAAAGTGAACTGTAATCTTATGAGACATAAAAATGGCATAAGAAAACCTACAGCTTAGTAAACCTAGTAAAATATATATTACAGAAAAAAATTAATAATGGAATGAACAGAGGTGTCTCAAGTGGACAGTTCTGCTCTGCATAGGCAAGTTTAATCACAATAATATTCATGCTCAGTATCAGATGATCCCTGGTTGGTAGGGAAGCTTCTGAAGCCCTAAAAACACTGCATATTGTTCTCCCTTGTCTTCTCACAGTCCCTGAAAAATAAGACCATCAAGCTGAAGCCAGCACACTGATTGATAGCCAGACATAAGGAAATCATGTTGGGGCTGAAGCAGAAGCGTCCTTCCTGCTGGCTAGTTTTCATAGTGCTGGAAAGTGCCATATGTCAACTGCCAGCAAGAAAAGCCACCAGTGGGATTATCAAGTAACACATCCTGCATTCTATAACACTGATTCACCAGGCAAGACATAAACTCTGGGGCAATAGTGGCATGATTGCTACTGGAGAAACCAGCAGCTCTCTTGATTAGATTTAAGGCTCTCTCCACCAAAGGGAATTGATACCCAGTAAAATCCAGGTCAAAAGCCCATGGCTGAATCAACTTGCACAAGCTATGCACATGACTCATCCAGTCAATATGTTTTCTAAAGTCAGGGAAGGGTTACGGGAGAATCCTCCTGAACCTAATGAGCTGATGACAAGGATGAGAAGAAACTATGCAGCAGGACTGAGAAGAATAAGGGAGAGTAATGTGAGCTAAATGTAATACATATGTACAAAAGTAAATTAAAGTGAATTATTTGCAGTTAGCAACAGATAATTTGCATAGGTTGAATATTTGTTGGAAAAATATGAGAATAATTTGTGGGATTTATTTGCAGAGCAAACTATGAGGCTATCACAAAATTCCACAAGGATTACTTCTTTCTATGATTTATATTTGCCAAGAAAATTTTTAAAAAAATACTTATTTGTCTGATATTTGAAGTAAATAAAAAAGCAAGAAGTTCTAGGAGATGAATTTAACTAAACTAAACTATTTATAGGTAATGTTACCTCTATTATAGTAAATAACCCTATCCCCATGCATGCTCAGGTAAACAATCCTAAATAATTCAGTGTGGAAAACAATAAGTTATGAAGTTTATGGGGGCATTACTTGGGAAGAAGATGATGTTCAGCAGGAGTGTAAAAAGTTTAAGAGTGGGGTCAAATTATTCTTTTCATATATGAAATTTCCAATAAATTAAACAGTATAAAGTGGCTTCACTGATTTAATGGCTCCTTTGTCCCCAACCCCCAGATCCCCTGCTCCAAAGGGTGGGTGTGCAGAAAGATTACATGACCCAGGGAGATAAACCACCACTCACATTGCAGTTAAGGCCCAGGAAAAACCACAGAGGAAGTGGCGATAACAGCAAAACAGCTGTTTCCATGGTGAGCCTGACAATCAGTGCCAGGGTAGAGGAGATATATGTTGAGGATACAAAACACATATCAAAGCAGAGACCCAAGGCTCCTAAGAGCTCATGACCCACCAAGGCTCAGGGAATTTTGAGAAAGAAGGGGTAGAAAGATTGCAAGAGTCACAGGGTGGGACATCAGCCAAGAGTCATTCTCTCCCCTCAATGACTGACTGCTCCTCCTGAAACCCCATGGGAAGTATCTGCAACCCCACTGCAGAGGGTCCCTTGTAGAATGGTGGCAGGGATGAGAGAAAAGATGGTACCAACACATGATGTGTGCATACAAAGTTCTTAATTATGTATATATTGAAGATGGATGATAGAACAATCCAAAGAAGTGGCTGCAAAAATAAATATGATGTTTTCATTTATACTATAAAAAGTCAATTCCATGGCATATGTAATGAGAAAGTGGTAGCAAATTTGGCAACTTGCAATAAAAACTACAAGGACAGAAAGCTTAGATTAAAACAAAAAAGCATATTAGGTATTTAATGCTTCAAAGTATTATAACTAAGAATATATAAAGACGGAAAGAACACTTTTTATAAATATATATATATATATATATATATATTCATTTAATTTTATAATAAAAGTTTATCACACATATATCTTTTTCATGTGTGTATGTGTGGTGTGCTTGAGTAGCTGTCAACATATTCATATTGGGTAGGTGCACATGTGTGCACAAGCATTTGGAAGCCAGAGGTAGACACTGAGTCACTTCCTTAGTCATTTTTCACTTTATTATATGAGAAAAGCCTTTGATGAATATGGACCTAATCAATTTGGCTCCATTAGCAGGCCAACAAGCCCTGTGTCTTCTCCAGTCTCTGCTTCCCCCATGCCAATATTACAGGAACAGCTCTTCTGCTCCGCTTGTATGTATGTGCTGGGGATCAGAACTCAGGTTCTCTTGCTTAGCAAGCATTTTATTTCAATGATCCATCTCCCCAGTCCTACCTTATTTATCCTGAGAATGTGCTTCCTAACCTTAATGTTGATCAAGATCAATCTCAAAATGTTTGATACAGTTTTGACAAATTAAATATGTGAAGAAATATACATTTGTGTGTGTGTGTGTGTGTGTGTGTGTGTGTGTCTGAGAAAGAGAGAGAGAAAAGTGAAGTGTGTTGTAGTCGTATTTCTTGTATACCCCATGTGCTTGCCAGAAGAGAGGTGTGCTGACCTGTGGTAGCTGGAGAAGAACACTGGACTTTCCACTTGCTTATTCTTCTGCCTGTTCTTACATGAACTGATCACAGAACTAGCTGATTTTTCCTGCCTGCTCTGGCAATTCTTAGGTCTCTACCCCTCTGCAGGACTAGTGTTACAGAGGCCCAGTGCTGCATCCAGATATTATGTGATCCTGAAGACTGGAAGCCAACCAGTCTCTCATGCCTCAGGAGTCCCTCATACTTGCATAAGAAGTGCTCATGACTTTGAGCAATCTTTTCATCCTTCAAACACATTCTGAAAAAAGAAGCAAAAGCTTCAAAAGTTTTACCTACTTGTTTTGCTATTATTATCTATTATTTTTAAAATTAGGAGACTAATATTTGAAAACTAGTGAACATTGTAACAAAATACACTGTATAACTAATAAATTTGAAAAAGCAATGAAAATGAATACATTTTTAAGAATGATAAGAGAATACATTTGTAAAATTTATGGGAATTTAAATCAATTGTTTACACAATGAATTTATACACACATTATTTAATCATCAGATTCATGAAGAAATAGAAGAGGAGACAAGGGGATGATAGAGATTTAATTATCTATAGAGCATTTCTTAAAATTTTAGGGACTTTATTAGTCCTCTAATAAAAATGTTTGAGGACCTACAATTATGATACTCTGCAATATCGCAAAATATGTATCTTAAGAAATTTTCTAGGGCCGGAGAGATGGTTCAGTGGTTAAGGTGCTTGCTTCCAAAGCCTTATGGCCTGTGTTCAGTTCTCTAGTAACTCCATAAAGACAGATGCACAAAGTTTTCCATGGTTCTTGAGTTTCTATACTCTTGAGCTACAAAAAACATTTCAGAATATGTGTGTGGCACAGTCACATGCTTTCTATGGCCCACATATGGAGATCAGAGGACAATTCTAAGGTGGTGGTCTCTGTTTCCACATGGTTGGTGTTTAGGTGGCCTTTTATTGTTCACAGGGCTCATCTAGCTAGCTAGCCCATAATCCCCTGTGGAATTCTCCTGTCTCTGCCTCTACTCTCACTCACTGCATTGTTGAGCTTTACCTGGGCTCTAGGGGTTCTAAACCACCCATCTCCTCAGCTTCTGGAACTACTTAAACCAAAAAATAAAATAAAAGGAAAGGAAAGGAAAGGAAAGGAAAGGAAAGGAAAGGAAAGGAAAGGAAAGGAAAGGAAAGGAAAGGAAAGGAAAGAAAATATAAGGAAATGGAATGCTTGCATTATTGTGGTCACACTTATTTATTTTCTATTCTTTCTATTGTACTCATAATGAAGAAAATAAATTTAGTTATTTGGAATGTGTAGCAGAATTAAGAAGATGAAAAATAAACACAAAATCTTCATTTTTTCCCACTGTCAGAGCAGTACTTCAGTTAAATGGAAGTGCACAATATAGGTGATAAATGCTAAATTTCCTGCCAATTCCACTTTTCTTTTTTTTTTTTTTTTTTGGTTTTTCGAGGTAGGGTCTCACTCTGGTCCAGGCTGACCTGGAATTAACTCTGTAGTCTCAGGGTGGCCTTGAACTCATGGCAATCCTCCTACCTCTGCCTCCCGAGTGCTGGGATTAAAGGCGTGCACCACCACGCCCGGCCACTTTTCTTATTGTATTTAAAGTATATGTTACATTTGTCTTGAACTGTTGTACAATTTCCTCTGTTCACATCGTGTACATTGATTGGCAGTATCTATCAGTTCTCCTCCCCATCTAATTATGTTTCACATTACTACTTTTGTGAGTGCAGTATACAAGTTTTGTCCACCACTGCCTAGTCAGTCAATTCATGTTGAATTTGTTTCTGATGTATGGTATAAATATCAGATCTCGTTTGGTATATGTGTCAGTATATAAACATCTAATAATTGTACTGATAACTTGTTTATTTGTGATATCTTTATACATCCACATTATTTTATTTGTAGACTGTATTTTAATCCAATGTGCATACATATTGGAGTAATTATACACTATGAGATAATTACATGTCTAATATTTTTCTAATGTCAAACAGATAAAAATGGAATTTCAGACAATGGGGAAACATTAGAATTAGCATTTTATTTCCCTCAGATACTTTTTCGCTTATAATTAAAGAATACTTTTCATCAGTTCCTGAAGTTCAAGTATATAAATACATTTTTCTGGGGTTTCTTGGGTTTGATGGTTCTTTTATGTAGTAGTCATTATAAAGTCAATAGGGGAGTGATTTTTTTTCCAGAAAGTATTGTTTACTGTACTTGAGCATTAATTATTTTGGATTTATTCATATTGCTGCTGACATTGGTCATCTCTTCATTCACTGTGACCTTAATTTTTTTAAATTTGATTTATTAGTTTTCATTTCATCAAATACAGGCAGTTTGGCACCATTGTTTAGGCTCATCTATGATCTACCCCCTCCCATTAGACCCTCCTTGTTGATGTAAATGGGTCGTGCATTGTGGTGACCTTAATTTAATAGTACCTTTTTTTTTCTTTCTTTTTTTTTTTTTTTTTTTTTTTTTTTGAAGCAAGCCCAACAGGCTACCTTTTTTGTATATGGGAGAGAAAGAAAGTAAGAGGGAAAAAATGGCATACCAGGATCTTTAGCCACTGAAATCAAACTCCTGAAGTGTGAATCCTCTTGTGTGCCTGTGTGACCTTCCGCGCTTTTGTCACAGTGCATCTTGCTTACCTGAGACCTGGAGAATCAAACATGAGTCATTAGCCTTCATAGGCAAGCATCTTAACTGCTAAGCCATCTCCACAGCCCTAACAGGACCTTTAATTGTATCAGAGTTGAGCATCATTACTTACTTGCTAGATTAATGACAGTCATCATGGGATCTCTTCGTATTCTCTATTATTTTCTTTGTAGACAATAGTTTACATTTCTATAATTTCCATGTATAGTAAATGTTAAGGCTTATGAAATGTAATTGAAAGTATTCTGTACTGACTTTTATTTTGATATCATCTCTGTATGGCTTAGACCAGGCAGTTTTATTCAGTAGGAATTAAATTGCTCTGTACATTCATGCATTGAGAAACTTATCATAAGAGTTTTCATGCATTCATTTGATGGCATCATCTTCATGATTCTCCTCTCTTGGAGTTTGTACAAACTTTCCATTAACTTTAGAAGCCATATACTTCAGTCACAGGATCTATAGAGGGTGATATTTGGTCTTCCTAGGGCTGAAAGCCAACCTTTCCATCTGCCACTGATTATTCCTCCTAAGAACTTCAAATATATTTTTAATTTTCCAAAAATCACAATTATTCTATTATTTCTGTTTGAAATATTTTAAGTCTTCCTGCTAGAAACAAAGCTATATTTGTGTTTCATTCTTTGAGATGAGGCATTTGACAAAGATAGAATGATATTTATAGGCTAAAATGTAGCTATATTTTATATTTAAGGATCAATAATTGTAGATCCTTGAATCAAACAAATTCAACCAGATATTCCTTCCAAGCATACTAGCAACATTGATTTCTTAAGAAAAATTTTAATTCATTTTGCCTTTACTTCTACAGTAAAAAAAAGGTATCTTTCTGTTTTAAAAACATATGTTTTACAATATAGTGAACATATTTTGAAAATAGAAAACAATTCTGCACTGCATTGATAGAGACTATTGTGATAATATAAAAAGGTTTGCAGCACCCAACAAGAATTCTATAAATGATTACTTTAAAAATAATGAACTTTAATCACATCTTGATATATTTACATTGTTTAAATTCCAGGATGAGTACCTGTGTACACAATATTTAGTAACAAGTTTCTCCTTTACATGTATTTTATTCCACTCATATATTCTGTGAGAAACATAATTTTCTATGCTCACCACAAGAAACATCTACCCACATATATGCTGTTATTATTTTTACTTTGCTATAAATATGCAGAAATATTACTAAGTGTAATGAGATACATTTATAGAAATGAAGATATATTTAATAATTCAAGCATATGTAAGCATATATTATCAGCTAAAATATGAGTTTATTATTCATTTTAATCAGCATTCCCTCTTGATACTTTAATTGTTTTACATAGATAAAAGGCAACCTATCTGTGACTTATTTAAGATTTATTAAAATTTAGTTATGTGTATATCTCATACATAAGATTTATCCTTTTATATTACCAAAGAATCTAATAATTTTTAAGCTGATAGTTTATATTTTAGATGTTTAGTGTTTATGTACCTCAAAGAAAATATATGGAAAATTTGCTGAGTTGTTTCAATGAAAAAAAATCTGTGAACAAATCTAGAAACAAGTGTATCAACTAAATAAAGCAACTGATTTAATACAATGGATATTATTATTATCACAACTGCATACCTTAAGTAAAGAAATTTCTCATTTAAAAATTACATATCCTTTCTATATTCATATTAGTAAGTCAATATGGATTCATATCTGAGAATATAGTAAAATAGTTAATTTTTTTTTTCTTTTTGTACTCAGTGAATGCAGTCAAGTTAGTACCATTGTTAGTCTCTTCCCTGTCCTCCCCCCTCCACAGGGATCCTCCTTGTTGGGGTATATGGGTCATGCATTGTGGGGTTAGCCTTTAGTTTTAGGTAGAAGGAAATGTCTCTATGTGTCATGAGCCAATGTGTGGCTCTGACATTCTTTCTGGACCCTCTTCCACAAATTTCCCTGAAACATGTTGGGTTCATTTTAGGTCTGCTTCAGTGTTGAGCTCTTGGGAGCCCCTGTGTCTCTGGATATCTGGTTTTGTAGGGGTTGATTGTTCTCTGTGTCTATTTCCTTCACCATTGTGCTGGTTCCTAGTTGGCCAAGAAAACAGTATTCTTGCATGTTTCTTCAATTATTCTTAATTTCAGTTGGGACCCTATAGAGGTATGATAGGGTGCTTCTATCCTTAGGATCTTTGTGTATCTGAAAAAAAGAAGCAGATTTTATGATGGAGAGTAAAGTTAGCACCAAATAAATGTGATAACCATTATAATGACTTCAGTCATTATTCCAGAGCAAAATTAACCTTTTTGGTAAAGTAGATATGATTTTTTTCTTCTGAAAGTGAATATTATGTATATTTACTTATGTATGTATATGTGTTTATACATGTATATACATGCATGCCTACATACAACATATAGAAGTAAGATTCAGTACTTGGGACACTAATACTTGGAATAAGAGTGCCTGAATTTAAATTCACCACCTACCCATTGTTTTGCCAATAGTCTGTCCTTAAATACTGAGCTTTATTTTTATTTCATTAAAATTTGTGTTGCAATAGTTATTTAACCAATGTGTTGTAAGAATTAGGCATAAAGCATTACACAATTCTCCATGCTTATGTCAATGAATGCTACATATTAACAAGAACACTGAATCATTAAATGCTTATGTAATACATATATTTGCCTTATTAAAATAGCCTTAATTCATATTCTTTCTATATTAATTCTTAAAAAGTTAACTATTGCATGTAGGTGTAAGGATAAAAATTCACATTATTTAACACATCCTGATAATAAAATTATAATTTCATGTTGTAAAAAAAGCTTTTACATATTAACATTCTGAGAACAAATTAATTATTAGAAAATGATTGAAAGGATACTAATTTTAAAATCTATAGAATAGCATTGGGAGTTATGGCAAGCATCAAAAATGTGATTCACATAGGTCAGTTGCCAGAGAAATGCAAAGTGTTCTGAAGTAGCACTGAGGTAACAGATGTATGACTATCTATGAGGTGTTATATCAGATGGGTTCCCACTATCAGAGGCTGCAGACTCCCACAACCATCATTAGCAGACTAGAAAGTGGAGGAAGCTATAGGTACTCAGTCAAGAGGTTGGCATCCCCTCAGCATGGCATTGTAATTTTAGCATGAGGATGTGGAAATTACCAGGACATTACTTTTGTGAGTTTCCATTCAAAGGTTAGGAATCTGTAGTTATTTGCTGGCTGTTGAAGATGACAGGAAACCACATGTCCTTTGAAGAAAAATCCATCCTGTGCATAAGTGGGGGTTTCATCTCTCTTGCTCTCTCTCTCTCTCTCTCTCTCTCTCTCTCTCTCTCTCGCTCTCTTGCTCTCTCTCTTTTTTTTTTTTTTCCTTTTTCCATTAAGACTTATAGTGCGAGGCTCCTTCCCGCTCAGGTAGTGCCAAGGGAAGGACCAGGCCTGTTGGTTCCTCCCTAGGGGTTGAGGGGATGATGAGCATAGGACGACTCAGAAACCTCTCCTGGCCACCGGAGAAAAACCACACTGAGTCAGGAGTCTTTTCCATGCAGAAACAACTCGCTTTATTACTCTGGGCAGTTGCCTATATCATGTTGGAGACGAAGGAGGGAATTTTAGGATGGGGGAAGAGGTAAGGGCCAGTAGTAAACTTTAACTATTGAAATGCTAATTACAATTAACACACGGAAGTAGCAGGCCAGAAGCCATTAGGCATCCTGCTGAGTCATAGCTGGCCAGAGACAGGTCGCCAAACTTTAGCTAGGCTCAGGAAGTTTCACTAGACCTCACGCCTGGGCCTTTCAGGGCCCAACATTATAGAAGGGGCTGCCCAAATTCAAGGTGTATTTTCTGCCTTAGATCACTGACTTACATGCCAATCACTTCAGAAATCATAGTTATGTCACAGATTCCTCCAAACTAAAATATTTTCTCTCCTGACAAAAGGAAGAGGTCTTTGGGGATTCTGGCTTCTGCTTGGAAAGAGACTCTCAGGTTGAGCTACCTTTATGTCATTTAGTGCCTCTAGACTTTCCAACCAGCAGAGCTGCCTGCTGAGCCCTAGGGACACAGCTTTTTTGAGTTGTCACCTATGCTGAGGGACTTTTGGTGATGTGACGGCCTTTGAGGCATCCACTGCTCCTGTAAGCAGCCCCTCACCCTGTCTTCAAGCATCCCCAATAAAGTCATTAGTGCATCAAAATTGATTTTGGTTTGTCGTCTGTGCTGTATCTGGGGTGTAGACACAAGTTTCTGTCACACCAGGGGAAAAGTTTCCTATGACATGCTCACAAAAATGATCAGTAGGGTGCTTTACCAGTTCTTTTTTTTAGGTGTGTCACAATCCTTTCACATGGACAAGCCAAAATAATCATCAGAAGCTACTTCATACATTATATATGGTTGCAGAAAATTAGGAATGATTACGTTATATTTTATTTTTAGAGACTTAGAAAGAATATTCCTAAATAGTGCCAATGCTTTGATGTCCTTACAGACAGGGAAATAGCAGAATTTTTTATTTCTAGTTCTTGTTGATTAGTATTGAACTGGTAAATGCACTTTCCAATGGCAGTAAGCAAACTTTAAAAGATTCATTAACCTAAATGATCACATCAGACTGAAGGGAGAGAACATATGTCTCTGTTGCATAACCTATGGTGAAGTGTCTACCTTTCACTGAGATTCCATAAGGACGTACTCTAGTCTGCTCAACCCAAGACTACATAGCTGCCAGAAGTGAGCAGCTAATATGAGGGTTCAGATTAGAGTAGTCACCACGTATAAAGAAATGGAAAATATAGATGGCATGGCAAAAAATATGCACATAAATTCTCTTCAGATTATTTACAGGGTCGAAACTTAGGTACATTTATGAAAAAGAAACATAGGGGAAAGAAATATCTGAGACCTGAAAACCTGAGTATATATTGCAGCAGCTATTTGTTTGTGTAGACAGGTAAAAGTCCTGTTCATTTAGAATTTTTTAACTTGAGCTCATACTCAAACTGCCAATACGTCATACCTCTGATAAAGACATGAGATACAAAGTCCAATGTACAGTTGCTCGGTATGGATAGATCAATATTAACAGTCTAGAAAGAGGGCTGGAGAGATGGCTTAGTGGTTAAGCGCTTGCCTGTGAAGCCTAAGCACCCCGGTTCGAGGCTCGGTTCCCCAGGTCCCATGTTAGCCAGATGCACAAGGGGGCACATGGGTCTGGAGTTCATTTGCAGAGGCTGGAAACCCTGGCACGCCCATTCTCTCTCTCCCCCTCTATCTGTCTTTCTCTCTGTGTCTGTAGCTTCAAAGAAATAAATAAATAATTTTTAAAAAAAAGTCTAGAAAGAATCAAGGTTATCTGTTCTCTTTGCTTAAAAGAAATCCATCATGTTATAAAAGAAGTTGGTATAACTCAAAAATATGTGTAACACAACTTAACAATAGGTGTATAAAAGTAAACTGTTAGAAATTTAGTAGACCAATGTGGTGGTTTGATTCAGTTGTCCCCCATAAACATAGGTCTTCTGAATGCTAGGTTCCCAGCTGATGGAGATTTCGGAATTAATGCCTGCTAGAGGTGGTGTATTGTTGGGGGCGGGGGTGCTTATGGGTGTTATGTTAGAGCCAATTTCCCCAGGCCAGTGTGTAGCACACTCTCCTGTTCCTGATGCCCACCTTATATAGGCCAGAGGGTCCATTGTTTTCCCTGCTATCATGGAGCTTCCCCTCTAGCCTGTAAGCCTATAAACCAAAATAAACCTCTTTTTCCCACAAGTGGCTCTTGGTTGGGTGAGTTATACCAGCAATGTGAACCTGACTGCAAAGACCATAAAAATGTGGCTCATAATCTATGGAAGAACAAATACATGAGACTACAACATTTTTTCATGTAGAAATTAGGAGTCAGTGATTTAAAGAAAATGACTATGCATATTAGATTTGAATTACTGAACTGCACTATGTGACAGAAATCACATTAAGGCCAAGGAGAACAAATGAAATTATATGATCAATATATTTATGTTATACAAAACAAAAACATGACTTTCAGAAACAAAACTGCCCATATAGACAAATTAAAAAATAAACACTCTAGTAAATGACAAATGGCTTAATACTTCAGAAAAAAATAATAGAGTAAGAGTGACAGATTCAGCAATTCCTAGTTCAGGAAGCCATGTGGATAATGACATGGGGAAGCCTCACTAAATGAACAGACAGATGTTCAAGCTGCTACCTACCATAGGGAACTAAAACAGTTTTTATATCAATAAGGTAAAGAGGCTTCATGCCTTAGGACTTCAGCATAGCCCCTTGCTGGAGCCTGCCTGCTGAAAGGGTTTGAGCCTGATGGGGAGAGAGGATTAAAGAAAGACAGCAGAAAGAATGAAAGCAAGGACTCCAGTACCTGACTGAAGCAAGGTTTATTTCATAGCATTCCTTTTTATATCTTCTTACAAAACAGTTTTTCCATGGACAAAAATTCCATGAGCTTCACACAAGTTTCTATAAGAAAATCCTTCCTGTTACAGGGTTTTTGTACTTCAATCACTTCTCAGTACAAAAGACTATTAAGGCCAGCCAAATGGCTTCCAACACTGAATATACATAGTCTTGTTTACAAGTAGGTGCTAAAGTCTTGCTGCCAAAGGACCCAGAGATATGGATACAAGGCCAGTCAAATGGCTTCCTACACTGAATATACATAATCTTGCTTACATGTAGGTGCTATAGTTTTGCTAAAGTTTTTGCTATAGTTTTGCTAAAGTTTTGCTGCCAAAGGCCAAGGGCTATAGATACAAGTCCAGCCAAATGGCTCCCAGCAACCCTTGATAATGAAGCAGAAAATATGTCTGGACAAATTCATGTTCATCAGTCAATCATATATTTGTGTAATAGATTAAAATATGATTCAAATCACATAGATAGAAGCAATTTAATAATTATACTGGGAAAGAAAGTAAACAGTTAACTGACTATTAATCTAAATATTTAAATATTCATTTACTGAATCCTAAAATATAGTAAAGTGCACATGTTAATTTAACAGAAGTTGCACATGTTCTTGGCCTCATAAAACATTTCTGAGAAATTTTTGCAATTTAGTTTTTTTTAATTGTTTATCAGGTTTAATGACCTAGCAAAATGTTATCCCTATAGATAATCATTTATACAACTGTCTTACAATATACATTTAGTTTAGTAAATATGTATAACTACAAACTGAAGAAAAATATGTATTTAAATCACATTTAAAGAGTTTTTATACAAAGTTATTTGAGAAATGTTAAATTTACTAGTAAGTAACTTGATTTTGTATACTTTATTAAAAAATTTTGGGCTGGGGCTGGAGAGATAGCTTAGTGGTTAAGGCACTTCTCTGTGAAGCTTAAAGACCATGGTTTGATTCTCCAGGTCTCATGTAAGCCAGATACACAAGATGGCACATGCATCTGGAGTTCATTTGCAGTGGCTAGAGGCCCTGGTACTCCCATTCTCTCTCTCTCCCTTTCTCTCTCTTTCTGTTTCAAATATATATATATATATATATATATATATATATATATATATATATATATATATATATATATATATAACTGAAAGAGATGTCTTAGCAGTTAAGTTGCTGCATATGATGCTTACGGATCAGGTTCTATTCCCTAGTACCCACATAAGCCAGGTACACAAGGTGGGCCATGCATCTGGATTTCCTTTGCAGTGGCTGTAGGCCCTGCATACCCATTCTCACTTTTTATCTTCCTTTCTCTCTCTCTCTTCAATAAATAAATAAAATATTTCAAAAATATTTTTTGTGGGGTGTGGTGGCACAAGCCTATAATCTCAGACTTACATGGCTAAGGTAGGAGTATTGCCATGAGTTTGAGGCCAGCCTGGACTAAAATAAATTCCAGGTCAGACTGAGCTAGATATTGATCATGCCTAAAGAAAACAAAGAAAATAGTCATCATTTTCAATGGTGTATAACTTAAAAATTCAATTTAATAATTGTTGCTTCAAACATTTCTATTTTGTTTCATAGTCCAATAATATATTGTGAATTTATATTACAAAATAAATATATTACAGTCTAATGACCAGATATGTTATTTTATTTATATTTGCAAAAACTGTCCAGATAAATAGATTATACCAGTCTAAAAGGTTGTTTGAAATATGTATAATTATTTGTTCTTCAATTATTTTGAAAGTGCTATTAATCTATAATCCATTTTCTTATACAGGTAGAATATTTAACTCATGTAGAAAGTTGATATAAATGCTAGAAATCAATCTGTAATAATTTACAGAAACCTTTTATTCCAAAATATTTTATAAAACCATTTTGGATTGAGCTTACAATAAAAGACATGAAAATACAATTTTGAAGTATACTGTACTTGAGAATTTAGATAAATAATTTGAATTCATTTTAAGCTATTCTCTATAAAATGCTAATTTTAGACAATAAAATGGTAGTTTCATATGTCACAAAAATTCAATATCAGAATGCAATTTAAATATGCATTGAGGGGATGAAGAGATGGCTTAGTGGTTAAGGTGCTTGCCTAGCAGTCTAAGAACCCAGGATTGATTCCCCAGTACCCATGAAAGCCAAAGGCACATGGTGGCACATGGATCTGGAGTTTAGTTTGTAGTGGCTTGAGGCCCTGGCCATTCTTTCTCTCCATCTGTCTCTTTTTTTCTCTCTCTCTCTAATAAGAAAATTAAATATATATAAATGCATTGAACACATTTTTGACACTCCTACTTTGGAAGTGTTCACTGTTTCATGCAATATAAATATAATTTTACTTCTTATATATTTCCTTACCCACTGGGATTGCAGTTTGACAGGCTGGAGTTTTGCAGGCATTACAAATCTGTTTTGTTACTTGTTGATATTATATTTAAGGAAGACATTAAAATAATAGCAGTTTTTAAATTGAGTATTTTATTAAGTGTAATTTGTAATTAACTTTTTTAATATATTTTTTTAAATTTTTATTTATTTATTTGAGAGCGACAGACACAGAGAGAAAGACAGATAGAGGGAGAGAGAGAATGGGCGCGCAAGGGCTTCCAGCCTCTGCAAACGAACTCCAGACGCGTGCGCCCCCTTGTGCATCTGGCTAACTTGGGACCTGGGGAAATGAGCCTCGAACTGGGGTCCTTAGGCTTCACAGGCAAGCGCTTAACTGCTAAGCCATCTCTCCAGCCCTAATTTTTTATAGCGGATATACTTAGTATGGATACATTACCTGTTAGTACCATCCTTTCCCTCCCCCACCTCCCATTCTTCTGGGGGCCCTCTTCAGTGGCCTTGCTGATATTCCCCATGGGGTTATGGGTAATGCATTGAGAGAGCAGCAGTCAGATATTGGGTGGAGACTTAAGTCCTCTCTGTATGATGTCATAACCTATGGCTCTTACAATCTTTCTGTCTCCTCTCTGGCAACATTCCCTGAGCTGGTGTAAGTGTGTTTTAAGTCTACTCCAGTGATGAGCACTTACAGCCTTGGATCTCTGCTTTTGTAGGTGTTGAGTATCCTTTGTGCCTGTCTACTTGGCCCTGAGTGTCTGGATCACCATGGAAACAGCACTCTTGCTTTTCTTCCTATTCCTCTGTGGTTTCAGCTGGGGATAGGCTGAGGTGCAAGGGGTGCCTTACTTATATTCTTGGCTCTTTCTGCCTTCTGAAAAAGAAAAGCAGATTCTCCAATGTTGATTGAGGTCAGCATAGTTAAGCATCATGAATTTAGGGAGGAGATATATATATATATATATATATATATATATATATATATATATATATATATATATATATATATCCCTCTTTAGATCTCAAGGCTCCTAAGTGCTCATCACTAAAGTAGACTTAAAACTCACCCATCACTGCTCAGGGAATATATATATATCTTGATATATATATATATCTTTATCTTTTAGCCAAAGACTAGTAGGGGCTTGTTATTGAAGAACATAATTGTTATTGGAGAATGTAATTGTTATCTCCATAAGATTCTGACCTGATTCCTAGTTCCAGATATGGGTTCCTTTATGGGTTCCAAATAAGAGATCTCTTATCCAATAACAAAGCTATTATTTATTCACAAAAGCTGTATGTCACCATTGTGTGTGTATTTCTTGTCAGGATGGTTGCTTCTGCGTAGCTAAGATCCCTGGTTGTTCACATCCATGTTGGTCACTTTCCCCCAATAGCTCATGTAGCACTTTCCAGCAATTGATGGGCTGTCTGGGGGACTGGATGTCCTCCAGATTCTAGCCAGGTCTCTTCAGGTTCTGTGTCTCCAGCAAATGGTGTCTTCAGCAACAGAGTTGTACCTTTTGCCTCAGGATGGTAACTGGGACTAACAGACCAGAACCCAAACATGTTTTTTTTTTTTTTTTCCTTTAAGGTTAAGCTTCATTTTGCCCTCTCCAGGCCCTTATTTTCAGGTACACCCCCATAATTTACTGAGAGTTAAACTTTTAGTCTATCTTGAAGGATAAAGCTTTCTATGGCACCAGCAACCCCTTTTTTTTCCTATTGGCTGGGCCTGGAGTTAACTCCAAGTATTCCAACAACTCCAACTAATTCAGGTTAGGAACCTCAGATGAACATGTAATGTCCATTTTTCTGAGATTGTGTGTGTTTGCAAAGTATGTTGTGTTCTGAATCTATCCATTTCATACAATTTGTACTGTATTATTTTTCTTACTGATGAATAGTTTTCCATTGTGTAAATGTACTACAAGTTCATCATCTATTAGGCCAATGATTGGCACATAGGTGGATTACAATTATTAGCTATTTATTATCCATTGAGCAGCTATAAACATGGTTGAGTAAATAACTCGATAGTGAAGTATAGAGCCTTTTGGGTGAATGCTCATGGACGGTAGGTAGTTCTACATTCAACTTTTTTAGTAACCTCCATATTGTTTCCCATAGTGATTACAAAAGTTTACATTACCATCAATATTGAATGAGGGTTTCTTTTTTCCCAAATCCTTACAAGCATTGGGTGATATTTCATTTTTTAATGATTTTCATCCTTAGTAGAATAAGGTGGAGTATCACAGTTTCTTTAATTTACATTTCCCAGATGTTTAGGGATGTTGAACATGTACCTCTTCTCATTTTTAATGTTTATTATTGTTATGATGATTAACAATATGTTTCTTATGATATAGTATGTGTTGGTACCCTCTTTTCCTTCATCTCTGCCCCCATTCCATTGGTGATGCTCCAAAGTAGGGTTGCAGGTATTCCCCATGGGTTGTAGATTATACATTGTGAGAGCAACAACCAGTTATTTTGGGGGAGGGGGAATTTCCTGTAAGCCTTATGTCTCAACCTGTGAATCTTACAGTCTTCCCTCCCCCTCTTCCACAAAATTCCCTGAGCAGTGATGGGTGAGTTTTAAGTCTACTTTAGTGATGAGCAATTAGGAGCCTTGAGATCTCAACTTTGGTAGGTGTTTAGTATCCTCAAGGTCTGTCTCCTATACTCTAGCTCTGATAACAAGGAACAGCATGAAAGCAATACTTTTGCTTATTTCCCCACTCCTGTGTGGATTTAGTTGTGGATTGACTGTGAGGGGTAGTTTATCTCCTCTGGTCTTGCTACCTTCTGAAAAAGCATAACAGATTCTCCAATAGAGAGTGAAGTCAGCAAAGTATAATTTATAAGCACTATTAATGTGGGGAGAATTTGATGCATGTAACCCCACTTTTAGGCAAAGACTAGTAAGAGCAAGACACTAGAGAATATAATATTTATCTCCATAGGATACTGATTTTGTTACTGACTCCAGATATGGGTTCCTTTACACTGAGAAGATTTATTAGCCAATCAAAAAGATATTGGTTACCCACTGAGGTGGTGTGCCAGTATCACACTGTTGTTTATATCATGACAGAGTGTTTGCTTCTGAGCAACTTGGACATCTTGTTGCTCAGACCATTGTTGGCCATTTCCGCTTGTAGCTCATGTACCACTTTCCAGGGGACTGGATTTATTCTGAATTCCAGCCAGGTCTCTTTGTGCTCCATGTCAGCAGGACATGGTGTCTTCAGCAATAGAGTCTTAGCTTTTGCCTCAGACAATAATCAAGTGTTTTGACAGAAAGCTATTTTGATTTGGGGACCTTGTAAGTCACTCCTATCAACAGTTCAGTGTGGGTGGGAACCAATCTCTGGTACTGGGAATTATAGGTCAGAGACAGAACTTTTTTTTTTTATTTATTATTTTTGATAGCATTGGACATACTTACTTTGTAAACATACATGTTGGTACCATTCTTTCCCTCATCCTTGCCCCTTTTCTAAACAGGCCCTCATCATTGGGGATGCAGGTCATCCCCATGGGGATTGTGGGTTGTGCAGTTTCAGGGTCAGTAGTAAGTTTTGTGGGAGAAGCAATGTCTCTGTGCATAATGTCCCAACTTATGGTCTAACAACCTTTCTGTCCCCTCTTCTAAAAAATTCCCTGAGCCATGTTGGATGCATTTAAGTCTACTTGAGTTATGGGCTCTTAGGAGCCTCTGGATCTCTGGTTTGTAGGTATTGAGTGCCCTCAGTGTCTATCTCCTTCACCCTTGTTCTTGTAACAGGCTCACTGAGAAAGCAGCACTCTTTCTCATTTCCCCAATTTCATCTGGGGCCATGGTGTAGTGTGATGGGTCATTTATCTCCTCAAATCCCAATCCCATTTGAATAACAGAAACATATTCTCCAATCGACAGTGAAGTGAGCACAAGTTAAATAGGATAACCACTATAAATTTAGAGATAATTTAGTGGGTGTAGACCCTCTTTTAGCCCAAGATTAGTGAGAGATTGATATTGGAAAGTAAAACCGTTATATAGATATAATTCTGACTTGTTTCCCAGTTCCAGATATGGTTTCCTTTCCACTGGATCTATTAGCTAATCCAAGAGCAATTGGTTACCATGGCTATGTGCCACTATTGCACTTGTGTGAGCATCACATCAGGTGGTTTGCTTCTGAGTAGCTTAGACCTCTACTTGCTCAGGCAGATATTGGCCACTTTCCCCCAGTAGCTCATGTAGCAATTCCCAGCATTAGAAAGGCTAACTGTCTGGGAACTCTCCCTCTTCCAGATTCCAGCCAGGTTTCTCCATGCACTGTGCTGACAGCGTATCTGGTGTCTTCAGCAGTAGGGTCTTACCATTAACATTGGTTGGGCAATCAAGTGCTCTGACAGAAGTCTGTCTTGTTCTGGGAGACCTTCTTGGTCTCTGTGATCAACACTTCATTGTGTATGGTAAACACATCCTGGTACTTGGAGAAACAGGCCAGCACTAAGGGAAAAACAGAATGTAAAATAAGAAAGATAAAAAAAGAGAGAAAAACAGGAGAAATTAATGTTGTTAGCGTTCCTTGTACCAGGGTCCTTTGACTGAGGTGCTCCCCCTAATGCCATGTTGAGGGTTCAACATTTTAGTAGTATCTCCCAGGATGTAGAATTCTATGGTACCAGAGCAATTTGGGTTCAGTTTTGTGTCTCCCCCCCAATCATTCCCCTCCCTACAAGTCCTATCCTCTCTATCATCTAAGCCTTGAAATGCTTGTCAGGTATGTTAGCAACTTGAGCCACTCAGGTTAGGAGCTGCAGATGGATGAGACCATGTGACAATTGCTTTTCTGTGATTTGGTGAGTTTACTGAGTATGATCTGTTCCAAGTTTGACCATTTTTCTACAAATTTCACTCTGTCACTTTTTTCTTACTGCTGAGTAAAATTCCATTGTGTGGATATACCCCATCTTGTTTATCCACTTGTCCATTGATGGGAACCTGGGTTGATTCCAGTACATAGTTATTATAAATTAAGCAGTTATAAACATGGTTGAACAAATATCACTGAACTGAGGCATGGAGCTTTTAGGTTAAATGCCTATTAAGGGAATGACTGGGTCTGTTGGTACCACTATATTCAAACTTTTCAGGAGTTTCCATATTGACTTCAATAGTTTTTGTACCAGCTTATATTCCCACCAACAGTGAATGAGTGTTTCTATTTCTCCACATCCTTGTCAACATATTTTTATTTAATTTTTTAAAGTTTTCTATTCTTACTGGGTTAATGTGGAATCTCATAGTTGTATTGATTTTCATTTTCCTAATGGTTAAGGATACTGAGCATTTCCTTAAATGTGTGTTAGACATTTGTAATTATTCTTCTGAGAATTCTCTCCTCAGTTCTCTGCCCCACTTTTGGAGTGGGTTGTTTGGTTTTTTTTTTTTTAGTTTTTGGAGTTATTTGTAGATTTTAGATATTAGGTACATGTTATACAGTTGTCAAAGAGCTTCTCCTGTTCTGTGGGTAATATGTTGGTTCTGATTATGATGTGTTTGTCTGTGAAAAACCTTTTTAGCTTTATGAGATCCCATCAGTTGAGAGCTTCTTTAATTTTCTGTGCTACTGGGATTTTTTTAAGGAAGATTTTTTTTTTTTTCCCCCACTACTATATCATGGAGAGTGCCTCCTATTTTATTTTTCCCAGTAGAAGAGTTTCAGGTCTTATATTGAGGTCTTTAATCCATTTGAACTTGATTTTTGTGCATGGAGAGATGAGTGGGTGAAATTTCATTTCTCTACGTAAGGTCATATAATTTGTTCAACAACATTTGTTGAAGATGCTGTCTTTTCTCTAGTCCACTTTATTGGCACTTTTGTCAACGGTCAAGTAGCTGTAGTTACTTGACCCAAGGTCTGAGTCTTCAAATCTGTTCCAACCATTGATCTACTTTTCTGTTCTTATGAAAGTGACATGTGGTTTTTGTGACTATAAATTTTGGAATATAGCTTTAGATTGGATATGGTGCTAGCTCCAAAGATTTTCTTTTTTCTTTTTTTAATGGTTGTTTGTTTTATTTTGTTTTTGCTGAGGATATGTTTGGATATCCAAGGCCTGTTGCAATCTCATATAAATTTTGAGACCATTTTTTCAATCTATGTGAAGAAAGGTGCTGGTATTTTTATTGGAATTGCATTAAAATTGTATACTGCTTTTGTTAGAATTTCCATTTTCACGATACGAATTTAACCAATCCAGGATCATGTGAGGTCCTTCCATCTTCTCAAGTCCTTAATTTCATTCTTGAGGTTTTCTTTCTTTATTTTTTTTTTCATGTTTTCATTACATAGGGCTTTCACATCCTTGGTTAGTGGTATTCCAATTTATTTAATTTGTTGGTGGTGTTGCTCTCTGTGTATTTGTCCTTTGCATATAGAAAGACTACTGACTTTGGGGCATTGATTTTGTATCCTGCCACTTTACTGAATGAATTAATGACCATTAAAAATTTTGGGGTTGAGATTTTCATTTCACTTATGTATAGGAACTTGTCATTTACAAATGGGGCTAGCTTGACTTCTTCCTTTCCAATTTTCCTTTTTTATTTTTTTCTCCTCTCCTCTTGCTTGTGCTAGTAATTCTAGTACTATGTTGAAGAGCAGTGGTTAAAGTGGGCACCCTGTCTTATTTCAGTTTCAAGGGAAGTTTATTGAGTCTTTTGCCATAAAGTATTATTTGGGCTTTCAGTGCATTATTTATAACCTTTATTGTGTTGAAATATGAGCCCTCCATGCCTATTCATTCCAGCTTTTTGATCATGAAATGTTGCTGTATTTTGTAAAATACTTTCTCTGTATCAATTAAGATGACCATGTGGTTCTTATGTCTAAGTTTATTTTTGTGGTATATTATATTGACTGACTTCCATATGTTGAACCATCCCTGCATCTCTGAGATGAAACCTACATGATCAAGTTGGACAATGCCTTTGACATGTTGTTGAATCCAGTTTTGGAGGATTTTGTTCAGGATCTTTGCATCTAAAATGATCAGGGATATAGGCCTATAGTTTTCTTTTCTTGTTGCAACTCTGTCTGGTTTTGGTATTAGGATTCTGCTAGCTTCATAAAAGGACTTGTGGAGGAATCACAGGTCTCAGATTATGTGAAACATTTTGATAAAAATTGGTTTTAGTTTTTCAATGAAGGTGTGATAGAATTCATCTGAGAAGCTTTCTGGTCTTGGACTTTTTGTTTGGGGGAGGTGTTCATTACTTTTTCCATCTCCACAGTTGTGATAGGTTTGTTTAGGAGATTAATCTTCCAGGGGTGTTAGTTTTGATAGGTGATATGTGTCTAGAAATTCATCCATTTCTTCCAGATTATCCAGTTTTGTGGAATAGAGATTTTGGAAGTATGCCTTGATTATTATTCCAGTTTAACTAATGTCTGTTATGACCTCTCCTTTTTATATTTTTGATTTTGTTAATTTAAGACTTCTTCTTTTATATTTTCTCAATTTTTGCTTTTGCAAGTTGGCCAGGGAGTGGTTTATCACTCTTGTTTATTTAGTTAGTTTTCTGAAGAACCAGCTCTTTGTTTCATTGATCACTTAAATATTTTTTTAATTGCCAATTCATTAAGTTTTGCTCTGATCTTGATTATCTGGAGCTCTTAGGGATGGATTTTTCTTGTTTTTCCTGTGACGTTAGATGGACAGTTAGGTTATTAATTTGGGGTCTCTATGTCTTGGTTATGAATCCATTTAATGCTATAAATTTTCCATTAGTAATTCCTTCATTGTGTCTCATAAATTCTGTTAGGTTGTGTTTTCATTATCATTCAATTCTGAGAATTTAACAATTTCTTTTTTTTTTAAATTTCTTTCACAAACTATTCATTATTTAAAAGTGTGTTGTTTAGCCTCCAGTTTCTGGTTAAGTTCTTCATAGGTCTTCTGCTGATTTATAGCTTTAAAGCATTGTGACCTTATATGATGCAGGAAGTTACTTCAATTTTTCTGAAATTATGGAGGCATGCTTTATGACCTAATATATGGTCAGTTTTGGACAAGGTTCCATTGGTTGCTGAGAAGAATGTGTATTCCACAGAATTGGGGTGGAAAGTTCTGTAGATATCTCTTGTCTAGTTGATCTATGGTATCATTGAGCTCCATTATTTCCCTGCTGATTTTATGCTTGGTTGATCTATCAATGATAATGGAATATTGAAGTCTCCAACTAGGATAGTGTTGGTGTTTATTTCTATTTTGTTGTCAAGTAGGTTTTGTTTTATAAACCGTGGTGCACCTATGTTTGGTAGATACATATTTATGATTGTGATGTTCTCATGTTGGATCATTTCCTTGATGAGTGAGAAGTAGACTTCTTTGTCCTTTTTTATTAATTTTGGTTTGAAGCCTATTTTATCAGATATTAATATAGCAATACCTGCCTTTTTTTCCCATTTGCTTGGAATATCATTATTGTATCCTTTCACCCTGAGGAGGTGTATGTCTTTAGTGATGAGGTAGGTTTCTTTAAAATAGTATATAGAAGATCCATTTTTTTGGATCCACCCTGGTAATTTGTGTCTTTTCATGGGTAAGTTAAGATTCCAAATATTCATGGTTATTACAGCCAGTTTCAAATCAATCCCTATGATGATGAGGTGTTTATAGAGTTTGATACTTTCTAGTGTTTTGTACTTCCTTGAGCTTGTCTATTTTTGGTTATTGTGATCTTCTTGTTGGCTTTTGAGACTCATTGTTTGGCTCTTCTGTGTGTGGAGAATTCCCTAAAGTATTCTCTGCAGGTGATCATTATAGAGTTGACTTTTCTCATGGAAAGTTTTCCTTTAACCATCAATCATGAGTGATACTTTCTCTGGGTAGAGTAGCTTGAGTTAAAAGCCATAGTTTTTTAGGCTTTGAAGTGGTCCATTTCAGGCCCTTCTGGATTTCCAGTTTTCCAATGAGAAATCTGATGTCATTCTGATGGAACTATCTTTGTGTTTTGTTATGTTAAGATATCCCAGTTACCTCATATTCTGCTCACTTGATTTTTTTGAACATTAGCAAAAATATTGGCCTCTCAGCCAATTTCTTCTGTCTCGTCTTCCATTTCAGTGGTTCTGTCTTCCACATGAGTAACTCTGTTAGGGAGGGGCTCCATAAAGGTTTTTATAAGCTTTATTTGGTTTTTGTTTTGTTTTGTTACTTTGCAGTGTTTTCATCACTTTTTTAAGTGTTTTCAATTGGATTTCAATTCGAGTTCTGATTTTCTTGATGCTTTTTGTAATTCTTTCTTACATTTGATCATATCTTCATTAGCATAATCAATTTGTTATTGTGACTTTCCATTTCTTGACTCACATTTAATTCATTAATATATCTTTTGAGGATTCAAACATTTTCTTCAAGCATATTAATGCTATTATCAAAAGCTGAACACTCTAGCAGATGATTCTGTTCAATTTAATTTATATGATTGTTGCTGTTTTGATGGTTTGCTTTGAGTTCAGCAATTCTTTTGTTCAGGGTCTCATTGATTGTTGTGTTTTAATTTTAAGACTGAATTTCTGTTAATTTCTCTCTGATTTCACTCAAGGTTTCTGTTGTGGGATGAGGCATTCTTTGTGACAATCTCTCAGTTTTCTGACTTTTGTTGGCTTTTTTGCATTGTTTTCTACCCAACTTTATTCTATTGATAAGGAAGCACATTTGTTCCTTGTAGGATCTACAGAGGGTGTTATGTTTCAAATGTAAACTGGATTGGTATACTGTTTTACGATGGGGTTATAACTACAGATAAACAGATTTTGGAGACTGCAGGTACATCAAAGTTCCCTGAGAATTGGAATCTCTGGCCTACTCACTCTACTTGCATATACTCTTTAGCACACTGGAATCATGGGTTGCAGAACCTCACACCAGGAAGCTGGAGAGCCAGAGGCAAGTGTCATATTCCTATAATGGCCTGTTTACCCTCTGACTCTGGGAGGTTAATACTAAGGGGCCAGTCCGGATACCAGTGCAAAAGGGCTGTTTCCACACCCACATACAGAGACCAAGATGCACCAAGCTAAGTGCAGGGGACCTACAGGGATCAGGAAATTCCGAGGAGCTAGGGAAGAGGGATCTGTCCTACTCACTCTGCTTCACATGCACCATCTGGTGCACACCTTGTACCCTCCACCTTAGGGTATGTGGCAATTGGTGATCAGGGGCACTTAGATCAGGAAGGTGCAGCAAAGGGTCGGCTTCTACAGCAACCTTGCAGAGTTCAAGCTGTCCCAAGTCAGCAGCAGGGGAACATACTGGGACCAGGAAACTGGGAGGAGCCCCGGGGTACAGGGAGCTGGCCTACTCACTCCAAACCTGCAGAGTGCACTCTCTGGCACAGGGGAAAACATTTTCTTATGTGTGTGTTATCCATTCGTATTTCTTTTTCTGAGATCTCCCCATTCAGTTCTCTGTCCCATTTTTTTTTTTTTCCTGGAGTGGGTTGTTTGATTTTTGTTTGCTTGTTTGTTTAATTTTATGAGTTCTTTGTAGATTCTAGGTATTAGGCCTCTGTCAGTGGAATATCTGGCAAATTTTTCCTCCCATTCTTTTGGTAATCTAATGGTTTTGCTTATGGTATAATTTTCAGTGCAAAAGCTTTTTAGTTCACGAGATCCAACTGGTTGAGTGATTGTTTAATTTTCTGGGCTACTGGGGTTTCCCACTCCTACATCATAGAAAGTTCACCCTAGTTTTTTTCATCCAGTAGTTGAAGAGTTTTATATTGAGGTCTTTAATCCATCTGTTAATTATTTTTGTGTATGGTGAAATTATTGGGTCTAGTTTCACATTTCTACATGTAGTTATCTAATTGGTCCAGCACCATTTGTTGAAGATGCTGCTTTTTTCCAGTCTTCATTATTGGCATCTTTGTTAAAGATCAAATAGCTGTAGGTACTTGACCTAAGTTCTGGGTCTTCAATTAATTCTTAGCTATTGGTCCAAATTTCTGTTTATATGGCAATGCCATGTTTTTATTTATTTTCATTTTTTTTACTATGGATTTGTAGTATAGCTTTAGATCAGGTATGTTGACATATGTTCCATTTTCTGAGTAGATGTTTTCATATCTGAGACTTGCTGCCATTTGATATGAATTTTGAAGTCATTTTTCTATCACTCTGAAGAATGATGCTGGAATTTGTATTGGCATTGCATTAAATCTGTACATTTCTTTGAGCAGAACTGCCATTTTCACATTAATTCTACCTATGCAGGAGCATGGGAGGTATGTCCATCTGATCAAGTTCTCATCAATTTCTTTTCTGAGTGTTTTTATGTTTTCATTATATAGAGCTTTCTCATCTCTGTTGTTCTTGCAAGGCATTTAATGAGTGGCTATTAAAAATGGGACAGCCTAGCTTATTTCTTTCTTGGTAGATTTGTCCTTTGAATATGAAAATACTACTGATTTTTGTGTGTTGATTTTGTATCCTGCCACTTTGTTCAAGGTATTAATTATATAGAAGCTTTGAGATGAAGACTTTGGTCACTTATGTATAGGATCATGTAATCTGCCACTAGGGCTAATTTGACTTCTTCCTTTTCAATTAGAATCTCCTTTATTTCTTTCTCCTGTCTTCTTGCCTGGGCTAGGACTTCTAGTACTATGTTGAAGAACAGTGGTAAGAGTGGACACCCCTGTCTTGTTCCTGATCTCAATTGAAACCCCTTGAGTCTTTCCCCCATTAAATATTATTTGGGGTTTAGGTAGTTTACATATAGCCCTTTTTTTCATGTTGACATATAAACACTCCATGCCTATTTTTTCCATCGTGCTGATCATGAAATGATGTTGCATTTTGTCAAAGGCCTTCTCTGTGTCTGTTGAAATGATTATGTGGTTTCTGTGACTAAGTTTATCTATAACCAATCTCTGATCAGGTAGGCTTCATTCCATGGATGCAGGAATGGGTTAAGCATGATTTTTCACTTTCTCCATACATTCAGTATTGTCAGTTGTTGCATTGTTTGCAGCTGTATGTGAATACTGTGTCACATTATTCATTCATTTTCTGGAATCTTGTTTTCTCACAAAATGAGAGAGTAAAGTCAAACACATACATAGAAATACACAACTGTAGGAGAATGCTTTTAATTATTATATCAAGATAGGTAATTCATAATATATGTTATATATGGTATAAAGTTTAATAAAAGGCTCATATGCACCAAAAGAAGCTGGGTAAAATTTGTAATAATTGTTGAATAATAAACTTATCTACATATTTACTTATACTGAGTAAAATCTTGTCCTAGTGATATTCACTAAGTCTTGCTAGATGGAGATCATATTGGCATGCTTCAGTTACAGCAAAGGTCTGAGACCAATTCTTTTTTTTTTAATTAATTAATTAATTAATTAATTATTTGAGAGCAACAGACACAGAGAGAAAGACAGATAGAGGGAGAGAGAGAGAATGGGTGCGCCAGGGCTTCCAGCCTCTGCAAACGAACTCCAGACGTGTGCGCCCCCTTGTGCATCTGGCTAACGTGGGTCCTGGGGAACCGAGCCTCAAACCGGGGTCCTTTGGCTTCACAGGCAAGCGCTTAACCGCTAAGCCATCTCTCCAGCCCTGAGACCAATTCTTAATGCTTAATGTTGATTTAAAATAGCCTTTTGTGGTTAACTATAATATACTTTTAATTTCCTGTTTTTCTGAGTACCTATTTATCAAAATGTATTTACTGTTATTTCTTAAAAGTTGAAATATGAAGTATATATGACAATAAAATAGAAATTCTTATGCTTCTGTTTGTGCTATTCTCTTTAACTGTCTTAGTCATTGAATCTAAATGTTAATGCATTTCTATCATAAGTTTCAATAATGCAAATTTTCCCTCACAAGCTTCACCCCCAAAATTTTAACATGGAATATATCAACTAAGTTCCATTCAATGTTTTCTAATGTCCAGATCTATTGACCCAGGTGTGATTCATACTTATTTAATGACTGTTTAGATAGCCTCTTTTATTTGTGGTCAGTATTAAAACATCTTCCTGTTATTGGTTCTTAACTAATTATTACATTTGATAGCACAGCATGCTTGTATAAACTTTAATTCTCCTAAATGTGTCTATACTTCATGACTCTAGTGTATCCTAATGATTGTTCTGTGTACTATATTTTTTGAGGAAAAAGATGTTTTTAAGCTGACTAACTTGTTTGATGCCCAAATTAAACTCATACACACTACTCCCCCTCTCACAATAACACACATATTCTCTTTGAGAAATAGTTTACAAATAGCAGGAATATAAAAGGGCGTTTTTCTAAAGTACATGCTTTCAATATCTGATATGGAACTTCTAAGCAGATTACTCTATTCTCATAATAATTATTTATTCATTTTGGCATTGAATCTAAGTAACAACAGAACGAATGCAAGGCAATTTGTGCTGCCTTACCTAAAGCAAACAACCATGATTACAATTTGTTTACAATGGGAGATTCCATTTCCTTGCCCTGCAATTAGTAGACTAACATAGATAGCATTTGAGAAGTATTGCTAATTAATTGTTAATAACCTGCTGGGAACATAACCAAAACAGTCACAAAATTGCAAATCTAGCTATCAAGTGTGTTGGAGCAGAAATGATTTAAGGAATTTAATCAGAATCCTTTGCACAAAGTATTTATTTAGCTGGACTACTTAAATGAAAATGCCATTAACTAAAGAAAATAATCTGAAAATGGTTATGGCCAACCCTTTGTTGGAAAGCATAGAATTTTTTTCAAATATTTTGATTGTATTAAATATAGCCATAACTTTTTTCTAGTATGTTTTTAAATATAATTTTTATTTTCTTCATATATATTTTATATGGTACAACAAGTTTGTAAGTTGTAAAATTATACAAACATGCTTATATTTGCATCACTAAAAAGTGTTCTAAAATCGAAAATTAGATATTGTGTCTATGTAATATTAATATACTAATATCAGATTTTAGTCAGTAGGCACTGTTTTATTTATTTTTTTTTAATGGTATTGTTTTTCAAAGTAAGGTCTTGCTCTAGCTCAGGTTGACCTGGAATTCGCTATGTAATCTTAGGGTGGCCTCAAAGTAATGGTAATCCTCCCACCTCTGCCTCCTGAGTGCTGGGATTAAAGTTGTGCACCACCACACCCAGCACTATTTCTGTAGGCATTTAAAGTCTATTCAAAATAACATTGGTCAAGGATTGGTATGGTGAGGCATGCCTCTTAATCTCAGTACTCAAAGGCAGAGGAAGGATGATTGCTATGAGATTGAGACCAGGCTGAAACTACAGAGTGACTTCCAGGGCACTCTGAGCTCTGTGAGACCCTACCTCAAAAAAAAAACGATAACATTTTGGCTGAACATATGGCTTAGCAGTTATGGTGCTTGCTTGCAAACCCAAAGGACCCAGTTCCTATTCCCCAGGACCCATATAAGCCAGGTGTACAAGGTGGCCCATGCATCTGGAGTTCATTTGCAGTGGCTGGAGGTCTTGGTGTGCCCATTTTCTCTCTCCCCCCTTCTCTCTCATAAATAAATAAAAAGCAAAAAATAACAAAAATATAACATTTGCAAAAAAAAAAACCAAACACATAAAGACAAACACTCAGTGTAAACCCAAGCATTTTCACTTATCCTCTCTCCATTTACTCATATTATATGTTAGACATCATAATTAAGTTAAATTTACTTTTCTTATCTTCCCATTTCTGAATCACACAAAGGTTATTTCTCCATTTTAATTTTATTTATTGTGATTCTCTTCTTAAAAATTTTAACATAGATTAGTTTCATAAAATTAGAATTTTTCAGTGGAACTTGTAAGATCTATCCATATTATATTTTTCTGAGGCCAGCTATAATAATTTACTTTCATTAAACCCATCATTATTAGGCATCATTATATACTAGGTGCTGATCCAAAACCTGAGGCTAGAATATTGATTTTACAAATTAAGCCAAGTCCTCCTGAAGCTTTTAATTTAGAGAGAAAAAAAAACATACTTGATATAATGTCACTCAATGATGAGTGTTTTTAAGGAAAAAGAAAATGCATTAGTAGAATAAAAAAGAGGACATGCAAGGGGGTTACTTTATTAAAAGTGTAAATGTTGAGATGATATCATCCAGGAAATGCAATAGTGTCCTATGTAACACACAAACACACACACACACACACACACACACACACACACACACACAGTGTTAATATCATCTGAATGTAATCTGTAAAGATATATGCTGTGGATGAAATAATTTGTTATTTTTATTTTGAAAGATTTTTACCCTAATTGATGTTTAGACAATGGACTATGAGGCTAAATGGAAAGCAGATTCTTGCTCTGTGGTGATTCTAAGCCCAAGAGAGGCATCAGAATAGCAGATATGTGTATATTATTATGTGGTGATCTGACAAAAAAAATTGGCAATGAATATAGAATCACAAAGTTCTAAGAACAAATAATGAAGGTGATTAAGATAGGCATTCTACATTCTCAGTACAAAAGCAATGATTTAGAAAATAATTTAATACTCAGAGTAGATACTTTCATTACATAGCTTATTAAAATTTATTTGAAGTGTTTTGCAGACTAATTTCTGAATATTTTTGTTTTCTTCTGATAATTCTCAACAGATATTCTTTCTACAAACTATGTTTCTAGGTTTATTACTCTATCCTTTTCAAGTTTATATATTTTATTTTCTTCACATTTAAAATAAAGTTTTTAAAAAAATTCTGACTCAAGTCCTATCTTCTTTTGTAGAAAAAAGTATGTATCAGAATAATAGTTCAGGTTATTAAGATGAAGCCATTTTATTTATTTATTTTAAATACAATATACTCTGCATGACCATCCATTCAAGCAATGCAAGGAAAATGTAAATAGAATGAAAATATCTATTAAATACCACAATACTTGTTAATTCTGAGAAGTAATTAGAATCATATTCATTACAATGCCAGATTTAAAATGTACATTAAGAAACAGTGGGAAAACAAAAAATAAAATAAAAAAAGAAATATTGGGAAAAACAAAATTTTATTTGTCATCCACATTTAGGAAAAATATATGTATGACAAATTAAAGTATAATTTGGGGAACAAATATTAAATAAATTACAAAATAAGATAAAACAAAAAATATAGTTTTCATGTATTTGTATCCATCTACAAACTGATGATGTGAATAGATACAGCCTTTTTTAACTTAGATCTTGCTGTCTGATATGTACAAGAATAACAGAGAAAGACAATTAAATTTTCATTAAAGTTGATTGCAAAATAAAAAGTCATACAATAGGGCTGGAGTGATGGCTTAGAGGTTAATATGCTTGCTTGCAAAGCCAAAGGACCCAGGTTCAATTCTCCAAGATCCACTTAAGCCAGATGCACAAGGTGGTACATGTGTCTGGAGTTCGTTTACAATGGCTGGAGGATTGGCCTGACCATTCTCTCCTTCTCTATATCTGCCTTTTCCTCACTCTCTTCCTTAAATAAATTAAAATTAAAATTGTAAAACAATAGAGATGTGCAACTAAAGAAAATTAGTGAGGAGATACTATTTTTATTAGAGAAATTCTTCATAGTCAGATGCGTTGGTAAAACTAACATATTGAAAGTTACAGAACTATGCCTCTTGTTCTGTCAAATAAACTGTAGCATTTTTTTTAAAGAAAGAAATATAAGAAGGCACAAAAGAAGGAAGAAGCAAAAGGCAAAATGCTAGAAAATTAATATAAAACTCAAAGAATTATTCGTAAGTAATAAAATCATTGTTTATGAATTATAGCATAGGGTAAAAACAATAAAAATAAATAATTTTGGACTATGAAAAAAAGTCAGAGAATACTGCGGAAATGAGAAAATGAGAACATTACAGATCATCTGAAATACAGAAGTTACCATCAAAACTACCATAAGAAGTTGAGAAAAAACATCTGATTTTGGAGCAGTTCATTTAGAATAAACCAAACAAAAGGGTTTTGTTGAACAATAGTTCTAGGAAATTGAATGTATATTTGATTCATATAAAAGGAGGAACAGAAATGATTTAAAATATAATAATAGATTTGATGAACCAAGATCATCATGTGCATGAGACAAGAGAATGGCACCCATGGGAGGAGAAGCAGACTTTCAATTTTCCCTTAGCTTAGGTCCTAAAGGCTTCACAGGATGAGTCAGCTGAGAACACGTCAGCTTCTCTGACAATGAATATTAGCAGAGGGTATCCATGTTCTTGGTTTTTGATTGTATCAGTAAATTTTATAGGACAATTTGTGTGTGTGAGCAAGGGCATTTCATTATTTGAAGAGCAACAAATTGGATTTTCTAAGCAGAAGATCTATGGCCATCATCTCACAATACAATTAGTTGTAGTGAGAGAATGATGCAAGAAAACCAGACAGGTCAAAAAACATAATCTTCTGTACACCAATAATAAGTTATCAAATGTAATGGAATTGTTTTCCACTCATACTAACAATCTCACTTTCAAAAATCTTATGACAATATACATTAAAGTACAAAATAAACATTAGCGAAAGACAATATATTAGTTGATGAAAGGAGATTATACATAAATACACACATATATGTGATTGTTAAAACAAATATCTGTAACTTTAATGTAAGATCATTTACTATGCCAGCAGGTTATAATAAAATTTACACATTTCATTTTTTTCTAAAAATGAAAACATTTTCAATAAATTTATACATATTTATAACTTTTTAAAATTAAAAATATAAACATTTTCTGAGACACATAAAATGGGTTGCAAGAAAATCTTTCTAAGAAATTTAAATAATTTTATGTTTAAAGGAATATGGTTTAGTCATAATGTGGGAATACTTAAAGAACTAAAATTAGTGAAGGCTAAACAAAAACTCATTCCTGATCTAACAAACCACATTGTCTTCATTATAATAACAGCACCAATGTACCTGCTGACTAAATCTAAACATAAGTAAAATTATAACACTGTTAAGAGGGACAAGTTGAAGGAGTAGGAAACACATTGTCATATGTGCACAACCTCAGAAACAATAAAAAATGCCTTCGAATAGGATGTTGAATAAAGAAACATATTGTGGGCTGGAGAGTTGGCTCAACTGTTATGACTTTTGCCTACAAAGCCTAAGAACCAGAATTCAATTCCCCATTACCTATGTAAAGCCTAACACCAGGGATCAATTACCCATACCCATGTGAAGCAGATGTACAAAGTGGCACATGTATCTGGAGTTTGTTTGCAATAGCTAGAGGCACTGGCACATCTATTCTCTTTCTCTCTTTCTTTCCCTGTATCTGTCTCAGCTTGCAAATAGCATATAAATAAGTAAATAAAATGTTTTTTTTTAAAGAAACATGTTGTATCATGACAATGGAATACTATTTAGAAATAAAAAAATATAAAATACAAATATATATAAGCATATATATATATATATTTGGAGAAATCTTATATCCATGTTTCTTTATGAAAGAAGCTAGTCTGAATTGGCTACATTACTATATGATATGGCACTTTGAGAAAGGCAAAACTATACTTTTCAATAATCAGGAGTACCTAAGTAGGGAGAAGTGTTTCTAATCCAGTAGCTGTAGATTGAGCCTGTCAATAATTTACCTTCTATTATACATGAGACTTCATACCTCCCAGAATAGTGATAGTGGGCTAATGCCTGTTGGAGGTGGGGGTTGGGTTCATCAGTGTTGTAGCCAGTAATAAATTGCATATTTCCCACTAAATAAGCTTCCAACCATGATCCTGTAAGCAACTCTAATTTAACTCAATGGATTGAAAAACAGTATGAATGTAAGATGGGGTTTGATGGAAAAGAAGAATAATATGGAAGGAAGAGAAGGATAATTAAGAATAATTTGGGAGATTATGATCAAATACAGTATATTTTTATAAAATGTCAAGAATGGAAACAAATAAATAAAAGTTTATCTTATTTCCAAAGAACAAGATGCTCATGAATAAGTACTCAAAGGTTGATAATGCAACTCTGCATTGTCTTCAAGGGTGCTGATTTCCTAGTATGCCTAAATACCACATTTCATACAAGAAAAATAGGTTAGGGAAAAGAGTAAAAGGCATTGTATTTTCTAGGTAATTTTCTCAAAGATGTGTCAAATATTCAAATTTTATATCTCATTGTTGGAAACTATTAGCTCAGTATCTGAAAAGTAGACCAGAACTTATATTTTACTTGAGTATTTTTTAACCTAAAAAAGAATCAAAGTTAACCTGTTAAATAGAAGGAACAGAGATTTAATATAGTGGGCTACTTGTACTTGCTACTAAGACAAATATTAGGGATATAATGTGAAATAACCTCATTTATCCATCTATTTGTTATTGATTGAGGAGAGAAAAATAAAATCATACACACTTGAAAATAGAACATTGAAAGAAATTTGACATTAGGTAGATTCACCACAGGCAAATATGATCATATAGTAGACAGAAGAAAAATCATACATCTTTTAGTCCAGGGTATATCTGGAGGGGTACAAGATGAAGGAAATACACCATGAAAGAGACAGTTTTAGTTAATATAATAAGATTAATATATATTGTGATTAACTGTCTGAACATTCAAGAGAAAATAGGGAGAAATTTACTCAGATTCATCAGTAGACAATTTAAAAAATATCTATTGCAGACATTTATACTGAAGACTTATTTTTCTGGCTGCAATTCACCAAACTTCTATCAAATATCTGGACATCATTTTGCCTTCCTGTTTGAATTAGGTAACTAGTCAGTAAGGAATGCTAATACTCCTAAAGTTTTAATATTGTGCTAAATATCAACTCTTTGTGCTAAATATTTTTTAAATGTTATATTGTTGTTAATGGAAAATAGGATAAAGTATGGTTTGCCTGACACAAAAGAAAATTACTTTTTAAAAATTTTATCTTAATTTTTTGTTTATTTTTTTAATTTATACATTTGAAAGTGAAATTGACAGAGAGAAACAGGCAGATAGAGAGAAAGAAGGGGTGTGCCAAGGCTTCCATCCACTGCCAATGAACTCCAGATGGATGTGCCCACTTGTGCATCTGGCCAACGAGGGTCCTGGGGACTCAAGCCTTGAACCAGGGTCCTTAGGCTTCACAGGCAAGTGCTTCACTGCTAAGCCATCTCTCCAGCCCAAATTGCTTTGTTTTAATGCTACCTCAGAGAAACTATTCTAAGTTGTTATGAAGGAATATAATTGCTCTTGTAAACATGCATATGCACACTTTTATACATACATCTAGAAGCGTGTAACTCTCAAAAAGCTTGGTTATTTGACGTTTTCACACATTTGATATTATTAACATAATTCTATACATGTTATATATGTACATGTCTCATGATATATGGATAGAGAGAGAGAATAGAAATATAGAAAAGCTCAATTGTTTACAATATGTATGTTTTCATACATGAAACTAGAAAAGATATTTTCTCTTGTATAGAAGAATGTAATTGTGTTTTAGAAAATAGTTGTAACAATGCATTCTGCAACGGTAGTGTATTATTTCTTCTGTACCAAATACTCATGTATTTTAAAATCATTTTTTTAAATTGCTCAATCTAGGTCTGTGAAATTACTTTGCACTTGTATTTCATCAACCAATAAAATGGTTATGTACCTCTGTGAAAGCCTATTTTTATTCTCCTGATTTTTATAATGAATATTTTCCATTGTATGTTAAAATATAAGAAATCCTGTTACTTATGAGTGTTCAAATATTTTCCAATTTGTCTTTCTATTCTTTTCAATGTATTTAGTAGATTTGTAATTTTAATAAGTTAAGTTGTTATATTGTTATGGGAAAATTCAAATTATAACTTAGTTTTTCTTTTTTTGGTTTTCCTTGGTAGGGTCTAACTATAGTTCAGAAAGACCTGGAATTCACCATGTAGTCTCAGGGTGGCCTTGAATTTGTCATAATCCTCCTATGTCTGCTTCCCAAGTGATGGAATTAAAGGTATGTACCACCACGCCTGGCAATAACTTAGTTTTTGCTGCTATATAAAATAAGCTCTCACTAGTCTTTGGCCAAAAAAGAGTCTACACCCATCAAAATATCTCTAAATTACAATGCTTATCCCCTTTAGGCTATATTGATGTCACTCTCCATTGGAGAATGCATTTTTCTTTTTCAGGAGGCAGCATGAACAAAGGACAACTAAATTCCACCACTAAGACAAATAAAAATAGCTGACTACCTGGCAGGAGATGAACCATCAATTAGGTTCCAGGTGAAACCACAGAGGAACTGGGAAAATGAGTAAGAATGCTGCTTTCACATTGAGCCTGACAACCTGATTTGCAGTGATGGAGACAGAACAGTGAGGATACTCAAAATGAACCAAAACAGAAATCCATAAGCTGTGGAGAACTCACCACTACAGTAGACTTAAAACACACCTACCATGACACAGAGAATTTTGTGGAAAATGAGGTGAAAAAATTGTAGGAGCTGCATAATGGGTGGGAATATTTAGAGGCATTACCACCCCACCACACACACACAATGACTGACTGCTTGTCTCACAATTTATAACCCAAAACCACATGGTGAACACCTGTAATTCCACTGAGGTAAAGTCTCAGTGGAATGGGAGCAGGGAGGGGGAAAATTATGATACCAACATATGATGTGCTGATAAAAATATATACTTATAAAATATTTTAAAGGCAGAACTGTCTTCAGTGTAACTATCATTAAAGCATACTTTCTACTAGGATGGGTTTTCGAATAAGCAAGCAACTCATCTTGCCTGTCTCGAACCAGAAGGAGGACCTTTAGACTTTGGGAGTTAAGGATAGATGAATGTGGACAGTAGCTCATTCCTGACATTTGGGTGTGAAAGCTCAGAGAACTTCACACTGATCTGGTGTTTAGACTAATGAAAGCTGTTATATAATTCAGAAAACTGATGGAGTTTTACTTCTGTAGTTAAAAAAGATATTACACAAGTCAACAATATACATACAAACTCTAAATAAAATGGACAAAAATTTCTTTTGTAGTGATAAGCACCTCTAGTTTTAGTGTTCTGGAAGCTGAAGCTAGACAATGACAAATTCAAAGCCAGTGTTGCTATATACTGAGACCATGAATTAAAGAAAGAAAACAAAGAGAAGCAAAAATAAAGTGAATGCTGCTTTTAAGGAATTTCTATGTATTACTCTCCACTGGAGAATCTGCTTTGGTTCAGATAGACGCAGATCCTAAGCATAAAACACCACATCATACCTCAAAAGGGCCCCAGCTGAAACTAACAATAATTGGCAAAACAAGCAAGGATGCTGTTTTCTTGTTGAACCTGGTACCATCACAAGGGTGAAGGAGATCGACACAGAGACCAATCAACTTCTACCAAATCAGATATCCAGAGACACAAAGGCTGCCAACACCTTATCACTGAAGCAGACCCAAAATGAACCCAACATGGCTCAGGAAAATTTTGGGGAAGAGGGTGCCGAAAGACTGTCAGAGCCATACATTGTGTGATGATACACAGAGACATTTCCTCCTACCCATAACTGTGGGCTAACTCCACAATGTGTGATATACCTCAACAAGGCGGGGCTAAAGGGAGGGGTAGGACTTTGAGGAGGCTAACAATGGTACCAACTTGACTGTATTCACTGAGAACAAAACTGATTAATAAAATAAAATGTAAAAATAAAAAAAATAAAAATAACAAAAATTCAAACATATCCAGGAGCATGGGAGGTCTTTCCATTTTCTCAAGTCCTCCTCAATTTCTTTTCTTTTTTTTTTTTTTTGAGTGTTTTTATGTTTTCATTGGATAGATCTTTCACTACCTTGGTTAACATTATTCCAAGGTATTTTTTTGTTGTTGTTGCTATTAAAAAATGGGACCATGTCCCTTTTTTCTTTCTCTATATCTTTGTCATTTGCATACAGAAAGGCTGCTGATTCTTTTGCATTGATTTTGTATCCTGCTACTTTGCTATAGGAGTTAATCACCTTCAGAAGTTTTGAGATGGAGTTTCTCGGGTTCTTACATATGAAATCATGTCATCAGTGAATAGGGCTAACCTAACTTCTTCCTTTCCAAATTGTATCCCTTTTATTTCCTTCTCCTGTATTATTGTTTGAGCTAGGACTTTTAGTACTATATTGAAGAGCAGAGGTGAGAGTGGACAACGCTGTCTTGTTCCTGATCTTAATGCAAATACCGGGGAAAGAAATGGAAGAAATTAAGGGTTATCTGGGTCTTCTTGTCACTGGGAGGGCACGGCTGGGGGGGGGCATAAAGAGGGAATCATGGATCCCCTCTTGGGTGGGTAGTCTACCCACCCTCCGTACAGCTGCCCTGTGCCCCAAGCAGGAAACTGAAACTTGATCCACACATTTCACCATGAACAAATCCAAATGGATCAAAGACCGCAATATAAGACCATAAACTCAAATACTATTGGAAGAAAATTTAGAAAGTACTTTCCATGATATAGGAATGGAAAAAGACTTCCTGAACAAACCCCAGTGGCTCATGATCTTAAACAGTCACTCAACCAATGGGATCATATGAAGCTGAAGAGTTTCTTTGCAGACAAGCATATAATAAGCAAAGCCAATAGATTACCCACAGAATGGGAGAAAATATTTGCCAACTGATAGAGACCTAATCTCTAGAATCTACAAAGAACTCAAAAATCTAAACAATAAGAAGTCAAACATCTCACTCACAAAATGGGGCAAAGAGATGAACAGGCAGTTCACAGAGGAAGAAACACAAATGGCAAACACACACTTAAGAAAATGTTCATCATCCCTAATCATCAGAGAAATGCAAATTCAAACAACTATGAGATTCCACCTTACCCCAATAAGGATAGCAAACATCAAAAAATCAAATGCAAATAGATGCTGGCGAGGATGTGGAGAAGCAGGAACACTCATCCACTGTTGGTACAACCACTTTGGAAAGCAATATTGAGACTCCTGAAAAAGCTGACTACAGAGAGAGATACCAACAGACCCAGTTATACCCTTACTGGGCATCTACCCTAAAACCTTCAAACCATAGGCCAGAGATTACACCTTACCCCAATAAGGATAGCAAACATCAAAAAAAACAAATGCAAATAAATGCTGGCGAGGATGTGGAGAAGCAGGGACACTCGTCCACTGTTGGTACAACCACTTTGGAAAGCAATATTGAGACTCCTGAAAAAGCTGACTATAGAGATACCAACAGACCCAGTTATACCCTTACTGGGCATCTACCCTAAAACCTTCAAACCACAGGCCAACCATGTTTGTAGTGGCTCAATTCGTGTGTTTCTTCTCTCCTGAAATCTTCTTTTGATATAGTTTCTCTCTTTCACCTGCTTGCAATCATCTGGAAGCTTCTGATTCTATTTCTTCTTGGCATAGGTGCAGTGGGATTGAAAGTTGAACAACTTCACATCCACCTTTATGTGGGAGCTGAGGAGGACATAATATTGATTTGTACCAGTGCATGGTATCTTCAGTAACAGGGTCTTATCATGAAGTTCTTCTGGGAAACCAACAATATTGAAATAGCCAGCATCTTTTGGTGGACATCAGGAGCCTCTCTAACCAACAACTCAGTGGACGTAGGCCAACACTGGCATTGAAATTTGCCTGTAACAATCTATGGCTTCTGGGTGTAACATTATCCAATAATATAGGGCACTACTTCCCAAACTCCTTTCTCCTTAATTATATTTTTGATTAGCTAATAAAGCAGGACCTTCCCATATGGTCTTTGCATAATGTCTTCTATTTGCTGACACTTTCCTTATTACTTGTTTTTTTCCATCCTTTCCCTCTGACCAACTTGAACCTTTTCACCCCCAGTATTCTAACCTCTAGTTTATATAACTATTATTCCCAAATAATGGGTCCATAAAAATTTGAACATTGATGATGGAGGGAGATAAAAATACATCAAAATAAAAGAGAGACTCACTGTAAGAAGTAAGGATACAAAAGAAGGGGGACAAAATAAGGTGCCAAAACCAGAGAATAGGAAGGGATTACAATCAATACATTATGTGCATCTATGAAAATTATCAGTAAAAGTTACAAAAATGAAATTTACATAGTTTCATATAAAGTTGCAGATTATAACAGTTGTAACTATTTAACATTTTGTTTGGAAAAGGCAAAAAAAATTCATAAAATTTTTTAAAGTTTGATGGCTTGCTGCATGCTAATTATACATGACACAAGGCTACATATTATCCTTGCTGTTGTACTTGCAGACTGTGATGTACAGAAAGAGTTTAATGAATAATTTTCCTGCCCTGTGTAAGATATATTCTTACTTTAGTAGCATCTAAATAAATGCTATACACACTGGTTCCCTAAACCAATTCCTGTAGTTATACCCTGAACTGCATGCAAGGAAATTTACAACACAAAGAGGTAGTACTGTAAGTTGGTTTCATATTTAGTAATGAATTATCACCAATACCAGGAACAGAATGTCTGTACTCTCAGCATAATACTGTGACATTGGTCAAAAATTATAGTTCATTTTTCTTATCTTAAACTGTGGAGGATGTTTGGCCTCTGACAAACATTAAAGAAGCTCTTGCTCCAAATCAAGTGGGTCAATAGCTTTGGTAATATTTCTCAAATGACTTTTCTCAAATGGGTATTATGCACTGTGATTGACTGACAACCAGAAGCTTATGTATGATTTCCTTTTCTTATTTTTCTGAAAAGTATCCCTCAACTATATTAGTTAAAAACTGGGGAAACATCTATAGTATAATTGCTATCATACTCTATATTTATTTTAATTCCTGGAGTAGTATATTTTTGTAATGTTTAATTTTTAGAATGCCAAAAAAATGGATTGGAAGCAATTTTGGAGTCTAGACTCTTTTAGAGTTTAATTATGCAGTCATATTCATCAACACTCTATTTTTTTGTCATAATTGTGATTTTCTTTAAATTTCTTAGTTTTATACATAAGGGGAGTACTTCCCAAGTCTACCTATCCCAAGAGACAAACATCTTGGGATATTTATAATTTTACGTATTCTATCAAAACGTAACTATCCTGAAAACTTGTAAAGTCTAATTTAGAGTTATGCACAAAACAAGGAAAATACAGACAGCAAAATCAATGTGCACATACTATTAATTTGATATTCTTTGCTCTCCATTGACAAGATGTCACAGATATTATTAAAGTGAGGGCTTACTGAAAACATACTGTTATAAAGATTTTGGATTATTTTTTCAATTTTAATGTCTGTATATTCTGACAATAGAATATTTTTCTTTGAATACCCAGGATAAAGTCTAGTGAAACATACAATATTTGAAATATACTAATTCTTAAAGTGACTATCTGTCATTTAGTTCTTTATTAGAGAGAAAATATATGCAAAATTAATGAATCAGCAAAAAAAAAGTGCTGCTTTCAAGCAATTCAATGTTCATAAAATCCAAGACTCCAACAACCTAATTAGATCAATGCATGATGATTTCCATTCAAATGAGTCTGCCCAAATAATTTGGATGTTCATTTTGTGGTCCAGTAATTTTGGGTTGACTTAATGACATAAGTAGAACAACTATGAATAACTATGAAGCATCCAATTAGCTCCTTGGTGATAGATTTTCAGAGTCAATCTCCTCAACTGCATAGCATCCAACACTTTCAAATTATACCATATAATCTAGATTATTTTTTTATTAGTTATGTATATATTGTGTATGGAGCTATGATGGTTCCATCATTAGCCTTCTCCCTGTCATACCCCCCTGCAGATTGTGGGTGTTGCAATGTGGGGTTGGCCTTCAGCTATAGGGGAGAGGTAATTTCTCTGCATAATGACACAACTTATGGCTCTAACAATCTTTCTGCCCCTCTTCCACAAATTTCTCTGAGCCATGTTGGGTTCATTTTAGGTCTATTTCAGTGATGGGAGTTCTTGAGGGTCTCTGTGTCTCTGTATATCTGGTTTGTTAGGAGTGAGTGTTCTCGGCGCTGTCTCTTTCACCCTTGTGGTGGCACCAGGTTCACCTAGAAAGCGCCTCTTGCTCATTACCCCACTACCTTTATGGCTTCAGCTGGTGCCCAGGTGGGGTGTGATAGGCTGATTTTCTCCTCAGGTTTACATCCATCTGAAAAAGAAAAGCAACTTCTCCAATGGAGAGTGAGGTCAACACAAGATACATGGATAGCCATTCTTATTTTAGACAGAATTTAATATGTGTAGGCCTCTTGTAGCCCACTATTGGTGAGAGCTTGATATTGGAGAGCAGGCTCATTTTTGGATATGGTTCTGACTTGTTTCCCCATTCCAGGTATGGGTTCTCTTCCACAGAGCAGATAGCCAAATAAAGAGCAGCTGGTCACCCACCTTGGCAGTGTGCAACTACTGAACTTGTGTGAGAGCACATCAGGTTCATTGCTGTTGAGTAGCTTAGACCACGAGTTGCTTAGATCAATGTTGGTCATTTGACCCCACTCATGTAAGACCTTCTGGCACTAGTCATGTCTTTCAGGATGTAGGATTTTATGGTACCATTTCCATTTGTGTCTATTTCCCGCCCCCCCAACTTACACTCCCCTCCCACCCCACCATCCCTGTTGCCCAGTCCTTGAGATGTTTTTTAGGTATGTCAGCATCACAGGCAGATTTAGGATAGGAGCTAGAGATGAGTGAGACCATGCAATGATTATCTTTCTATTATTGGGTGAGTTCACTGAGAATGATCTGTTCCAAGTTTGACCATATTTCTTCAAATTTCATTGTGTCTTATTTCCTTACTGCTGTGAAGAATTCCATCATGTAGATATAACACATTTTAGTTAACCATTTGTCTAATGATGGAAATTTGGGTTTATTCCAGCTCTTAGCTCTTATGAATTGAGCAGCTATAAGTATGGTTGAGCAAACATATCTGAGATGATGTTTGGAGCTTTTAGGATAAATGCCCAGTAAGGGAATAACTGGGTCTGTTGTTACCTCGATAGTCATCATTTTCAGAAGTCTCCATATTTCTTTCCATAGTCCATAGTGATTGTACCAGCTTGCATTTCCACCAACAATGAATGAGACTTCCTATGACTCCACAATCTTGCCAATATTTGTTGTCATTCAATTTTTTAATGTTTGCTATCCTTACTTGGGTAAGTTGGAATCTCACAGTTGTTCTAATTTGCATTTCCCTGATGATTAGGGATGTTGCACATTTTCTTAAGTGTGTGTTTGCCCTTTGTATTTCTTCATCTGAGAACTCCCTGTACAGTTCTCTGCCAGATTTTGTGAGTGGGTTGTTTGACTCTTTATTGTTTGTTTTGGAGTTCTTTGTAGATTCTAGAAAATAGGCCTCTGTCCGATGTGTATCCATCAAAGATTTTTTTCCATTATGTGGGAAATCTATTGGCTCTGCTTATTGTTTGTTTGTGAAAAAGCTTTTCAGCTTCCTGAAATCACAATGGTTGAATGATTGTTTAATTTCCTGAGCTACTGGAGTTTTGTTCAGGAAGTCTTTTCCCACTCCTATCTCTTGGATATTTCTCCTATTTTTTCTTCCAGTAGTAGCAGAATTTACAGTCTTATATTGAGGTCTTTGATCCATTTGTACTTGATTTTTGTACCTGGTGAGAGGTGTGGATTGAGTTTCATTTTTCTGCATATGGTTATCCAGTTTGTATAGCACCATTTGTGGAAGATGCTGGCTTTTTTTCCAGTGTACATTGTTAGGGACTTTGTCAAATATGAAGTAGCTGTAATTACTTGACCCAAACTCAGCATCCTTTATTTTGTTCCAACAATAGCGATATCTTGTTTGTAGACATAGTCCTGTGAGATCCTTGAAATAACCTTCATATCATACTTATTACATATTTCATGTATATAGTGACATAGTATTTATCCTTGGAGAGTTAGATTTATATTTATATTTGTTGATGAAAATACCAACACTTATTTTGAGTAGTTCAGAAGAAAAAATTACTTCAAACTCTGTTGAAAATATTTTATAAACTATTATTATTGTTTTTGCTTAAAGGACTGAAGACTTTTGTTTGCCACACATACAGTCTTTAAAAATTGAGTATACTATTTGAAAAACATGAGATACAAATTTAATAACATTACACATTTATAGATATATACCCATGTAGAAATTACTACAATTACGGCAAGTTATCTAAAAATGAATTATTCCTCTTGAGCAGTTTATAACCTAGTAGATTATAGAGTACCCTAATGTGTGAGAGTAAGTAACGAGATAAGTTCCTTCACACCAGTAATGTAATGGTCTTTGGCAAAGTGACATCAAACCAAATAAAATTTTACTTAAGAGAATAGGATTTGGAGAAAATAAAGCTTTTAATAAAAACCATTAAGAATAGATTGCATGGATTGGGTCCCAAAGACTGAATCAGTTTTCATACAGAAGGAAATTCAACTTAGAAGTACTCTGAACAGCATGTTTCTTGATTTTGCCTGTGTATAGAGTACATATTTGCATGTTGACAAGGGTGTGGGTGCTGATGTATATGGGTGTGTATGTATGTTTGCAAGTGTGTGGAGGCCAGAATTTGAGTGAGTATGTCACTCAGTTACTCTCCACCATACTCATTAAAATATTGCCTCTCACTAGACCTAGAAATTATGCTAGATTGCAAGGCCTAAATAAGCATTTGCATGTCTATACTTCTGCAAGGCTTAGAGTACAGGTGTGCACTACTGAGGATCCATACTCAAGTCCTCATGCATAGAAAGTCATGCAGTTATTTATTTTTTTTTTTATTACTGGGACAATTGCCCAACCCAAAGCAGCTCATGGGAAGAAAGGGTTTATTTAAGGCTTACAGAATCTAGCAGACTCACTGTCAGTGGTAAAAGAAGCTGGCTCACTTCCACATATCCATAGCAGAGAGCCACCTCCAAACAGCCAGGAAACATGAACAACCACCACTCAAAACTGCTCTTAACTCACTTTAGGACTGGACTCTAAATTCTTTTCCCAGTAATACCAACTCCAGCAGGGCTTTGCCTGCTAGAGACTCAAGTAGCAGGCTTATTCAAAGAATATCTCAGGCTTAGAGGAACATACTTTCACATTCAAATTATCATGCACTGCATATATTATACTGTCTGAGCAAACTCCCCAACCTTTGACAAACATGGTTCTACATATAATTAGCTTATTTCTAGGAAAGTAAATCTCTGTTATTAAATGTATAGAGTGTCATGTGATGTATATTCTAATAACCACCTCAATTCTGTCAGTGAAATATTCTAATTCACCAAGCTTCCATCACTGTTTCTATCAATCATTGAAAAACATTAGTGTTACAAAATCAAGATAAATTTAATATATTTGGTTAGATTTTTTATATTGTTTCAAGATTTTCAATAACGTTACAATAAATAAATTATATATTTTAAAGTTATAAATATAGGTGGTTGTAGTCATGCATCTTGTAAACCCAGTATCTAGGATGCAGAGGCAGGAAAATTGTTGCAAACTTCCTGTACACAGTGAGTTTCAGGGCACAGGGCCACATATAAAGATACTTTTTAACTATAAATTCTACAGAAATCAAGTACTCAGACAGAAATTTGTCTTTCTTTTAGGAAACCATCGTAGGTCTCTCTGATCAAAAGCGCATTGTGAATGATAGCCACACTGTAACTGGGAGTTACAGGTCAGTGCCCACTAAGAAAAGGAAGAAAAAAAATAACTAATATACAAGAGTTTGAGAGAAGAGGGGTGGAGGAAGGAAGGAGGGGAAGCTGTGCAAGATTAAGGTTAGTCTTCATCATACCCTTTCCAGTGTCTTGTGGTTCAGGTGTTCCCTCTGAGGGGCTGGTGAAGGTTCAGCCATTTGGTCTGCCTTTTAGGAAACAGAATTTTATGGTACCATTGCTGTTTGGATCTAGATTTGTGTTTCTCACCTCTCCATTGCCTTCCCCTTCCTCCCCACCCATCCTATTGTCTAGTCCATGAGATGTTTGCTGGGTATGTAAGGTATCTTGGGTAAATTCAGGTTAGGTGCAGTAGATGAGTGAGACTATGTGGCTATTTTTTTTTTTCTGTGATTTGGTAAGTTCACTGAGAATGATCTATTCCAGGTACAACCATTTTTCCTTAACTTTCATTGTGTCATTTTTTTCTTATTGCTGTATAGAATTCCATTGTATAGATATACCACATCTTAGTTATCCATTCTTCTAGTAATGGACATCTGGGTTGATTCCAGCTCTTACCTATTACAAATTGAGCCACTACAAACATGGTTGAGAAAATCTGTCTGGCCTGTGATTTGAAGGTGTTAGAGTAGATGCCCAGTAAGGGAATAACTGGGTCTGTTGGTATCTCTATAGTCAGCTTTTCAAAAGAAAGACAGATTTCTGTCTGAGTACTTGATTACCCACCAAAGGTTAGTGGTAAGACTCTACTTGGAAGATATCTTATGTGGTTGACACATAAAATGGAATGGCATGGCTGGAAGCTGGAAGAGAGTCAGTACTCAGACAGTCAGCACATCTAGTACCAGAAGGTGCTACATGGGCAACAGGGAAAATGACCAATATCTGTCCAAACAACTTATGGTCCAACCTACTTAGCAGCAAATAAACTGTTGTGATGCCCACACAAATGCAATAGTAGCACACAGCCATGTTGGGGAACCAACTGCACTTGATTTGTCTAACTGATCCCCTCAGTGGTATGGGACCCATAGCTGGAGCTGGGAAACAAGTCAGAACCATATACAAACATAAGCCCACTCTCCATTATTAAGCTACCATCAATCATGGGCTACAAGAGGGCCTACACCTATTAAATTCTCTATTAAAAAAGTAAGGATTATCTCATTTGTTGTGGTGCTAACTTACTCTCCGTTGGAGAATCTGCTTCTCTTTTTCAAATAGATGGAGATCTTAAGGAGATAGCCACCCCATCATACCTCAAAAGGCCCTGGCTGAAGCTAAGAACAATTGGTGAAACAAGCAATTGTGCTGTTTCCCTGGTGAATCAGGTACCAGCACAAGGGTAAAGGGGATCGACACAGAGAAAATTCAACTCCTACCAAATCAGAGAGCCAGAGACCCAGAGGCAGCAACACTTCATCACTGAAGAAGACCACAAATGAACCCAACATGGCTCAGGGAAATTTTGTGGAAGAGGGAGCAGAAAGAATGTCAGGGCCACATGTTGGGTCATGATAAGCAGAAACATTTTCCTACCCATAACTGTGGGCTAACTCCACAATTCATGACCCATATACCTCAATGAGGAGGGGCCAAAGGGTGGGGTTAGTCACTGATGAGCCTAATAATGGTACCAAACTGACTGTATTTGCTGAATACAAAACTAGTTAATGAAAAAAATAAAAAATAAGATAAATTCTACAGAAAAAGGATTACTAAAAGATTAAACCAAATTTTGTCTAAAATATCAAAATTTTGACCATTTTATTAATATATAATGATGTAAAATAAGCTTATGACTATAGAAATACTATGTCTATGATTTTCTGTTAAATATAACATAAAATTATTTTATGCAATTAAAATTATACAATGTTCAATTATTTTATTTGTTCTAAATGCACCATCAGTTTGCTTTAAACTTAAGCTTGTATTAAGTATAATAAGGCCATTTGATTAATAAGCACCTATTTGAGGCAGTTAATTGCAACTGATGAAATATGGCATTGTAAAGTCACTCTGTTTATATTTTATTAAAGATCAAGACAGCTCAAGATCTATAATTCACTATTTTTACTTTGATCTTAGGAAATAAAGCAAAGGGAAATAGCTTTGTCTATGTTTTACACCTTGGAAATCAATATTAATAAATCAATGTCAATAATGCTATATTGCAAACTCTATCATATTACTGAAATATAGGACTAAAACTTATGACATGTATTGCATCTTTTGTAGCAGGAATCATAACAGGTTTGTAAGGTAACTTTCATTTGAGGCCTCTGTTTCCAGTCAATCACACTTTTTTTCATTATTTTTCTTCTATAGATACCATTTAGGATAACATTCTTATGCTTAGACTTAGCCTGAAGATGTTGAATTTTTTCACAGCTAGAGAACATTTTTCTACTTGTTTCTCTGTTATTACAGAGTACCAAAAGTACACCTTTCCATTTATGAAGTTCCTGCAATGACAAGTCCCACATCTATCTTTCAATTTAATGGAAATACCAGTACGTGTAAAGCATGAGAATATATTGGCGCAGTGCTGTCTGGGGTCTGTGGATACGGCTCAGGGGAAGAGTGTTTGCCTAGCATGCGTAATGCTATCTGTTCGATTCCCAGTACTGGTAGGTGGTGAAAGATATGTTTTCTGTCTTACAGAAACTTGGATAAATAAAATGGCATTGCCATTAACAAAGGAATTTTGCTTATTTATTTCATAAAATGTAGTTATATGGGAAGTGCATTTTTGGATTTAAAATAATGACTTACTGTTTCGAAAATCCACACATATTATTTCTTAGCTCTCTTCTTGCCCTATTGCATGAACAACACATAGAAATCAAATAAGAATAGCTCTCTTTTGGGAAAGAATTTTATGAGGGAGGGAAACAGAGATATCATTGTTTTTTTACAAACTGTGTTAAGTACAGAAATTGTAAAGCAAAACCCTAAAAAATAATTGTACATGTATGAAGAGATATTTTATTGACAATGATTTTATTACTCTATGTCTAATAAATCAACATGGTGATTTCATTTTTTATCTGTCTGTATTTTCTCACCTTGAGTATGGTAGATATTCTTAATATATAGTTATTAGGTAAAATGAATGGACAGAAAAATGTTATGAGAGAAAATTAATATAATAAAAGGGAAAAAGATAGAAGTTTAAACAAGTTAGACATTTATTAGATTTTAAGCATGTAAATCAGAAAATGAACATGTGAAATTCATTTTAATATCCACTACAATATTTATTTGCTTAAGTCTGAAATATCATTGCCAATGAATAAATTGTGTACCACTAGCTCCAAAGTTACACTGTAAAATTTTACTGGAATCCTGCAATGGCATTTCTTGGTGATCTACCAGATTATATTCAATAATCTTTAGCACATTATCCATTGTTCAAAAATGTATACCACTCATAATCACATCTACAGCTACAAGGATACTCACTGACTTGATTTAACTGTATTAGAGAACAAAATGTTCTGGAGACGACATTGATAACTATGATACAGAAAATCCCTGAAGTCTAAAAAGGAATAATTTGGTATGCCATTCTAATACAAAAGGGAAAATATGAATACCTGTTAATTTGAGTAGTTAACAAATATGTGAGAAATACATGTTCATTTTATTTATTAAACCAGTTTTCATTAGATTCCACTAATAATAATTTAACTACTGAATTCCACCACTTACTAGTGATTCCAATCAATAAATGAAGATGTAGTACATTTTATTTTAAAAATATGTAACTTTACCAACCTTAGAAATTTATAAAGGAATATTTTAATGCATTGGTACAGACAAATCTAACAGCAGTGCACATATTCCTGTTAAGATGATTCCTTGAATGATATCATATATGTGTAATGGAAATTTTTTTTAAATTATCAGTAGACTACATTCAACAAAGATCAATAGTAATGTCCTACACAGTGAGAGGCATCAGTGACTGAAGCAGAATAAATAAAAAAGGGAAAGCATGAGATAAAATATTGTTGGAATGTAGAACATGGAAGTGTGAAAATCTGGTTTCAGAATTTTAATGAAATGGAAAGGCTTTAAAGGCCTAAAATAAAATAGGAAATTTAGATATGAATGTGAACCTTTGAAGAACTTTTCAGATTAGAATAACTATCCATTATGAGAGTGAAAAGCAATGTTGACTTAAGTTCAGATTGTCATACTCTGAGCACTGCAAAGTAAATGAAACTGAAAAGTAGCAGACATCACAAGTGCATCACATGCAGCACAGACCATCAATTCTACTAACTGCACATACACAATATCACACAGGAATGAGAAACTTCACACAAGAACTTTTTGAAGAAACTCAGGTACAAATTAGTACCTTATAAATGGTTACACTTGTATAGTCTGAAATCAGTCACAATTGACCCTAGGGCTTTAAACTATTGAGAAAGGTTTCCCTCAGTGGTTGATGACAGAAAAACTTCAAAATGGGTAGTAAAGGAATGCTTTCCCTGGGTGTATAATTCACATTTTCATTTGAGTACTGTAAATGTGACCTGTTTAGTTGGCTAGACTTTCTTTTTTAGAGAGGATAGAATATTAGAAAATAAAGAAAAAGAATATTATTCTGAGTGTGCCTGATCTCAGAAACTAAACACATTTGGATGTGGTTAGTACATGGATAGGAAAAGGAAACAACAAGAATTAGAGAAAGGAGGATGAGAGTTTATAAGACCATCTTGGAAATCAATTGAAGTTTTGCAAGTGTAAAATAAGATGATAAATGTATCAAGTGTATATGGATAAAAAGCTTATATGAGAAAAATATCATCATTCAAGTTAGACATAATCTAAGAATAATATGTATATAATCAATTAAAATACATAAGATCCCATTCTTTTCAGCCCAACTTCCACTCCTAATTGTGATGAACAGGTTTCAGGAGATGTGGACCAGCAAAAGCAGATTCAGCATGGTGTCTATAGTGATGCTAAGTAGCTACAAGATATGCAGTGCAATTAATGTAAGCAGTATGATCATTAGGTTTAAACTATTCCCTAAATTGCCTTCAATATTCTGGACTAGAGTTTTATAAATACTCATTACATTTGCAGAGAAGTTCCAGGAATCTTACGTCTGATTCTAGACATCTGGCCACAGCTGTGAAGATTGTAACTACAGAAATCTCAAAGGATCAGGGTGATACCAGCTTTTTGTTTGCTGCATGTAGATAAAGAGGTATCTTTTTTTTTTTTTTTCTGTTTTGTTCTCTTTTTTGTTTCTCTTGTGTTGTTAGTTGATGAGTAACACTTGAAAATTTTGATTCAACTTGACCATTCCGTGTGTGCCACTCCGTAGCAATGTGCTGAGCTTCCTGTGTTACTTTTTTAAATTCTCTGGCTACTTCTCAAGGTCCATTAGAAGAGATTATCCTCAAACTATATGTGGCAGATAAAATCTAATTTTAGAATATCTTCAAAAGAATAATTTAAGAATTACTTTAAAGGACTAAAATATAAAATAGTCCATGATTGACAGTCACCTTTACCACCAAATGTAGCGGAACAAGATCAGAGTTTTATTATCACAGAGATATCTGAAGAGAGTCCCAAGCAAATACATTGTCTGCCTTCAATTTTAATAAGCTGAAGTTGAAAGTATGGCTGAAACTATTATCTAAACTTTTCCATCACTTTGAAACTTACAATCAGAAGAACTAAAATTCAATCTTTTCATCAGTATTCCATTTAAACATTACCTTTTGTGTCTAATCATTGTTAATCAAAAACAGTAAAGCAAAATATTCAAGAATATGGTCACTATAAAGAATAGTTGTTCTTGTAGTAGGTGTATCCACTGAATGTATCTCTTAGCCAATCAGAAAGCTATTGATTACCCTCCTAGGCTGGGTGCCACTATTGTACAGGTGTGAGCATCTTGTCATGCTGGTTGCTTTATTCTGGAACTGTCCTCTGCTTGCTTACAATGCTATTGGCCATTTTCTCCCAGAAGTTCATGTGGTACTTTACAGCCCTATACAAACGAATCATCTGGGACCTGGCTTCCTTTCAGATTCCAGAAGAATCTCTTGCAGTTCTGCAATGTCTTATCTTTTACCTCAGGTGGGTAATCAAGTGCTTTGATAGAAGCCTAACTTGTTTTGCAAACCTCATAGGTCTCTACAATGAAGAGCTCATTGTGGATTGTAACTGATTTCTGATACTGAGAGTTAATAGCCAGCGCCAAATGTTTTTGGGTCTGGCTCTTTTTCACCCTCTCCAGGGCCCTTCTTACTAGACAATCCCTCCATACTCTAGTGGAGGGTTATATCATTTAGTCTACTATCCAGAAGGGAAGTTTCTATGGTACCAATTCATCTTGGATTTAGTTTGTGTATATCTTGCCTACTCTCCCTTTCCTATATCTGCAATCCTTTCTTTCCCTATGATCTGTCTTTCATACTGCCTGGCAGGTATGCCTGCAACACAAGCTGTTCTGGGTTAGAAATGTAAGAGGGAACATGGACCATTTGTCTTTCTGTGATGGTGTGAGCTCATTTAGTATGACCTGTTCTAAGTCTCTCCATTTTCCTACAAATTTTATTATATAATTTTTGCTTACTGCTGAGTAGAATTCTATTGAGTAACTGTGCCACATCTTCATTATCCATTCATCAAATGATGGGCAATTGTATTGATTCCATTTCTTAGCTATTGTGAATTGTGCAGCTATAAACATGTTTGAGCAAATATCTCTGCAATGAAGATTGGATCCTTTAGGGTAGATGGCCAGTATAAAATATAAATAGTTATATAAATAAAATATAAATCAATATAAATAATTGGGTGAGTTGGTAGTCCTATTTTCATCTTTTTCAGGAGTCTTTATATTGCTTTCCATAGTGGATATAAAATTTGCACTCCTACTAGCAGTGAGTGAGGGTTCCACTTTCTCCACATACTTGCCAATTTTTTTTGTCATTTGACTTTTTAAAAATATAATTGAGGGCTGGAGAGATGGCTTAGCGGTTAAGCGCTCGCCTGTGAAGCCTAAGGACCCCGGTTCGAGGCTCGGTTCCCCAGGTCCCACGTTAGCCAGATGCACAAGGGGGCGCACGCGTCTAGAGTTCGTTTGCAGAGGCTGGAAGCCCTGGCGTGCCCATTCTCTCTCTCTCTCCCTCTATCTAGCTTTCTCTCTGTCTCTGTCGCTCTCAAATAAAAAAAAAAATTAAAAAAAATATATATAATTGAGACACATAGAGAGACAGGAAGGAAGGAAGGAGGGAAGGAAGGAAGGAAGGAAGGAAGGAGGGAGGGAGGGAAGGAAGGAAGGAAGGAAAAGAGGGAGGGAGGAAGGGAGGAAGGAAGGAAGGGAGGGAGGGACAGAGGCAGACAGAGAGGGAGAGCAATAGAATGGGCATGCCAGGGTCTCCAGCTACTGTAAATGAACTCCAGATGCATGTACCACCTGATGCATCTACCTTACATGGGTCCTGGGGAATTGAACCTAGGTCCTTAGGCTTTGCAGGCAAGCCTCTTAACCACTAAGCCATTTCTCCATCCTGTTGTTTTATTCTTTTTAAAATGATTGTCATGTTAGTTGGCACTGGAAACTGAATAAGAATCCTATACAGACAAAGATTATGTTCTCCAGTGAGAAACTCCCATAGTTTGAGGCTAAAAGAGAGGCTTCATGCATCAATATCTCTCTGAATTAACAATGCCAATCTTATTTAACACATATTGTTCTCACTTTCCATTGGAAGATCTGTTATTTTACAAAAAGGAGGGGGAAACAAAGACAACAAAATTCTTCCAACAAAGCAAGAACAGATAGCTGACTCCCTGACAGGAGCGGCACCACCCCTCCCATAGCAGACAGTGTCTAGGAGAAAACACAGAGGAACTATCAAGAGGAACAAGAGGGCAGCTTCCACAGAAATCCTGACAACCTGTGCCAGGATGATGGAGACAGACACTAACGATACTCAAAACATACCAAAGTCAAAATCCAGAAACTCCTGAGAGCTCAACACTAAAGTAGACTTAAGGCACACCCAAGGAATTTGCAGAAGAGAGGATGGAAAGAATGCAAGAGTCATAGAGTGGGAGGAAATATTCAGAGGCATTGCCCCACCTGGCACTGACTGACTGCTGATCTCACAAGTCATAACCCACAACCCCATAGTGAATACCAGCAATACCATTAAGGAGAGCCCTCATTGTAGTGGAGGCAGGAAGACAGGACAAGATAGCAGCAATATGTGATGTGTCCATACAAAGTTTCTACTTAATAAAAAAAAATGATAACCCCACCAAAAACAAAACCTATAGTTCTCATGTGATTAGTCTTAATATGATGCCATCCTACAATGTCAGTAGATATAGCCTCTTTTTATTTATTTTATTATTTTTGTTTTTCGAGGAAGGCTCTCACTTTTAGCTCAGGCTGACCTGGAATTCTCTATGTAGTCTCAGGGTGGCCTCCAAACCACGGTGATCCTTCACCCTCTGCCCCTCGAGTTCTGGAATTAAAGGTGGGTGCCACCACTCCTGGCTTACATGACATTTCTTAATAACTGCAGTTCTTAGTTTATTGTGAATAAGTATTTACACATATCCTATGGTCTGAATGTTTCCCCCTCTTAAGTTTACATGTTGGCAGCTTACGGTTTGTGTAATGGTTTGTACTGAATATAAACTAGACAGGACCTTCACCACTATCCTTGCCTAGGAGAGATTATCAGACAAAAAGCTCTAGGAAGTAGGCCCATGCCAGACACTCAGTCTACCTCTACTTTGATCTTGAGGTTTCCACATTCCAGAGCAGTGAGAAATATTTTTGTGTCATTGAGACATCCAGTTTATTTTACGTTAGTTATTATAGCAGCACAAATGAACTAATGGCTCAAATTGCACTAATCTTTTCTGGCAAAGAGGTTGTTCTTTGAGTAATTTTTACTTTTTCCTTAGTGCCCCAGAAACATACGTACTTTGCAGTAAAATTACTAGTAATTAAATCATGATACAAACTTAGTGTATCTTTTGCTGTATAGTGCTGGATACAGGCAGGGCCCCAGGTTTAAGCAGGCCTAAGCTATCAGACACTACTTGTGCCCCAGGCTAAGCAGGGTTTGCAGCAGACTGAACCCCAGACAAACCTCAGGTCCCAGGACTGGCAGGAGTAAGACTCCTTCCCCCATTCTCAGGGTAGCAGTGAGCCTGAGCCCCAGACAAATCTTGGGCCCTGAGACCTGCAGCGTGCCTATTCATCCTGATAAGACCTAGGCTTCCCTCATAGCCCTGTGAAATTTGGACATTTGCCGAGGAACCTCCTGATATGGTATCGGCCTGCAGCGTTCACACACATCCCCCTGTAACCCATACCCTGTAACTCTTCCCACCACTACATAAATCACTTGGCTGTCTCCCTACATGCTGGAATGAAGGTCCCTATATGTCAACTAGGCTTCAGCAAGCAAACTTTGAACATACCAATCCCTTAGGACCATTCTCCTGCTCTCTCTCTCTCTCAACTGCTTATAAAAACTCAGTCCCCTGACAAATCAATTAGATGTTTTCTGAAGCTGCCTCCTGGGTGTTTCTTCCCTTCACACTCACAAACACTCAAGATCCTACTCCACACTTCCCTGGATGCCTCCGGGGAGCCAGTGCACAGCAGCCCCCTGAGGAACCAAGGACCCAGAGTATAGCTGTATGATAAGTTAATCAAAAGGAAAATAAAGATATGTGTGTATAAATATATAACAAATTAAGAGAGAACTATTCATTACTATTGTAGCTATTATTTCTGATCACATTGGGTCATAGAGTATACCTCTCTGCTTCTAATCTCCATTTTGTGTTCTATCTGCCTTTAGCATGTCTTTCCCCCAAAATATTACTAAATCTTGATTTTTTTTCAAGATAAAGTAACTCTATCTGTTATGCCTAAAGGATCTGGATTATCTATAGCCCTGCTTGAATTAGGCCACTATTTCCATCAAATTTAATCAGTCTCTCAATAGTAGGTGATACTTAAGACATCTATATTCTGTAGAAAAACTCATTTATGCCTAACATATTGCTAAGTATTATTTGGGAATCCAAGTCAATCAAGCTAGTGAAAACTAAACCCCTTTTGTTGGCCTATAGGCTCAGTGGTGGTTTGATTCAGGTTTTCCCCATAAACCTGGGTGTTCTGAATGTTAGGTACCCAGCTGATATCAATTTCGGAATTAAAGCCTCCTGGAGGCCATATATGGTTGGAGACAGTACTATATGTGTTATAACCAGCTTCATTTTGCAAGTGTTTGGCACACTCCTGTTGCTGTTGCCCATCTGATGTTGGCCAAGAGGTGATGTCCACCCCGTACTTATGCCATCATTTTCACCTTCCATCATGAAGTTCCTGCTTTATTTGAAGCCAAAATAATCTCCCCCCTTTCTTTTTACCCACAAGCTGCTCTTGGCTAGGTGCTTTCTGCCAGCAATATTAACCTGACTGCAACAGGCTCCAATGTGTGAGAAGCCAGATAAGGCCAAATGATTGTACTGATTTCAAGTTCAAAGGGATTATCATTTTGACATCTGGTGGAAGCATTCCACTGTCTGGAACTAAAACACTGAAACTTGGAAAGAACAACATTGCTTCTAGTGTAACCTACACAATTTTGCTGTGGTTACAGAACCCTGGATTTGTGAGAATTTCATTCCAAACTGTAAGTATGCAAATGTGCTATGTCCACAATAATAGCTACGTTGTTTTCCCTTGATTAATATATCATAGTGTGACAATATAAGGGTCCAGTTTGTTAACTACGGAAGGGAAAGGAGTTGTTGCAGTCAAGTTCATATTGCTGGCAGAAATTTCCTGACAAAGAGCAGCTTTTGGGAAAAAAATAAAGTGTTTATTTTGGCTTATAGGCTGGAGGGGAAGCTCCATCACCACAGGGGAAAACTATGGCATGAGCAGAGTGTGGATACCACCTCCTGACCAACATGAGGCGGGCAATAGGAATAGGAGGTGTGCCAAACACTGGCAAGAGGAAACTGGCTAAAATGCCCATAAGCCCACCCCCAACAATACACTGCCTCCAAGAGACATTAATACCAAAATCTCCATCAGCTGGAAAACTGGAATCCAGAACACCTAAGTTCATGAGGAACCCAAACCACCACAGAGGTCAAGATCCATTTGAGTTGAATTATGACATGGGCCTGTGGGCTAAGTTCCCTCCCTCTATGACAGGAGAGGGAATGTGCTTTCACCAGCCTTTTCAGCTGAAACCATCCTGCTTCTTAATGTACTTAAGCTAAATATGGAGGAAAATATTTGATATATCAATGGATGCAAGCATATAACAGGAAAAAGAGTTAATTTGATGAAGTCCTGTGACTATATCTAGTACAGTAGCTTCAACTGGAGTTACCACAAAATATTTTTTAGAAACATAAATCTATTGATATTCCAAAACTACAAAATTCTAGGATCAATTTTATACATTGTTTCTTCATTAATTATCAAATATATATTTTAAACCTCATTGTTATATAGGCTTAGTTTGTCAGCTACAGACCACAAATTTTCACAATGCATGACAACTTGAAATTAAGCCACAAGCAAGTTATCTTCTGCAGTTTGGATTTTGTTAGTGTACTTCCGTTCAAGGCTGTACTTGAAACCTATCTCCTGCCATTGGAATTGATATCATCATGCCATTGTAAGCCTAGACTGTTTGTTCTTTTATTCTTGAAGTTTTAGATTCAGGTATGAATAACATGTTTGATATTTTCTGTATTGAAATATCCATATTTTTGCTGTTCCTTCCTTCTGAAAACTATCATTTTATTTTATAGTAGATAATAATATATTTCAATGCTATTTACTCCTGTTGTTAGCATTTAGTGCTTTTTATTATCTATTTTCTGTATTTTTGTCTATCATTCTTAGTGTGTCATTCTAATTTAGAGATTTTATAAAAGCAAAATATTATTCAACAACTAAAAAATAATACTTTATTTCCCTTACATGATTATTAGACACCCACTTACATAGCCACAGACTAAATGTGTTCTGTTCAATAAAGGGAATGGAAAATTAGATGTGGCTAATGCAACCTAAATGACTTTTTTTTTATTAAATTTCTATTAATTTAAGTGACCATTTTGAATCAATGGAAATAACCTTCTGTTAAATAGAACTTCTTGTGATCACATTGCTTTTCACTATATAACTATATTATACTGTAATCATTATGCTATACAAAATATCAACATTATACATTAGCATATATGATTTCTAGCATTATGCGTAAGCATATCACATCCCTTTGTTTATATCTAGAAGGATAAGTAGCTAATCTTCTATACGAAATTCACAAGGAAGTTAACTGTTACACAACATCTGACCAAAATCAGCATGTGGAAAGAAAGAATTTATGTTGGTTTGTAGTCTCAAGGGGAAATTTCATTATGGCATGACAAAGTGTCATGGAATTGCTGGGTATCACATTATATCACATTATTTGTGAGGTAGCAGCCAAAGTTGGTCAGCTAGATAGCATTCAGCAGGGCTAGACAAATAAACCTCAAGGTATGCCCCCAATGATCCACTTCCTCCAGCAAGGCTCTACCATGCAAATTGCCCACTGGGAACCAATTATGACGATTAATCATAAACACTTGAGGATATAGAGAACATTTTATATTCAAACTAACAAAGAGTTGCTCTACTGCTGTCATAATAAGCTGTAAATTGTTGGGATGAACCTCTAAACCAGACAACATTTATGAGAGCAATGGGATTTATTTTTGGCTTACAGATACAGGGGAACTTCTATAATGGCAAAAAGTGAACCCCCCAGCCACCACACCAAAAGGAGGGGCAAAATCTGGCAGACAAATAAAAGCGAACCCAGACAGAACTCTGACTTTTCTCTGCCTATGTCACAGTGAAAAATCCAGATTCATATCTATCCCAAACACCCCTTAGGGCTGGACACTAGGATCTGGCCAGGCAGCTAGAAGTCTAAGTTACAACCTTGAATAAAACTCCAGAATCTACTGTGGGACATCCATGCAAACTATCAAATTCTGGCCCTGGCCCCCAATAAATATGTCACCATCTTATATTGTATAAAAGTAAAAACTTAAAGGTCAAATAGTCTTTGCCAACTTAAAATTATTCTAAAGTTCCTAGTGTCATCTGAGATTTAAGACCATCTCTTAAATATAAGGCATGTAAATTTAAAACAAGTTACATACTTTAACATATAATGATGCAGAGTATATATTTTAACAGCTATTAGGCATAACAAATATAGATCAGACCAATGGAAGCTCAACCACCATCAAGCAACCACCAAACATCTGTTAGTTCCAGTCTGATACCATAACCAGTGACTGGCAGTCTTTGGATTTTTTAATATTGCCCCTTCAGCTGAGCAGAGTAGCCAGGGAAAACATTTATCCCAAGCTAACAGTTTTCTATGGCAGCCCTTACATACTCTTGGTATATCTAAAACCACCTTTGGGTGGCTAAGTAAAAATGGTCCATCTTCTTGTGCCTTCACTGGTCTCTTTATATGGGTCATCATGGCCTCTCTCATGCTGTATCTCAGCCTCAGCTCCTGGAACCATGTGTACTTCATGAACTACTCCATGAATTTCTTATGTTTTTGAAACCAATACCAGATATGCAGGAAACAGCCATGTTGTTAATTTAAGCATAAAATAAAACTTGACCTTGAAGAACATTTTTTTTTTCCTTTTTAAAGAGTTTCCCTTTCTACCATTCAGTCTTTCTGGAGTAGAATCTCCTCACACATTTTTGTCATTGTTTCACTGTAAAGCAGTTGGACCATCTTTAATAATGGTAATAGCCCCTAAAACATAGAAGCTTTCATAAACTAAAATAAGTCTCTCTGCCAATAAATTTTAAACTTGTTTAAAGTTCTCCAACTTAATTTTTTTAAATACATTTTTAAAAATTTTATTATACTTATGAGAGAGAGAGAGAATGGGTGCACCAGGGCCTCCACCCATAGCAAATGAACTCCAGATACATATGCCACCTTGTGCATCTGGTGTACGTAGGTCCTGGGGAATTGAGCCTGGGTTCTATGGCTCTGCAGGCAAGTGCCTTAACTGTGAAGCCACTCTAACAGCTCCTAAAGTTCTCCAAATTTAAGTATAGAATTTTCAATTCCATCACTGTCAAGCACATCAATGCTTTTAAATTTAACCTTGATAAATTCCAGACATGGACAGTAGAACTCAGACAGTCATTAAGTTAATAATCCAAGTTCTAACATAGTTCTCTGTGGTATTTTCTTCCTCTTTGAAAGCTAAATATCAGAATAGTCCATAAAACGTGGCTTTCCACTTTTGAGGGCTGCCTGGATCCCCCCTGCAGGTAGTGCTGGGGGTGAACCAGGCCTGCTGGTTCCTCCAAAGGGGTTGAGGAGGAGGGTGGGTGTCCACAGCCAGGGACAAAACCACCGAGTCTCATCAAAGCAGGAACTCACTTTATTGTTACAGAAAGGTGTTTATATAATGTTGAGAACGAAGGTTGGGATTTTAGGATGGGGTGAGATGTAAGGGCCAATAGCATACCACAACCTCTGAGATGATTGGTTCTAACTCTAACTTCCTGTGTGGAAGTAGCAGGCCAGAGGCCATTTGTCCCCCTGCTGAGTCATAGCTGGCTGGAGGCAGTTTGCCAAATTGTAGCTAGGCTCAGGAAGTTCCACTAGGCCTCATGTCCAGGCCTCTCAAGGCACAGAATCTCCCCCTTTTGTTTTTGTAAGAGCATTAGTCACCATGGCCTCTGTCTTAGGTTGTTCCCCTCTGTGGATCTTACCCGTCACTGGGTACCATGTGTTTAGCTCTCTAAGAACCCACTCCATGGCCTGTGTTAGGTTGTCTCAGTCAGTCTGAGATCTTACTTGTCATCAGTCCGATGGAGGGCAGAGGAGGTGGGTCATATGAGGAACTTAATTCCTGAGTTGCCAATCTGTGGTAATGATCTCAGCCTGATGGATTTTTATTGCCTCTAGCTGCTGGTGAATGAATTCTGTAATTTTGTTAATTACACAAGACCTGACAGTGAGGATAAGGAAAAGGAGGGGTCTAAGTAGGGGGAGAAGGTAGGGTAAGAAGCCATGTAAGCCCATCCACAGTGGGTTTTCTTCAAGGTCCCGCCATCTCCTCTCTTGAAGCCTTTTGATCTTGACCTGAACTATTCCCGATCTATTGGTGTAAAAACAGCATTTTTTCTGTAAAAACAAGCATATACCTCCCTTTTGGGCTGTTAATAGGTCTAGTCCCCTCCTGTTTTGTAGGACTACCTGAGCCAGGGAATCTTGCTGTTGCTGTAGATAAAGGATAGTGTTGGACATGGCTTTTATGTCACTGATAAACTGGAGAGAGAACATTCTGTGGAGATGGACTGCCAGACCAGTCCCGGCTGTACCAGTGGCCACGTCTGTGGTTATTTCCAACCCAACGAGTAGGGTTGTATGGGCAACTGTAGCTGTATTATTGGTGATTATTGCAAGCAGCCAGGGAGGCCCAGATTGGAGGCAAAGACAGCAATCGTCTGCAAGGGAGGGAATTGTTTGGTTTAGCAGGGTGAAGACCATTTCAGGAAGAGTCCTCAGGGGTGGGTCCCTCCCTGGAGGGGTGATTATCAGTGTCCCGTTGCTGGGGTAAATATTTTAGGTCACTCACTGGTATCCAAATGGGTCTTTTTCATCTTTAAGGAAGACACATCCAAACCCTCTACCTGCTATGAGGAATGGGTCTGGTCCTCTGCAGGCCCTAGTCAATGGGTCTCTCCATTTGACCCTGATCAAGCTGTATGTGACAGAGGAAGACCAATGAAGACATTTTTTTTTTCATTTCTAGAAAAATTTAAAATATTTAAGGTGACTAATGCTTTCTTTTGCTGATCATGGGGGGGTAGTGACTCCCCTTTTTGTTTTTGTAATTGTGATTTAAGTGTTTGGTTATATCTTTTAATGATAGCTTGGCCTCAAGGGTTATATGGAATGCCTGTGGCATTTGTAATTTGCCACATCTTGAGGAAAATTTGTAAAGATTTGACTTACAAAGCAGGGGCCATTATCTGTTTTTACTTGATTGGGCAGCCTGAGAGTGGCAAAACATTGAAGAATATGACTAATGACACATTTAGATTTCTCCCCGGCATGTGTAGATACCCAACAGGCATGGGAGAAAGTATCAACTGATAAAAAGATATATTTAAGTTTTCCAAAGGGGGAATAATGAGTTACATCAATTTGCCAAAGATGGTTGCGGTGAAGGCCCCAAGGGTTACTCCTGGATGTTTTGAGGGGGGAAAACCTGGAGAAAGGGTTGGCAAGACTTGTATGTCCTAATAATATTTATAAGATTTTTATTTGGTATTTGGGGGCATGTTTGTTTAAGGCTTCTACAGTTGGTGGGCGTTAGGGAATGAAATTGGATAGCCTTTGAGACAGTGTGACAGTGAGTCAAAGAGGCCAATTGATCTGCCAAGCTGTTTCATTTAGACAGGAAACCTGGTAAATTTTGATGGCCTCAAAGATGTTGTATGAAGATAGGGTGGACTCTTTGTTTGAATAGGGCCCAAGCATGGGTCATTAAGGGGGATACAGGGCTGGAATCAAGTCTAATGTGAACTTTAATAAGATTGGACAGTAGGTTTACCACATAGAGGCTATCAGAAAATAAGTTCAATGGCTCCTAAATAGTGCCAGGATCCCCCAGAAGGTAGTGCTGGGGGAGGTCCAGGCCTGCTGGTTGCCCCCAAGGGGTTGGGGGGGGGGTGTAGCAATGGCCAGGAACAAACCACCGAGCCAGGATTCTTACCAAAGCAGGAAATCACTTTATTGTTACCAGCAGGTGTTTATATGATGTTGAAAACAAAGGCGGGGATTTTAGGATGGGGTGAGATGTAAGGGCCAATAGCATACCGCAGCCTCTGAGATGATTGGTTCTAACTCTAACCTCCTGTGTGGAAGTAGCAGACCAGAGGCTCTTTGGCACCCTGCTGAGTTCTAAGTGCACACAGGGGGAACTCTAACTTCCTTTGCGGAAGTAACAGGCCAGAGGCCATTTGGCCCACTGCTGAGTCATAGCTGCCAAAGGCAGTTCGCCAAACTTCAGCTAAGCTCAGGAAGTTCCACTAGGCCTCACGTCCAGGCCTCTCAAGTCCCAACAGAGGGCATCCATACTTCTAAGTACCAAGCCTATGACCATTTCCCAAAATAAAACTTCCAAAAGACCAAAATCCACATTGTCATATTCACTGTAGAGCAATACCTCACTTTTGGTATCAATTTCTATTGTAGTCAGCTCCATACCAGACACCGTTTATGGGAAGAATGGGATTTGTTCTGGTTTACAGATCCAAGGGAAGTTACATAATGATGAAAGAGATGACCCACCACCAAAAGCAAGAGAAAAAAATGGAAGCCAAAAAGCAGGGAACCCAGGCAGAAATCCAACTGCTCTCTGCATACCATGGGCTGGAATTTCTGATATGACCCCAAAACACCTTAGGGCTAGAACCTAGGTTATGACCACTGTGACACCTCTTCCAGCCAGGATGCTGAAAATCTAAGCTACAACCTTGAATTAAACTCCTGAATCTATTGGAGAACATCCATTCAAACTAAAAAAATGCTTTTTTTATATATATTCTATGCCCCCTTTAACCCTCTCTTGTCCTTTTCCTTCTTATTCATTATCCTGTTCTTCTCACCTTCTTTTCTCTTTCTGATTATTTTTCCTTGACAATCTTCAGTGCCTTTTGAGACCATATGTACCCTTGTAGTCAAGAAAGAGAAAGCCAGGTGACAACTCTGTTTTTTTTTTTTTTTACAATTTTTAGCAAGTGAGCAGGTAGACAACTCCTAACACCAAATAGCCTTCACGTGTCGCTGCTGTGGCCCTGCAACCCACCGCCAGGGACTTTGCCACACAAGCCCAGAGTGTCTATCTCTTGCACCAGCTCAGGTGAACTCTCTTACCTGTATGCCACGACTGCCATCGTACATTCTTCTGTGGTGTGGGAGCACAGAATGTTTCTGGGACCCATGGTTTCTAGCCAGAGTTTGGGCTGCTCAGGGCTTTGTAACTCAGTCCACCTCCAAGCTCAAAGGCAGGCAGCATTGGCACATTACCACTTCAGAATTCAGGTGACATTGGCACCGCTGTCAGGCAGTACATAGGTGGCTTTGGCAAGTGGGATCCAAAGCCCAGGATGCCTGAAAACTGCCCCAGACTGCCTCAGATTCCCATTGCACTAGAGCCCAGGCTGATAAACACACCTACCTGTCCATACACTGTCATGGGCAGACCACAACACAAAAGAAATAACATGAAAAATCAAATGCAAGAAAACCCAGTTAGACCACCCAGTCCTACAATGAATGCATCTAATCAAAACAAGAGTTATTAGGATCAGAACATCAAATTGAAGTTATGAGCAATGCAAGTCTTACCAACCTACTGATAGAACTTGCAGCAAAGCAACAAAGGGCCAATAATCATGTGGATGCTACCATCACTAAGCTAGGACAAATTGATAGGAGATTGGAAGGAGTTCAAAGAGAGTTGATAGTTTTGATGGAGAGTGAAAAAAAAAAAAAGATAACCTTAAAAATGAGCTGGCCATACTAAATTAAGACATAAAGAAATGCAGGGAGGAATTCCAAGAATCATCAAGAAAATCAGAAAATGATGTGAAAAGGGAGCTTGACAGAGTGATGGAAATTATACATAGAAAAGTAGTAGAAAATGCAAACTTAATTGAACAAGCCCAAAACTCTCTAGGGGCCCTGAAGAACAGAGTCAGTGAAGTGGAGGATAGAAACTCTGATCTGGAAGACAAGATGGAAGAAACAGTTTGAGAGCTCAAAAACTTCTGTAAGTTCAACAGTTCCTGAGAACAGAACATGAGGGAATTGTGGGATACACTTAAATGTCCTAATATCAGAATCATTGGAACACCAGAAGAAGAAGAATTGCAGACCAAAGGCATGGAGAACTTATTTAACAAAATAATTGAAGAAAACTTCCCAAGTCTCTTAAAAGAAAGACCCATCAAGATACAAGAAGCCAACAGAACTCCAAAGAGACTGGACCAAAGGAGAAACTCTCCAAGGCATATTATCATTAACATTCTAAACATTGACACCAAAGAGAAAATCCTAAAAGCAGCAAGGGAAAAATAGCACACTACTTTCAAAGGTAACCCCGTCAGAATTACTTCAGACTTCTCCATGATAACCCAGAAAGCTAGAAGGGACTGGAGTGAAAAAAGACTTCTCCAAAGTCTAAGAACCTATGGATTCCAACCCAAACTACTCTACCAAGCAAAAGTGTTCCTCATGATAGATGGTGAAAGAAAAATTATCCATGACAAAACTCAGCCTTACAATTATATGAACACAAAACCAAACCTACAGAGAGTATTATAGGAAATTCTCCATAAAGAAGAAACAAATAACCAAATTCAAATGCATACAAGAAGCAGATCGCAACAACCAAACCCAGAGTAGGCACAAAATATTCAAAGCCCATGAAAACACCAACACACATCTCCCACCACAATATGGCAGGGATCAAATGAAATCTCACAGTCACTACCCTAAATATAAATTGCCTTAATTCACCCATCAAGAGACACAAGCTAACAGTATGGATCAAAAAATTAGATACCTCAATCTGTTGCCTTCAAGAAACCCACCTCAATGCTAAAGACGGACACCTCCTCAGGGTAAAGGGGTGGAAGACAATATGCCAAGCAAATGGGAATAAGAAACAAGCAGGTTTAGCTAGATTAATATTGGATAAAATAGAATTCAAACCAAATATAATCAAAAAAGACAAAGAAGGCTATTTCCTACTCATCTACGGAATGATCCATCAAGAGTATATTACAGTCATAAATTTGTATGCACCAAACACAGGGGCACCACAGGTCATTAAACAAAGCCTACTTGACAATAAAAAAAAAATAACCATCAACACCATCATAGCTGGGGACTTCAATATACCATTATAAGTAATAGATCATCCAAACAGAAACTCAACAGAGAAGTAAGAGCTCAACAAACCAAAGATCACTTTGACCTAATGGACAGCTACAGAATTTTCCACCCCAAATCCTACAGACTACACATTCTTCTCAGCAGCCCATGGAACATTTTCTAAAATAGATAATATACTGAGTCACAAAGATTGCCTCCACATATTTAGAAAAATTGACATAATACCCTGCATGTTATCAGATCATAATATTATATTTCTAGAAATCAACCACAAAAGACCCACCAAGAATCCCAATGGCACCTGTAAACTGAGCAGCACACTTTTAAACAATAAATGGATAGTGGATGAAATAAAAAATGAAATTGCAAAATTCCTGGAATTGAATGACAATGAGAACACATCATACCAAAACTTATGGGACACAATGAAGGTGGTCCTCAGGGGAAAATTCATAGCACTCAATGCCTTCATAAAAAAGACAGAAAGATCCCAAATCAACTTAACCATCCATCTAAAGGCACTGGAAAAACAAGAAAAATCCAACCCAAAGAGCTCCAGAAGGAAAGAAATAATTGAAATTAGAGCAGAAATTAATGAATTGCAAACCAAGGAAACATTTAAGACAATTGATAAAACAGAGAGCTGGTTCTTTGAAAAAATAAACAATATTGGCAAACCCATGGCCAATTTGATCAAGCAAACAAAGGAGAGGCTTCAAATTAACCAAATTCATAATGAAAAAGGAGAGATCACAACAGACATAAGTGAAATGGGGAAAATCATCAGGACTTATTTCAAAAACCTCTACTCCACAAAACTGGATAATGTGGAGGAGATGGATAAATTCCTGGACACATACTATCTATCAAAGCTAAACTCAGAGAACATTAATCACCTCAATGATCCCATCCCACTCATGGAGATTGAAAAAGTAATAAAAAACCTCCCCCAAAAGAAGAGTCCAGGACCAGATGGCTTCTCAGCTGAATTCTATCAAACATTCATGGAAGAACTCAAACAAATCTTCCTTAAACTGTGCCACACAATTGAAGAACAGGAAACGCTACCCAACTCCTGTTATGAAGCTAGTCTCACCCTAATTCCAAAACAAGGCAGAGATGCCACAAGAAAAGAAAACTACCAGCCTATTTCCCTAATGAAATTAGATGCAAAGATCATGAACAAAATCCTCCCATACCGAATCCAACAACACATCAAAAGCATCCATCTTGACAAAGTGGGATTCATCCCAGGACCACAAGGGTTGTTCAACATATGGAAATCTGTCAATGTAATACACCACATAAGCAAGGGTAAACATAAAAACCACATGATCATTTCAATAGATGCAGAAAAGGCCTTTGACAAGATACAACATCACTTTACGATGAAATTATTGGAGAGAATTGGCAAAGTTGGTACATATCTTAACATAATAAAGGCAATATACAAAGCTCCAAAGGCCCAAATAATACCTAATGGAGAGAGACTGGAGGAATTCCCATTAAGAACAGGAACAAGACAGAATTGTCCTCTCTCACCTCTGCTTTTCAATATAGTACTGGAAGTCCTAGCTTAAGCAATAAGACAGAAGAAGGAAATAAAAGGGATATAATTTGGAATGGTAGAAGCTCTATTCGCTGATTACATGATTGTATATGTAAGAGTCCTGAGAGATTCCATCCCAAAACTCCTGAAGGTGATTAACTCCTATAGCAAAGTAGCAGGATACAAAATCAATGCACTAAAATCAGTGGCATTTCTATATGCAAATGACAAAGATACAGAGAAAGAAATAAGGGACATAGTCCCATTTTCAATAGCAACAAAAAAATAAAATAAAATACCTTGTAATAATGTTAACCAACTAAATGAAAGATCTATACAACGAAAACATAAAAACACTCAAGAATGAAATTGAGGAGGACTTAAGCAAATGGAAAGACCTCCCGTGCTCCTAGATAGGCAGAATAAACATTGTGAAGATGACAATCCTACCAAAGGCAATATATAGATTTAAAGCAATTCCAATAAAAATCCCTACAGAGTTCCTCACAGAGATAGAAAAAATGATCTCAAATTTCTTATGGAAAGACAGAAGGCCTTGCATATCCAAACATAGCCTCAGCAAAAAAATACCTCTGGTGGCATCACCATACCTGATCTAAAGCTATACTACAAATCCATAGTAATAAAAACAGCATGGTACTAGCATAAAAACAGGAGTATAGACCAATAATAGACTTGAGGGCCCAGACTTTGGGTCAAGCAACTATACCTACTTGATATTCGATAAAGACCTGAACGATATAGGCTGTGAAAAAGACAGCATCTTCAACAAATGGTGCTGGACATACTGGATAACCATATGCAGGAAAATGAAACTTGATCCACACATTTGACCATGCACTTACACTCAAGTCCAAATGGATCAAAGACCTCAATATAAGATCAGAAACTCAACTACTACTGGAAGAAAATATAGGGTGTACTTTCCATGATATAGGAATGGAAGAAGTCTTCCTGAAGAAAACCCCAGTAGCTCACAGTCTGAAACAGTCACTCAACCAATGGGACCACATGAAGCTGAAGAGTTTCTTTAAAGACAAACATACAATAAGTAAGCCAATAGATTACCCACAGAAGCAGAGAACATATTTGCAGGTTATCCAACTGACAGGCCTAATCTCTAGAATCTACAAAGAACTCAAAATCTAAACAGTAAAAAGTCAAACACCCCACTCACAAAATGGGGCAAAGAGCTCAACAGGCAGTTCACAGAGGAAGAAATACAAATGGCAAACACACATTTAAGAAAATGTTCATCATCCCCAATCATCATGGAAATGCAAATTAAAACAACTATGAGATTCCACCTTACCCCAATAAGGATAGCAAACATCAAAAAATCAAATGAAAATAAATGCTGGTGAGGAAGTGGAGAAGCAGGAACACTCATCCACTGTTGGTGGGAATGTAGGATGGTACAACCACTTTGGAAAGCAATATGGAGACTCCTGAAAACACTGACTATAGAGATACCAACAGACCCAGTTATTCCCTTACTGGGCATCTACCCTAAAACCTTCAAACCATAGGCCAGAGAGATTTGCTCAACCATGTTTGTAACGGCTCAATTTGTAATAGCTAAGAGCTAGAATTAACCCAGATGTCCATCGCTAGAAGAATGGATAACTAAGATGTGGTATATCTACACAATAGAATTCTATACAGCATTAGGAAAAAAAATGACACAAAGAAATCTGAGGAAAAATGGTTGAACCTGGAACAGATCATTCTCAGTGAATTTACCCAATCACAGAAAATAAATCGACACATAGTCTCACTCATCTACAACACCTAACCTGAATTTACCCAAGATACCATACACACCCAGCAAGCATCTCATGGACTAGACACTAGGATGGATGGGGAATGAGGGGAGGGAATAGAAGGGGTGGGAAACACTAATCTAGACCCAAACGGCAATGTTACCATAAAATTTTACTTCCTTAAAGGCAGACCAAACGGCTGAACCTTCACCAGGCCCTTACACGAACCACAAGACACTGGACAGTGCAGGATCAAATCTAACCTAAATCCACTACATCTTCCCTCCCTCCCTCCCTCTCTCTCTCTCTCTCTCTCTCTCTCTGTCTCTCTTCTTTCTAACTACTATATATTAGTTACCTTTTTTCCTCATTTTCTTAGGGGACACAGACCTGTAATTCCCAGTACCAGCATGGGGCTATCACCCACAATGAGCTTTTGATCCGAGAAACCTACAAGGTTTTCTAAAAGAATGACAGATTTTTGTCAGAGTATTTGATGACCCACCAAAGGTCAGTGGTAAGACCCTATTGGTGAAGACACTACTTGCAGCTGACACATAAAATGGAACAGCTTGGCTGGAAGCCAGAAGAGTTAGTCCCCAGACAGTCAGCATGTCTAGTGCCAGAAGGTGCTACATGGGCGACCTGGGAAATGACCAATATCTGTCCAAGCAACTCATGGTCCAACCTACTTAGAAGCAAATAACCTGGTGTGATGCCCACACAAGTGCAATAGTGGCACAAAGCCATGGTGGCGAACCAACTGCTCTTGGTTCAGCTAACTGATCCCCTCAGTGGTACTGACCATAGCTGCAGCTGGGAAACAAGTCAGAACAATATCCAAACATAAGACCACTCTCCAATATCAAACTACCATCAAACATGAGCTACAAGAGGGTCTACACCTATTATACTCTCTATGAAAAAAGTAAGGGCTATCTCATTTGTCTTGGTGCTAACTTACTCTCTGTTGGAGAATCTGCTTCTCTTTTTCAGATACATGCAGATCCTAAGGAGAGAGCCACCCCATCATACCTGCTGAAACTAAGGAAAATTGGCGAAACAAGCAAGGGTGCTGTTTTCCTGATGAACTGGACACCAGCGCAAGGGGAAAGGAGACCAACACAGAGAAAAATCAACTCCTACCAAATCGGAGAGCCACAGCCCCAGAGGCCCCCAAAACCTCATCACTGAAGCAGACCAAAATGAACCCAACATGGCTCAGGGAAATTTTGCAGAAGAGGGGGCAGAAAGAATGTCAAAGCCACAAGTTGGGTCATGATATACAGAAACATTTATCATACCAATAACTGTGGGCTAACTCCACAATGCACAACCCATATACCTCAAAAAGGAGGGGCCAATGTTGAGGAGGTAGGTCACAGATAAGCCTAATAATGGTACCAAACTGCCTGTACTTGCAGAATGGAAAACTAATTAAAAAAAAAAAAAAGCTCTATAATAAATCTTAATTTCTTACATGCCAGAAAAAATTCAAATGTCATTTGTGAACCTTGGAAGAAGTAATGTAAGATGTGTAAAGATATAAATGATATCCTTTCACATAATCTATAGACACTCCCAAAAGCTTCCAAAGAGAAGGCTGTTAGAATACTCTTTTCTAAGAGTGGCATATATGGGGTAGGTAGAAGTGATGACAATTTTATGAAATATTAAGATAGATGGGTAGACATTAAAAATAATATAACAATGTTAACCTTTTGTTTTATTTTCTGCTGAAGAAAAATTGACATGAATGTGGCTGTGAAACATTGAAATGTATCTATTCAAAAGTAGTGGGGCCGGGTGTGGTGGTGCACACCTTTAATCCCAGCACTCGGGAGGCAGAGGTAGGAGGATTGCCGTGAGTTCGAGGCCACCCTGAGACTACATAGTGAATTCCAGGTCAGCCTGGGCTGGAGTAAGACCCTACCTCGAAAAACCAAAAAAAAAAAAAAAGTATTGGGAGTTGTTTTGATGTGAATCTAAAGCTGAAATTTATAAACATTTATTTCTTAGTGCTATGCTAGAAGATGGGGCATGTGGTTGAGATTAGTGTGGCTTTTTCCCATCTTTATTTGGAACAATTTCCTTTTTAAAAGTTTAATCAACTTTATTTCTCCAATTATTTTAATAATATAAAGATGTGATCTTCAGATCTGAAATATAAATATAAATTCACCTTCTTCCTGAAATAGAGACACGTATTTACTTTGCTTTGCTTTTTAAAAATATTTTATATTTACTTACTTACTTACTTGTTTATTTATTTATCTGACACAGAGAGAGAATGGGTGCACCAGGACCTCCAGCCACTGCTAATAAATTCAAGACTCATGTGCTACCTTGTGCATATGGCTTAAGTGAATACTAGGGTATTGCACCTGGGTCCTTTGGCTTTGCAGGTAAACACGTTAACTGCTAAGTCATCCCTCCAGCCCTTTGTTTTGCTTTTGAATGAGAAGAAAACAGCACATTTCTTTTCAAATACATAAAGAATTCATATCAGAGGACAGGTATGTTATTTTGTTTATTTTAGGAGCTGGATAAATTTTTTGTACACATTTTAATATATATATATATATATATATATATATATACACACACACACATACATACATGTGGACAACTTGTATACTTACGGACAACAAACCATGGTATTTCCATTCTCTCCCCCACTTTCCCCTTCCTTACTCTGCTCTCCACCATATCCTTTCCCTCTCTCCATTAGTCTCCCTTTTAATTTGATGTCATCATTTTTTTCTCCTATTATGAAGGTTGTGGGTAGGTATTATTAGGCACTGCAAGGTCATCAATATTGAGCCCAATTTCTGTCCAGACAGTTGTATGCAAAGAGTGATATCCTTCTTTTGGCTTTTACATTTTTTCTGCCACCTCTTCCACAATGGACCCTGAGCCTTGGAAGGTGTGAGATGTTTCAGTGCTGGACACTCATCCATTCCTTCTTCTCAGCACTATGTTTGTTGTCTTTGGGCTCATACCAGTGGTCATCACCATCTGAAAAAAGAAGCTTCTCTAACCAGAAGTGAGAGGAACATTAATATATTAATATGAACAGTAAGTGTAGTGCTTTCAGGGTAATTGGATGAGAATAATATATGCATTTTTCCAGAAAAGAGCAGGCTTTATACCCCTAAGGCTCATGACCTCCCCTGCCATAGGCTTTTGATTAGGTTTTCAGTACCAGGCACATATTCCTTCCCATAGAGCTGGTCTTCAGTCCAATTAAAGAGCAGTTGGTTTACCCAGAGCAGACATGCCACTATTGCACTCATTTGGCCTGTCTGGCCAAACATGAGGTTTCCAGTGTCCACTCTTTTCACCACTGATGACTTCTGTCTCCCATAGGGCTGCATACAGTACAGCTTTATCCAGCTTTCAGTTGCCTGGGCTATAGGGAGCAGATTTTCTGATCAGCACCAGCTTGATTTTTCAGTGACTTTGCAGTTCAGGCATGTAAAGTCTTCAGCAATAGGATCATGCCATCTCTTTCTCACAGGAAACCAATGGCCTTGGCAATAACCTGTAATGCTTTGGAGGCAATAGGGACCTCTCTGGCCAACAACTCACTGGAAGGTATCCCATCCCTGGCACTGAAAATTTTCTAGTAACAATCTATGGCTTCTGGATGTAATATTATTCACGAAAGTAGATTTTCATATGTCTTACTCAGAGTATTTTGAATTTTGATTAACCCTCCTCCCCCAACCTCACTTAGGCCTTTCCCCTCCCTATAATCTGTTCTTCTACTTGTAAATATATAAGTTACTATTAAGTAATTCCTTAGCATAAGACATGAGTTTATAGAAAAACAAGGGTTTTTGTCAATGATAATCACAATAGGCAAATAATGGTGCTACATTCCAAAATTAAAAAGGAATATGAAAAATATAATAACTTAATTTGCAGCCATCAAATACTAAACTTAGCATGGTAAAAATAATTTAATACAAGCCCATTATTTCAGAAACAAAAATGTATGTACTTTTCATTGATGTTTGTATTGTTTATAAATATGATGAACTCAATTATGTAGGAATTAATTCTGAAATGTGCATTGGTTTTTTTTTATTTTGATGAGTATTTAGAATCTGAAAATGTACTGATAATAACAGTGAAGTTGTTATTATCAATGCTAATATTATTATTTTACAGCTGTTTTCCTACCTAAGTGTAACTAGGTTATTTCTCAGTAGAAAGAACTTTAATCCCAGCACTAAGAAGGCAGAAGTAGAAGGATTGCTGTGAGTTTGAGTCCTGCCTGAGACTGCAGTGAGTTCCAGGTCAGCCTGGAATAAAGCGAGATCCTATGTCAAAAAGCAAAAAGAAAAGGGAGTGGGCCTCTAAAAACAATACTAAATTAAATAATTTTGTAAACTAAACTTAAAGTATTAACTTTTCTATCTGGTATATTGATAGCTTTTTATATGGCATATAAGACATAATTATAATTAGAGTGAGTTATATGTTTTTAATATATAATAGTTATAGTTCTTATTTAAAGGTAAATTATTTTGGCTTTTCTGGAAAATCCATTTATTTTAATTATATCCCCATGGGTAAAATAACATATATGTACATGTATTTACAAATAAATTGTATGAATGTGGGTATATGTTGATGGCTACTGAAAATTAAATTAATTATTTTCAATCTGTTCAGACTGAAAACCAAGGGGAAATATGCATTACTTTATTCTTTTTCAGTGTGTTATATATCATAATATTATTATTGCTAAAGAAATATAGTAAAAGTAAAACATAGTAATGTCAACTGTTTCTTTACAGAACATTAATATATAATACTTCTAAAAATTATAAATTTGTTAATTATCAATTTTGTTGTTTGCTTCTTTGTTCCCTTGATATGAACTGTGAAGGTGCTTTTAGAACTAAAAGCAAATTTACATTTCTGGCTAACTTAATGAACAAGATGAGGTGCAGTTGGAGTCTCTAGAATCTCCATTTTTGAAAGCAAGAGCTTGCTCCATATTCAGAATCCAGTACCCTCTGTGGCTTACCAAATATTCTCTTAGGCACTCCTTTGGATCTCATGTTAGACTCATGCTTATTTCAGAAAAGAAGGAAAGGTTATATGGAGATGTTTCTTGGAGCCACCATCTGTTTCCCTCTTTCCCAAATGCCATTGGTTCTCCTTCCAACAAGAGACACTTGCACCTTCAGAGACATTCTCATCAAACAATCTAAATTCTCTTTCCTATGATATTTCCTTCCACACTATTAGCATGTGAGGGCCTGCAATTGGAATCCAAGAATGTAAGGAACAGATTACTTAAAAAAAAAAAAATAGACACCATTTCCCTTTAGGCTAAATAGTGGGCAGTAAAAAACAGATAAAGGGAAATGTTGCAACTAAAATGTCTTGGTTATTCTTAAGACACATTATTCTTAATTTTATAATTTAAGATTATTCTTTATACATAAAAATAACAATTGAAATAAAAGTATTTCTTGTAATGGTTCTAGCAATGTTGAATGGAAAACTGAAATTATTCAGAAATTTATAATTGCTGAATGATAATATTTTAAACCTGTGAAGATTTAAGAGTGAGAGGCATGCATTATTAAAAACACAAACATCAAAAAAACCTATAAAGATCAGTGATTTTAACCTAGCCAGAACATTATGCATATTTTTCTATTTCCAGCAGTCATTCAAGGCAATTTTCAGAGTATTTCTTTAAAAAGTAATGGCATTCCCTGACTGAACATATTTTAGGCTTGAACAATCAAAACACTCTGTGATATAGTTTTGACAGAAAAGCCTACCAAAGGATTATTATAATTTCAAATAAGGAAGTAGGAAGTGTATGTCATGATATCTTACTCAATAAATTTACATTCTCTCACTTTACATTCAAGACCCCAAAATGATGGCTTATTTATGCTTTTATACTCTACTGAAAGCATGGCTGTCAAACACAAGGAAAAGATATGACATCTATACACAGACCTTAAGTGGTTAGTTAGAAAATTGCTATCAGAGCTATGGTACCCTCACATGTGATTATATATTCTCTGTGTTTACATATCAGGTTACAGTTGAAACAGCTCCTTTGAAAACTAGCACTGTATTTGAAATATGTATCTAGTAAAATCAATGTTAAGTTGACTGTATTTGCTTTTCAAAAACAGCAACAAATAGGGCTTTCTTGTTAAGGCTTTAGTTTTGCACAAACTTTGAAATAAACAAACTTTGCTCTCTGAGCCACCTTAATGCATTTTCGACATGCGAAGCACCAGGGACAGCCTGTTTGTGCTTTCATGATATAAAAGGGAATCACTAAGTATCTGCAAAGAGCAATAACACTGTCTAGAATATACAATTTGGCCAATGAATTTTCTGACACGGTATAATTATGTTGCTTGAAAAATCAAAGTGAATGAATACAATTCATTTGAAAGTGAAAGTTCACAGTAGAATACAAATGCATTGGGACATGTGAAATGTCAGTGTTGGCTCTGTTAACTTACACAGAAACTAGCACTTGTCCCAGGAAGAAAAATTCTTCATGTTACAATTTCTTTTAACTGGTTAGTGAGAATTACAGTTAAAAAAAAAAAAAAAAGTGAATGCTTCCCAATCAGTAGTATACTGGAGAAAATTCAGACACTGTAGATGTGTGTGTGTGTGTGTGTGTGTGTGTGTGTGTGTGTGTGTGTGTATGTGTATGTGTGTGTGTATGTGTGAGAGAGAGAGAGAGAGAGGAGAGAGGGAAAAAACCCACAGATGTCTTATGTACAATTTGAAATATTCTGGTAGGCACAACCTATCTTTGAATTTCATTTAATTTCATATCTGTTATGTAAGTTATACACTTGTTGTAGCAGTTACCTTCTTGTTCCTGGAAGAAAAAAAAAAATCACCCAAGCCAAAGGTTTTAAGGGAGGAAAGGATTAATTTCAAACTTGCCATTTCCAGGAGAAGCTTTATCACAGCAGAGAAAAGCTTGTCAGTCAGCTCATGACTACATATTCGTGGTCACAGGGAGAGACAGAGGCACAAAGATACAGAAAGTAAGCAATGATCTAGCTCTGATCAATGACTTGGCTAACTATTCAACCTCAAAATCTGCCCCAGAAACACAGTTCCTAAAGCAAGGCTCCATTGCCCAAAGGTTCCACTATCAGGGGGAGTAGGTAGAAAGTTTAATGACAAACACTGGAGGCTATGGGAAACAGTTTACATTGAAAACACAATTGTCAAATGCTTGTGTCTACCAAAAACATAACTTTATTGACTAAATTCAATTCCAACATGAACAGAAGTTGCTGATTTTCCTTAATATTAAAGATTTAACTAAAAGTGTAGCAATGAAGGCCACCTGAACCACACACACTTAACTTTTCAACATTCAGTACACAGCTATTGCTGAATGCCATATTTCAAAAACCTGAAAGAATGTTCACTCAATTTCTTTGTGCTCTTTCCAGAATAATTGATACATATATTACAGATTTTGTTAGACATGATTGTTAATGTATCATCTTTATTTGCTTAAGCACATGTAAGACATGCATAACAAAATATATTTCTATATCTCCAGACACAGTTGTTGATGGTTTTATTTAAAAATTATTATCATTGACAATTAGGAGCACCAATAGTATGTTAAATGTTGAATGTGAATGATATATACCAAAGAACACAGTCATAAAATATTTCCACACAACAAACACAGGATGAAAACACTTTCAGGAAGAGAAATAATGGTGAACCTTCATAAAATATTGAGAACATTATATTTTCATATATATTATCTATTATCCAAACCAGGTATTCAATATATTAGTTGTTAGTCTGTGTATAATAATAAATAATTATTTATTATTATTACATATATATCAAACACATATTGATTATGTATGCATTATTATTTTCTTTAGTGTTGTTCAATTGATAAAAGATAATTAATCATGTATTTATTAGTTAAGTAATTCATATAAATTGAAGTTTTGAGATCTACTGAAGCCTGTGTAGCTGACAATGCATTTGAACTCCTTTCTGTCTTTTCCTCCTAAGTAGTGGGCTTATCAGTTTCTACCACTGTTTCAGACTGTTTGTATTTTTTTTTAATTATTGTGTGTATGTTATTATGATATGTATGTGTGTGTTCATGTGTGGGAGTATGGGCATGCATGAGTCAAAGTAAATGTTTGCAGGTCAGGGGACAAACTGGAGTATCAGTCTCTCCTTCAACCATTTTGAAAGCTGGGTTTCTCATTGTTTACCTGGCCTGTTGGCTTCCAGGGAATTCTCTTGTCTCCTGACTTAGTCTAGATGTGCTGACATTACAGACACAAGCCACAGTGTCTTACTTTTCATGTGTTCTAGGGGTCAGAATTCAGAATTGACTGGTAGAATTCTTGAAACACAGTAATTGTCTATTTTAAAGTCATTGGGCCCAGAATTAACACATCAATAGTGGGGAAATATATACTTATTCTTGTTTATTTAATTTTCATTGAGAAGTAAAAGGTTTCAACTGCTCTGCATCCTGAAGAGGGGAATGACAGTTGAGTGCCATGCAATCTTTCTCAGAATGTATCTTAGTCACTTGGAAATTATGTCGCTCATTGGCTTGAGGTAGGACTGTGTTTATTTATAGGGGAAGTTGTCACATTTGTGTGACATACTCTTAATGATCATAGTCAGTTCCGTGTTGCTGGGAAGAACATCCAAACAAGGCACAAATTATAAGAAAACAGGATTTGTTTCAAGGTTACAGATCTAGGGGAAGTTCTATCACTGTTAGAAAAATCTAGTCTCCATTCATACATACAAGCATAGACAAACAAACAAAGAGCCAGCAAATAGCACAAAATCACAAGCAAGCAACCACCAGAGCTCACACAGTTCTCTCCACACCTTTGGGCTGGATCCCAGGATCTGCACACAATGACACCTCCAACAGACAGGTGACTGGGAAGCCAAATTACAAGCTTAATAAAATATGAGTCAATGGCGGGGGGGGGGGCATTCAAGCTACCACATTAATGTTCTCACAAAATGAGTTGCATTGCTGTTTTTGTTAATAAACTCTTATATTTTATATTGTATCTATACTTTTACTCATAATTCTCAGTTTCTCACATGCACATAGAGATAAAAAAATATGTCTTTATTGGCATCATCTTAAACTGGTATTATTTTGTACTGTGGGAAAATAATATTTCTATTTTTAATTGAATGAGGGTGCACTTATTTTAATTATAATGGATATTTTAACCAGTGTATTTACCATTCTGTTGGCAATATATAATGTTAAATTCACATCTACTGTGTTTATGTTCTCATTCACTGCTTTAAACTTTTTTTTAAATTTAATTTATTAGTTTTCTTTTCAGCAAATACAGGCAGTTTGATACCATTGTTTAGGCTCATCCATGACCTACCCCCTCCCAATGGTCCCTCCTTGTTGATGTAAATGGGTCATGCATTGTGGAGTTAGCCCACAGTTATTGGTACAATAAGTGTCTCTGTATATCATTACCCAACATGTGACTCTGACATTCTTTCCGCCCCCTCTTCTGCAAAATTTCCCTGAGCCATGTTGGGTTCATTTTTGGTCTGCTTCAGTGCTGAAGTGTTGGGGACTTCTGAGGCTATGGCTTTCTGATTTGGTAGGAGTTGATTTTTCTCTGTGTTGGTCTCCTTCCCCTTTGTGCTGGTATCTGGTTCATCAGGAAAACAGCACCCTTACTTGTTTCGCCAATTTTCCTTAGTTTTAGTCGGGCGCCTTTTGAGGTATGATGGGGCAGCTTGTTCCTTAGGATCTGCATCTATCTGAAAAAGAGAAGCAGATTCTCCAACGGAGAGTAAGTTAGCACCCAGAAAATTGAGATAATGCTTAATTTTTTGATAGAGAGTTTAATAGGTGTAGGCCCTCTTGTACCCCTGATTGATGGTAGCTTGACATTGGAGAGTGGGCTTATGTTTGGATATGGTTCTAACTTGTTTCCCAGCTCCAGCTATGGGTCTGGTACCACTGAGGGGACCAGTTAGCCAAATCAAGAGCAGCTGGTTTCCCACCATGGCTGTGTGCCACTATTGCACTTGTGTGGGCATCACACCAGGTTATTTGTTGCTAAGTAGGTTTAGACCATGAGTTGCTTGAACAGATATTGGTCATTTCCCCCAGTTGCCCATGTAGCACCTTCTGGCACTAGACATGTTGACTGTCTGGGGACTGACTCCCTCCTGGCTTCCAGCCATGCCATTCCATTTTACTTGTCAGCTGCCTATGGAGTCTTCGGGAATAGGGTCTTACCACTGACGTTTGTTGGGTCATCAAGTACTCTGACAGAAGTCTGTAAGATGTGGTATATCTACACAATGGAATTCTATACAGCAGTAAGAAAAAAAGACACAAAGAAATTTGAGGAAAAATGGTTGAACCTGGAACAGATCATTCTCAGTGAACTTACCCAATCACAGAAAAAAAATCAACACATAGTCTCACTCATCTACAACACCTAACCTGAATCTACCCAAGATACCTTACATACCCAGCAAGTACCTCATGGATTAGACACTAGGATGGATAGGGAGTGAAGGGAGGGCATCGAAGGGGTGGGAAACACTAATCTGGATTCAAATGGCAATGGTACCAAAAATTCTACTTCCTAAAAGGCAGACCAGATGGCTGAACCTTCACTAGACCCTTACAGGAAACACCTGAACCACAAGACACTGGAGAGTGTAGGATCAAGTCTAACCTAAATCTTCTACATCTTCCCTCCCTCCCTCTCCCCCTTCCCCCTCTCTCTCTTTCCTAACTCTTGTATATTAGTTATTTTTTTCCTCATTTTCTTAGTGGGCACTGACCTGTAAGCCCCACTATCAGCATGGGGCTATCATCCACAATGAACTTTTGATCAGAGAAACCTACAAGGTTTCCTGCTTTAAACTTATGTGAATTATAAAGTGAAGAAGATTTTGCTTCCTATTGTAATTTTGATAAACTATAGAGGTTTTTAAAAATTTATCTGTCTCTGTCTTTGTGTGTGTGTGTGTGTGTGTGTGTGTATGTGTATCCTATTTTTGCTTACAAGGGAAAATTTTAGCCTAGGTTGACAATGTTATAGAGTACCAAAAATTTAGTGTTTAATTGGGTATAATTTTTAATTTGTCTTTGATCATATTTATTTTACTCTTTGACTTTACACACACACACACACACACACACAATTTAAAAATAGTATTAATTTTAAAACTCCATATCTACTCAACTGAAGCTCCTCTTTTTTACATCTATTTCCTCCTCTATTTAATGCTTTCTTCCCACCTCTATAATCTATGACAACACAGTGATGGACCCAATATTATGCCGGTCTTGTGCAGGGAACAATAGGTTCTATGAGGGCAGGACAGTAACAAGTACTTTGTGTCTAAAATACTGGTTCTTGGGCTGGAGAGATGGCTTAGTGGTTAAGCGCTTGCCTATGAAAGCCTAAGGCCACCAGTTCGAGGCTCGATTCCCCAGGACCCACGTTAGCCAGATGCACAAGGGGATACACATGTCTGGAGTTCCTTTGCAATGGTTGGAGGCCCTGACACACCCATTCTCTCTATCTGCCTCTTTCTCTGTCACTCTCAAATAAATAATAAAATGAATGAAAATTTAAAATACCGAGTTCCAAAGCACTCTTCCCCATCCGTTGGCTCATACATTCTTCCTACCTAGTTTTCTGCAATGGTCCCTGAGCATTGATGCCAGGATAGTTATCTAGATAAGTGCTAAATGCTGTTACTTGTTTTTTAATTTTTTTATCAGTTGTAATTATTATTATTAAAAACATATTTTGTATGTATGCATCGTTTGTTGGTACACTCTTTTTCCGTGTCACTGTCCCATTCCACTGGTGACCCTCCTCATTGGAGTTGCAGGTATTCCCCATGGGGTTGTGGTTTATGTGTTATGGGAGCAGCAGTCAGTTATTTTGCCTGGTGGGGGGGGGAGAGTGCAGGGAATGTCTCTGAGCATGATGTCTGAACCTGTAGCTCTTATAATCTTTGTGCCCCCTCTGCTGTGAAATTCCCTGACACATGGCTGGTGAGTTTTAAGTCTACTTCAGTGATAAGTTCTTAGGCATCCCTGGATCTCTGTTTTGGTAAGTGTTGAGTACCTTCAGGGTCTGTCTTCTTCACCATGGCTCTGATCATCAGATTCAGCATGGAAGCATCAATTATGTTCATTTTCAAATTCCTCTATGGTTTCAGCTGTGGCTAGGCTGAAGTGTGAGGGGCAATTTATCTCCTCCGGTCTCTCCACCTTCTGAAAATGAACAGATTCTCCAAGAGTGAGTGAAGATAGTATACTTTAAATTGGATATACATTATTAATTTAGGGAGAATTTTATGTATGCAACCCCTCTTTTAGTCAAAGACTAGTCCACTATCATTTCTATTCTGTGCTTTGGCAAGTTCCAAGTCTCCCAGTAACCACAGCTCCCTGAAAAGAAAAAAAAAGGAAAAAAAACAAACAAAGAAGCAAAAAAAAAAAAAAAAAAAAAACCCAACAAAAAAAGACCTTCTTTAATCAAATTCAAATGGTGCCAAAGTATGAGCATAAGTCTGTAGAGGACAAGTTGGTGGGCATGATATATCTATTTAGAGAAACAGCAGTAGTAGCTGCCACACCCACCCACTCACAAGTATTTATGAGCTTCCCCAGCATAGGATTTTCCCTAGATTTTCACTGCTAGATGTGGTTCTTTTCTGTGGAGTGAGCCTGCAATCCAATCTGAATGTATTTGGTTATCCCCAAAGCAGACGTGATACCATTGCACAAGTGGGTTTTTCTGGTTTTTCACTTGGGTAGCTTTCAGGGTATTGTTGGTTAGGAATATTGATTACCTTTATCTCCTAGTATCTTATGTAACACTTTCCAAGACTATGCCAGATAGAAAGTCATCAGGAAGGAGCCTTACAGTTCAATTCCAGCTTGATTTCTCAGGGTCTTGTGGCTAAAGGAGAGAACGATGTACTATCTTTGGCAATATGATGTTATATCTAGCTCTGGTGGTAAAGCCACAGCCTTGGCAGTAGCTAATATTGTTTCAGGAGACTCAGTGGCTTCCCTGGTCAATAACTGACTGGGATGTACAACAGGTACTGGAAGTTTTCTCTAACAAAATATGACTTTTGGGTACACTATGACCTACTCCCATGGGATACTTTTGCCCAAACCCACTTCCTTTTTAGAAGTATATGCCTTTTAGTTAGCTAACAAAGAAGTAGGTTTCCATATGAATTATTCATAATATCTTCAGTTTGAGATAACATTTCTCTTAAACCATGCTCTCCTCCATCCTCTCACCTCTCTAACTGCCAGTATTCTGCCCCTCTACATTTACATACACAATACCATCATTTTGCTTTATGCCTCAACCAAACTCTATTATGTTTATGTATGTAGTTGTCACAATCCAGTCATCCTTTAATAGGTATTGTGCTTGATTCCAGGTCCTAGCTATTGTGAATAGAACATAAAACAGCAGTGATGAGCAAGTTCCTCTATACTAGAGCCCTTTCTGTATATGCCCAAGAATGTTATAGAGGGGTCAAATGGTAGTTATATATTTAGCTGTCTCAAAATCCTGAATACCGATTTCCTTAATGGAAATTTGCTAAAGATTAAATTGAGTCTGAAGGTTGCTTTCGGTAATGTGGCTATTTTCACAATGTTGATTCTTCGTCCATGAACATGGGATGTATTTCCCTTTCCAATTGTCTGTTTCATTTTTTTTTTCTTGGATGTTTTAAAGTTTTAATTTTAGAGGAATTTTAATTCTTTGGTTGAGATTTTTCCAAAATTTTGTTCTCTTATGTGTAAGGTATCTTGGAATGAGATTGTTTACCTGATTTTATCCTCAACACATTCATTGCAGGTATATATGCCAACCACTGATTTATGTGTGCTAATTTTATATCCTGCCATTTTACTGTAAGTTTATCAACTCTAGCCATTTTAATTGTATTTCTTCACAAATGTTTGTCTTTCTCTACTTATGTTTAGATTATGTAATATGTGGAAAGCAGATGGATGTTTTGATATGAAGCCAATTGTTAATAGATGCAATCTAGTTTCTTTAAAATTATTATTAGTGCTCATTTTATATGTTTCAAACATTTTTTTTAACAAGTTCACTGTGGCCTGTTTTTTTTTTTAAATATTTTATTTATTTATTTGAGAGCGACAGACACAGAGAGAAAGACAGATAGAGGGAGAGAGAGAGAATGGGCGCGCCAGGGCTTCCAGCCTCTGCAAACGAACTCCAGACGCGTGCGCCCCCCTTGTGCATCTGGCTAACGTGGGACCTGGGAAACCGAGCCTCGAACCGGGGTCCTTAGGCTTCACAGGCAAGCGCTTAACCACTAAGCCATCTCTCCAGCCCTGTTTCAAACATCTTGTTTTGAGTATTCTTTTTGGATTTTGTTCTTCTTATTTCTTGTTTTCCTAAGATTTCTTTATTCAAATACCCTTTCAATATTGATTAAAAGACTTAATATTATCAAGCTGCTTATTAAGGTTTTTTTTTATTAAAGACAAATACTCATAGAACACACTTAACTATTATTTTATGTTGTGTTTATATTTACACAAATAACAATATTCCTGTTATCTTGCATGGCTGCATAAATTCTGTTGAAATAATGAAATGGGTTGCTTTACAAATTTCTATATCTCTCTCCATAATTTTTACCCTATCAACAATTTTTTTCTCTGTGATATTGTATATTTCAGTAGACATTTAGAAATTAATACCCTTTTAACCATTCTTAAATTGGTAGTATAATAGGTAATATAGAAATTTGGGGACTGGAGAAGTGACTTAGCTATTCAGGATTCTGCTAGCAAAGACAAAGGACCCAGGTTAGAGTCCCTACTACCTATATAAAGCCAGATGAACAGGTGGCTCATGCATCTGAATTTTATTTGCAGTCGCTAGAGTTTCTGGTGTGCCCATTATCTCTCTACCACTTCTCCCTGGCTCAAATAAATAATTAAAATATTTAAAAAATAGAAATTTTATATTTTACTAATAAACTTCTCTCTGCATTAAGCTACTTAATATATGCTTTATGTTATATGACTTTCATAAATCTATTTATATTATGGACTTTAACAATAGCAATTCATATTATTGTTGGTGACAATATTAGTGATAAATTTTATTTTGTGTTCTCCTCAGGTAGTGTATAGTTACAAATAAAATTAAATTTTTATATCTGTGCATGCATTTTGTCAAAGTCTTCTTTAACACAACTTTACTAAATTTCAAAAGTACATTAAAATTTCATCATCAAATTTCAATGAAATTTTGTTTTGAATGATAACTCAACATGGATATTACCCATACATCGAGGTCATTTTGTTGAAGGTTTTAATATCTGTTCACATTTGCAATTACTACAATGTGGGAATTCATCACATATTCTTTTCTGATGAATAGGTTTAATACCAATAAGCAAAATACATAATTTCTATATCTAAATTCAATATGTTTCTGAGATATTTATATCAATCAACTTAACATGTATGATCAAATGGGATTTCCCCCTTAATTGTCACTTTTGTAACTTACCTCAATAACTGAAGAATATAACTCTCCTTCACTCTTGTTTGATGACATGTGTCTAATTTGAACTAAAACTGTCTCTAGTGTAAAGTTTATATTCCATCTGAAACCATGAAAAAATATTTAACAACTTAATTAATGTTAATCTTGGCATAGGATGATTTCCAAGATTGTGTTATTTGATCCCTTTATCAAATCATTTCATTTTATTACATTCATTTTGTTTAATTTCTCCATCATAGTTTGTGTAATTTCCTCAGGAATCTTTTATAAAGTTTAATGCCTGTGAAGTTAGTTACACCATATTGACAGGTATTTAAGCGTATTTTTACTCTTCATCAATGAAGTTAGTTCTCATCTATCAGTGAATTTCATGATAATCCATAATTTATTTTTCATTAAACCTGTATGCATTTATATCTACGTAGATGTTTAAATTTGATGTTCACCATAAATCCATGTGGTTCGCATGCTTCATCCCCAGATGGTAGCTTTTTCAGAGGCAGAGCCTTTCTGGAGTAGGTATGTTGCTGGTTACTGGCTTTTGTAGTTTCTGGCCAAATTTTCCCCTTGACAGAGCTTGCTGCTTTCTTCCAGCTGCTATGGCAAGGAATGGCGTCTGGCCTGTGCTGGTCTAACCTTTATCTGGCATCATGAAGTTTCCACTGGGTAGTGTAAGGTAAAGTATATACAACTTTCCCATCAGGTGGTTCTAGTTCAGTGTTTTTGTTTTTTTTTTTTTTTTTTTTTTGTTGTTGTTTATTTCCAGCAATGCATAGTTAAATACAAAAATCTACTAAATATTTTGACACTTAAGAGTATAAATCAATCATTATTATGTGTCTTATGTGTCACAAATGTGGTTTTTTTTTTTTATTTTTCTCCTTTGAACATTTTTAGATTTCTTTTGAATCGCTAAAGGATTCATTTCCAACTCCCCATGCAATTTCTCTGTCATTATGATATTAACAGAGTACAGTGTGTCATAATTAACAAACCACTATTGGCACATCATTATAATCAAAGATTCATATTTTATTCATCATTCTTTGGTTTTCTAGAATGTATTTTTCTATTCATTCTGCTCTCTAACGTATCACATTATATTGGGTAATTGTCTGTAGTATTTTCTAAATTTTTGATAAGCTTGGCAGCTTCTGGAAGTTACTGGACATACATGTTTTCCAATGCCATGTGATTTGTATTTGTGTTGGGCTTTTATCCTATGCTGAATGTGTTGTGGCTTTGGCTTGTAATTGTTGACATTGATCTTAAACATTTGGCAAAGGGAGTGTTTTTATGTTTCCCCATTACAGAGGTATTCTTTTTCTTGTTGCCTTTAATTTTGTATTCTCTAATAGGAATTCACTATTCCCAACCCTCCGTGAAGAAATGCTACAATAGGCATCTCTCTGCTTGAAGGTGGAATAACTATTCGAATGATTTGCAATTCTTCCTAAGGTTGTGTATGTCTGGATTTCCCTCTTATGTCCTATTAATTTGTCCAATTCCTTCATTATGAATGACTCATTAAAAGTATTTTTATATGCTGCTTAAATATAATGTTACAACATTTAATTCCTTGCTCAAAATGGTTCTGCTATTTATAAAGACTTATTGTGTGGATCTTGTGTTCTTTTGACAGAGTTCTTTCATAGTGTTTTCATGTGTCTCCTGTGTGTGCATGTTGTACTGGCAGTTTCTTTTTTTTGTCACTACAATATGCTTATGGCTAATTTTGTACATTTTTCTACAATCATAAGCTCAAACTGTCTGGCTTATTTTATAGAGAATATCATTTAAAGCCAAAACAGGGCCTTTAATTTGCTTATTACTATTATATTTTTAGTTTTCTCTATGACTCACCAAGTGGATGATTATAGTAAGTTTTATAAGTACATTACTACATATGTCCTAATAATTAATATATTTTAGTTCCTCCTAATGTGCCCAACTCTAACATATTAATACAAAAGTCACCCTTGACTCCAAGTCTTGATTTTTTTCTTCACTCTGAAATGGTATTGGCAAGCTTTGTTCACAAGGTCTGACATCCTTTAACCTAAGCCTCCAGTTATAATAAACAAGCACAACATAAATTATTGTTTACTGAATGACATTACAAAATGAGGAGATACTGCACATGTAAAATTTTACTATCCATTTTTTCTTACAGCCTCCCCTCATTCCCTTAGTTACAAAGATGAGAAGCTACTTTCACGTCACCTTCCACCACGTCTTAGGTTGTTTTGCCACATTCTGCATTACTTCTTTGTTCTAACCAACTTCCTAAATAAATGTCTTAGAGTGGTTCCATTCATTCTTTTTGTTGTAAAGTTCCGTTAAACTCGATAAATGCATATTTTAATGTTTCTACTCACATATTAAGATATACTGATTGCAAAATACCTTCCATTACAAGAAATTTTTTTAAAAAAAATTATTACTATGTTTATTAGTTTTCTACTCAGTATATTCAGTCAATTTGGCACCATTGTTAGCCTCCTCCCTGTCCTCCTCCCTCTGCAGGGACCCTCCTTATTGGGTAATATGGGTAGTGCATTGTAGCATTAGCCTTTGGTTTTGGGTAGGAGGAAATGTCTCTGTAAGTCATGACCCAACGTATGGCTCTGACATTCTTTCCTCCCTCTCTTTTACAAATTTCCCTGAGTCATGTTGGGTTCATTTTAGGTCTGCTTCAGTGATGAGGTCTTGGGAGCCTCTGTGTCTCTGGATATCTGGTATGGTAGGGGTTGAGTGTTCTTCTTCACCCTTATGTTAGTACCAGGTGCACCAAGAAAGCAGCACTCCTGCTTATTTCCCCAATTACTCTTAGTTTCAACTGTGGCCCTTTTGAGGTGTGATGGGCTGGTTCTCTCCTTAGGATCTGTGTCTATCTGAAAAAAAGAAGCAAATTCTCTAATGGAGAGTAAAGTTAGCACCAGATGATAAGTGAGATAACCATTGTTTTTTAAAGATAATTTAACATGTGTAGGCCCTCTTGTAGCTCATGATTGTTATGAGTTTGATAATGGAGAGTGGGCTCACTTTTGGATATGGTTCTGACTTGTTTTCCAGCTCCAGCTATGGGTTCTGTTCCACTGAGCAGATCAGTTAGCCAAATCAAGAGCAGTTGGTTTCACACCATGGCTGTGTGCCACTATTGCACTTGTGTGAGCAACACATCAGGTTGTTTGCTGCTGAGTAGCTTAGATAATGAGTTGCTTGGACAGATATTGGTCATTTTCCCCCAGTCACTCATGTAGCACCAACTGGTAGTAGATGAGCTAACTCTCTGGGGACTGACTCCCTTCTACCTCTCATCCACGTTACTCCAAATTATGTGCCAACTGCATATGGTGTCTTCAGCAGTAAGGTCTCACCACTTACCTTTGGTGGGTCATCAAGTACTCTGACAGAAATCTGCTTCCTTTTGGGAAACCTCTGATCAACAGCTCATTGTGGATGATAGCCACATGCTGGTACTGGGAGTTACAGGTCAGTGCCCAAGAAGAGAAGGAAGATAAAGATAAGTAATATAAGAGATAGAGAAAAGATGGAGGTGGGGGAGAGAGAGAAACCAGAGAAGGTCATTCTTCATCATACCCTCTCCAGGGTCTTGTGATTCAGGTGCTCCCTCTAAGGTCCTGGTGAAGGTTCAACCATTTAGTCTGTCTTTAGAATGTAAAATTTAGTGGCACCATTGCAGTTTGGGTACAGTTTTGTCTTCCCACCCCTATCCTTACTCTCCCCCTTCCCTCCCTCCTTACCCACCCTGTTGTCCAGTCCTTGAGATGCTTGTTAGGTATGTCAACATTTTGGGTAGATTTAGGTTAGGAGCTATAGATTAATGAGACTATGTGGCAACTATCTTTCTGTGATTGGGAGAGTTCACTGAGAATGATCTGTCCCAGGTTAGATATTTCTTCAAATTTCACTGTGTCCTTTTTTCCTTATTACTGTGTAGGATTCCATTGTGTAGTTACTTGACCCAAAGTCTGGGTCCTTGATTCTATTCCTTTGGTCTGCACTCCTGTTTTTATGCCAGTACCATGCTGTTTTTATTGCTATGGCTTTGTAATATAGCTTTAGAACACATGTTGATGCTTCCAGAGGCATTTCTTCTACTGAGGATATGCTTGGATATCTTAGGCCTTCTGCCTTTCCATATGAATTTTGAGATCATTTTTTCTATCTCTGTGAAGAACAATGTTGGAATTTTGATTGATATTGCATTAAATCTGTACATTGCCTTTGAGAGGATTGCTATTTTCACAATGTTAATTCTGCATATCCAGGAGCATGGGAAGTCTTTCTATTTTCTCAAGTCCTCCTCACTTTCTTTTTTTGAATGATTTTTTTTTTTGTTGTTGTTGTTGTTTTCGTTATATAGATCTTTCACTTCCCTGGTTAATGTTATTCCAAGGTATTTTATTTTTGTTGTTGTTGTTGTTATTGAAAATGGGACAATGCCACTTATTTTTTAATCTATATCTTTGTCCTTTGCATATAGAAAGGCTGCTGATTTTGTGCATTGATATTATATCCTGCTACTTTGCTGAATGAGTTAATCAGCTTAAAGAGTTTTGAGATGGAGGATCTTGGGTCTCTTATGTACAGAATCATGTCATCTGTGAATAGAGCTAACTTAACTTCTTCCTTTCCAATTTGTGTCCCTTTTATTTCTTTTTCCTGTCTTGTTGCTTGAGCTAGGACTTCCAGTACTATATTGAAGAGCAGAGGTGAGAGTGGACACCCTTGTATTGTTCTGATCTCAATGGGAATTACTCAGTGTCTCCCCATTAAGAATTATTTGGACTTTAGGAGCTTTATATATAGAGTTTTGAGATGGAGGATCTTGGGTCTCTTATGTACAGAATCATGTCATCTGTGAATAGAGCTAACTTAACTTCTTCCTTTCCAATTTGTGTCCCTTTTATTTCTTTTTCCTGTCTTGTTGCTTGAGCTAGGACTTCCAGTACTATATTGAAGAGCAGAGGTGAGAGTGGACACCCTTGTATTGTTCTGATCTCAATGGGAATTACTCAATGTCTCCCCATTAAGAATTATTTGGACTTTAGGAGCTTTATATATAGCCTTCATTTTGTTGAGATATAAACCAACCATGCCAATTCTCTCCAATATTTTGATCATGAAGTGATGTTGTATTTTGTGAAGTCCTTTTCTGCATCAATCAAAATGATCATGTGGTTTCTATGTTTCAACTTATTTATGTTGAGTATTACATTGACAGATGTCCATATGTTGAAATATCTGTGCATTCCTGCGATGAAGCCTACTTGATCAAGGTGGATAATACTATTTATGTGTTGTTGGATGTGTGTGTGTGTGTGTGTGTGTGTGTGTGTGTGTGTGTGTGGATTTTGTTCAGGATCTTTGCATCTATGTTCATCAGGGAAATAGGCCTGTTCTCAATGTAATTTGTTTCTAGAAATTTCTCTATTTCATTTTTATTTCATCCACTACCCATTTATTGTTTAAAAGCATGCTGTTCAGTTTCAGGAGGTGATGGGATTCTTGGTACATCTTTTGTTGTTAATTTCTAGCAATATAACACTGTAATCTAATATCATACAGGAAATTATGTAAACTTCCTAAATATATGAAGACAGGCTTTGTGACCAAGTATATGATCTACTTTAGAGAAGGTTCCATGGGCTGCTGAGAAGAATGTGAAGTCTCTGGATTTGCAGTGGAATGTTCTGTAGATACCCATTATTTCTAATTGTTCTATGGTTTTATTGAGCTCTCACTTCTGTGTTGATTTTCTTTTCTGAAGATATATCTATTGCTGATAATGGAGTATGACAGTCCCCAACAACAATGGTGTTGATTGTCATTTCTGTTTTATTGCCAAGTAGATTTTTTTTTTTTTTGTAATGCATTGTGGTACCCCTGTGTTTGGTACATAAAGATTTATGATTGTGATATCTTCTTGATGGATCATTCTCTAATAAGTAAGAAGTGGCCTTCTTTGTTTTTTTTTTTTTTTGTGTGTGTGTGTGTGTCTGTTTACTTTTGTTTTGAAGTCTATTTTATTTGATATAAGTATACCTACACATGCTTGTTTCTTCTTCCCATTTGCTTAGAATATCATTTTTCACCCTTTCACCCTGATGAGGTGTCTGTCTTTAGTGGTGAAGTGGGTTTTTTGAAGACAACAGATTGAAGAGTCTAATTTTCTGATCCACCCTGTTAGCTTGTGTCTCTTGGTGGGTGAATTAAGGCCATTAATATTTATGGTAGTGACTGTGAGGTCTGATTTGATCCCTGCCATATAGTTTTGGTTTATGTGGCTTGGTGTTTTCATGGATTTTGAAGTTGTTTTTGCCATTTCTGAGTTTAGTTATTGTGATCTGCTTCTTGTAGGCAAGTGAGGTTGATTATTTGATTCTTCTGTGTGGAGAATTTCCTTAAGTATTCTCTGTATGTTTGGTTTTGGTGTCATATTGTTGTAAAGCTTAGTTTTGTTGTGGAAAGTTTTACTTTCACCATCTATTATGAGAGATGGTTTTGCTGCTGGGTAGAGTAGTTTGGGTTGGAAGCCATAGATTCTTAGACTTTGCAGTGTTGCATTCCAGGCCCTTCTGGCTATCAGGTTTTCCAGTGAGAAGTATGAAATAATTCCGATGGAGTTACCTTTAAATTTAATGTTTTGTTTTCCCTAGCTGCTTTTGGTATCAATGTTTAGAGTCTTAATGACAATATGTCTTGGTGAATTTCTCCTTTGGTTCAGCCTATATGGAGTTTTATTAGCTTCTTGTAACTTGACAGACCTTTCTTTTGAAAGAGTTGGAAAAGTTTCTTCAATTTTGTTGAATATATTCTCCATGCCTTTGGTCTGAATTTCTTCCCCTTCTGGGAAGAAATTTCCTATTATCTGGATGTTGGGATGTTTAAGCATATCCCACAGTACCCTCATGTTGTGTTCACAGAAATTTTTGAACTTATTTACACTTTTGTACTCTCAAACTGTTTCTTCTGTTTTGTCATACAGATCTGAGTTTCTATCCTCCACATGGCTGACTCTATTCTTGAAAGTTGATAAAGAGTTTTGGTCTTGTTCAATTTGGTTTGCATTTTATACTACTTTTCTATGTGTAGTTTCCATTCCTCTGTCAAATTCACCTTTCAGGTCATTTTCTGATTTTCTTGATGTTTTTTGGAATTCATCCTTGCATTTCTTTATGTTTTCATTGAGCTTATCCAGCTGGCTTTTTAGGTCCTCTATCTTTTTTTTTTTTTTTTTTTTTTTGCCTCTCTCTCCTTAACTGTCTTTGGATCCTTTCCACCCTTTCACTTTCTTTTAGGTCTAGTCTAACATGGAAGGCATTCTTAAGATTTTTGGCCCTTTGTTGCTTTTTTGCAAGTTCTGCTATTTTCTTGGTCAGGGTTGCATAGCTTATAACTTCATTTTGTAGTTCTGATCCTAATGTCTGTAATCAAAACATAGGCCTGAGGGATCTTATTCAATTTTTTATGTTATTCCTTTTGCACTATGGTGTGCTCATTACAGTGTAGGGGGAATGTGGTCACAAGGGGCCCAGAATGAGGACTGTGGTTGCAAGGGACAGGGACAGTGGGATGGATTTCATGTGAGGCAGGGGAAGAGAGGCAGCTTTCTCACAGGCTGGGGGAAGTGAGGAGGCTTTTGCATGGCGCATGAGGCATCTGGAACATGGTGGGGTGATCACCAGTGTGCAATGGAGCTACCCTGGCCTGTTTCCCCTTTCTTGCAGTTAGTGTAAGAGGAACCTGCTGCTGGGACTATGGCTATGATGGCTGCTTGAGGAGACTGAGGGACTGGTGGGCTACACAAGAGCGTGGGAATCAGGTAATTTCCTTTTTAACCCCTCCACGCCCTCCCACTGGTGGTCTATTGGAGACTGCTCCCCCTAGAAGACCCAATGAATCCCTAATGTCTTGCCTTTCCTTCCCCAGGAAGTTCAGAGCAGTTAGATGGATGCCGTCTTGACCGGAAGTCTGAATGCTTTTTTTCCTATTTACATGTTTTTATAAATAGATTTTCTTTTATGAATTCATCATGAAATTAAATTTTATTATCAATTTTTTTGAGCGAAAGCTTTTTATTACAGGGTGAAACTAAGGGAAACCACTCAAAGAATCAAATGAATGGACTGTTACTCTACTCTGCTAGCCTGGCTGCTTTTCAAATTTATAATAATTGCTCACTTCCATGTTTACTCAGTACTTATTTACCCCTTTACTTCATCAGAATCTCTTTATTATTCATCAAGCAAATAATTATTCACTGGCATATGTTTACCAGTCACCACTAGAAGTAAGAAAATATAACACTGATCTATATTTATATCATTTATATCTCAATCACTTACACCTGTCTATATATGTGTTTATTATCAAAATATATACTTATAGATATATATGCATATAGATATAAGCTTGTAAATATATACTTGTAAATACCTAGGTAACTTATAGTATTACTGAAAACAGAAAAAAAAAATCAAGTATAACATAATGATAAGATTTTCAAGGAAATAAGACTAGAATTAGAGAAAAAATGGCAAAGATAGCGGTTGAAGAGGTGACATTAAGATGGAAATCTGAGTATTTTAGGGGAGGGATTCATCACAATGCATATGAACATTGGTCAGTCTTCCACAGATGAATTAGCAAAAACAAAAGTTCTCATGCAAAACCAGTTTTAGTGTGTTTCAAGAATCATTAGAAAGGGCATTCTCCTAAACCACAGTGAGGAAAATTTGAATCAAAATGAGATTTACTAAAGCCTATAAAAAATTTCCAGAATTTGGTTCTTTTGGCCAGCTTTCCGTTTATTTCAGTATAATTTTCTTGATCTTGTTGAGTGGTTTACCTGCTTGTTCTCCTGAAATATCTTGTACTTATTTTTAACTCAGTCATTCTGTAGATTTCTATTTCTTTTTTTTTTTTTAATTTCTTTCTTCATTTTTATTTATTTATTTATTTGAGAGTGACAGAGAGAGGAAGAGGCAGATAGAGACAGAGAGTGAGTGAGAATGGGCGTGCCAGGGCTCCCAGCCACTGCAAATGAACTTCAGACACCTGCACCCCCTTGTGCAACTGGCTAACGTGGGTCCTGGAGAATCAAGCCTCGAACTGGGGTCCTTAGGCTTCACAGGCAAGTGCTTAACCACTAAGCCATCTCTCCAGCCCAGATTTCTATGTCTTACAGGTGGATTAGTGGGAAGGATGGTGTCATATTTCATTTTTCTTTTATGATTTTTGAAATGTTATACAGAAGTTGTCATATTTAGAACACAGTTTCTCCTACCAGTGGTTCCTGCTCTCCATCCTAAATTTTATCGAATAGTCCTCTTTTAATAAAAACCTCCAGGTATTTAATCCTAGACTTTGTAGATTTTTCATTTTCCTTATCAATAGCTCCAGAGATCTCTGGTACACTCCTTATGGAGTTTTCCTTGGGGCAAACTTTTTTTCTTGACACTTATTTGACTACAGTTCACTAACTTCTACGTAGTTTTTAGTTTCATCACACTCATAAAAGACAATAAAACATTATGAAGCATGTGGCTTCCTGTAAGTAAGGCACTAGTAAATAAAAATAACATCATTGGGCTGGAGAGATGGCTTAGCGGTTAAGCGTTTGCCTGTGAAGCCTAAGGACCCCGTTCAAGGCTCGGTTCCCCAGGTCCCACGTTAGCCAGATACACAAGGGGGCGCACGCGTCTGGAGTTCGTTAGCAGAGGCTGGAAGCCCTGGCGCGCCCATTCTCTCTCTCTCCCTCTCTCTGTCTTTCTCTCTGTGTCTATCGCTCTCAAATAAATAAATAAAAATTAAAAAAAAAACATCATTATTATAACTATCTAAGATGACTTAAAATTATAGGGTCAAAGAAATGGCTTAACAGTTAAGGCACTTGCTGGTAGAAGCCTAAGGACCCATATTTAACTTTCCAGATTCCACATAAGCCAGACACAAAAAGTGACACAAGTGTTCAAGGTCACACATTTATACAAGGTATAACAAGTGTGTGAAGTTCTATTCCAGTGTCTGAAGGTCCTGGATTGCCTATTCTCTCTCTCTCTCTTAACTCTTGTTCTCTCTCATAAAGGCTTGCAAAAATAAATTTAAGTTTTACATAAATAGATGTTTATTTTAGACGTCTAATATGTTCATTTCATAATTAAAAATTCAAATAAGCATAATTTCTGGTTAATTATAACTTGATTCTAATCTATTTAATTGGTTTAATGTAACCCAAGGCAATTATTGTTGAACCTAGAATATAAAATAATGGTGAGTTTTCCAGTTATCTATTATATGACTTTTGAGCTTTAGAGATTACTGAGCACAAATAAATATCATTAAGTACATTTAGTAAAAACTATTTTACTTGCATAAAAGAAAAATAAATTAATTTCTGAGAGTTATGTGTTGTTCTGTTGCTAACATATAGCAGTTAATTTAATCTTGAAAAGTAGATGATAGATTTTATAAATAAGAAAAAACTATATTTTAATATTGTCTACATGCTCTGAATATTAAGAAGATTGGGGGAGAGATAAGTATCAGGCATCATGCCTAATGTTCCCTGCACTTCTATTAAGGTCATATATCATTGAGATTCAAAAGGTGTGAGCAAAATATTTATGCTGGGATTCCAAATCACCATGGCATTTAATAATTAATTGGTGTTGACAAAATGGGTGTCAGAAAAATAAAAAGCACAACAAGTACCTTTTATTCAAATCCCAGTCCCATTAAATCTTCCAGACAGTACTTCCTTTGTGGCAAATTTATAATTCCCATGTTACTTTTTAAAACAGTAGGTGTCCCTTATATGAGCCATAACTCTCACATAATTAGGTGTTCTAGGACTCTTTCCAAATTTTCAACCACAAGCATAATTTTTCAATAGCACATCTACCACAAGTTAAAAAATAATCATTGAACAATTAACCAAGGGAACTTAATCATGTAATTTATGCAGTAAAATAATTTGACTACAAAATCCTTGACATGTTCTGTGTCAGTGAGTGAAGGGACAGGTGAGGAGTAGAAATATATCTTTTCATATTTTTATTCACTATTGAAAACAATGAGATAATTTCTACTAATCTTTTTCTCATTTATTTATGCAAATGTATTCATGATGCCATAGTAAATTCTGAATCTAACCTCAGAGCAATGTAAAATCACTGCTGCTCATAAAACTAAGAAAATTTAATTTAATGTTTACCTATAGTAGACCCCTTACTAAAGCCAGAGCTCACAATATTTTTTAAGAAATTGTCTATTCTTTTGTAAAAAATATTTATTTGAGAGACAGAGAAAGATGTAGATAGAGAGAAAGACAGAATGGGCACACCAAGACCTCCAGCCACTGCAAATGAACTCCAGATGCATGTTCCCTCTTGTGCATCTGGCTTATGTGGGTCCTGGAGATATAAACCAGGGTCCTTAGGCTTCACAGGCAAACATCTTAACTGCTTAGCCATTTCCCCAACCCCAGAGTTCACAATTTTGACAGACTAGTTAGTCAAAAAATCCAGGCATCCTCTTGCCTCTCTGTCTCCCCAGCACTGGGATTACAGACATGAGTCATCATACTTGGCTTTTAAGTAGGTTCTAGGGATCTGCATACAAGTTTTCCTACTTGTGCAACAAACAATTTACTCTCAATGTCATGGCCTGGGCCCTGACGATGTAGTGTTTTTATCATCAACATATGTGTGTGTGTGTGTGTGTGTGTGTGTGTGTGTGTGTGTATCTGGATTTCAGGTGACCATTTCTGGACCAGAATGTCTACATTTTTTGGAATCTGCAGCTTAGAAAAACCTCAGCTGCATTGTCTATTAATTTACCACATTAATTTCTTCCTGGGAGTGTCTTATCATTGAAAGCTAAATGTTCTGCTGTAGTATTCTAAGTTGGTTATCAGCATAGAGTAACATGTGGAAAAATTGAACGATTATGGTGGGAAAAAAGAAAAGGAGAATCAGATCAACAATGTCATAAAAATAATGAGAGTACTTTTACCTCCAATTCATAATCTGCTAGGCCCAATGAAGTCAGTAGTTTGTGAATAATTATATTATGATTTTTATACTGACTGATTTTATTCAATTTTATTGTGACTTTTAAGCAGAAACTATTATTTTACTTTCACTTGGCTTAGCTAAGCGAGTTTTAATCAATTAATTTATGCTGGGATGCTGGGATGTTTTGATCACTATTGGGGATATAGGCTTAAGGAATTTTTAAATCAATATGCTGATCAAGGCTTGAGATGTCTGATAAGATATTTAAGCTGATATCTTTACCCCATCAGAGGTAATGAAGAATTGGTCTGGGGTCCCTGGGAAGGCTAGGCGGCCATGACCAGCATAGAAGCCAGGTGTCAATTTCATTAATAGTTCATGTGGTTCCGTTATGGAGTTCAGCACTATAAAAGTCAATAATCAGTTGTTTCTTCATGGCTCTCTGAGAAAATATGTTTCATTAATCTATTTTCAACAACACAGTGATTACTACTTAAAGGTGCCAGGGTAAATGAGAATGTTAGACCACTATGTGGGACACTATACACTTCAGGAAAACGAGCAATCATGGACAATACATTTTGTTTATTTAGGTAAACAAAGAATCAGATATAACCATATCTGCAGCAGATAATAACTAATATAGAAAATAGCTGAGGAAGATTGAAGGTTTTTGAGGAAGGAGAAGAACAAAGAGAAAGGCATAAAAAGTCGTGTTTTGTGTAACATTTAAAAAGAAATATTAGAATTTAGGAAAGGAAAAGTCAAATTGAGAAATACAAATCATCTGTGCTAATCATGGATTTTTTTTATTTGATTTATTAGTTTTCTTTTCATCAAATACAGGCAGTTTGGTACCATTGTTTAGGCTCATCTATGATCTACCCCCTCCCATTAGACTCTCCTTGTCGATGTAAATGGGTCATGCATTGTGAAGTTAGCCCACAGTTATTGGTACGATAAATGTCTCTGCATATCATGACCCAACATGTGACTCTGACATTCTTTCCGCCCCCTCTTCCGCAAAATTTCCCTGAGCCATGTTGGGTTCATTTTTGGTCTGCTTCAGTGCTGAGGTGTTGGGGGCCTCTGAGGCTCTGGCTCTCTGATTTGGTAGGAGTTGATTTTTCTCTTCGTTGGTCTCCTTCCCCCATGTGCTGGTTTTTTGTTTTTTTTTTTTTTTAATTTTTATTTATTTATTTGAGGGAGACATACACAGAGAGAAGGACAGAGAGAGGGAGAGAGAGAGAATGGGCGCGCCAGGGCTTCTAGCCTCTGCAAACGAACTCCAGACGCGTGCGCCCCCTTGTGCATCTGGCTAACGTGGGACCTGGGGAACCGAGCCTCGAACCGGGGTCCTTAGGCTTCACAGGCAAGCGCTTAACGGCTAAGCCCTCTCTCCAGCCCCCATGTGCTGGTTTTGAGCAAAATTTCTTCAAAGAAATCTTAACATCAGTATCATGTCCTTAATATGTAAATCACAGAAAGATATTTTAGTTTTAGTTATTCGTGTATTTATAAGTGCATCTATGCATTTAAAATTGTTTATTATATATGACTCTATTCACTTAGCCTCTGTGTTATCTCTTTAATGAGCTTACAATTGTAAGTTATATTTTAATTTACTGGATAATATAAAAAAGTAACACTTTCTAGTTAAAAACAATGTTATTGATTATTTAGAAATATTGAAAACTGTTATGTAAAATTACTGATTTAACTACTTTCTAGTAGACACAAAACTGATGTTTCTTGTCCTTTAGTACTTCAAATATTGGTTATACAGTATAAATTGTTGTACCGAACCACATTTCTGTTAGAAGCAAATTTTTCTTATGATGATTATAAAACTGAATGTATCAAACTCTTATATTACTACTATAATTTAAATATTGGACAATATGAACATATGGTAGATAGAGCCTATCAACAGGAGATATAATTAATTTTTAGCGGACGTTTATGTACTACTTATATAGTAAAACATGTTGAACAGTATCATCTAGATTCCACTATCATTCTGACTTTGAAAAAAAAAATAAAGAATTTTTTTTTCTTTCTTGGTTGGAAAGATTTGATTTTAACATGCTATTATATAATTCAATTTTTAATGTTTTAAGGACAATAATTGAATAGCATTTTTAAACACAACACTATCAGTTTTAGTCCTGAATTAAATCAACTATAAACACATATACCTTTCTTTAAATTTCAACCATTTATCAACATGTACTTGTGTATTATAAAACCCCCCAAAGTAGAAGATAACCCAAACTATTGTTGCTAATTTCCAATTTTATATTTCTGTTATTAATTCAGCATTTATACCACTAAGCAATGATATTCATAAAACACATCTACATTAGAGTGTTTAAAATATAGTTAGGAATATCTGATATTTTAAGATAAATTATATCATGCTTTAACAATTTTTCTGGCTGCAGAGATAGCTCTGCAGTTAAGGTCCTTTTCAGCAAAGCCAAAGAACTCAGGTTCAACTCCCCAATACCTAGGAGCACAAGGGAGTGCATGTTTCTGGAGTCAGAGTGCAGTGGCTAGAGGCGCTGGCACGCCCATCTTCTCTATCTAACTGTCTCATTGATTCAATTACCTGATTGCCATAATATAAATACTGCTTCAAGAAACCAATTATGTATTTGTTTGGGGGTATGAATGAATTATTTAAAATATGAGGAAAGAAGAATCAGAAGTTCACCATCATCCTTAACCTCAGTGTGGCCATGCTGAGGTATATGAGGCCTGCTTCAAAAACAAACTGAAAGAATGATGTCCATTTTTTTTTCTTCTGTAATTATTTTATATTTACATCACTAATTGATTTTACTTTCATTTAGAATGTGAATTATTTTAAATTAAAATACAAATTCATGAAGGTGAATAAATGGATATTTTCAATTCATTAAAGCATTTGGCTTGGAGAATCAAAATAATTTATAAATCTTTACAACAAATACTGAAGGGTGTTTGATTTAAAGGTATTATGTTAAAAAATGAAGAGAAAAAAAGAATAGCAGTTATGATAGTAAGTACAAACATCTCTGCAATAAAAGTGGAAACTAGCACTGGAAGAAAAAAATAAAGGTATTATGTTCTTTGCTATATTCTATACATCTCAACTAATTAGACTATGATAATAGCTAATATCAATGGAAGGACCATTAGTATCATATTGCTGTCACAGGATTTTCCTATCTTTTTGACTAGATCTACTTCAGTGTATTTTTGAGTCACTTTCTTTTTCTCATAAAATGAGAAGGAAAGAAAATACATATTGAGGAAAATAACTGTATTTTAAAATATTCTTATATTGTAAGACACTAATTTTAATCTACAATGAGACTCCATTTTACTGTCTATCATGGCTATGACCTGATGGACAAAAGGGAGAACATAGCAAGGATGTACAACATCTGGAATACTCATTAATTATTCATAGGCATATATAATAATACAGAAACTACAACACTATGGTAGTTCCATTCATGGCTAAACACAATTTGTGCAACCTATATCAAACCAACTTCTGATGGAGCTATTCCAAAGAAATGACAAGCTTTATCTATGTAAAAGCCTGTACAGTTATATTCATAACAGCCTTATTCATAATAATCTTATAGTGGAAACAACCAAAATATCTATCAGCATAAGTAGATCAAAAACTGTGTTGAGAAAAACAAGGAGAGGGCCTATATGATGTAGGTGAGTTATTCATATCATGGTGGACCACAAACCATAGGAAAGGGAAGTGCTCCACTTTACTACCATTCTCTGCACATGTTGCATCCAGTCCCACAGCTCATGCAACAAAGCCACCTCAGTTAATCTACCAAAGAAACAACCTTAAATACTCCCTTTAACAGACAGCCTCAGATCGCTGGGATGAAGCTCCAAACCACCCATAGATTATGGGAGGGCTGGCGTTTATTTGAAGCTTATAGATCAGGGGAAGTTCCATAAAGGCAGACAAAGTTGGCCCATTTTCACAGGTCCAAACAGAGAGCAAAAAATCAACCACCACCACCCCCATCACACTAGCAAGCAACCTTCAGGAACTCCAGGCAAAGCTTGAGTACTTTACATAACTTTAGACTGGAATTCCAAGTGTACCTCCACACCTTAGGGCTGGACCCTAGGATCTGCCCAGTGACACCTCCTCACACCAAGTAGCTAGAAATCCAAGAAGCTTTAATAAAACTCCATAATCTATTGGGGGATATCTACTCAAATTACCACACATCCCAGAGGCGTGCTTCACCATTTCCTCTGGTGATTTTAAATCATGTCGTGTTGACCACACATTATGAAGGGGCTTGATTGTGCAACCAAAAAGTTTCAATAGCAGGGAAAAGGAAAATTTTGTCTCTTAATGTGGATGAAAAACACATACATGTTATGCATTTCTATGAATAACATGGGACACATGCTATATTGTAATCTCTCAGCTTCATAAAAACATCTCTTTTTGACACTGCTTGCTTTTATTTATATACATTAACAAGGTCAATAATGGTTAAAATATATGAACAAAATTAAATATACAATGTATCCTTCTTCTAAATAATATTAACTTCATAGTGCCTACTTGATGTTAGGTAGAATTCTTGGAATTGTAATTTCCCTGCAGATGTGATCATGACAGGTAAAAATTGATTTACTTAATATTCCTAGCTCTAGCCCAACCTGACTATATTCACTATATAGTCTCAGGCTGGCCTCAAATTCACAAAGATCCTCCTACATATGCCTCCTGAATACTGGGTTTAAAGGTTTATACCACCATGTCCTATGATTTACTTAATACTTCTTTTAAGCATATTATCATTATATTAAGGCTGGGGAGATGGGCTCAGTGGCTAAAGGTGTTTGCTTGCAAAGCCTGACAACCCAGGATCAATTCCACAGTACCAATGTAAAATCAAATGCACAAAGTGACATATGCATTTAGAGTTTCTTTGCAGTGGTCAGAGGCCCTAGGACACCCATACTCACTCACTCTATCTCTATCTCTTTCAAATCAATAGAGGAAAATATCATTATGTTATTTTATAATAAAAGACATAAAGGACATTATAGCTCTATTGCATAGCTCAGAGCCTCAAATTGACTAAAAAATGAGAAACATCATTTCCATAATTTCATAGTTCATAACATAAGCAATATAAATAATTACATTTTTTGATTTGTGAGTTGACCTTACAACTTTGTGACAATATATTAATTTCTGTTTAAGTTGAATTTTTCTTGAAATTTCAGTGCAATAAGCATTTTGAAGTACCTTGTATTATTTTACATTCATTATGCAAAGTTTATACACACACCTGAGAGAGATAAAGAGTGAGAAAGACAGACAAATAGAAAGAAGAGAAAGAGCATGTGCAAGAGAGAGAGGAGAGAGATTGTGTGTGTGTGTGTGTGTGTGTGTGTGTGTGTGTGTGTGTGTGTTTAGCTGTCCCTCTGTAGTTATAGATTCTCTATCTATACATGCAAATATTCATGGGTCAAAAATAATTTGCATCAGTACTAGATATATACAGATTATTTTTTGTTCAAATCATCACCAAAATAATAAAGTATTATTCTCTCACTTTTTATATTTGGTTTATTTTATTTTTTAATTTTTCAACAACTTTCATGATTTTAAACAGTATTTCATGGTAATTCCCTTGCTCCCCCCACCTTCCCTTTGAAACTCAATTCTCCATCATATACCCTCCCTCTCTCAGTCTCTCTTTTATTTTGATGTCATGATCTTTTCCCCCTATTATGATGGTCTTGTGTAGGTAGTGTCAGGCACTGTGAGGTCATGGATATCCAGTCTGTTTTGTGTCTGGTAGGAGCACATTGTAAGGAGTCCTACCCTTCCTTTGTCTCTTACATTCTTTCTGACACCTCTTCTGCAATAGAACCCTGAGCCTTGGAAGATGTGATAGAGATATTGCAGTGCTGAGAGCTCCTGTCACTTCTTTCCAGCACCATGATGCCTTCTGAGTCATCGTAAGGTCACTGTCATCTGAAAAGAGAACTTTACTGAGGAGTTAGACTAGTATTTGGAAAAAAAAATGTGATCATTTAATTTATACATAACTATTCTCAGTTTCTTTTTTTTAAGGAGTGTGTCATTTTCACACATTGGTAATGAGCTTTGATCATAACTATTCCTATTTTTAAAAAATTTTTTGGTGTATTTTTATTTATTTATTTGAGAACGACAGACAAAGAGGCAGAAAGAGAAAATGGGTGTGCCAGTATTTCTAGCCACTGCAGACGAATTCCAGATGTGTGTGCCCCCTTGTGCATCTGGCTAACCTGGGTCCTGGGGAATCGAGCCTTGAACCGGGGTCCTTAGGCTTCACAGGCAAGCGCTTAACCACTAAGCCATCTCTCCAGCCCTATTCTCAGTTTCTAAGACCTTGTGCTGGTTCATATTAGCGTGTCTATTAATATGAACATGATGCCTTATGATGAAATATTGCACAAATTTAGTTAACTATGTTACCATTTATACTGTTTAATTTTAAACCTTTTAATTGAGATAAAGCAGCATATGTAATATATTTTAAATACTACATATTTATTTTATGACTAGTGTTCTAACACCATGAAAATAAATATTCTTAAAGTCATAATGAATAACCCAAACCATAACTTTTTCAGCAGTGTGATGGGTTAATTCCAGAATTACAGGAAACCTAGAAAACACCTTTGTATATTCAGATATAGAAGATGAATTTTGGCACTTTTCATTTGTAATTTTTAATTTCAAAATAAAGTCAATAGTTATAAAGGGTAAGATTATTATAATGTATTTACTAAACTTGGGGCTGCTGAAGGACTTTATAAATTACTGGAGCAAAAAGACCTTTTACAATAAGGATGTCAGCTCTGCCAATTGGCAGGGGTCAAAGCTAATTCTTTTAATGTTCTCTGAGATATATTTTTGTAATAACATTTAGGTAGACATAAATATGCAACTCTGGTAATGACTTACAGTAAGAATATATTGAGGGATAGGTAGATATGTAGATAGATGATGGATAAATGACAGGTAGATAGGTAGGTAGATAGATAGATAGATAGATACATACATACATACATACATACATACATACATAGATGTTTATAAAGAATAGAAAACAATCAAGATGATGATGTCATATATATTTATATATATATTTAACAATGTTATAACTGTTAAGTCAGAGTAAGAGTATTTCCATTTAGTTACTATACAAATTAGTAAAACTATTCCTTATGTTTGCTTTTATTTGCTATCAAATTTAATAATAACGACCTCTAATATTTCCTGAAAACAGTCCCTGTTGAAGTCTCTTAAAATAAGTAGAAATCAATTTTATTTGATATTTTTAATCTTTTATTAAATCTTAAATTCCCTAGACAATTTTTAAATTGAATTTGGTAACAGTTTGTATGAGTATGCTTTCCATCACTATAATTAAATTTCTTAGGCAATTAACTTATCAAAAGTAAAGGTTTGCTTTGGCTCATAATTCAGTCAAATATCAAGTGACCTCACTTCTTTGGAGTTATGATAAAGGTAGCACTTTATAGAAGAAGCCACAAATGGGTCACTTTATCTGTCAGGAATTAAATAGGGGAAAAGAAATGGCCAGAATTCCACAGTCCCCTGCCAGGCCACATCTCCTGTGTATTGAAGACTCACCATGAAGCATAATATTCTAAATGTTCTTCTGCTTCCCAATAGTATCAGCATGGAGAAAGTATGTGGACTTTGGGGAAACTTGTCCAAACCACCATGGGATGTATGGGCCAAGGCTACTTCTTGATAGAACAGAAACACAAGGATGATTCATATTGAGAAACTATTCCTTTACAAACCTATTTTGTAGAAGTTAGTACTTGTTCATATTTGAATGTCTGTTCCCTCTGAAAAGGTTGAGATTTAATTGAAGTGGGCCTTTAAGAAGTGATTCAATCATATGCACAATGGCCTCATGAATGAATTAAAATAGTAACATAAAAGTAAGATAGTGACAAGAAATAGGTTGATTGAGGAAGCCCAACCCTTCACACCTTCTCTTTGGTATATGCTTGCCTACCTACCCTTCTGCCATTCGATGTCACAGGAGGAAAATTTTTATTACAGGAACCATCACTTCCAGGATAATGAAACTTTGTCTTATTTTCTTTATAAATTACTCTATGGTATTGTAGCTATAAAACAGAAACTGACAAAAATCTACAAAAATACAAAATTTTTAAAAACTACACAATTTTACTGAAATTATATTTTCTCATATTTGTAGTATAGATGATAGTTAATTATTATTATTATTATTATTATTATTATTATTATTATTATTTTTAGTTTTTCAAGGTTGGGTCTCATTCTAGCCCAAGCTGACCTGGAATTTGCTATCCAATCTCAGGGTGGCCTTGAACTCATAGCAATCCTACACCCTCTGCCTCCCAAGTGTGGGGACTAAAGGCATGCATCACCATGCCTGGCTTTAATACTAATGTTGAATTTTTTTTTTTTCATTCTTACAATCATATTACATGTGTTCTAAGAGTTTTTAAAAATATTTTTTATTTTTATTTATTTATTTGGTTTTCCAAGGTAGGGTCTCACTCTGGCCCAGGCTGACCTTGAATTAACTATGTAGTCTCAGGGTGGCCTTGTACTCATGGCAATCCTCTTACTTCTGCCTTCCAAGTACTGGAATTAAAGGTGTGTGCCATCAGGCCCGTCTTATTTTTATTTATTTTTTATTTGAGGGAAAGTTGGAGAGAGATTCAGAATAGGCACACCAGAGCCTCTTTCTACTGCGAAGAACTCCGGGTATATGCGACAATTTTTGTAATATGCTTGATGTGAGTATTGGGAATTGAACTTGGAATGGCAGAATTTGCAAGCAAGCACCTTTAGTCACTTAGCCTTTTCTGCAGAGCTCCTGTGAGTACTTTTTTTTGGTTTTTCGAGGTAGGGTCTCACTCTGGTCCAGGCTGACCTGGAATTAATTCTGTAATCTCAGGGTGGCCTTGAACTCATGGCGATCCTCCTACCTCTGCCTCCCGAGTGCTGGGATTAAAGGCGTGCGCCACCACGCCTGGCTGAGAGTTCTTTTTTATGACTGACTTTGTTTTTACTTCATAGTAAACTATATTATCATTTATAAATATGTGCCTAGAAAATTACTAGGAAAACTAATAAAATATAAACTATTTGATGTTTTAAAGTATTTTCCAAGTCAATCACTTCATATTTTCCAAATCACTGAGAATATTTGGATTAAAAATCATTGTTCATTCATAAATAACTAACAGATAAATAATAACCTGATAAATAAAACTGCAAATTCAGTAGTGTAGGACTGAATACTTATTTTCTTAATTTAAAATTTTCATGTGTTGATGATTTCTATATATGTGTATTTAAAAAGTGAAAGGAATATTTCAGGTCAAGGGTTTTATTTTATTTTATTTTAATTTTTGTTTATTTTTATTTATTTATTTGAGAGTGACAGACAGAGAGAGAAAGAGGCAGATAGAGAGAGAGAGAGAGAGAGAAAGAGAGAGAGAGAATGGGCGTGGTAGGGCCTCCAGCCACTGCAAACGAACTCCAGACACGTGTGCCCCTTGTGCATCTGGCTAACGTGGGTCCTGGGGAATCAAGCCTTGAACCGGGGTCCTTAGGCTTCACAGGCAAGCACTTAACCGCTAAACCATCTCTCCAGCCCAAGGATTTTAGATGAATAAAAAGTTTTTCCCATATTACAAGTTTTTTTTTTTTGTTTTTTTTTGTTTTTTTTTTTTTTTTTTATCCAAATCAACTTTTCCTACCCTTGTTTTTGCTTTGATTACAGGGAAAATCAAAACAATCATTATATGCAATCTATTGAAGGAGAATAGGACAAAGCTAGCTTTTATAGGCAGTCTCAGGTAGGGATTGAGGTTCAAGGACAACCAGGAGGTACAAGCTCCCTAACCCTGGCACCAGAAACTCATTGCAAAAGATAGCCGATTTCAAAGATAAAATAAATACTAAGTGTAGCAGTTACTCGTTTCATTACTGGGTCAAAAGTAACTTGCAGAAGGAAGAGTTTGTTTGGGCTCACAGTGTACAGTCTATCATGGTCTGAAAGGCTTGGCAGCAGGAGCTTGAGGTAGCTGGTTCCAATTCTTCGGCTGTCAGAAAGTAGAGGGGCTGAATGCTGCTACTGAACTAGCTTTCTTGTCCAGAGGCCCAGCCCAGAGAATCACACTGTCCCAATTTGGATAGGTCATCTCACTTTAATTAAGCTAATGCAGAATTCCTTGCAGGCGTGCCCAGAGATTTGTTTATGTGGTGATTCTAAATCCTGTCCTAACCACCACACTAAGTAACGCAGTAGGTGTCCAGTTTCCAAGTTAATCTGTTACTCACATATTCTCTTTGACTTGTTTACTTTTTGCTGAAAGCATGCGAGAGTTGGCTTGCAGGAAAATCACCAAGAAGAATATATATATCTGATTGAGACTGACCCAGAGCACTCCTTACTTCCCAAAGCCTACTGCACTACCTGGGTGGGCTGACCCAACTGCTCTAACCCTCAGGTTCATCCTGCAAATTTAGTCAGTCAAGTCTTCCCTGTACATACTTGAATCTGGTGCTATAAAGGCTGAGGCCTTCCACAACCGCCCTCCCCCCCATGAACCCTCAGTGTGTGTGTGTATGTGTGTGTGTGCGTGAGAGAGAGAGAGAGAGAGAGAGAGAGAGAGAGAGAGAGAGAGAGAGAGAGGGAGACTCTCTTCCCTTAGCTCAGGCCACAGGGACACATGTAAGTCTGGCTTCCCAGCCTTGATTGATTGGGGGAGTATAACACTGTTTCTTAGTTTGGATGGCTTTTCTGCTTGCCTGTGCTTTATAGTTTGGGGTAACCTCACCCTCTAATTACATAAATGATCTTTCTCTGATCTGGATATTTTCCAAGTAGGTGCTGTCACTGGTTCTGAACTTGCTCCCTGTGTATTTGCTCTAAACTGGGGGTAACCATGAGTGAAAACCTCTTCATCACTCATTTCTCCTCTGAATTTTTCATTTGTTTTGATACTTTCCCTCTTCAGGAAAGCACATGGCAGATTCCATGTGTGTTTTCTGAGTTTCTCTCTACATATACATCCAAATGCTGTTTTCCATGTGATTATAACTCTGTTTCCGGTCCTTTTCTAAAGATCTCAATTTCACTGAAATGAACCTTATAAACTCCAGTGTTTTAACATGACAGTGTTTTTTCCTAAACCAGGCAATTTGTGATTTCCCCCTAAATATAATAATTTATAATTTACCCTTCTTGAATGTCTCTGTATTAATTCTTTATTAAAGGTAGGAAAGAATTAAAAACTTGGAGTTCATAAATTCTGAGGGACCCTTCCTTAACCCCCAAATCCTGCATCCTAATTAGCAAGTAATAATATAGGTGTCCATTGCATAGATACTGCAGTTAGACAAAAGGAGTTTCATTTCTATTCACACATGTTGTAAGTTATAGAAAACATTGCTATGTCTCAATTGTACTGTCTATAAAGTAGAAGTAAAATCGTTGTGGCTTCTTCACTGGTTCTTATGAAGATAAAATAATTTTCTCATGATAAATGCTTAACAAGGACTTGGTGTTTGCTACAATATATTTAAATATAAGCAAACATCAATTGTAGCTAGAAAAAAGTTAAGTGAGTTATAATTCTTAAGCTATAAAACCAATAAGATTCATTATTAAATTACATTAATGTAGAATTCCTAGAAACAGAAAATTCAAAATGAATTATGTCAATATATTTACTAATATAATGCAGATTATATTAGATTCCATAAAACTAACTATCACGAATTATAGATTGCAAATATTTTCCTTTATTAAGGTATATTTGAAAAATGAGTATTTTATATTTTATTCTCTAAAATATGTTTGGATATAAGTATATAGTAAGGACATATTTTTCACTTCATGTTACAATTTCCAAATGTTTGTACATGGATAACAGTTATGAAACAATTACAAAATTGAATACCTTTCTATAAAATATACTGGAAAGCAAACCAATATTTACAGTATTATCCCCAAAAAGATAGCTATTTTATTCCTCTTGTAGGCAAAATGTTTGTACAATAAAACAAAAGGTAAATTATCCTTGAAGTTATTCAAAGCATGTAAAAGTAATAATTTTTTGCTTTAGTCATAATTTATGGCATGTATCCGTTAAAAGTTTTTTGTTGTTGTTGTTTTTTTGTTTGTTTGTTTGTTTGTTTGTTTTTGGAGGTAGGGTCTCCCTCTAGCCCAAGATGACCTAAAATTCACTATGTAATCTCAGGGTGGCCTCAAACTCATGACAGTCCCCCTACCTCTGCCTCCCAAGTGGTGGGATTGAAGGTGTGCAACACCATGCCTGGGTCCATTAAAAGTTTTTGAAGACTGTATATATATATATTATATTTTTTGTTCATTTTTTATTTATTTATTTGAGAGCGACAGACACAGAGAGAAAGACAGATAGAGGGAGAGAGAGAGAGAATGGGCGCGCCAGGGCTTCCAGCCTCTGCAAACAAACTCCAGATGCGTGCGCCCCCTTGTGCATCTGGCTAACGTGGGACCTGGGGAACCGAGCCTCGAACCGGGGTCCTTAGGCTTAGGCTTCACAGGCGAGCGCTTAACCGCTAAGCCATCTCTCCAGCCCTGAAGACTATATTTATTTACCATTTAATGATAAACTATTGAAAACAATGATAATAATTTAAAATATTTTCCATTAATCAAGTAATAACACTGTAGCATTATTAGATTTATTAAGCTGCTATTTCACTAAAATATTTGAACATAATATCTAGGAATCAAATTAACTTATATTTTCACTTTTATAGCTATACATTGATTTCACAATCAATACAGGATTTTTTTCATATTATTTAGAAAATTATAGTCTATGATTAATGTCTGAATATTTCTTGATTCATCAATAATTATCTTCAAAATGTTGAAATATTTCCACTTATAAACAAATTTTAACACAAAATTGCTTATTGCTAAGAAAGCCAAGACTTGACTATATATTTGGGTGAAGGTAAACAGACATGGTTGATTCTTTTGATTTAAGTTAATCTTATTTACGCTTAATTTGATGGAAATCACTAAAACCACTGTATTGATACAATGGTTTAATATTATTTCTGTCTATCTACCTTACTATAATGTTTAATAATTTCTTTTTCAGTATTTTATTTTTATTTATTTATTAGACAGAAAGAGAAAGAGGGAGAGAGAATGGGTGGACCAGGGCCTTCTGCCACTACAAACAAACTCCACCTTGTGCATCTGGCTTATATTATTCCTGAAGAGCTGAACCTGGGTCCTTGGGCTTTACAGGTAAGCACCTTAACCACTAAGCCATCCCTATAGCTCAAAGTTTATTAATTTCTGAATACACCATCTTTTTTATTATATTCACATATACATATATTTATATATATAACCATTTGTAGAATTATGTTTTATTTTATTTTATTCTATTTACTTTATTTATGAAGGAGAGAGAGAAAGAAAATGGGCATGCCAAGGCCTTCTTCAGCCATTGCAAATATATTCCAAACGCATATGCCACTGTGTGTTTCTGGCTTAAGTGGGTCTTGGAGAATTGAACCTAAGTTCTTAGGCTTTACAGACAAATGCCTTAACTTCTAAGCTATTTACCGAGTCCCTGTTTGTAGAAATATTAACACATACCACGAGTTATATAAACTGAAATTAATTCTTGTAGCCTCTTAAAATAGTAGATATTAATATAGAATTTTACCCATTAAAAAGTAGTAAATCATAGTCCAGAAGGATAGATTATTACTCAGGTATTCTTATTGCAAAACCCTAAATATTGAGATACACTAATGTTAGGCAACAGACTGAGAATATAAGGAAGTAAATAGCCAATCTATCTTTGTTCCATTAGGCATATATTTCAGTATTTCAAATTAATCTAAATGTGAGTAGTCAATCCTCTAAGAATCAATGAGGATATCCAAAAGAATAAAATTTTAATTAAGGAGCTGAAAATACAGAGCTTGAGCATGACAACATATGCAAGGAAGTGCCTTTCTTCAGCCACTAACAGTGTTTCTATGTTAATAGCATATGAATACAACACGTGACGATACAACACACGAAGGTTGCAATCTCTCTGCTCTCAAAGTGACATGTGGTCACCTTGAAAAGAAGCAGGCATTTTATGTTAAGTTTAAACAATTCATAGTACCACAGGATATGTTTTATTCTACAGGTAACAGAATGGATCGGTTTTCCCATAAAACAGGTTGCCATTATGTATAAAAAAAAATGTTTTCTCTATGTCTGTTTAATAACAACCATTTATACCATTGGAAAATTTCACCTAAAATTTGCTAATGTATATTGTAAACCATCATTTTCCTTTCCAAGCATTTACTTTCCTTCATATTTATATGAAAGGTTATATATGAGTGTGTGTGTGTGTGTGTGTGTGTGTGTGTGTGTGTGTGTGTCTGTGTCTGTGTATGTATTAGAAACTTTGCATAGACGCATCATTTCCCTCCTCACTGCCCCCATGCCACTGAGGCCCCTACTCAGTGGGACTGCTGCTCTTCAGCGTGGGGTTGCGGGTTATGAGTAGTGAGAGCAGCAGTCAGTTAATGTAAAGGATAAGAATGCAATGGATAAGGGGAAGGCCTCTGGACATTCCCTTCTACTCTGGCTGTTACAATCTTTCCACTTCCTCTTCAGCAAAATCTCCTGAGCCTGGGTAAGTGTGTTTAAGTCTACTTTTGTATTGTGCTGTAAGCAGCTTCTGGATTTTTCTGTGTCTGTCTCATTATCCCATGCTGGTTGTCGGGCTTACCATGAAAGCTTCACTCTTCCTCATCTGGCCAATTATTCTGTGGTTTCACCAGATCCCTGGCTGATATCCGAGATTTTTCTGTCCCCAAGGCCTTAATGCAATACTTTCTTCAGTAGTTTTCCATCTGCATAATAATCTTCTAATGAAAACTGATCACTTTCCCAAAATAGTGAAGGAAGAAGGTACTTATTCATTTTATAGGGGAAAGTAAAGCACACTAATTAGGAAACTATATTAGATATCTATTTTTCCCAAAGAGATATGCAATGGGAAATGATAAATGTTTACATTTCTGCTGCATGTGAAACTTTATTAGGTGTGATCTCACATTAAGCTATAATTTATACTTTCTACTTTTCTTCACACACACATCTACTCGCTTTGCCTAGGATGTGCTGTCTGTGGAAATGAAAGCATGAATGTACACCAAAAGATGAACTTTCTTAAGAGTGACACTTTGCAATGTGCTTCTTTCATCTTGGTTTTTGCAGCTTTTACACTCTGTCAACTTTTCATTCTTGAACATAACACCTTGGAGTTAACATTCATGGCATTTTTAAACAGCTTCTCACTAAACACGAATTTGTTAAGGAAAGATACGATAATAATAAAGGGTTTATAGCAGTAAAATTACATCTTTTCTTCATTGTAATGTTTTCACTTCCCTTTGAAGCTGCATTTCTCATCAATTCCTGCTTTTCCCTTAACACAAGCCAGTACTGTAAGCATGCATGTCTTTTTACTTTGGGGTCATAAGTAACTTGAGTTTTTATAACTGGGAGTTAGAAGAGCTTCTGATAAGCAAGGGACTGTGAACAAATGCAGGGTAAATGAGGTTTTAGGGGAACTTCAAGATATAACTCCAATGGAGAAAAAGTCCAACAACCTTAGATAAGAGGTTAAATGAAGCAAACTATCACTATAAAATATCTAGAACACTCTGCTCACATAATTTATCATTATTTTTGTTTCTTGTAACTTGTAGCAGCAAAAATACCAAAAAATAAGTATAGGAATAAATTAACCTCTATTTTTCATCATATGTTATTTATCATTAAATAAGGAATTAGTGAATTTCCTTATATATAATTTAGAAGAAAGAAAACAATCATGCTTTACGACCGTTCTGTTTATTATAATTGAGTATTACAAGGTATAATATTTAACCATTTTTATTCTGAGAAATAGAAAAACATGTTAAAATATTGTTTTTCCCTTACATTGTAGCAAATTATTTTCTTCTAAATAACCAATAGCTTGCTATGAAGAAAGAATATATTTTGAACAACTCACTTATTTTGAAGTTTTTTGAATTAATTAAAATCGGAGTGTGAAGAATAAATCTGCAAAAAAAATACCAATGACCTTCAATCTTTATGCATCAAGCATATCATACGACAGTTCATCTTGTCCAATTGGATAGACAGAGGCATGGGCAGAAACAGATGTTCATGAGATATATTAGTAGACAGACTCAACACTATACTTATCATATATATAGAATCCTAGGTTCTAAATTAGTACTTGCATCAATGTCACAGAATATTTTAGTGAACTTTGTAATCTTTCTTTTAATCAACTAGAAAATAGTCCCCAAAGCAGCAACAGACACAAAGGTAGTAAAAACCACTAGTGAGTTTTACCAAAGAACCAGATGCTGTGTTTGAAATAAGAATTTATAACTTGGGCTGGAGAGATGGCTTAGCGGTTAAGCACTTGCCTGTGAAGCCCAAGAACCCTGGTTCCAGGCTCATTTTCTCAGGACCCACGTTATCCAGATGCACAAGGGGGCACACATGTCTAGAGTTCATTTCCAGTGGCTGGAGGCCCTGGAGTGCCCATTTTCTCTTTCTCTTTGTCTGCCTCTTTCTCTCTCTGTTGCTCCCAAATAAATAAATAAAAATGAACAAACAAAAATTATCCACCTTAGCAACAAGAGCTGACCATGTCATCCAAATGATCTTCACTGTGGAAGACAGTATTTTCCAACAAACTAAGCATGAAGAAAAACCAGTAAAAGACATAATTAAGTTGTTGCATTGATAAAGGTGGACAATTTGTAGCTTGGTAACATCATGTATTTTAATTTATATTTTATAAGTAATAACTACTAGATATGTTTTAAATGTAAGTGTGGTAGGAATATGTGTTTTAAACAGCCGAGTGTTTCTATAATAATCTTCAAGTACATAAAGTTATTTTTCAGTCATTTTACATTAATAACAATACACCCATCCAAAGTATCAGCTTTACTTGGAAATCACCCAGGGATAGCTTGTGTGTGTGTTTTCTTTCGTACATTTCATCTGCTGATATTTGTTGATGACAATTATTCTAATATATAATGAAATAAATAAAACTAGATGTGCTACTTAAAAAGTAGTAAAAATAGGGCTGGAGAGATGGCTTAGCGGTTAAGCGCTTGCCTGTGAAGCCTAAGGACCCCGGTTTGAGGCTCGGTTCCCCAGGTCCCACGTTAGCCAGATGCACAAGGGGGCGCACGCGTCTGGAGTTCGTTTGCAGAGGCTGGAAGCCCTGGCGCGCCCATTCTCTCTGTCTCCCTCTATCTGCCTTTCTCTCTGTGTCTGTCGCTCTCAAATAAATAAAAAAAAATTTAAAAACAAAAAGAGCAGTTTACAAAAAAAAAAAAAGTAGTAAAAATAAAACTAGAAAATACATGAGAGATGCATTGAAACAATAAAACCTAAATAGAACAATTCAGTATAGTTTTTATGTTATTTGCACATAGAACCTGAAAGCAATTAAATGATAGTACATTTTTCAATTGGCATAGCAATATCAACCCTTAATTTCTCTTGTTATTCTGTGTTGAGATCTTTCGACAAACTTGTTAAATAGCGGTTGGCATTTTGCAAAAAATCGTGAAAGAAAGAAATTAAGTAATGATTAGTAATTTGCATGTTTCTGTTCTCATGTATCTATCTAATTGCATGAAGATATTTTTAATATATAAGAATTATTTAGTTCATTAGTACATCTTAAAATATTCTTTTGGGCTGGAAAATTTGCTTAGTGGTTTGTCTGCAAAGCCAAAGGACCCAGATTCGATTCTCCAGTATCAACATAAGACAGATGCCGAGGGGGCACATGCATCTGGAGTTCATTTGCAGTGGCTGGAGGTCCTGATGTGCCCATTATCTCTCTCTCTCTCTCTCTCTCTCTGCCTATTTCTCTCTCTCTCTCTCTCTCTCTCTCTCTCTCTCTCAAATAAATAAATAAAAATAAAGCTTACAAAAATAAGTAAAAGTAAATATTCCTTAATATAAAGTTATAAGATGATTTGATTCAGGGTTTGCGATTTGTTAGGAATTTGGGATTACATCTATGCCTTCCAAAATAATATGTATGATATTTTTTCTATTAACATTGAAAGAATACTTTCAAAAATTAACTGGGAGTCATTTAGTCACTTCTAAATTAATTTCCCATGACTGAAATAAATTTTGCTAATGAAAATTTATCTTTGAAGAAATTTGAGAACCACTCTATATGTAGAGAACTGATCTGAAATATACTCACTCCAGTATGAAAAATGTCACCATTCCTGTGGAGGTAAGTCACATAGAGGAACAGAGGTGTTAGGGTTTTTCCGCTGTTTCACCGATGTCTGATATCTGGGCACGTCACTTGAGACTAGTGCACAGATACCAGCCCAGTAAAGAGAGGTCACAAAAACCCTCTCAGCCCCATTCAGGCAGCAGGCCTGGCAGCAACCAAGCGCTTGCTCACACACAGATGTTCCTGCTGACGCTATCCGGACTTCAGCACCTGGGACTGTTATCTGTCTACATGTCCTCTGTGTGGATCAGCTGCTGGCTCTTTAGAGCATAATAAAGGGCAGGAGTGTGGAAAAGAATAGTAGTTACATTAATTATTTTACATCAAACATTGCCAAGAATCAGTATTTTTTTTTTTTGGTTTATTTTTATTTATTTATTTGAGAGCAACAGACAGAGAACGAGGCAGAGAGAGAGGAGAGAGAGAGAGAGAGAATGGGCGCGCCAGGGCCACCAGCCACTGCAAACGAACTCCAGATGCGTGCACCCCCTTGTGCATTTGGCTAACGTGGGACCTGGGGAACCGAGCCTCGAACCGGGGTCCTTAGGCTTCACAGGCAAGCGCTTAACCGCTAAGCCATCTCTCCAGCCCAGTATTTTTTAATAACTTGTTAAATATTGAAGGACCAAGGTGTTCCTTAGTTCTTTAGTTTGAAATAAGGATGAAAAATTATGAATTTGTGATACAATATATAAAAAAGTCAATTCAATTATGTAGAAAATAATCAGAAATACTGTTCTATTCCAATTAGCTTTCCAAGAATTGGAGAAAAGGCATATACGAAAAATTGAAATGTGGACTTTAGGGAATGACTCTCAATGTTTTCCATTAAATGTTTATGATTTATAAGTTTAAATGATTTGTAACACTCAAATTTTAATATGGCAAATTAAGTACCACACATGTGCCCTCCCCACATTGCAGCTTTTATTCTGCTTTCATGCTATACATGCTAGTTTGCTATCTCTTTATATTTCTGTCTCTTTCCCTCTCATGTATATAATATATATATATATATATATATTTGAGATAGGGTCTCTCTCTTGCCCACACTGACTTGCAATTCACCATGTAGTCTCAGGCTGACCTCAGACTCACAGCAATCCTCTTACCTCTGTTTCCAGAATGCTGGGATTAAAGGCATGCGCCACCAGCACCTGGCTCCCTTTCTCTTTAGCTCAGTACCAATTTTAGCATCCAGTGGTTTCCTTTTTAGTTTCACAGGCTATACTCTCTTTAATATACCCTTACTTATATGCATGCATATTTAAAAGTTATAGTACACATATAAAAAATAACATATGGGGCTGGAGAGATGGCTTAGCAGTTAAGCACTTGACTGTGAAGCCTGAGGACCCCTGTTCAAGGCTCAATTCCCCAGGACCCATGTTAGCCAGATGCACAAGGGGGCACACATGTCTGGAGTTCGTTTGCAGTGGCTAGAGACCCTGGCACACCCATTCTCTCTCTTCCTATCTGCCTCTTTCTCTCTTTCTCTCTGTCACTCTCAAATAAATAAATAAAAATAAACCAAAAAATTTTAAAAAAATAACATATGATTGTTGCCTTTCTGAGCCTGGGTTACCTCAAAAAGCCTAATATTTTCCAGTTGTACTGATTTTCTTACAAACCTAATAATTTTGATTTTTCTAAGTAGCTTAATTAAAGTCTATTGTATTTTTTTTAATTTAATTTATTAGTTTTCATTTCAGTGAATACAGGCAGTTTGGTACCATTATTTAGGCTCATCTGTGATCTACCCCCTCCCATTAGACCCTCCTTGTTGATGTAAATGGGTCGTGCATTGTGGAGTTAGCCCACAGTTATTGGTATGATAAATGTCTCTGCATATCATGACCCAACATGTGACTCTGACATTCTTTCCGCCCCCTCTTCCGCAAGATTTCCCTGAGCCATGTTGGGTTCATTTTTGGTGTGCTTCAGTGCTGAGGTGTTGGGGGCCTCTGAGGCTTTGGCTCTCTGATTTGGTAGGAGTTGATTTTTCTCTGCGTTGATCTCCTTCCCCTTTGTGATGGTATCCGGTTCACAGGAAAACATCACCCTTGCTTATTTCGCCAGTTGTCCTTAGTTTCAGTTGGGCCCCTTTTGAGGTATGTTGGGGCAGCTCTCTTCTTAGGATCTGCATCTATCTGGAAAAGAGAAGCAGATTCTCCAAAGGAGAGTAAGTTAGCACCCAGAAAATTGAGATAATACTTACTTTTTTGATAGACAGTTTGATAGGTGTAGGCCCCCTTATACCCCGTGATTGACGGTAGCTTGATATTGTAGAGTGGGCTTGTGTTTGGGTATGGTTCTGACTTATTTCCCAGCTCCAGCTAAGGGTCTAGTACCACTGAGTGGATCAGTTAGCCAAATCAAGAGCAATTGATTCCTCACCATGGCTGTGTACCACTATTGCACTTCTGTGGGCATCACTTCCGGTTATTTGTTGCTAATTAGGTTAAACAATGTGTTGCTTGGACAGATCTTGGTCATTTTCCCCAGTCGCCTATGTAGCGCCTTCTGGCACTAGACACGCTGACTGTCTGGGGACTGACTCTCTCCTGGCTTCCAGCCATGTCATTCCATTTTACGTGTCAGCTGTGTATGGAGTCTTCAGCAATAGGGTCTTATCACTGGCCTTTGGTGGGTCATCAAGTACTCTGACAGAAGTCTGTCATTGTTTTGGGAAACCTTGTAGGTTTCTCTGATCAAAAGCTCATTGTGGATGGTAGGCCCAAGCTGGAAGTGGGGGTTACAGGTCAGTGTCCACTAAGAAATTGAGGAAAAAGATAACTAATATACAAGAGTTAGAGAGGAGAGAGATAGAGGGGAGAAGGGGAGAGGGAGGGAGGGAAGATGTAGGAGATTTAGGTCAGTCTTGATCCTACCCTCTCCAGTGTCTTGTGGTTCAGGTGTTTCCTGTAAGGGTCTAGTGAAGGTTCAGCCATTTGGTCTGTCTTTTAGGAAGTAGAATTTTATGGTACCATTGCCGTTTGGGTCCGGATTACTGTTTCCCACCCTTTGATTCCCTCCCCGCCCTCCCATCCATCTTATTGTCTAGTCCATGAGGTGCTTGCTGGGTATGTAAGGCATCTTGGGCAGATTCAGTTTAGGTGTTGCAGATGAATGAGACTATGTGTCGATTTTTTTTCTTTGATTGGGTAAGTTCGCTGAGAATGATCTGTTCCAGGTTCAACCATTTTTCCTCAAATTTCTTTATGTCGTTTTTTCTTACTGATGTATACAATTCCATTGTGTAGATATACTACATCTTTGTTATCCATTCTTCTAATGATGGACATCTGGGTTGATTCCAGCTTTTAGCTATTACAAATTGAGCTGCTACAAACATGGTTGAGCAAATCTCTCTGGCTTTTGGTTTGAAGGTTTTAGGGTACATGCCCAGTAATGGTATAACTGGGTCTGTTGGTATTTCTATAGTCAGCTTTTTCAGGAGTCTCCATATTGCTTTCCGAAGTGGTTGGACCATCCTGCATTCCCACCAACAGTGAATGAGTGTCCCTGCTTCTCCACATCCTCGCCAGCATTTATTTTCATTTGACCTTTTGATGTTGGCCATCCTTATTGGGGTAAGGTGGAATCTCATAGTTGTTTTAATTTGCATTTCTCTGATGATTAGGGATGATGAACATTTTCTTAGGTGTGTGTTTGCCATTTGTATCTCTTCCTCTGTGAATTGCCTGTGTAACTCTGTGCCCCATTTTGTGAGTGGGGTATTTGTCTTCTTATTGTTTAGACTTTTGAGTTCTTTGTAAATTCTAGAGATAAGGCCTCTATCAGTTGGATAACCTGCAAATATTTTCTCCCATTCTGTGGGTATTCTATTGGCTTTGCTTATTATATGCTTGTCTGTAAAGAAACTCTTCAGCTTCATATGATCCCAATGGTTGAGTGACTGTTTAAGAACTTGAGCCACTGGGGTTTTATTCAGGAAGTCTTTTTCCATTCCTATATCATGGAAGGTACTTGATCATTTCGATAGATGCAGAAAAGGCCTTCGACAAGATACAACATCACTTCATGATCAAAACATTGGAGAGAATCGGTATGGCAGGTTCACATCTTAGTATAATAAAGGCAATATACAAAGCTCCAAAGGCCCAAATAATACTTAATGGAGAGAGACTGGAAGAATTCCCATTGAGATCAGGAACAAGACAGGGATGTCCTCTCTCACCTCTGCTTTTCAATATAGTTCTGGAAGTCCTAGCCCAAGCAATAAGGCAGGAGAAGGAAATAAAAGGGATACAATTTGGAAAGGAAGAAGTTAAGTTAGCGCTATTTGCCGATGACATGATTGTATATGTAAGAGACCCGAGAGACTCCATCCCAAAACTCCTGAAGGTGATTAACTCCTATAGCAAAGTAGCAGGATACAAAATCAATGCACAAAAATCGGAAGCATTTCTGTATGCAAATGACAAAGACACAGAAAAAGAAATAAAGGACATAGTCCCATTTTCAATAGCAACAAAAAAAATAAAATACCTTGGAATAACGTTAACCAAGGAAGTAAAAGATCTAAACAATGAAAATATAAAAACTCTCAAAAAAGAAATTGAGGAGGACTTGAAACGATGGAAAGACCTCCCATGCTCCTGGATAGGCAGAATTAACATTGTGAAGATGACAATCCTACCAAAGGCAATATATAGATTTAACGCAATTCCAATTAAAATCCCTACAGTGTTCTTCACAGACATAGAAAAAATGATCTCAAATTTCATATGGAAAGGCAGAAGGCCTCGCATATCCAAACATATCCTCAGCAAAAGAAATACCTCTGGTGGCATCACCATACCCGATATAAAGTTATACTACAAAGCCATAGTAATAAAAACAGCATGGTACTGGCATAAAAACAGGAGTATAGACCAATGGAATAGACTTGAGGACCCGCATTTTGGGCCAAGCAACTATACCTACTTGATATTCGACAAAGGCCCAAACAATATAGACTGGAAAAAAGATAGCATCTTCAACAAATGGTGCTGGACAAACTGGATAACCACATGCAGGAAACTAAAACTTGATCCACACATTTCACCATGCACAACACTCAAATCCAAATGGATCAAAGACCTGAACATAAGACCAGAAACTCGAAAACTACTGGAAGAAAATTTAGTCTATTGTATTTTTCAATCACATTTTATTTAGTCAGGGATCAGCTGATGGGTATGTAAGTTGATTCCGTATCCTAAAGACTGTAAATAAATGAGCACTAAATATGGCTGTGCAAGCATCTCTGTGATAGGAGAGAGAGTTCTTTTGTTGATATGCCCTGACTGAAATGGTATAGCTGGATCCTGTGTAAGTACAACTTTTAGCATTTTTTTATTAGTTTTAAACTCAGTGAGTACAGTCAAGTTGCAACCATTGTTAGCCTCCTCCCTATATGCCCCTCTCCACAGAGACCCTTCTTGTTGGGGAATATGAGTTGTGCATTGTGGGGTTAGCCATCAGTTATGGGTAGGAGGCAAAGTCTCTGTGTATCATGGCCCAGTGTGGCTCTGACATTCTTTCTGCCCCCTCTTCTGCAACTTTCCCTGAGCTATGTTGGGTTCATTTTAGTTCTGCTTCAGTGATAAGGTATTGGGAGCCTCTATGTCTCTGGATATCTGGTTTGGTAGGAGGTAATTGTTCCCTGTTTCTTTCTCCTTCATCCTTGTGCTGGTACCAGGCTCACCAAGAAAACAGCACTCTTGCTTATTTCCCCAATTATTCTGAGTTTCAGCTGGGGCCCTTTTGGGGTATGATGGGGTTGTTCTATCCTTAGGATCTGCATCTGAGAAAGAGAAGAAAATTCTCTGATGGACAGTAAAGTTAGCACCAGATCAATGGGATAACCATTTTTTTTTAGAAAGAATTTAATAGGTGTAGGCCCTCTTGTAGCCCATGATTGGTGGAAGCTTGATAATCGAGAGTGGGCTTAATTTTAGATATGATTCTGACTTGTTTCCCTGCTCTAGCGATGGGTTCCATTCCACTGAGCAGACTCATTAGCCAAATAAAGAGCAGTTGGTTTCCCACCATGGCTGTGGACCACTAATGCACTTGTGTGAACATCAGGTCAGACTGTTTGCTGCTAAGTAGCTTAGACCATGAGCTGCTTGGACAGATATTGGTCATGTTCCCCCAGTTGCTCATGTATGTTTGTGCATATGGGGGATGTTCTTTGATGTGATAAGCCTGCATGTGCAGAGGCCAGAGGAGAATATTTTGTGCCCTCCTCCATCACTCATCCTCATTGCTCTTTGAGACACTCTCTCCTTCAACCTGAAGTTTCTATTTTTCAGCAAGGAGGTGATAATGATTCTCTAATTTTTGGCTTCTTCAGGACTGGGGTAACAACTATGCATGCTTATGGCTAACTTTTTATATGTTTTGTGGGGAATCAAACTGGTGATCTTAAGCCCAATGGGACATGTATGCTTAAGAAGCATGACCCCTTGCCCACTGAGTCATTCCCCAGATACAAATTTTTAGCATTTTGAGAAAATCCCATACAGATTTTCCATAGCGGCTTTGCAACTGTACATAGAAACAATGAACAAGAGTTCTCCTTTACCCACAAACACATCACCCTGTGTCATTAGTTTTGATGGTAATATCCTTTCTGAGTGGGTCAACAATGAATCTGGACATGGTTGTAATTTGCTAAATACTATTCAAAATGTTTGATGGAAATTTTTATTTATTTTTTGAGTACTGTATGTTTATTTCATTAGCCCAATTCTCTATTGGAATTTTCATTTTATGTAATCTAATGAGATTATTTATTATACTATATATAAGTTTGATATATAAATTTGATCTTGTTTTTAATTGTTTTGAATTACCTGAGGTGAATTTTAGCTAATCTTTATTATAGGTAAAAAGGAGAGTATGTAATGGGTTCTGTACTAACCACAGTTATGTGTGCATTAGAATGTATCCTTGAGAATAATGGGAGTTACTATAGAGAGTGAGAAAATGAATCTTCATCAGTGATCATTGAAGATAAAATACATAGAGATTGTTCATTTCTAATTCCTAATATACTAAATCAGAGAGGCACTGTGGACAAAATGTTAAAGACAGTCTGGCCTGTCTCCTCCTAACCTTGATCACCTTTAAAGAAATAAGGTGTAATTGACATAAGATGAGGATTCCAGCAGTTATTGTGTATACATACCACCAATTCAATAATTATTTTTTCTTCACTGCACTTTTCCATATTGTAAACATTGGTCCCATGTTTTACCAAAGGAAGAACAAAAACCAAAACCAAGGGAATCAATGAAAATAAGTATGGTAGGACAGGGCAACTTTAAGGGACAATAATTAAACACTATGTGGCTGTAACATTCTTTTGTCACTTTACTCTTAAAAGCACAGAAACATCCTAGAAATTCAAGTATGTAATACATTTGTTTCAGTAAGGAAATGGTGACTTTCAAATTTTAAGCAAAAGACTAGCTAGAGTCTAAGTGGCAGATATTAGACTAAAACCATTGACATTTGAGTCTACATTCTGTGGTTGTTTATGGCGATTCCAATTATAGTAAATTATTTTGGGCTCGAGAGATGGCTTAGCAGTTAAGGCACTTGCCTGCGAACCCTAAGGACCCAGGTTCAATTCTCCAGGTCCCACGTTAGCCAGATGCACATTGTGGCACATGCTTCTGGAGTTCGTTTGCAGTGGCTACAGGCCCTGGCATGCTCATTCTCTCTCTCTCTCTTACTCTGTATCTAATAAGTAAATAAAACGATTAACAAAAAATATTAAGCCTTTAAAAAAACATTTATTTGGGGGAAAAAATGGAGAGCCCTAAACCATGATTCAGCATTTCACAAATATTCTGTTATTTTATGTCCCTATGATCAAATCATATCCTATTTTGGACTCATCAGTAAATCTAGACTTGAAGAGTGATTGTCTCCTAAGAGCCAGTGCAAGTAGAATATAGAAATTAATGCAAACCATGGCATTGTACTTCCCTTAGTGAATTTTAACAACAAGATAAGACTTGTTTGTACTCTGATCCTTGTGAATACTTGTAATAATACATTAGCATTTTTCTTATTCTTAAATTTATTGCTAATTTTTAAATTTTGTACAGTCAATTAATTAATGTCTTCCATTCAAGACTGGAAGCTTATTTAAGCCAAATTTTCATACCTTATTATATTGTTTTAGTAAAATTTGCACTTGAACTTGGATTAAGTTTTGGGGCAAAACATAAAAAGTATAGGCATTTGAATGTATTCTTTGATTATTAGTTATTGTTTATTTGAATTTGTTGTTGTGTTTTCTGATATAGGGCCTTGCTTATATAGTCTTAACTAGCATGAAGCTAGTATGTTTCTCAGACATACCATGCACTCATGGTAATATAAAGATCTCAGTCGGTTTAGTGAAGAATGATAAGTTATAAATGTGCACCACTACATCTGGCTTTACTTATAGTCTTTCAAACAAGTGAAACATTCCATCCCTTGATTTTTGCTTGTCGAGGATGCTATAGTGTTCACATGTTCACTAAAATACATATGTAAAACTTTGAATGCACATTGCAACTGTATCGGAATTACAGGCAAAGTGTTCTAGTCATGCAGCCAACTGGCTATGGTGGGATTGAAAAAAGGCTTGTGAAAATAGGTGAACACTTCTTCCTTCCCCCATACAAGGATGTAGCATTGCTTTGTTGTTGTTGTTGTTGTTTGTTTGTTTGTTTGTTTTGTCCTGCTGGATATAGCAAGAATACTTCACCAGATATCAGGCACTTTTTGGTGGAGTCCCAGCCTCAGAAATTACATCAGACAAATTCTGTTTCTTATAAATGACCCAGGCCCTTGTTGCCTCTTAGAGTACACTGACATACTAAGAGTTATCAATTTTCTCAATGACTTTTCAAACAACAAATACACATTTTTTTGATAATTATATTGAAAAAAAGCCATAGATACTTTCCATATTAGTATATGTACATGTATATTAGTTGTAATAATAGTGAATTTAAATAAACATTTCATATAGAATATCCATAATACATGGACTTTTATTAGGAAGGTATCTTTGGCAACCTAGAACTTTATATTTTACATACTTCTTACACACTGTTTTAAACATTCTACCATTTAATTTTTCCAAATATCTGAATATCTCCAATAACATTCCTGTAATGATTGTTTCAAGAAGGCATGTGAAGGTCTTCCTTAAAGGTCTTGCCTTGGAAAACACACAATCCTTTACAAATAGAATGTTACCATATAAACTGGCTAAGAACATGTTATTATTAATTCCTTTGTCTTAAAGAAATTGTACTATGAAAATTGTGTGGTCACTTAGCAAATAGTTGGACAACAAATCAATTAAGCAGTCTTTGCACTAGAGTATTTTAAGTCAGTCCTTCAGTATGCAATTACAAGTTGTTTTTATTATTAAATCATATCTATCATTGTTAATATTGATCTGTTTTTTTAATTATGTGGATTTTTCCCCTAAAACATATATGCATGTTGTACTGCTACATGCATTCATAAGTAATTTTTAAAAGATTTTATAAGACTGAAGTGGTGGCTCAGAGGTTAAAAGTACTTGCATGCAAAGCCTGATGGCCTGGGTTCAATTCTCCAGTAGCCATGGTGCACAAAATGGCACACACATCTGGAGTTCACTTACAGTGGCAGGAAGTCCTCATGCACCTATACTAACTCACTGTCTATCTGTCTCTTTCTCTCTATCTCTGTAATAGATAGATAAATAATAAACAAACAAAGAAAAATAATGAGGTTTGAATATATTTATATTGTGTGCTAAGCTACCTTCTCCTCATGCCTTCCATTTTCTTATCCCTTTTCTTTAGTCTTCTTTGTTTCCCTGAACAGTATCATTTCTAGGTTTATGTCATGTCCATCAGCAATTTTATGTATCTATATAGACTCTAGAAAATGCAAGTAAGGGAAAACATACATTACTTGTCTCTTGTTTTCTGGATTGGCTTAAATCCACTAATATGACCCAGTGGCTGAAAAATCCTATTCTGTACCAATTCCTCTGTTGTTTGCCTTAAATTAACTATTAACAATAATATTACAAAACACAATAATGCCTATGATATGGTGATTTACATCCCTTCAGATGAACTGAATACACCATAGTGGTGTACCTGCATCATATGGGAGATTTACCTATTTGTTTTTATTAAGAGCATACTTTGCATGGACAATCATGTGTTGGTACTATCATTTTCTTCCTCCCTGCCCCCATCCACTGAGAAGCCTCCTCAATGGGATTGCAGATCCTCTATACTTATGGTCAAGGTGAATGGAATAATTTACATTACATACTTACATTCATACATAAATTACATTACATATAAGAGTGACCCTTTCCCATTTCCTTACTAGCATTTGTTTTTTTTTTCCTTAATTACTGTCATTATGACCACTAAAATATGGAACCTCAATATAGTTTTATTTAGCATTTATTTGTTTAACATTTTCTCATAAATTTATTGGTCATTTTGCTTTTCAATTCTCTGTTCATTTCATCAGCACATTTATTGATTGGGTTGTTTGATTTCTTGCTATTTATAAACAGTTTTTTAGTTCCTCATATATGATTGTTATTAATCCTATGTCATATATATATTTGGTACAAATTTTCACTCATTCTGTTGGCTACCTCCTCCCTGGAAGACAGTTTGCTTTTTGTACATAGGCTGCTAATTTCATCAGATCCCATCAGTCAATTGTTGGCCTCATTTCCTAATGATCCCATTCAGAAAATATTTGATTACAGATATATGTTGAAAGCTTTCTTTTATTCTCTGACAGTTCAGTTTCAGGTCTTCCATTAAGGTCTTTGATGCCAATGGAGGGCAGTGTGTGTGTGTGTGTGTGGGGGGGGTAAACATGGGAATCTAGTATCTTGCTTCTACATATAAATATGCAGTTGTCTACAGGACATTTGTTGAAGAGTTTGTCTTTTCTCCAATGTTTCTTTAAAAAAAAAAAAAACATAAGTGACTTTAGCCATGTGTGAGTCTTTAATACTATTTCATTCATCTATGGGTCTGTTTTATTGACACTACCACAATCCCATGCTGCTGTTACTAATATAGATCTGTAGCGAAACTTGAAATTGACCTAGGTGAGATTAGCAGCATTATTGCTTTAACTAACCCTTATGTTTGTGCTTACACAAAAATTTTATGATATTATTTTCTCCCTTTCTATGAAGGATGGTATTGGAAGTTTGATTGGAATTATGTCCAATCTGAAGATTACTTTCAGTGAAGTAACCATTTTACCACATTATTTTTTTTCCTAATCCATGAGCATAAGATTTGTTTCAATCTTTTAATGACTTCCTCAATTTCTTTCTTCAGTGTTTTAAACTTTTCAAGGTATTAGTCTTTTATTTGCTAGGCTAGGCTTATTCCAAGTTATTTTATTATTTTTGAGGAAGTTTTACACAGGACTGTTCCCTTGATTTCTTTCTCAGTATATTTTTTATTGGCATGTAGGAAAGGTACTGAGTTTTATAGGTGAATTTATATTATGCCAGGGCTCACAATGTTTATTAGCTACAAGATTTTTTTAATGAAGTCTTTAAAGTCTTATGCAAAAACATATCTAAAGATAAAGAAGAGCTCATTTATTTCCCTTTCATTTTTGTCAATTTTAATTCCTTTTATTTTTCTAACTAAGGTTCATAGCCTGTATTTAATATGAATAGAAAAATGGGTACTTTTGTCATTTTATTTTTGATCATAAGGTAAAAACTTCAATTATTTCAACATTTAGCAAGTTGATACTCTTTTGTGATGTAGATGAATTATTATATTTAGATATATTCTAGTCATTTTTTTACCAAATTAATTTAATGAATCATTAGCAATGAGGTTAATGGGATACAGAACTTAAGTATTTAAGCTCTGATACAAATTACCTAATTGTTCACAAGAATATTTATATCAAATACGTCACTCACGTCCTGTATTTACCATGAATTGGATTCCATCTGTGTTCTGTTTTTAATGGTTAGAAATATTAAGCTATAATTTCAGCTTTAAAATGGAGGAAAATTGAAATATATATTTATCATTACTGTGCAAAGTAAATGCATTACAAAAAGATAGTTGGTTTATATGTAGCAAAATGTAGGGATTATTTTAATGGCATTTACTTGATGTGATCTATTGTCAAAACCATGTATGACTAAAGAAAATTACTGCTATGAAAAAGTTTAAATGGTCTTCCTCCCTCCCTGACTGACATTGTGCATCAGTACCCAGAAGTACACAGTGTTGATGGCTTAGGGCACATTTTGGTTGATCTGCAATGGTTAAAGCATCAACAGGCACACTTAATGAGATAAAAATTTTTGTCAAAATTGCACTAAATTTTACACTCTAAAATGAATTGTGAAAATTCTTTCTTTCATGTTAGTAATTTTAAAATTATTACATATTTAATATGTATTTGTGTATTATCCTATAGCTTGTGAACACCATACATTAAAGATATCTTGGTTGGTCCACTTTTAAAAATACCACAATTATTTTTTCATACATATAACAAGATGTTTTATATGATTATATTTATTTTCTTATATAATAATATATTTTTGAAAGAAAAGGTTTTCGAGTGAAAAATAGCATGGAATTTAAGATATAGTAAGTATTGATAAATAGCTTTGAAAATATAATATTTCAGATCTATATAAGAAAGATTAGAACCTTTCTGTTGCCCTTTTTGTTATCTGAATTTTTGTTTTTATCCTTAAACTAGTTCTACCTTGGAACCCAAACTGCCAGAGATCACACTGCTCTCTCTACATCTTTGGACTATAATTAAGATCTGCTTCCAAGTATACATTAGGGCTGCACTCCAAGATCCATCCCCCAGTGACATCTCCTCCAGCTAGGTGGGTGGAGACTCAAGTTATATGTTTAGTTTTAATTAAACACCTGAGTCTATGGGGTCATACATTTACATTATTGCATTCAAACTACCACATTTAACCACTGGACCCCATGGAGAAATGACAGTCTCAGACTACAAATTGAATTCAGTCCAGCTATAAAGGTCCCATAAGCTATACTAACTTTAAGAGTTTTCCAATGTCCCAAGTCTCATCTGATATTTAAGACTATTTCTTATCTGTGAATTCTGTAAAATCAAAACAAGATACATGCTTCCAACACATAATGGTACAGAATGATCATTTCCATTGCAGTAAGGCATAACAAGGAGAGACTAGAGGAATACAAAATCAATAGCCATCAAGTAAATAATAATATCTTCATTTGAAATCCAACATCCATAACTAGTGATGACAGTCTCTGGATTTCCAATTGAGCCATTTGTAGCCAGGAGCAAACTCCTTTGGTCTTCATTGCAAGCTATAGTCCATCTTACAATGGTATCACTGATTTCTACACAGTAGAATTGTCCTCCTTCATATGCTGCATCTCAGTAGTGACTCCCAGAACCACATGCACAATGTGACTCACTACTATGCATTTTTTATGCTTCCAAAACCAACATCAAGTGTGCAGTGACACACCATTGTTAATACAACTGGATATAAATCTTGACCTTAAACCTTCAGAATTCTTACTTTCAGTCATGTCTTTTCAAAATAGTTTACATACTTATCATTCAGCCTTTCCTGGGTGAACTTCACCCTCAGGCAACTTTTCTATTGTTTCAATGTAAATCAGTGTGGACAAACCTAAATGGTGGTAATCTAGTTACTGATAACAGCTTTGCAACCTAAAACCAGTTACAGTTCCTGTAACTTTGAGCCTACATGAATTTTTCCAACTTCAAATAGTATATTTTCAGTTCTAAACCTTTCATCAGGCACACAGGTCCATCACTTTTAAATTCAACCTTGATCAAACACCCTGGGGATGGGCAACAGAACATCGATACCCTTTACAACCACTAGACCAATTCCAACAATGCTCTCTGCTATCATTCTTTCCCCTTTGAGAGTTCATAAGCTAACACAATTACTTCTACATTTAGCATGTTCAAACTCCCACCAGAACAGGTTATGAAATTTGGCTTACTACACTATGGTGCTTCTTCAGGCCTAAATGCTAAGTCCTTCCAAATTTCTCTAGCACGTATGTTCCAAAAGATCAAAATTTACATGGTCTGATTCACCCCAATGATGTTTCAATTTGTGGTACCAAATTCTGTCATCGTCAGTTTCATGTTACTGGAACAAACACCCCAACAGGCCCAGTTTATGGGAGGAAGGAGTTAATTTCAGTTTGTAAATCCTGGGGAAACTCCATCAATGGTAGAAAAATCTGGCTGCCTTGCACAGATCCAACCAGAGAGAAACCACCAAGAGCCAACACCACAAATGTGAACATAAACCAACAGAGCTTAAACTTCTCATTCTAAACCTTTGGTATAGAATTCAGATCTGCCTCCAAACACACTTTAGGGCTGAAATCCAGGTTCTGCTCGCAGTTACACCTTCTTCTGACAGAGGGCTGGAGACCCAAGGACCAAGATTAAGTTTAATAAAAACTTGATTCTCTGGGGCTATACATTTACTCTGTAACATTCAAATTACCACACGCAATAAATAAAGAATTTATTGATATAGGATTCACTTCAATGTTGCATGTAGAGAAAGCATAGAGTATAAAAGCAAATTAAGTTTCATGTCCTGGGCAGGTTGAAGAATGATAACTCAAGACATTTTTTTCCCCTTAATCATATCCATATTGAAGGAATTATTAATTCCAGCATTTTTCACTTACTATGGGTGAACTGAAAGAATGCAAAAGAAAACTATTAATATGGGTGTGGTGGTATGATTCAGATGTCCCCCATAAACTTAGGTGTTCTGAATGCTAGGTTCCCAGCTGATGGATATTTGGGAAGTAATGCCTCCTGGAGGGAGTATATTGTTGGGGGCGGGCTTATGGGCTTTATAGCCAGTTTTCCCATGCCAATGTTTGGCATACCCTCCTATTGCTGTGGTCTACCTTCTGTTGGCCAGGGGGTGATGTCCACCCTCTGCTCATGCCATCATTTTCCCCTGCCATCATGGAGCTTCCCCTCGAGCCTGTAAGCCAAAATAAATCTCTTTTTCCCAGAAGATGCTCTTGGTTGGGTGATTTCTACCAGCAATGCAAACCGGACTGCAACAGTAAAATGGTACCAGGAGTGGGGTTGCTGCTAGACACCTGACTATGTGGTTTTGGCCTTTTGGAGCTGATTTTCAAGAGGAATGGGGAAGGAGTTGAAACCTTGGCCTAAGAGATGCCTTGCAGTGCTGTAAGTACAGCTTGATGGACTATTCTAATCAGAGCTGAAAGACCTGAAAGCAGTAAGAACTATGGACTGTGAGGATTGGCTTATGAGGGTGAGAAAGAGCTTTGTTTGGACTGGGATAGCAGTTTGTATGAGAAGCTTGCTGTTATGCCCATGTCCTGAGAAGTTGTGCAGGGTTGCTTTGAGTAGAAATGAACTGGTGTGTGCAGAGGGATATGGCACAGAAAGAAAAATCTTTGGGTGAACTCTTGCCCATTCAGCTGCAACTGAGAGATTACAACATTTGAGACTGGGCTAGCTGACCTGTGCTGGGGCAACAAGAAGAATGTCGACTCTTTTGAAGTGGCCTGAGTACTCAAGGAGTGCCCTGTTCTTCAAAGTCCGCTTTATCCCCCCCTGGATTAACAAATTGGCACCCTACCTGGTATCTTGGAGTATAAGAAATGCTAGAAAGAGGGTCACTGAGTTTGTAACATGGTCTTGTGTTTTGGAAATGGCCATGGGCAGTGTGAAGTGGGTTTGCTGGTTGCCTGCACAGAGACCCCATGGGGCCATGAGGATAAACCGTGGCTTGCAGTGGAGACCCAGTGGAGATGCCGGGACCATGAGATGGCTGCTGGCCCTGATGAAGATTTCCAGGACTGTGAGTAGCCTAGCTGGAGGGGCAAAATTGGAATGCCAGAGACTCGTTGCTGGTTAGAATTATCTTGAAGATTTGTCACTGGCTAGATTTGCTGGACTTGAAGCTACAGAGTTTGATGTTTGCCCTGGTTGTTTTAAATCTTGTATTGATTGAATGTTTCCTTGCTATGCCCAATGCCATCTCTTGCAGTGTGAATATTTATTCTGTGCCATTATGGGTTTTTTGGGGTTACTTTTTGGTATTATGGCTAGTTAAAAGATCTTGGACTATGGGGATATATGAACATCTTTGGGATTGGTAAAAAACTATGGGGACTTTTAAAGTCAGACTGAATGCATTGTATTTTACATCATGTATGGATATCAGTTTATGGGGGCCAGGGGTGGAATGTGGTGGTTTAATTCAGGTGTCCCCCATAATCTTAGGTGTTCTGAATGCAAGGTTCCCAGCTGATGGATATTTGGGAAGTAATGCCTCCTGGAGAGAGTGTATTGTTGGGGGCAGGCTTATGGGTTTTATAGCCAGTTTCCCTATGCCAATGTTTGGCACACCCTCCTGTTGCTGTGGTCCACCTTCTGTTGGCCAGGGGGTGATGTCCACCCTCTGCTCATGCCATCGTTTTCCCCTGCCATCATGGAGCTTCCCCTCGAACCTATAAGCCAAAATAAATCTCTTTGTCCCAGAAGCTGCTCTTGGTTGGGTGATTTCTACCAGCAATGTGAACTGGACTGCAACAATAGGTAACACCTGAACCTCAGGTTAGTCACCATGTGACAATGTGAGATAAAGAGTAAGATGGTAGTAGAAAAAATAAAACCAATTTCTGCCCTATAGAAAAAATAAAGAGATGAAATCATGTGAGTGATTGGAAAAAAAATCTCTACTATAGATAGAAAACATTCAACAGATAGGTTTGAGATTCCAAAGAGAGAGAAAGAGAATAAGAGAGAGAGAGGGAGCGAGCTGGGCATGATGGCACACACTTTTAATCCCAGCACTCTGGAGGCAGTGGTAGGAGGATTGCCATGAGTTCGAGATAGTAAATTCCAGGTCAGCCTGGGCTAGAGACCCTACCTCGAAAAACAAAACAAAACAAAACAAAAAAAAAGGGGGGGGGGTGAGAGAGTGAAAGAGAGGGAGAATGAGAGAGAGAGAGAGAGAGATTACCTATGATTTAAAAATGTGTTGTTTGGGCAAATTTTATTGTGAAAGATGACCATTCTTGAGTTAAGATAAGAAAAAAGAATTCCAGAAATGGAAAAATATTTCCCTAGAAAGTGAGTTATTTTCTCTTTCTTGTCCCTGGTCTCTAGGTGTGTCATGTTGACAGATTCCTGAAGACAGCAATCAACTCTGCACAGACAATGATGTGAAGATGTCATTATAATGACCACATGGCCACAGTTTAGGCAGTTGTCATGGATTCCTGTCAGTTTCATGCCACCTGGTTTTAGGTAGTCTAGGGCACTTGTTTAACTCATTGAAGTTGCATGTGCTTTGCTGTCATATTAAAGCCCTGTGGTCACTGCCATGCATTTTATGTGCTTTTTTTTTTTTTTTTTTTCTGAGCCTATCTACCATATTTCAACATTTCCTCTGCTAATTTGAGGTAATGGAAACTCAGGAATAAAAATATTTTTGAGTTTCATGTAGTCAACTAACAAAGTAGGTAATTTATTATACCCTAACTCAGATTATATATGTTACTCTTTGCCAACAGTCCATGGAATATTTTTCCTAAAGTGTTATGAAGATAATTGTATATATTTAAATTGTTTAAACTACATTAAAATTATCCAACATATTTACTGTAATCAAATTAAAACAAGGAATAGAATACCAGGATCATATTTTTTCAAAGAATATGAAGCATATTTATTTTACTGGACAATAAAATAGAGCATCCAACCTTAAAGAGGGATTTGAAAAACATGGTATGAACAGTAAGGCATTACCAGCTTTTTGTTTGTTTGTTTGTTTGTTTTTCTTTAGAATTTGGGTAAATTCCCAGTGTTCATTATTGAAAATTGCCTAAGATTAAACTCATCTTTGTAACTTTTATTATTAATATATCTACTGAGCACCTAAATGCTAAGAATTATGACTTATTACTCTACACAATGTTAAACACAATGATTAAAACACAGACTGATGGGGAAGACATATAATATATACCACAGATCTATGTTCTGTCAAAATTGTATATGCTAAAGAAATGAAGAATCATGTAAAGATAGAAGATAACCAAGAAGAGGTTTCTTTTCAATAAACAATCCCAGTTATATTTGACATTATTCACTATAGAGTCTGGCAAGTAGAAATGAATGATTTATATTCTCTCTCTCTCTCTCTCTCTCTCTCTCTCTCTCTCTCTCTCTCTCTCTCTCACTGTATGTGTGTGTGTGTGTGTGTGATGTCAACAAGGATTTAGCCACATAATATCTATGTCATCACTGAACAATAGAAACAGCATTGACTAACTGACAATCTATATTTCCCAATATGTATCATTCGTACATAGTATCTAAAGATCACTATCTTATACACATAACACGGGAAAACTTTATCATGGAAATGGACTAATAAGGGAGAAGAAGAAGAAGGAGGAGGAGGAGGAGGAGGAGAGGAGAAGGAGGAGGAGGAAGAAGAGGAGGAGGAAGAAGAAGAAAGGTGTTTGTTCTTGATGTCCTCACTGGGCAAGTAAATATAGTCATGAGGATATCTATCATCAGAATTATACCTACATTAGGAAATACCTCTTATTCTCTCTTTTTCTCTGATAACTGCATTCATTTTTAACATTGTTTTCTGGCTGATAAACACAGTGGTAAAAATTTGTGAAAAGAATATGAATAGAAATAAAGTTAGATATGAAAATGACTATAGATAGTTGCCCAGGAAGTGAGGAAACACGCACAGAATAGGGCTGAATGTCATGTCTTAAGGATGTTTAGATCAAGAGTCCTTGGATAGTGAAGAATAATTGAGTTCCTGGCAAGGGTGAGGCAAAAGTAAATATTATCATGAAGATGTATCTGGTGAATACGGACTTTAAATGATGTAAATTGATTTGATTTTTACTTTTTTACAGTACAATCTCTAATGAGTATACTATAAGTGAGGTGTATATAGAATCAAGACCTCAGTTCATCAGGATTTTCAGAAATATACCAAAGACACAATGAAGTATGAGCACATGGAATTGTGGTATATTTAAGAAGAAACAAAATTTGGAGTATTTATCAAGTTACTACTAATGGGACCAAATTGTAAATTGTGGTAAGAGAAAGGAATAACATGGTGAGAGTGGGAGGGTAAACTACCCAAAAACTACAGAATTTTGGCTCAAGCACTTTAGAAAAGACAAGAGGAAATGTGTTTGTGGGACTAAGCTGAAATAATGAAATGGGAAGTTTGTGACAATAAAGAAATGTTGGGTATTTTACTTTCAGCACTTGTCTTTGTCTTCTATCACTTCAACAGATAACCTGATACCATGCAACAGAAAGGAGAGAGGTTTACTAAGGCTTAACATTCCAGAAGTCCAAGAGAATGGTGCCAGGCTATGTTCTCACAGAATTATGGAACATGCACGTGTGCAAAGAAAGAATGAACAAAGGATCCAAATGACTTAAATTATCACTCTGTTGGGGGCAGCAGTGATGGCTTAGAGGTTAAGTGATTGCCTGTGAAGCGTAAGGACCCCAGTTTGAGGCTTGATTCCCCAGGACCCATGTTAGCCAGATGCAGAAGGGGGCACACACATCTGAAGTTCAATTGCAGTGCCTGGAGGCCCTGGTGCACTCTCTCTCCCTCTTTCTTTCTCTGTCTGTTGCTCTCAAATAAATGAAAGAAACAAAAAATTCATTCTATTTCAATAATTAAACACTATTTTTAGAACTGTATTAATCCCTTCCCGAAAGTGGCACCTATATTAAGCCTTCTACTCTTGAAGTCCCACCATCTCATAATATCTTTCCAGCAGCTATTGAATGTAAATATGAGATTCATCCATAACCAAACACTTTCAAATCACAGCAGTACTCAAATACACATAGTGAGAAGGTGGTTAGATGCATGAGCTTCAGATTAAGGAAAAAATGTGTTTAAACCTTTGATCATTACCTATATTTCACAATACAGAGAGATGAATATGGAGAGAACAGAAACAACTGGAATAGAAGCAGTTTCTAAGGAAATTGACATCATTTAGAGATCAGGAAAGAATGAGGACTAATTAAGTACAATGAAGAAAGAGAGCCATATATACAAGGGAGAGAAAAAAAAACATGCAATTTATAATAAAATCAGCAACTAAAACGTAACAAACATTACAATCATTAAGAAAACAATTCTACCAATGAATTTAAACAATAGGAGGAAAACAAACACAGTAATTGTCCACATAGTAACAGTTTATTTTTATTTATTTGTTTATTTGAGAGTAACAGAGAGAGAGAAAAAGAGGCAGATAGATAGAAGGAGGACGGGCATGCCAAGGCCTCCAGCCACTGCAAATGAACTCCACATACACCACCTTGTGCATTCAGCTTATGTGGGTCCTGGGGAATCAAGCCTTGAACCACTAAGCCATCCCTCCAGCCAAAGCACTGGCTTATTATTGGAACATATACTATTTTTGTCTAGCGTACTGTGTAGCTTTAGTGCCTTTCTGAGATGTTCAACATCAAACTGATGTCACTAAGATTAAGAGTCTAGAAAAAAAAAAAAAAAAGATGTACAAAATACAAACTCCAGGGCTGGAGAGATGGCTTAGTGGTTAAGCGCTTGCCTATGAAGCCTAAACACCCCAGTTCAAGGCTCGATTCCACAGGACCCACGTTAGCCAGATGCACAAAGGGGCGCACACATCTGGAGTTGGTTTGCAGTGGCTGGAAGCCCTGGCACGCCCATTCTCTCACTCTCTCCCTCTGCCTCTTTCTCTTCCTGTCTGTCACTCTCAAATAAATAAAGAAAAAAAATTAAACAAAACCCAGATGCATGTACTAATTTGTGCCCTGATATGCAAATTTGTCCAATCTCTCACTCTTTCTCACACACACACCTTTTCTCTTTCTCTGTAACTAAATAAAACTATTGCAAACAGAAATTCATCAGAAGCTATCAATAACAGTTAAAATTTATATTAAAAGTTATAATGTATGAATTAAAAAGTAATAAAGTTCCCAATTTACTGCATTTCACAATTAATTGCCCCCAAATGAAAGAACTAAAAGCATTTCTCTCTCTAAAAAGATATAAAATTATGCTTCAGTCATATAACTCATTCCTAACTAATTTTTAAAACAAATTCTTTATTATTTTTATGCATGCATATGTATGAAATGTATGCAGGTATGGTTATAGCAAAGATAGTTTATGTACTATCATATTAAATTTGATAACTTTATCAAAAGTATAATTTGTGGGGAGGGATATATTTTGTAATCATGGAAAATGTTAATAAAAATTTTTAAAAAAGTATAATTTGTTTTTGTAAATACTTACAAACAAATCATATGAAGATTTTCTCCCACTAATGTTTTAAAATAGTAAACATAGGATTTAAGTTTTGAATACTCTCCTTAATAACTTTATATAAATTAATAATAAAATAATAAACTTGTTATAGTAATGTGTTAATATATAGGCACATGTGTGTCAGGGTGAATGGATGTACATATGCATGTAGTGGCCAGAGGGTAACCTGAGGGGTTTTAGTGCATTTGGCTAATCTAGCCAGCAGAAAGCCTGGCATATTCTTTTTCTCTCGCTCTTGAGCAATGCTTTTGATGTGAAGTCTAGAGATCCAAGCTCCACTCCTCATTCTTGGAAGGCAATTTCTTTATTCACTTGGCCATTCATCAATAATTTCATAAATACTTTCTAGCAACATATCTCTTAATGAGTGTTTTATAGTAACAATTAACTTATATATAATAATTATGAATTATGAGATACTAACTTGGGGCAAATAGAACCTTTAGTAAGCTGAGAGTGTGAAAAGTATGCTGGGAATAAAAAGAATGTGGGAAGCTGGGTGTGGTGGTACACACCTTTAATTCCAGCACTAGGAGGCAGAGGTCGGAGGATCACCATGAGTTCGACGCCACCCTGAGACTACATAGTGAACTTCATGTCAACCTGGACTAGAGTGAAACTATAGCTCCCACCCCGCCCCCCCCCCCAAAAAAAAAAGAATATGAGCAGGGAGGAAGGGAGGAGCAGAAAGGTGCCAACATATGTGTCCATAAAGTTTATACTTAATAAAAAAGAGCTGAAAGAAAAACTGTATTTATAATACTTTCTTAATAAACTCCAACTCTGCTTCATAAAATAAAAACAAAAAAATAGAATCCCTGAGACTGAACAGCACCTATTACTGTTTAGACCATGTCTGTAGTTGATAAAGTCCAGCATAAAAAAACAAAACAAACAAACAAAAAGCCCTTAAATGTAAACTCATTCAAACAGAATAGAAAGGGCCTTTAGATCAGATTAAAGGGCAGAAGGAAAATGACAGGTATTCATGACTACTATCAAACTGGAAGAAAAAATAAATACATATTCTTCAGTCAGGAGTGCTGTATTAAAACACAGAAATAATTGAAAAGCATGTTTTCAATAAACACCTGTTTTGTTTCTCATTCATTGCTTCAACAGTAACTTGTTTTTTTCCTCAAGGACTAAGAGGTTTATCAAATGGTCACCTTTGTTGACATTCATCTTGGTAGAAAGCATGATTAGTATGAAATTTTATAGCAGTATATTTTAATATACTGTTAATATATGTGTACCATAATGTCACTTTATTAATTTAAATCATTTGTTCAGGAGAAAATTTATTATTTATTTCAGTAGGGAAAAACTCTTTAAGTGTAGGAAAAATGTTGGAGTAGGCCATTGAATATATAGCTGATTTAGATAGTTTTAATCTGTCCATGTTCAGACAGCAGGGACATTAAGTAGACAGTGGCATGAATTAATCTTGTGAAATAATTTTGACATAAGAATTAGTTTAGTCCCTCCATCTAAAGTGATCTGCTTGACCAGCTCAGCATCTAAGTCACACTGCTATGTTGCTGTGCTACTCCATGAAACATGAAGGACCTCTGGATGGATGTCCAATGGTGCTTCATCATACATATTGAAACTTATTGGCAGCATAGTGGTATAGCGAGTCATGACATAGGTTGTAGTGACGCTTATCACTCAAAACCAGACAGAGTTTATGGCAATAAGCCCCTCAGAAACCAAGAAAAACCATTTGAAGTATCAAACATATATATTTCTCAATAATGAACTATTCCTTTGCAATCATTTTATGTGAAAGAAATCCCTAGAAAGGCAACAATTTAAAAGGCAAACTGGGGTACAGAAAAGCAAAGCTGATTCACCTCAGATATCTATGATATATTGGAGGGATTAATTGTATCTGAGGGACAGGAATCTTAGCCAGCATGATTTTTGATACTATCATGTTGCCTGACCAGACCTTTCCACAGATCAGACTGTGATGAAGAACATATGTTCCTTAGGGAATATTCCTTGAAAATCATTCCAGCAATAGTTCTTTGTTTCTGAAAAATTGAGTTTTTCTTAAAAATATTTAAAAGCTGAATTTAGATAGTTTTTTGTCAAACAGTTGTTAACTTCCCCAGGGGTGAGTTGGTAGCCATTCTACTGTACAGAAACAAATTTGCACCTCAGTAAGGATTCACACCTGGTTAGGTAGACAGTCCAGGTTAAATAGATTTTCCCTTAGGGAAGAGAAGAAAGTTGTCACCCTGTTAAATCACTTCCCACTGTTTGAATATGATTCTGAATCAAAGAACTAATAAGTGCATCAGGGAGTGTAAGAGAAATAACTTCCTTAGATGTTTTTGCTGTATGGGCTTATGGCTGGTTTTAAAGTAAGCATTCACATCTTTCAATGTGTTTAATGGAGCATATTTTTGGTTATTATATTCTTGTTTTCAACTCATATTTAACTTATAGACAAGTTTACTAGTGGGCTATTAGGTATAATAGTTTACTCCATGTGAGGCCAAAAGTGAGCATTTCATTGGCCTATGAGTGGTATTGGGGCATTGAACAAGGCACAGAAATATCTATTTATCTTATCTCAGTGAGATTAAAAAAAATAGTTCTTTCCTGGGATGGTGGCATACGCCTTTAATCTCAGTGTTAGGGAGGCACAGAAGGATCATCATGGGTTTGAGGCCACCCTGAGACTACATAGTGAATTCCAGGTCAGTCTGGACTTAAAGCAAGACTCTGCCACAAAGAAATGAACAAATAAAAAAAAAATAGTTCTTTCATGTAATATATTTCCTAGACACAAAATGTTTTAATAATTTTTCAGCAGTACTCCATTCAAGGACCTCATAGTTAAATTATTGTCAGAAATTGTCACACAACATCCTCATTATCACTATCATCAACATTGTCTTCATCATCTTCCATGTTTTCCAATCATACTATTTCTTCCTCTGTCTTATTGAAATTACACACACACACACACACACACACACACACACACACACACACACACATATATATGATGGTTTTGGTTTTTTTAGGTAGGGTCTCACTCTGGTCCATGCTGACCTGGACTATGTTGCCTTAGGCTGGCCTCAAACTCATGGTGATCCTCCTACCTCTGCCACCCAAGTGCTGGTATTAAAAGTGTTTGCCACTACACCCTGCATGAAATTACATTTTTAAGTAATATTATCAGTGGAATATTTTTGAGAATAGCTTTGGAACACAAGTAAAACAAAACTGTGCCTCTTAATTGACATATTGCTAGATATTCAGGCACATTAATCACATACTTATTTTCACAGTTTTCCAAAATAACTTAGGAATATCAGTCATTTGCTTGTTGTGGGGACAAAATACCTAACCAGAGCAATGTAGAGGAGGAAAGAGAGAGAAAGAGATAGAGCAAGTAGAGCCAAGCGGCAAGACCTCAAGTCCTGCCCCCATTGACACACTCCCACCAGCAACTCTACCTCCTAGATGTTCCACAAGCTGTGAGAGTGGCTCGAACAATTGAATTTTTAAGGGGGCAAATACATGAGCCTATGGAGAAAATATTTCATATTCAAACCACCACATAAGAAAACAGAAGTTGGGCTGGAGAGATGGCTTAGCGGTTAAGAGCTTGCCTGTGAAGCCTAAGGACCGCGGTTCGAGGCTCGGTTCCCCAGGTCCCACGTTAGCCAGATGCACAAGGGGGCGCATGCGTCTGGAGTTCGTTTGCAGAGGCTGGAGGCCATGGCGCGCCCATTCTCTCTTTCTCCCTCTACCTGTCTTTCTCTCTGTGTCTGTCGCTCTCAAATAAATAAATAAATAAATAAATAAAAATTAAAAAAAAAAAAAGAAAACAGAAGTTGATGAAGAAAAATAGATTCATTTATAGGTTGAGCGAAACCAAATATAAAAGCATCCAATTCACCTCCAGTGGGCCTATGGAAGCAATCTGAGAATTTATAAGAAAGCAATGGAACAAAGGTCAGAACATTTCTAGATTTAGGTGTTTAGGTTCTTTTCTATAGGCAAAGACCACTAGGACTTAGGTTGTCTGGATTTTCAGTCTGAGGAATGTCATTGTCTCTTTTTAGAATAATCCATCTGTTCCAATAGGGCTCCAACCTAGTATCTCTGAAAATGGGATCATGGAAGTAGTGCTTTTTTTTTCTGTCTTTGGCCTCTAAGTTTTAGAATTGACTCTAAATTATCATTGCCCAACAAATTAGCTCATCCATGGTTCATCTTTTGGCTCCATTATCTATATCATAAGCATATGCTAGAGAGAGGAAAAGTCAAAGGAGTTTACCTTCTCAGCAGCCACTCAACAGATCTGGTGCTTACAGAGTAAAGGTCCATTCCATAACAGCAACCATTTTATTTCCCACTGGGCACCAAGTGGGCTTCCAAAAATTAATTTCTACAATGACCTACCAGGTTATAGTAAAAAATTTCATGATGTTAGCCCAAGATTCATAATACCCCTTCCTCCATTTAACATTGCACGAACTGTCAGTTGAAGAAAACAAATCCCTCTCTGTCATTTTTCTTTTTGTCTCATAGATAAAATTATTGAGAGACTCATAGTAGATCAGCCAAGAAAAGATCAAAAGAAATAGCACAACTATTCAGGTTGGGAAGCAGCAAGGTGACCTGGAAGGGAGAGAAAGGTGGGATCTTATACTTTATAGGCTAGGAGATGTTAATTGAGGGGCATTTCTAGATCAAAACATATTTATGGCCTTCTTCTTTCATGTCAATTATGTCTTGAGCATTGCAACAAGGTAACTTTAGTGATTTGAATGTATATCCCTCATTGACTCAGGTGATAAAATTAAATTTGTAACTTGGATCTCCATATGCCTAGTTAGAAGAGGTGTCACTGTGGGTGGATCCTGGAAACTAGCCCTAAGGTGTCACTGGGGGCTCATCTGAATTCCTGCCAAAGATGTGGAGAGCAGTGTGAGCTTTGGTGGAGTTCCTGCTTGCAGAGGCTTTGTACTTGTTTTGGTTTGGTATTGCTGGCTGGTGGTGGTTTCTCTGCTGGAATTTATGAATGGGAGCCAAAATATTGATCAAATTGGTACTAGGGACTTAAATTACCTTCAAGTGGGCTATTCTGGTGACACTTTGAAAATGTTAAGTACATAGAGAATTGTGTTGGATTTTGAACTTTCAAGGGTAAGGAAAGTCAGCAGAGAATTTTGTTGGAACTGGACTAATGAGATAACTGTGTCCAGTTGTCTGTGCCCAGACATATGTCTAGAGTGTTTAATGGAGGTTAAATGTGAAAGCAATGCACTTATGGGCTTGGCAGAAAATATAGAACTGAAAGTTATAATATTTAAGGTTGGAAAAATGCAAACAGATTTAAAGTTACTGGCACAGAGACAGGTTTTAGTTTGCTGAAGCTGCTATTATCAAGCAGATGACCACCATTATGGTGCTCAAATTTAAACAATGGAAGATTGTCATAGGTGATGTCCACCCAGGAAACACAGAATGAAGGCCCACTAACTGAAATGAATGATTCCAAAGGCTGATGATCAAGATTTAGTTCCTTCCTGAATTAACAAATGGTTGTGTCCTACACATGGCATTAAAATGCATGGAAGTGGGCCATGAAGTGCACATGATTCCAGGAGCCACTGCTGAAATGTGGCATAGGAAAGAGGGCAATTTCCATATGTGTCCAGTGAAGCAATTGTCTGACGTTAAATAGGCACCTCAGCTGAGGTGCAGCATGGTAAGAAGGATATTCCTGTTTTAAAGGCCAATATATGGAGGTAAAAAAGGTTCATGGTTTGCAGTGGAGACTGGAAGATATTTCAAATATATTACTGCTTTGAAATGGCTAACATGGAGCACTGTTAGCTTGGGATGGAAGTTTTCCCTAGCTACTCAGCCCAGCCAGAGGGATATAATTTGGAAATCCAGAGACTGTTGTCACTGGTTATGGATGTAAGACTTGAACTGCAGGTCCTTGATATTAACTGGATGGCTATTGATTTTGTATTTGTCCAGTCTCTCCTTATCATGCCTTACAGCAATAGAAATAGTTACTCTGTGCCATTATATGTTAGAAGTATGTAACTTGCTTTGATTTTATACTACTTACAATTTAGAGACAGTCTTAAAGCTGGGAAAGTTTATGGTACCTTTAAAATTTGACTAAAAGCAATTTTCATTGTGTTATGGATATCAGACAATGGGGCCCACAAGTGGAATGTGGTAGTTTGGATGCATGTGCCCAAGTGACTCAGGTGTTGAAATTAAACTTGAATTTGGATCTCTAGCCATTTAGTGTCCCTGGGTTACTGGAGCTGTATTCCAGTCCAAAGATCTAGAGAGTAATGTGAGTATGGGCAAAGGCTCCTGCTTTCTGCTCGTTCATGCTTACTGATTTTTGGTATTTACTGGCTGGTAGTGTTTTGTTTCTTTTTCTCTCTCTCTCTCTCTGTCTCTCTCTGCTTGTATGCATGAATGGGAGCCAGTTTCTTCCACCACTGATGGAACTTCCCCTGGATTTATAAGCTTGAAATAATTTTCTTCCCAACATAAAACTGTTTGTCTGGATGTTCATCCCAGTATGGTGGAACTGACTACAACAGTAACATGAGCCAAAATTATGTGCAGCTGGTGGATGAAGTCAGAAGTCTTGCAAAAGGATGAGTAGTCGCTTAAATTGGCCCTCACTGGTCTAGCAGCACCAGAGGAAGGCCTTATGTGGAGTGTTGAGGGATTGGATATGCTCTGTGATTTTGTGACCTGCAGTGATTTTGAAGAAAGATAACAGTATATAAGAAAGAAGAATTTGTTATGCTGTGATTAGATAAGAGGGAGTGGCAGTTGACTTTATAAAGAGGAAAATAAAGAAATGATAGCTTCTTGAAAGTCTGAACATTGCCCCTGCTACGTATGTACCTGCTAAATATCTATTTGTCAACATCCCAGTTATAAAACCCTGTTCTGACCTGTGCTATATCAGTATGTTGTGTAAATAAGGTTTCCACTGGCCCTAGCCTCATCCTCATCATGTACATATGTAATTCCCAAAAGTCAGTAGGTAGGGCTGAAATTTTCAATACTCTAATTATATAGTTAGGTCCTATGTCAGGTAGTCCCAATTGTGAGGCAATGTTTTAACCCACATCATGTTTCCTCACTAAAACACTCACCAAGGAACATAGGAGTTTTATGTTAGAGGCCTCAATAACTCAAGAATGGATAAAAATCTTAAAACTCGGGAACTGGGATTAAAGATCAAAATCTCTGAATCCTGATTGAATAGTCAACACATAATTAAAAATAGTTTATTTTATAATGAAAGAAAGACATTAGCCTGTCTTTTAAAATTGGTAAAAACATTAAGAAGTGTCTACTTTTACCTTAAGATGCTTTATTCTTCCTTAAATTAGTAACTCCTATGATTTTGAAACCAAAATAACAAATGATTACTCTTGAATCCAATGAACTTAATTATCTATTTTTCTATTATTAGCATGTATGAAAATGTAATAGATGTAGCAAATTATACTTTATAAGCATTACTTTTATACCTGTCTTTTTGTTCTTATTTAATTGTGCACTAAATTTCAACTTGTATACAGTTAATGGCAAATATATTCAGAAGTAAGTTAAATTTTTTGTATACATGCAAAGAACATTTAATAAACCATTACTGAAGCCCACAATCCCAAGGGGAAACCTGCAACCCCATTGAGGAGGATCCCCAGCAGAATGGCGGCAGGGGATAGGATGAGGCAAACAAAAAAAAGGTTATCAACATGTGATCTAACCATACAAAATATGTACATTACTAATAATAAATAAGAACAAATCAAAGAAATGAAGCATCCACCCCTATCATTGTATATTCAGCTACATTTTCCAGTGCCTCCCATGTTCTGACTAGTTACTGGACATAAGACATGGAAGATGAATAATGTGGGGAATGTACATGTCTTGTTTGGTAACATAATAAATATACTACCCTATTGGCAGAGCAAAGAAAAACTCACAAAAGAAAGGGTAGGATATGGATTTATATATATATATATATATATATAATATAAAATATATTACATAGTTAATATATCTAATTATATATAATATAAAGTATAAAATATATGATATGATATAAAATTATTCAGAGCTAAGAGAACTGAGTGCACATGCACCAGATTATCTGAAATAACTCAATACATGTTAGGAAATTAGTAGCTGCTGTCACTGGACTCTGGGATAAGAAAGCAAGGCAATCAGTATCTAAGGTTCTGAGAAGTAAGGACATTGATAAATTAAAACTTGCTATAATGTTTCTCTTATAAATGAATACTAAAAAGAAGAATCAGATATTAACTTCAGAATGTCCTTGTAAAGAAGATATAATGAAAATAATAAATTAGAAATAGATATGTTAAGCAAGTATTACATGGATACGTATTAACATGTTGCACATGAGGACACTGATATCCATAGAAAAGACAGGTGGGAGGAAAGAAATGACAATGAAATGTGACCAACAGATTCAGTACTTACAACCAATAGATTCAGAATAACTTCATATTTTCTGAATGTAGTGACTGGGCAAAAGAAGATACTATTCACATGGAACCAGAAAGGGATGTGGTTAATAGATAATTAGGTTAGATTCATAAAAATTTGAATCTTGATTTCATATATATATATATACATATATATATATATATATTCTATTTTAATACTTGGAGATATGATAGAATGAGTTACTTATTATCCTTATGTATTTATAAGAAGTATAGATCACACTGTGTGTAACAATTTAAATAAATCTTGTCTTAAAGCGTTTTTATAATTTTTTAATGACATAGGCATGAGCAAGAGGGAGAGAATGATAAGGAAGAACTGAATATAAAGCTTGTTTTATTTAAAAGACATTAATAAGAACTAGAGAATTTTAATTTAGTCATTATAATTATCATCATGAAGTATTCAATTAAAGTTTAGGAAATGAGATGCAACTATTACCTGCTATTTGACCTAGAATTTCATAATTATTTTGAGGCAAAGGTTCCATAGGCTTTAATTTACCCATTATCTTGGTCAGTTAATACTTGAAATAAGTGTTAAAGTGTCCACGAAAAACATGATTTTAAAAGCTGGGAATTATGGGATGGAACATTTGAAATTATTAGTAATGCATCATGCCATTGTTATTGAATTATTTAAGTCGATAATTTATTGGTAAATACATCAGATTCAGAAAGTGTGTAGCATAATATGTCAATCATTTCGGAGTCTAAGCAAACGTCCAGTTGTCTGTCCTCAGAATCTTGCCTCTTGTCTTCAAATTACTTCCTGTGAATTTAGAATGGAGGTGATAGCTTTAAGAAACATAGCTACTGTTGCATAGCAGATTCAGCCAAAATGAAATATTCTCTCCTGAAGGCTTTGATTCAGAAAGACAAGTCTGAGTGTCTTAAAACATAAAGGTCACACAACCATTCACCAAGGTTGTGTTAATTAGAAACTGAAACAATCCTTCCCAAGGGAAGGCAAGGAAGAATGGTGTAGCCTTAGAAAATCTACAACAATAGTAAAGGGTTGTATAGCCCTGAGGATATGCAACCTGCCAGTGGTTCACTGTTCTAGAGACTCTCTGAACAGCTGAACCGCCTGTAGGGTATGCCGTGAGCTTCAGGGATGCAGCTTCCAAGAGCTGTCCAGTGCTGCACTGGGTTCTTTGACGATACCTGTGCCCTTGAGTAATCTATTGCTCCTGTAAGCAACACTTCAACCTGCTTTTAAGTGACCATAATAAATTAAGTGGTTCTCCAAAACTGGTTTTGTTATAACCAATCTTTGGTCTATGTTCCGTGCTCCATCTGGAGAGAAGATGCACATTTGCCTCACCCCAAATAAAAGGTTTCTCATGACAGCTACATGCAAGGGCACAGATGCAGCGAGATCCTCTCTTTTGTGTGAAATCTCTTGGAATAACATTTAACTTTTTTTTTTCTTTCTCTGAAGCACTTATGCATGAACCTCCAGTGCCAAGAGTTCCTCTTCCCAGAAATACTTTGCATGGAGGGCGAACAAAGAAAGGCCCTGGCTAGAGGAACACGAAAGAGGAGCAAACCTTCAGTTCACATATTAATTGCACTAGTAAAATGACTTTTCCCTATATTCGTTATAGGTTTGGTGTTTCATTTAAATATAATATATCCATTCCATTGAGTACATAAATATACTATTGGGATTTTGAATTTATTTTCATTCATAACTGGTGATGTTAATTTTGCTTCTTTGTGGTCAATCATTGTTCATCTATTTACTTTTCTTAAATGGATTTTTAAGTCTTTTGCCTATTTTATTCTTTTCCTGTTTGAATATATTTCAATTGGGCAGTATAGGTGTATACTTTGAGCACATTTTCTCCAAGTGTGTAGATTACTTACTCATTTTCTTAACAGCATATTTTAATGAGAAGTTATTGTATTATGAGTTTAGAGTTTATTCCAAGGTTATTGTTTCCTGGGATTTGGCCAAGACATCTTTTTTATTTTTTTCTTTTCTTTTTGGTTGGCTAAAAACTCACAATGATCCTCCTGCCTCTGCTTCCCAAGTGCTGGGATTAAAAGCAAGCACCACCATGCCTGGCTTTGTCCAAAACATCGTACCACCCCTATTTCATGAAAATTTTGTACTGAATTTTCATTTAAAACGTTTATAATTTTAGTTGTAATGATTAGGTATGTGGAATATTTTGAGTAAAGGTTCATTATTTGCTATATGGACCCACATTTTATAAGTATCATGCATGAAAAAATATCAAAACTATTGTTTTCTTTATGGTGCTGCTTCAAGAGGGAAACATGCTAATATGTCTGTTTCAACTGCTTTCATTTCTTTTTTTTTTTTGTGGGAAAAAGAGGTTTATTTTGGCTTACAGGCTCCGGGGGAAGCTCCACATCATTTCTAACCCACAAGAACTCCCAAGGGGACTGAAAAACCTAATCAGAAATTTGAGTTTGAAAACAACCATTATCACTTTGAGGAGGCATTTTGAGTGATACAATATGTCCACAGATATCATAGTGATAAATCTTCTTAGTAAGCAAGCATTCAGGACTTCTTATTATTATTATTATTTGAGAAAGAGAGAGAGAGAGAGAGAATAGGAGTGCCGGGGACTTCAGCCACTGAAAATAAACTCCAGACACATGCACCCCTTGTATGCATGTTCAACATTGCAAACTTTTTTCACTGCATCTGGCTTACATGGGATCTAGAGATTCTAACATGAGGGTTTTTTTTGGCTTCTCAAGCAAGTGCTTTAATCACTAAGCTATCTCTTAAGACCTTTATTTTAATTTTTTTGCAGTCAAGTTTTTTTTTTTTTAATCTGAGCAGCTACTCTGGAGAAATTAAATGTACCTATCCCTTTAAAGGTGGATGGAAGGGTTGTGAAAATTGTGGAATCCACTTAGATTCCCTCAAGGAAATTAGCAAAGACCAATTTGTGGGGCTGTTGTTGCAGCTCAGTTGGTAGAGTGTTTACCTGGTATATCTGAAACTGTAGCATAGATCACCAGAACCACATAAACCTGGAGTGGTGATGCATATCTGAAAGTCCAGCACTTAGGGGAAGGGGGAAGGAAGATAGGAAATGCAATGTCACCCTTAGCTTAGTAGTGACTTCAAAACTAGCCAGTGATACATGAGACTCTGTCTCAAAGGAAAGAAGGAAAAGAAAAGAGAGAGAGAGACAAAGAGAGAGAGCAGGTTATCAACTAACTGTGACAAAGATCTCTGTTGGAGAATTGTAGAAATTAAAGAAGTTGGTGAAAAACATAAATTAATATATACTATAAAATAGTTTGAGAATTTAAAAATGATAGAAGTATCCAAGACTATAACAGTGACAAGAAGAAAGGATTTCATTTCATAACCTTTGACTTTACTTGGTGGATAAGACAGTCATGCAGAAATATTTTGCATGGATCCAGACATGGTATGTGTTTGTAATTCACACCTTCAGATAGACGGAGTAGTATGATCACAAATTCTAGGCCAGTCTGGGCTACATAGAAAGACCATGCCCTACAAAAGTATAGGAAGACGGAAGAACTACTTTGGATGAAATTGAATCTTTTCTCCAAATGAGGTATCTAACTCTTTTTCTTGCCTTAAAGGTTGATGTTTTAAAAGTTCTTGTGTGGTTGTAAGAGACCTTTTAGTGTTAATGATAATGTGGGTTGTACAGGAAAATGTGGTGGGATTTTATGGTTGCCAGGGTGGTGGTGGGCATGGATACAATAGGAATATTTATAAGGAATTTAACAATGATGGTAGAAATTTTAGAAATAATGGAAAAAAAATTCTTTTGAGATGATTGGAAGCTACCATGATTTTGGCAATTCCGATGATTAAGATTCACAGTGCGGGGGCTGTAGAAAAAGCTCAGTGGTTAAAAGTGCTTGTGTGCAAAGCCTGATTGTTAGGCTTGATACCCCAGTATCAGTGTAAAGCCAGATGCAGAAAGTGCATCTGGAGTTTGTTTGCAGTTGTAGGAGTTCATGGTACACCTATGTGCCAATTCTTTCTCTTCCTTTCTTTCTCCTCTCTCTCTCTGCTCACAACAAATAACTAATCATGTTGTTTTTTAAAGTTCCACAGTATGGATCGATTAAGAAGAAACTTGGATGGCTGGGAAGATAGTATAGCAGGCCAGAGTGCTTTATGCTCAAGTAGGTGAACAAGATTTCTATTCCCTCAACACCCATGTAAAACTCCAGACATGGCTTTTCTTACCATAGCACCAGGGTTGATGGAGTGGCCTCTGTGTTCAAACAGTGACCGGGAAAAAATGGCAACTCCAGGTTTAGGGAGAAATTCTATCTCAAGGAAATATTACAAAAGAGTAAGAGAGCTGGACACTAAATTTTTCTCCCTGGTCCCTCTGCAAGCATGCACATAGGGCACATACTTGCATACAGCACACAACACAACACACACACACACACACACACACACACACACACACACACTCACAAATGCTCAAACACTAAAATAACTTGGATAGCAGAATCTCTGGTTTCTAAAGTGCAGCTAATATTTTGAAAACCACAGGACAATGTAACCTCCAGAAACAGTAGTAGCTATGGAAGTAGGAAAAATGTGTAATTTACTCACAAGAAGCAAATCTTAGCAGGAGATGAGAACCAGAGAAGTGGCAGGGGTTTTGTCACCTACAGCATGCTTCTGAACCTAGCCATGTACTACTCACTCTCTCTCTCAGTCTTTATCCACCTCTCTCACACACACATAAATAAATCAAATTTAAAAAAAGATGTTTAATGTATTTTATGTCTCCATGCTGTTAAATGATACATGTAATAGCGTGATGCATATTAAATGAATGTCTTCTTTTTTTAATTTTTTTTGTTTATTTATTTATTTGATAGTGACAGACAGGGAAAGAAAGAAGCAGATAGGGAGAGAAGAGAGAGAATGGGCGCGCCAGGGCCTCCAGCCACTGCAAATGAACTCCAGATGCCTGTGCCCCCTTGTGCATCTGGCTAAAGTGGGTCCTGGAGAATCGAGCCTCAAACCGGGGTCCTTAGGCTTCACAGGCATGCGCTTAACTGCTAAGCCATCTCTCCAGCCCTGAATGTCTTCTTAAAATACATGTTTTGTTCTTCTTTATTGAATTTCTCTGGTATCATGTTTCAAATAACACAAAATAAATCTTAGGCCTGTACAGGGGAAGAATTTCTTTAATAAAATACCTAAAACATGCTGCATTATTTTCTATTGAGTAAAGGTCCTGTTTGGATTTTGATAATTTGATATCTTTGGAGAAAGCAGTTACATGAAAGTACAACTTTTAATGTAGTAAATGCATTTATAGCCATATATGATAAGATTTATAAAATAATAAAAGATGCACACTTATTAAAATAATAACATTAGGGAAAGTGGCACAAAATATTAACAAATAAAGCAGTTACAGAAATTAAAAATGTCCTTTTATAAATCTCATGATAATATTTATTATTTCATTGGAATTAGAACATAATACTTTAATTTATTTTAATGAAATGTTGGAGAATAAATTAAGCAAAATCAGACTCATAATGAGTGAATTTAGGAGGGAACACATAGAACATTGTGATGAATTGCTAAATACTTAGAAACTAATTATTGAAATTATTGGATAATAGACCTAAATTTCAGTACAAAACTAGAGATACTACAAAAATTAAAATAGCTTCCGAAAGTTTTAGCTTTTAAAATATTTTATTTACTTATTTGCAAGCAGAAAGGTAGGTAGGGAGGGAGGGAGGGAGGGAGGGAAGGAGGGAGGGAACATAGGCATCTCAGGGTCTCTAGCCACTGCAAATCAACTTCAGATGCATGTGCCACCTTAACTGGGTACTGGGGAATTAAACCCAAGTCATTAGGATTTATATGCAAGTACATCTCTCCAGCCACCATTTTTTCTTATTCATAAGAATAAGCACATGGTTTTCATATAGCATCAATTGATAGTTATTGTGTCCACACTAAGCATGTCCAGATATCTAATCTCAAAGTCTTTACCATCTATTGCTCTACCTCATCAAGCACTTCTCTCAAGTCAGCTTCAGGGTTTGAAAGCTGGAAAGGGCCATGGTAACTTAACTCTTGGTTAGAAGCATTTCTGAATGAGAGAGCATCAGAGAACTAAGCAACAAAATAAAATATTCTTCTGTCCTGTTCATTGTGCCCCAGTTGTAACATTTAAGGGTGATGCTTCCACGGCCAAACACAAAATACTTTAATGATCCTATTGAATAGAATGTAGACAAGAATAAAGATGAGCCTGAAAGTGGATGACCAGTAAACATTAGAGTGCAAATTTTCTCATTTTTAATATGGCTAAAATAATATTTTAGATAATAAATAATTTTATTATCATACACTTCTTAATATATTTAAGTATTAATTTACACAAGCAATAACATTAAATTTAATAACTATCCATTATGCAACAGAAAAAAGCTCCTTTGTATGCATCATTTCTATTCGAATGTGCAGGATTGTTGTATTTCAGAATCCGGATGGATCTGGGATCATTATTTCCAATTTTGTGGGCATAGCTCACAGATAGTAAAGCAAATATTTTGAATGACTCAGACTATCCATAATGGAAAAGAACATAAGTTTATTTCAGGTCTGCTTCAATAACATTGTTTTTTATATTTACTTTGGACTGAATACACATACATTTGGCATCACTATAAATAAATCCATGTGAAAGTTCTAACTCCATGAATTTGGAGACAAGGAAGGAAATGAGTTACAGAAATGTGATGACTCAGCTGGGTAGCCATATTCAAATAGTTTTAACTTTTCAGTAAGAATGGAAAGTTAATTGCCATACTGCTCTGCACTTATGTTATCTCTTATCTCTTCAATACAGACAAATATGTCACCAATTTGTGTACTGTGAATTTATTGGTGAATATTTTAAATTTCATTTTATTAGCAAACTTCTCAATTAAGAGACAAAAAGAATATTTTCTAGTTACCAATACATATTAATTCAAGGAAATTTACTAAAGGATGACCAATTATTAAGTCTAGTCAAAGCCATTTATTCTGAAAACTTCCCCATTCTCTTTGAGTAAGACCTACTCTTTTTTACATACTCTTTATGTGAAATACTTTTTTATAGGTCAAATTTTTCTCTTTCTTCATATGTTTTCTGAGATAGTCAATAGATTTACAAAGACTCTGGCATCATATAGATTTCTGAATATATTTTCCAACTACTGATGTCCTTAAATTTCCCTACGGAAATTTGGACAGTTATTTTAACCTTATTCTAGAAAAAAAAAATGCCTAAAACTTAAATAAATTCCTCCGATATTGCTTACTTTGGAAGAAGTAACTATTGTGGGAATGATAAGAATGAACAATAAAAATGAAATGTGGAAATTGATTATGGGAAAGAACTGTGGAAATGTTTTACCTGGACTTCACAAATAACTCTTTAGAGGTTATTGCTTTGAGATGCTATTCTACTAAGTCTGTGCCTTGTAACTTTCTCTGAAGTCAAATTTAGGACTATGTAATCTACTTGCTTGAAATAATATAACTAGGTTCCCTTTTGTCATAATTTACCTTTGGCCTGAACAGCACAGATTACAATGTTAATAGATACTGTCTGAACTTATACTATGCACTGGGCCCAACTTACTCAATGACTGGTTGTACTCCTTACTCTAAACAATGTGTGCATGAGTGAAATATGCTGACCACATTAAAAGCAACACATGTTAAAAAGCAGCAAATTGTCCACAGACTGTTCAAAGCAGCAGGTGGGATTAGAGTGATCGGGATTATGAATTGAATAATGGAGTGGTGTGTCTGTGTGTGTGTGTGTGTGTGTGTGTGTGTGTGTGTGTGTGTGTGTGTTCTGGATCATTAGAGTCCAAAATATCATACTCCTAAATCCCCTCCCTTAACAAATATTGAAAGAATTACTTATAGCCAAAAGTCTTGGGCTGGAGAGATGGCTTAGCCATAAAGGCACTTGCCTGTGAAACCTAAGAACCAGATTTGATTCCCCAGTACCCACATAAGCAAATGCACATGATGGCACATTAGTCTGAAGTTTGTTTATAGTGGCTAGAGGCCCTGGTGTGCCCATTCTCTCTCTCTCTCTCTCTCCCCCTCTTCCTCAAATAAATACATAATGCAATATTTAAAAAAAATAGTCTCTTGTCTGTTGCTCATGTAATAATACTACACTTTTGGCTTTGACATTTTAGTAGTAATCAAAGACAACAGAATATATGTATGTATAAGTTCATTTAAATGATTGTCCTCCAGACATTTTGTTCCATTAAAATCATTTATTTAACATTTTTATGCAATAACAATCATTATTCTATGTACAATTCTATGAGTTTTAACAAATGCATGCACCATATAACTTATAAACAAAACAAGTTATAGAAAAGTTCCATCATTACAAACAAATCCCCTCTGCTACCACATTAATTATTTTTATTTTTATTTATTCATTTACAAGGAAAGAGGAAAATAAAAGAGTACAAATGACTTTTAGCCACTGAAAACAAACTCCAGATGCATGCACTAATTTGTGCATTTGGTTTTACATGGATACTGGGGAATTGTACAAGGACCTTTAGGCTTTGAAGGCAAGTACTTTAACTGTTGAGATATCGTTCCAGTCCTATTTTAACTTTTGATAGCTTCACCCCTCCGTCATTATTGGTGTGCCCTTTACAGAAAACACACAGATGAAATCAAATAAAATCAAATAATAATAATCTTTTAAACTTAAGGTTTTTTTGTTTTTATTTTATTTATTTGAGAGTGACAGACACAGAGAGAAAGAGGCAGATAGATAGAGATAGAATGGGCATGCCAGGGCCTCCAGCCGCTGAAAACAAACTCCAGACCCGTGAGCCCCCTTGTGCATCTGGCTAAGGAGGGTCCTAGGGAATCAAGCCTTGAACCAGGGTCCCTAGGCTTCATAGGCAAGTGCTTAACAGATAAGCCATTTCTCCAGCCAGGGTGGGGAGGGCATCGGAGGGTGGAAAACAGTAATCTGGACCCAAATGGCCGTGGTACCATAAAATTCTAATTCCTAAAAGACAGACCAAATGGCTGAACCTTCACTAGACCCTTACAGGAAACACCTGAACCACAAGACACTGGAGAGGGTAGGATCAAGTCTAACCTAAATCTTCTACATCTTCCCACCCTCCCTCTCCCCCTCTCCCCTCTATCTCTCTCCTCTCTAACTCTTGTATATTAGTTATGTTTTTCCTCAGTTTCTTAGTGGGCACTGACCTGTAACCCCCACTTCCAGCTTGGGGCTACCATCCACAATGAGATCAGAGAAACCTACAAGGTTTCCCAAAACAATGACAGACTTCTGTCAGAGTCCTTGATGACCCACCAAAGGCCAGTGGTAAGACCCTATTGCTGAAGACTCCATATGCAGCTGACACGTAAAATGGAATGGCATGGCTGGAAGCCAGGAGAGAGTCAGTCCCCAGACAGTCAGCGTGTCTAGTGCCAGAAGATGCTACATGGGGCAACTGGGGAAAATGACCAATATCTGTCCAAGCAACTCATTGTCTAACCTAATTAGCAACAAATAATCTGATGTGATGCCCACACAAGTGCAATAGTGGCATACAGCCATGGTGGGGAACCAACTGCTCTTGATTTGGCTAACTGATCCCCTTAGTGGTATGGGATAACTGGCGCTGGGAAACAAGTCAGAATAATATCCAAACATAAACCCTCTCTCCAATATCAAGCTGCCATCAATCATGGGCTAGAAGAGGGCTTACACCTATTAAATTCTCTATAAAAAAAAAAAAAGTAAGGGTTATTTCATTTGTCCTGGAACTAACTTACTCTCTGTTGGAGAATCTGCTTCTCTTTTTCAGATAGATGCAGATCCTAAGGTGATAGCTGCCCCAACATACCTTAAAAGGGGCCCGACTGAAACTAAGGACAATTGGCAAAACAAGCAAGGGTGATGTTCTCCTGATGAACCAGATACCAGCACAAAGGGGAAGGAGACAAACACAGAGAAAAATCAACTCCTACCAAATCAGAGAGCCAGAGCCTCAGAGGCCCCCAACACTTCATCAGTGAAGCAGACCAAAAATGAACCCAACATGGCTCAGGAAAATTTTGCGGAAGAGGGGGTGGAAAGAATGTCAGAGTCACATGTTGGGTCATGATATGCAGAGACATTTATCATACCAATAACTGTGAGCTAACTCCACAATGCACGACCCATTTACATCAACAAGGACGGTCCAATGGGAGGGGGTAGATCATGGATGAGCCTAAACAATGGTACCAAACTGCCTGTATTTGCTGAAAAGGAAACTAATAAATTAAATTAAAAAAAAGAAAATATTAAAAAAAATAATAATCTTTTGAGTTTGATTTCTTCTACTTAGCAAATGAATTTAAGATCTCTCCAAGTTGTTAGATATTTGGTTCCTTAGTTATTATTGTTGAATATAATTTCTTTGTATGACTAGTTATGCTACAGTTTCTGTCTCTATGCACAGTTGAAAGATACAATCATTTTTTATTGTTCTCCATTTTTAAGTGATTTGTATATCCAGTAAAGGCAAGTGGTAAGATTTTCCACTCAAGAGAAGGTAGCTCCTTCTGGAAAAATCCAGATGAGAAGTATGTTCCTGGGTAACTTATGCACAAGGCTGTAACAAGGATAATGTACTTTTCATCCTTTAAACTATATTTATACTTTTATTACTGTTTTTTATGTTGTTTTATAATAAAAACACTCATCAGTGTATGTCAACAGAAGCTCCAGTTGTAGAATTTCAGAGCAGCCGCAACAGCAGAAGAAGTTAGTTTGACTTGGATTAAAATGATGCCAAAGGTAAGTTTTACTTCTTTAAGAGTTTGTTCCAAAAAGTAGCTATCCTACTCTCGGTAAAAAAAAAAAAAAAAAAAAAAAAAAATCCAAAATCAGATTCTATAATTCCAGGTTGGTGGGCCAATTGTGCAGACTGTCACTCATTCAGATTTCCTTTCAAAATGGAACAAAAATAATAATTGTTCCCTCCTAAGTATATAACAAAATACAATTATAAAGTCCTATCTAAATTTCCTTACTGATCATATTGAGACTACCTTCATATCACCATCAAGAAAAGAAAATATTAGTTCATTCTCTATCTTCTAGTGCCTGGTCTAGTCATACAGACTCCTATGAAACCAGGAAAGTCTGATTGATCTTCCAATTGCTTTTTATTTTGACCTTGAGAGGACAGGATTATTGTTGGTAGGGAAGTTAAAATCAGTTAAGGAAAATAATCAAGGCAGCAATGTAGAAATTTTAAATTTGCTTCAAGTTTAAAAATTAATATTATAGCTATAAACCATCCAGCAAAATGTGATTTTCTTTAATAATAATTGAGAACAATTATATGGCTAACAACCTGGAATTAACACCAATAACAATCCATGAAATAAATTTTTCAGGTAGAGCTAGACTAAATTAAAATCATTATAAGGCATAGAATAGCAATATCTAATGAACCAGATGATACAAAATAAAATGTAGCTTTTAACAATTCATACACATATATTTAAAACATATACTCATGTGGATTTTCCACAATATTTTTTAATCTGCCTTTAAAATACATCATATACTTAAAAATTCAAATATCTGAGTTGATTAACCTAGATTAATCCTACATATTATCTGCTGGCACATTTTATCACATAGCCTAGAGCTTAACTAACTCATCTATAGCTTGTAAAGCAATAATTATTTTACACTTTGTTGGTAAAGTGTATACAATTAAGAGTATTGAATAAATACCCTCTAGTGATTCACATTAATTACTTTCCATGGATTTCATGAAAGCTAAATTAGCAAATAAGGAACTATTGTGCCCATGAAATACACAAGATTAGGACCCCGTTGAGACAGTTTAGGGGTCAACAATAAAAGTGATGGATGACTTTAAGCATATCCCAACAATAAAAGTGATGGATGACTTTGAGCATGTCCTTGCAGTCTCCACTTTGCTAGAGGTTAGAGAAGGATTTGGCTTCTTCTTATCTATTTATTAAAGTTGCCCAAGTACCTTCCTAGAAAGTATCCCCCTTCCCTAGAGAAGTTCCCTTTTCAGGAGGATTCAGATTACTGCAAGAAGTACATCTGATCCCTTATGTAGAAACATAGTTTTGAGATTGGTTAGTTCTGTCCCCATGCAAAGCCTAAGAAAGTCCCCAATCTTCCTCTGTAGGTGGAATTTCCATTTCTAGGAAACCCTTCCTGTATTACAGGAGCTTTTTCTTTTTCTTTCCTCTTAAATTCTATCCATAATCTAATCACATCTATCCTCTACTCTTTGGCCTGTGGACTTCAGTTCTTTTATTCTTAGACAAGAACCTGGAGGTCACTTATTCAGGGAAGATTTTGTGTGATGACAGTCTAAAGGTGACATAATATTTTACCTTCAAAATGTAATTTTACGTTTGCTATGCTTTTGCTTAAAGATATTTAATCCAATCTATACTACAGAAATGTAACATTGAAAAGAAGAATCCAGTAATGTTTTAACACTACAAATACAAACTTGCCTGAAACAAGTTCATCTAATATGTTTTCTCAACAGAGGATATCACACATTTCTTGTGTTCTGAACTCTGGACACCATTTTAACACTATGGTTAGGACATTTTTTTTTAAAATCACCAAAAAGCACACACATTTGGCAAATGTGGCACTAAAAGCATTTGTACAAAATAAATATATGGTTATAGCTTAGGAACTAATGCAAGAAGACTGAATGTATTGTTACATTGTGGCTAGAAACTACTCAGCAACTCTAATCAACAGCTGCAACTTAATCTAGTGTTAGATATGAGAAAATGATATAGACTCCCCACTCTTATTCCTAATTGTGCTCAAAGTTTTATCTGCAGCAATGAGACAAGAGAAAATAAATACATTGTATATAAAAGGAAATGAGCAAGTGAACTTATGCCTCTTTTCAGATGATAAAATTCATGAGAGACCTCAAACTCCAAAAGAAAATTGATAAAACATGCAAATATCTACATGTAAAATTAAATTAACATGTTCCCATTGGTACTTGCACTCCCCCTCTCTCTTTCCTCCTTTCCCTCTTTCTACTTCTCTTCCCACCCATGTCAGCCATTACAATAAACTATTAAACTCAAAAAAAATGAAATAAATTCACATGTAACCTTAAATAGGATCACGAAATTAAACCCACAGAAGCCCCTCTCATTGCAGATGCATAAAGACACTAGTGCAGTCTGTCTGCTTTCTGGAGTTCAAATTCAGATAATACAACTTTTTCACCTTTTTTACTTTCTTTCTGTTAAATGCTAATCGAAAGCCTAAGAAATCAAAAGTATGCTTGCACTGTCACTTTGGGATTTTTGCATCTTTAAAAAGTAATCTCTTTCCTTGCTCAAAAAAATGAATATGTTAATATATTTGGGCAGAGTTCTAAAGGAGAATAGCTCTGATATATGCTTAGAAAAACATGTTATAAGGAAATCAGGAAACCTGAGGTGGATATCCCTCAGAAACTCATGTGTCACAACCCATCTAACAGCATCTTCATAAATAAAAATTAAATAAGTAGGACTAAATCTAAGGACCTCTATAGTGAAAATGTAAATCACTAAAGAAAGAACTTGATGGAAGACACCACTCAAAGATGGAACTACCTCTCATATTTATGGGTTGACATAATTCATATTGTGGATATGGCTATTCTGTCAAAAGCAACCTACTGATTTAGTTCAACCATCATCAAATTTCTAAAATTCTTTATAACAGTACATGGGAAGGCAGGTTTCTCTGTAGTATGCTTATTTAGATTCGTTTGGGTATACTAAATATACACCTACATACCTATGAAATTTTATTTGGCCATAAAAACAAAAATATGGATGCTGGAAATTGTTTGAGGATAGACATCATTATATTACCAACTAAGGAATAGGTTTGTTTCTCTGATTAAACAATTAAGAGATATGAAAAAAATCTTTATTGAATGCGCAAGAGAAGGAAAGAAGGAAAATCTCCTATAAATAAGGAGGAGTTCTCAGTGTATCATCCATCTGGCTACTTTGGCCCAGAATTTTTTCTGGAAGAGGAACTCTTTTAGTGAAGAACTCAGGTTTAAGGAAAAAGATATCTAAGGAGGAAACTCCTTCACAAAACGATAAAATCAAATGCTAGTTTCCCCTTTAAGGGCTCAAGGCTATTTCTCATCCTTGGTCTCTTTAACTTTCTGGAACTCTGTTATTCCTAAATTCCTACAGTTATATAAAATGAAATATACAATATTCATAATGATAAGTATAATGTATTTTCTCTCATATATGGATTCTGAATTGTGTATCATACACACATATGGATTACATGAAACTAGAAATAGAAGTGTCTGCAAAAAGCAAAGGGGGCTGGGCTGGAGAGATTGCTTAGTGGTTAAGGCATTTGCCTGTGAAGCCAAAGGAGCAAGGTTAGATCCATGTAAGCCACATGCACAAGGTGGCACATAGGTCTGGAGTTTGTTTGCAGTGGCTGAAGGACCTGGTATGCCCATTCTCTATCTGTCTTTTGCTCTCGCAAATAAAATAAAATTAATTAATTAATTAAAAGAAGAGGGAGCTAACAAAAGGGGAGTGGGTAGAGTAAAGGGGTATGCCAGCAGTTATATAATCAAAGTACATATATATACTTGAATTAAAATTAAAATATTATTGTATAATCCACTACCACACACCTTATGGCTAATCTTTTAAATATTTTTCCATTTTTTAGCTTTCTATAAGGAGGATATATCTTGTTTATTTTTATTTACTCATTTGAGAGCAACAGATACAGAGAGAGAAAGAGAGAGAGAGAGAGAGAGAGAGAGAGAGAGAGAGAGAGAGACAGACAGACAGACAGACAGAATTGGCACACCAGGGCCACAGCCACTGGAAATGAACTCCAGACGTGTGCACTCTTGTGCATCTGGCTAACATGGGTACTGGGGAAATGAAGCCTTGAACTGGGGTCCTTAGGCTTCACAGGCAAGCGCTTAACCACGAAGTCATCTCTCCAGCCTCAATGGTAAAAATTGTAAAAATTTGCTCACAGCCTGTAAAAAACAGCCTGTTGATGCTTGTTACTCATTAGTTTTGGCTGATCTTCTGACATACCCATTTTTAACAATTCATTGCCCCAAATAATTTTCATAAATGCGAATAAATACATACTGATATATGTTTATATTCTTACCAGTGCAATAGACATAGCCCTCAATCAACCACAAATGCTATTAGTTTTCAATATAATCAATGTCACATTTGAAGAATGAATTTGCATAAGTCATCATCATAAATAGTTGGTGGGAAAAGAAGATATAAATAGTTATTTTGATATGATATTTTAATTACCTAAGCAAAGGAAGAATAGGGAAAATACAAAAGTAGAGTTAAAAGATGTAAACATATATTCCATATCCATGGTATCACATATTCTTTAGAGAGAATGGTCTAGTTATCCAAAATTCATCACTCAAACCATCAAATTAGTAACTTACTTTTCTCATTTTGATGCACATATATGTTTATATATTGAGACTTTATTAGTTAGTTGTGTTTAATTAAATAGGCCCTTGTTTTCTTTATTTTATTCGTGTGTGTGTGTGTGTGTGTGTGTGTGTGTGTGTGTGTGTTCTTTTGAAGTAGGTTCTTTCTCCAGCCCTGGAATTCACTATGGAGTCTCAGGGTGGCCTCAAACTCATGGCAACCCTCTTACCCTTTGTATCCCAAGTGCTTGGATTAAAGATATTCATACTGTGTCTTTTAAAAATATTTCTTAGAAATCATTTTATCCAATATAAAATGGCTATTTTGTTGTAACATATTTCTCAAATACTTTTACTAGTCTAGTTCAAAGAAATCCAGGTGTTAGAAGATAGCTGCATTCCTTAAAAATGATTCCTAAATAGTGTGTTATTGAAGTATAATGACACTTCTAGATAAATTTCCCTTTTTCAGCTTTTTTATTTTCATCATTTATCTTTTATCTTTTGAATATACTTTTCTCTTAAACCCCTCTAACCATTGATTGGTAGGATATATTGCCTTTATGAATCATGGAAATTGACTACCAAGGAATTGGTGCTAAACCTAGGTAGTTATAATGTGTCATGATATAGAATATCTTTAATTTTTTGAAATTCATTCTGAGAGCATAAGAATATTTTCTACCATATTTGAACATTTCTTTGAATATATCATATAAACAATAGCCTGAAATTATTTGTCAACTTTTACTAAATATATTAAATTATTTTATTAATGTATTTAATTTATTTGCTCAGAAATATGTAACTATTTGTATACATGCTTATATCACAGTTTCTAAAATATAGGTTATAATCTTTACCAATAGTGTAAAATCAATTCTTATTAGTGAAAATTGTTTGGAAAAAATAGAATGTTGCCATATGTATTGAGTTTACTCATGATAATAATCAGGTTGGTAAATAACAACTCAGACTTTAATCCGTATCTAAGGCAAATTTTCAATATATCCATGTGTCAGATATATAGTTCCAGTTTATGTTTTTCATCTGGAAAATAAATTTCTGTATCAAAAATTATTTTCTTTCCCTAATATCTTTACTGCTTTTCCTCTGCTTCAGAGATATATAGACACTTCCATGCTACCATCAGTGCATTTACTGCATATTTAACACTGAAAATTCATGAAATAATGGAATATTATAAAATACTATAGTGCATTTATGATTGTCATATTACAAGGTTATTTTATTTTCTGTTTATTGAATGTTAAATTTTTGAATTTATGGGTTGTATATTTTCCTTCAGCCTTATGTGTTTGTAAAAAGTATGTCTTCTTATTGTTGACATTTAATACAACAAAAGTTCTCTTTTCCTGCTTTGAAAAATTGTTAGGTGTTATGCTATTTTTTTTTTTTCTGTTTCAACTTTGCTGAGTTTCATTGGGCATGTAAATAAAATGTCAAAAGGGAAAGCAAGAAAATAGCACTTAGCAGATGACAGGTCAGAGGTGAGAAACATGTTAAAGGGTGAGATAACAATATATGAAAATATTGTAAATACCTTTCTGTTAAAATTGTCTGACTTTGAATGTTTAATAAGTTATGTAATTCTATAGCTAATGACATAATTAGAAATAACTTATATCAACACTGGAAATTTAATTTATAAAACTTACAAATATTGTTTCATGTGAAATTGAGTAAACACTAATGAGAAAAAGAAAGAACACAGAAGATAGTCGATAGATTACAGGTAGATAAATGACTGGCAGATGTAAACTATCAAATAAGAGAAACATACTTGGGAATCTACATTGATACTATGAAGTGGTAAGAGCTAATATCATTATAAAATGAGGATTTTGTTTTGTTTTGTATCTTTTATATACTCCTGACCATATATCCATAAAGCATACCAATCCATTACTTTTAAATGCTACTTTGCTCAAGTTCTTAGGGCACGGGCTAAATGTCGCCAGCCTTACCATCAGTAGCTCAGTTCCAACAAAGTACTTTCATTCTCCTTTGAAACTTCATAAGCCAAGCCTTTTCAGCACACAAGTCTGTCTGCATTTAGCATTTTCAAACTCTCACCAGAATAGTTCACAAAAATCTTCTTACAGCACTGCAAGTCTTCTCCAGTCCAAAGTGTCAAGTCCTTCCATATTCCTAGCATAAAAACATTCCAAAAATCTACTTCATCAGAGCAACAAACTACTTCTCAATACCAATATTCTATTGTAGGTACCTTGTTGCTGGGACAACATACCCAACCAGAAAAAAGCTTATGAAAGCAGTGGGTTTATTTCATACTTAAAGATTCTAGGGGAAGTTTTATATTGATGGAAAAAGCTGACTCAGTTCATCATACATGCAAAACAGAGAAAGAATAAACAGGTAAGGCTGAAGATGGTTATGTACACAACCTAGGGATGAACTCAATATCCACCTCCAAAGATACAACTCAACAAGCAGGGTTCTGCATGATGGCAACTTAAGTAGGAAGCTTAGTCTTAGTGGAAAATACCAGAAACTACGAGGACAGTTACATTTAGCATCACCAAAATGAGAGATAATAACAGTGTAAAATGTGGTATAGCAGGACATATGGATAGAAATCTTCCTTTTAGGACTGCATTTAAATCCTTATTTCTACAGAGTTTACTGTTTCAAAATCAAAGCTGAAATGGTGAAAGAAAAACTTGTTCAAGCAAGCTTACTATCTCAGCTGACACAATATACATTGATCATTCCAATAACAAGAAAATAAATCAGTTTATATATGATGTTGTTCCTACTTATCCTATTTCCAATAGGAAATGTCCTCTGCTTACTTTCTCCCCACCTTGTTCTTTTGCCTTTGCTTTCTTCTCATCACTCTCTTCTCATCTTCCTCCTCTTCATACAGTCATTTACATGAGAAAATGGGATCAAATAAAGGTATAAATTCAATCATGAGCATTTTAGTATATTTTAAAATATTTTGAGAGAGAGAGAGAGGAAGGGGAAGAGTATGTGGCATGCCAGATACTCTTGCTGCTATAAACAAACTCTAGATATGTGCCACTTTGCACATCTGGCTTTATATGGGTAGTAGAGAATCAAGCCAAAGATGAGCCAGGCTTTTATGCAAGCATCTTTAACCATTATACCATCTCTCCAGGCTATTTACCTGTATTTTTTTTTTTTAAGGTACGGTTTTACTCTAGCCCAAGCTGATCTGGAACTCACTCTTTAGTCCCAGGCTAGCCTCGAACTCACAGTGATCCTCATACTTCTGCCTCTTGGATGCTGGGATTAAAGGCATATGCCATCACAAACAATTTCATTGTATATTATAGTTTGTACAATTCAAGTTGTTTTCTCTATGCATTGCTTTAGTCCAAATGGCTAGTATAATTAGTAATTAATATTTACATTTCTCCAGTGTGCCATAAGTAAATGAAGATTTGATGGAACACCCACTTTACAGCAATATTTTTTCTTAAAAACCTGTCATGGTGCACACGTTTCCCTTCTATATAGGATACTATGACATGATAAATTATAAGGGGATGATTGTACAAAATATTTAGCCTCTGTTTCTCATTTTTCAACTGAATTAAACTTTTTGTTAAAGATAATATTGTAATGGTTTCTGTAGGTCATTAGCCTTAATAAATATATCTTGGATAAATGTTGAAATTTGGTCTGGAGAGATGGCTCAGTGATTAAAGGCATTTGATTGCAAAGCCTGATGGCCTGGGTCTAATTCCCCAGTACCCATATAAAGCCAGACACAGGCAGTGGCTCAGATGTCTGGAGTTCTTGTGCATGTTCACTAGGCCATGATGTGCACACTCTCATTCTCTCTCCTTCTCTTTCACCTTATAAATAAATAAAACCTTTTTAAAAAGATAAAGAAGCTGAAATTTGTGAAATTTATTTAAAAATGAGATTAAATTCACATCAGTTTTGCTATTCATGTTTTGAAACCATGGTGTAGAATATTGTGCATCTATCTGGTTCATTCACCTTCCTTTGAATAAACATAAAATAATTTGATTCCATCTTGCTAACTCAGTCATACCTCCCATTTTTCTGGCAGGCAAATTAAATGAATGACAAATTTCTGTGTTGTATATAGGAATTAGAAGCTTGCAGGATATCTAGCCTGAATAATGAAGTAATTCTTGAAATATAATATAGACTATTTAACCCTGGCCACTAGGAAGCATTATTCAGTTTAACCACAGTAATCCTGATGTATTATTTACTCCATAAGTGCAGATCAAACAAAAAACAAATGATGGCCTGAAGACATGATTCAGCAGTTAAGGCACTCGTCTGCAAAGGCAAATGACCTGGGTTCAATTCTCCACTACCCTTATAGAGCCAGATGCACAAAGTGGGTCATGCATGTGGAATTCGTTTGCAGTGGCTATAGGCACTAATGTATCCATTCTCTGTGTGTGTGTGTGTCTCTGTCTGTGTGTCTCTCTTCTCTCTTTCTCTCTGCATTAAAGTAAATAAATAAATAAATCAAGACCAAGTGTCACCTGCTGAAATGTAGTCAAAGCAGAACTCAGTATCAATTGTCCTGTTTCTGTGCCCTCCTTGTTGGGTTGATAGACATTTGCCAACATACCTGACTGAGAAATGTCTTCCTTCATTATTGTTTAGAAAGTTTCATGTATATTTATTATGAATATTGTTTAGTGTTAACATCTTATGAACATGATTTGCATACAGGTCTCATTGTAATAGGTATCAGAAGAGACATAGATATAATATACACATAAGTGTGTAAATCGTCTGTAAACACAATGCCATTTCTATAAGTCTCTGTGGATTTTTGCATATGCAGAGGGATCTTGAACTAATCCCTGCAGGTACAGAGGGACAACTCTTTTGTGCAATAGAATCAAGAAGGAAGCTAATGTTATTTGTGCAGCATAAGGATGAACGCCATCATTTTGCTTCATTTTTTTTCATGTTTTATTTTATTTTCTGATAAACTTTCCATGACATTTCCTTCAGGTCCTAGGATAACATTTTACATATTACCACACTTTCCTATATCAATTCAAATATAAGCAAAATTAGTATACCAGTCACTGTTATAGTCTAGATTCAAATTCTTTCTAATACAGCTGTATTTATCTTGAAAAGATACTCACAGTTTCTCTCCCTATATGTTCTTCATTGGTTTAGTCCTTGTTGTTGCCCAATAAACAAATGCACATATACACATTCATACACTAAACATACACATACTACACACCATATGCCATGTCATGTCCTATCTTTTCAGGTTTGTTAGCAATTTCAAAAACATTAGCATAATTATATATGCAAATGCAAGCTAGGTGAATACACTATAAGTAATTCGATGATTTAAATGATGACATTCCATTAATATAATAATCCAAAAGATAGGGATCCAGGACTTCAGGACATTTCATTTGCACAAAGTTGGAATTCAGGCTGGACAGCTGGTTCTAATTTTTCTAACATTTGCTTGTGCCAGTATGAAACAGGGAAATTCCAATTCTAGATATAAGACATCATCTTAAGAAAATAATAAAAAAAGGGATTCAGAATGTTCTTGTATTGCTACAAAGGAGGGTGAGAAACTTCTGTTCAGATGGTGAAGTTATACTAAAACTAATTCACTATTTTAGAAAGGGAATGATGCATCTACAACATGCAAACTATAGAGTAGTAAAAACTCTTTTAGCATATCAGGGTTTGTTTCCTTTTTTGTATCTTAGTAAATAGTAATTATAAACATCAAGATGTTTAAAAAAACAATAATAACAAGAAAGGAGGCATGGAAGTTTAAAATATCTAGTACTTTCCTCTTTTTCTAAATATAATTCATTTAACAATCTGTAGAGATCAAAAATATATCATGATTTTTCTGCCTTTCTTTAGTAAAGTCCACTTGTTTAATAAGAACTCATGAACCAGATATTTTGTTTACTTATTACCTCTTTTTAGTGATTCCAAAACTAGAAGTCATGCATCATTACTTACTTATAGTTATTCTCTATTAGCTTTACCACTGTAACTTGAATATTTAAGATTTATTATCATGACTGACTTCTAAACTTCTCAATAAGATCCTTGTCTTCAGTCCATAATTTCACAGCTAAATATATTTTATGAAAACATTCAATGGTTTGGTGTTCTTGGGAAGCCATGCTAAACTCAGGAGAATACAGGAGCCTCTGCAGTTGTTACCCTTTTACCTGCATCATATTTCTCCAGAAAGTTTCCTTGGCTATTCTATGTTTTCCGTGATCTCTCACAACTACTGTTGCTCAGGCAGGATTTTCTACATATAACGTTTACTACAATCCTTATCTCACCATGATTTCCTGATAGGCATTTTTAAATGATACTTATATAAAAATTTAACTCATTTATTGGTTTTAGCCTCATAGAATGTAAGCTGTATGACAATATTTAAGGTCTAGAATATTTAAGGTCTAGAAACCATGGTATTCCCATAGTTTATAACCTTACTTAAAATTTGTCAGAGTGCCCTTACATTTTTTTCACAAACTAAGTAGATCTCCTTCAGTGTCTTCAGGCCCTGTGAATTGCTCCCTTGTACTTATCAGCACTGCCAGAACATGGGTATCCATTTCTCTTCTGGAAGCCCAAGAAGGTGGGTGCAAGTATTACCCATCAGTGACACAGATCCTGACATTTCTGAATGTTTCTTTCTTCCTTGGAACAAGAACAGTTGATTATTCATTCCACCATGTTAGTAATATTACTGAGTATGAAAGATTGTTTGGAAGAATTGTTATGAAATTTTTTTGCTATGGAGTTTTTCCATATATAAATATAAGAACTTATTTAACTATAGTACAAAATAATAAATGTTTATATTTATATTTTGATTAGTAATTTTCTCATGCTTCTTAAATGTATACAACATATTCTTCACTTCTGCCATAAAAAGTTCTGTGTTAATAACTATAAGATTTGATTTCTCTAGTAGGAAAAGAGTGTATAATATAGATTAACAACTTTTTAGAAAAAATATCAGTTCCTTGAGTTTTTCTGAATTTCACCAATATTGTAGCATATTATATGATACACTTGGTTATCAATAACAAAACTCCCAACTGTGAAAAATCATAAATAAGGGAAATTTCTTACTTGCATGCAAAGTCATTCACAGGAAAGTAAGCACTAGGGATGCAAAAAAAAATCATAATTTTTATGCATCTCAACAATGTCTTAGTCACAAGTTTCTCAAACTAGCCACATCTTGGGGTTAATAAAAAGAAAGACATAGCAATTTGACCATCCATTACATTTACGTCCACTCAAAGCAATGTTATTATCTATGTACTTGTCATTCACTGATGATTGAGAAATCTATTTCCAAAAAACTCAGAATATGCCAGTGTATGTTTGCCAGAGGTGTGCCAAGAGATGACAAGGTAAATATAACCTCTATTCCATGGTTAGTTTAATGAAAATTTTTACAATAGATTGGACCATATCAAATAAGACGTGTAGTGTGTGGTATTTAGAAAGTTTAAAAAAGTCAATTTTGGGCTGGAGAGATGGCTTAGTGGTTAAGCACTTGCCTGTGAAGCCTAAGGACTCCGGTTCGAGGCTCGGTTCCCCAGGTCCCACGTTAGCCAGATGCACAAGGGGGCGCACGCGTCTGGAGTTCGTTCGTTTGCAGAGGCTGGAAGCCCTGGCGCGCCCATTCTCTCTCTCTCCCTCTATCTGTCTTTCTCTCTGTGTCTGTCACTCTCAAATAAATAAATAAATAAATATTTAAAAAAAAAAAAACTTAAAAAAAATTAGCAGTAAGATCTGTAGCACAGTCCTGACATCTTCATGACAATGATTCTCAAATGGAATTAGAGAGACACTCGTCAGCAGCTTACAGAAATGTGTGAGGAGAAGTTATGCCATTTGTCATGATGCCCTTGCGAACAGTGTCCGCGGTGGCTAGAAGCCCTGATGTGCCCATTCTCTCTCTCTCTCTCTCTCTCTCTCTCTCTCTCTCTCTCTCTGTCTGTCACTTTCAAATACATAAATAAAAATTTAAAAATTTTTTAAAAAGAAAAGAATGAGAGGCTAGAGAGATTGCTTAGTGGTTGAGGCGTTTGACTGTGAACCTAAAAGACCCAGGCTTGATTTCCCAGGACTCACGGAAGCCAGATGTACAAGGTGGTGCATGAGTTGAGTTAGTTTACAGAGGCTGATGGTCATTGTGTGCCCATTTTCTCTCTCTCTCTCTTTCTGTGTCTCTCTATTTCTCTGCCTCTCCCTCTCTCTCAACTAAAAAATAAAAAATGAATAAAATAAAGATTTAAAAAAGAAAAGAATGATAAACTCTTTATTACATAAGTATTCATATCTCCAGTTAAATAGATCATAAATATAAATATATAAATATTTAATATAAAATAAGTATAAATATATATGTTTATATATTTATATATGCCTAGATTTATAATAATTTTATATTAAATATCATATAAACATGTACTACCACACACGTATTCAATTATTCATTTACATTGCTAAACTTTTCATGAAGTTGTGTTTGTAAAAAGTAGTGATTGTGGGCTGGAGAGATGGCTTAGTGGCTCAGTACTTGCCTATGAAGGCTAAGGACCCCAGATCAAAGCTCAATTTCCCAGGACCCACGTTAGCCAGATGCACAAGGGGGTGCACACATCTGGAGTTCGTTTGCAGTGGCTGGAGGCCCTGGTGCACCCATTCTCCCTCTCTATTTGCCTCTTTTTGTCTCTGTCTGTCTCTCTCAAATAAATAAATAAATAAATAAACCTTAAAAAAAGTAGTTATTGTTAAGTAAAAGTCCACATTTTATATACAGGGAAATGGCTACTTTTTTCCCCATGTAACTTAGATAAGCCTCACAGATTCTTCCTTTGTTTATTCTGGCCCATGCTAGAAACAGATTTATGAATTCCAACTCTGTACCTCATAAATGATTAGCTGTTTTACCTACCAAACATTCTTCCTCCAAATATCTGTGCACTGGAATAGACCAACTTTTATTACCTTCTTCCAGATGGAATGTTAGTCTCCCTTACCATTATTGGCCTTAAAATATGAAACAAGTTTTCTCAGCAGATACCCTTGAGATCATTTTTGTGGTGGTTGTTGTTGAGAACTGCCTTATCAAGCCATTATTCTCCCATATCAATGCCAAATTTAGTCGTTTGTTTTTTGTTGTTTTTTTTTGTTGTTGTTGTTTGTTTCTTTTAACCCTACCTATGAAGGAAAAGGCTCTGTGCTGATTCATCAATGTGTATATACTGTGATGCAAGAGGTTTTCCTCTCATCCATTATTTTTACTTTTTTTAAAAAAAATTTTATTTATTTATTTGAGAGCGACAGACACAGAGAGAAAGACAGATAGAGGGAGAGAGAGAATGGGCGCACCAGGGCTTCCAGCCTCTGCAAACGAACTCCAGACACGTGCGCCCCCTTGTGCATCTGGCTAACGTGGGACCTGGGGAACGGAGCCTCAAACTGGGGTCCTTAGGCTTCACAGGCAAGCGCTTAACCGTTAAGCCATCTCTCCAGCCTTATTTTTAGTTTTGATGGATAAAATCTCTCATATAAAAGAGCAGGTCTGTCTGTATGTCACATTTTACTCTTTTAGACACAAATTGGGATTTTGGAGTATTTAGTCATGGGCCACTAAGTACCAAGGACTGGCAAACTGTCTCAATAAACCATGTTACATAGAAGGGCTGTATTAAGTCACAAGATTCATCCTTCTGAGAAGTGATAAAGTTTTGTCATTAAAAATTAATTAAACAGATAGCAAGTTTTGCAAACAGTGCTACGAAGACTCCAGATTGCATTTTTACTTTTCTTCTCATTGTCACTATATACCTAACACAAATAACTTGAAAGATGAATTTATTTTGGCTTATGAGATGAGAATGGACAGTCTGTCGTTGTGGGAAAGGCACAGCAATGGGGACAGCTTAGAGCATTGCCTCAGCAGCAGGAGTGCCACATTGTTTGGTAGACCAATAAGAAGTTAGGAAAGAGAAGAGATCTGAAGGCAGACTTCTGGCCAAGATGGTGACCACTTGACTGTGCCACACATCCACAGGAAAGAAAGGTAAGGCATTAAGGGTTCACTGGGTCATTTAGGGGAGAGCAAACAGATTGCCAGTGGGAGCGCACAGAGGGGAAATAAAGAGGAGTCGCTGATTTCCTAGTGCATGGGTATCCCACCAGTCTACTAAAAAAAAGTTCAGACTGAAGGCATGGAGAACTAATTTAACAAAACAACTGAAGAAAGTTTCCCACTCTGTCAAAAGAAAGGCCTATCAAGATACAAGAAGCTAACAGAACTCCAAACAGATTAGACCAAAGGAGAAACTCTCCAAGACATATTGTCATTAAGACTCTAAACACTGATACCAAAGAGAAAATCCTAAAAGCAGCTAGGGAAAAACTGCACATCAATTTTAAAAGTAAACCCACCAGGATTATTTCAGACATCTCAATGGAAATCCTGAATACCAGAAGGGCCTGGAATGAGACACTGCAAAGTCTAAGAACCTATCGCTTCCAACCCAAACTACTCTACTCAGCAAAATTACCCCTCATAATAGATGGTGAAAGAAAAACTTTCCATGACAAAACTCACTTTTACAATTATATCAACACAAAACCAAGCCTACAGGAGTATTTCAGGAAATTGTTCACACACACACACACACACACACAAAAACACTAGCAATCAAACTCCATTGCTTACAATAAGCAGATCATAATAAGCAAACTCAGAGAGGCACAAAAAAATTCAACTTCCATGAAAACACCAAACCACATATATCAACACAATATGTCAGGGATAAAATCAAACCTCACAGTCATTACCCTAAATATTATGGCCTTAATTCACCCATCAAGAGACACAAGCTAACAGAATGGATCAGAAAATTAGACCCCTTAATCTGTTGTCTTCAAGAAACTCACCTCACCACTAAAGACAGACACCTCATTAGGGTGGAAGGGTGGAATACAATATGTCAAGAAACATGAATAAGAAACAAGCAGGCATAGCTATATATTAATAACAGATTAAATAGACTTCAAACCGAAAATAATGAAAAGACAAAGAAGATCATTTCCTATTTATCAAGATAACAATACATCAAAAGGATATTACAATCATAAATTGTATGCACCAAACACAGGGGCACCACAGTTCATAAAACAAAACCTACTTGACAATAAAGCAGAAATAACCACCAACACCATCATAGTTGGGAACTTGAATACACCATTATCAGTAATAGACAGATCATCCAAACAGAAACTCAACAGGGTTGTAAGAGAACTCAGTAAAACCATAAACCACTTAGACCTAACAGACATCTACAGAACATTACATCCCAAATCCACAGACTACAGATTCTTCTCAGCAGGCCATGGGAATTCTCTAAAATAGATCTTATACTGGGTCACAAAGCCTGCCTCCATATATTTAGGAAAATTGACATAATTCTCTGTATGATATCAGATAACAAGGCTATATTGCTAGAAATTAACAACAAAAGACCCACCAAGAATCACACTGGGGCCTGGAAACTGAACAGCACACTTTTAAATAAAAAAAAAATCAATAGTTTACAAAATAAAAAACAAAAAAAGAAATTGCAAGTTTTCTCAAAATGAATGACTATGAGAACACATCATATAAAACTTATGGGACACAATGAAGGTGGTCCTCAGGGGAAAATTCATAGCACTAAGTGCTATGATACAAGAAGCTAACAGAACTCCAAACAGATTAGACCAAAGGAGAAACAAAGACAGAGAGATCCCAAATCAATAGCCTAACCTTCCACCTAAAGGCACTAAAAAGCAAGAAAAATCAAACCCAAAAAGCTCCAGAAGGAGAGAAATAACTAAAATCAGAGCAGTAATTAATGAATTGGAAACTAATAAAACAATTAAGAAAATTGACAAAACAAGAGCTGTTTCTTTGAAAAAATAAACAAGATTTACAAACCCCTGGGCGATTTGATCAAGCAAAAAAAAAAAAAAAAAGACACACTTCAAATTAACAATTCAAAATGAAAAAGGAGAGATCACAAATGACATAAGTGAAATTGGGAGAATCATCAGGACTTATTTCAAAAACCTCTACTTCACATTATCTGGATAACAGAGAGAGACTAGTGGAATTCCTATTTAGATAGGAACAAGACAGGGTTGTCCACTTTCATCTCTGCTCTTCAATATTGTACTTGAAGTCCAAGCTCAAGCAATAAGACAGGAGAAGGAAATAAAAGGGATACAATTTGGAAAGGAAGAAGTTAAGTTAGCTCTATTTCCTCATGACATGATGGTATATGTAAGAGACCCGAGAGACTCCATCCCAAAACTCCTGAAGGTGATTAACTCCTATAGCAAAGAAGCAGGACACAAAATCAATGCACAAAAATCAGTAGCCTTTATATATGCAAATGCAAAGATACAGAGAAAGAAATAAGGTACATGATCCCATTTTCAATAGCAACAACAGCAAAATAACTTGGAATAATGTTAACCAAGGATGTGAAAGATCTATGCAACATAAAACATTCAAAACAGAAATTGAGGGCTTGAGAAAATGGAAAGACCTCCCATGCTCCTGGATAGGCAGAATTAACATTGTGAACATGGCAATCCTACCAAAGACAATATGTAGATTTGATGCAATTCCAATTAAAATCCCAACATTGTTCTTCACAGAGATAGAAAAGATCATCTAAAGTCCATATAGAAAGGCAGAAGGCCTCGGATATCCAAGCATATACTCAGCAAAAGAAATACCTCTGGAGGCATCGCCATACCTGATCTAAAGCTATATAACAAAGCCTTAGTCATAAAAACAGCATGGTACTAGCATAAAAACAGGAGGTGAGACCAATGGAATAAAATTGAAGACCCGGACTTTGAGTCAAGCAACTACATCTACTTGATATTTGACAAAGTCCCTAACAATACAGGATGGAGAAAAGACAGAAATTTCAACAAATATTGCTGGACAAACTGGATAACCATATGCAGGAAATTGAAATTGACCCACACATCTCGCCATGCACTACATTCAAGTCCAAATGGATTAAAGACCTCAATATAAGACCAGAAACTCGAATACTACTGGAAGAAAATTTAGGAAGTACTTTCCATGATATAGGAATGGAAAAAGACATCCTGAACAAAACCCCAGTAGCTCATGATCTTAAACAGTCACTCAACCAATGGTATCACATGAAGCTGAAGAGTTTCTTTACAGACAAGCATATAATAAGCAAAGCCAATAGATTACCCACAGAATGGGAGAAAATATTTGTGGGTTATCCAACTGATGGAGGACTAATCTCTAGAATCTACAAAGAATTCAAAATTCTAAACAGTAATAATTCAAACACCCCACTCACAAAATGTGGCAAAGAGCTGAACAGGCAGTTCACAGAGGTAGAAACACAAATGGCAAACACACACCTAAGAAAATGTTCATCATCCCTAATCATCAGGGAAATGCAAATTAAAACAACTAGGAAATTCCACCTTAACCAAGTAAGGATAGCAAACATCAAAAAATCAAATGAAAATAAATACTGGCAAGGATGTGGACAATTTAGAACACTCATCCACTTTTGGTGGGAATGTAAGATGGTACAACCCCTTTGGAAAACAATATGAAGACTCCTGAAAAAGCTGACTATAGAGATACCAACACACCCAGTTATTCCCTTACTGGTCATCTACCCTAAAACCTTTAATACACAGTCCAGAGAGATTTGCTCAACCATGTTTGTAGCAGCTCAATTCATAATATCTCAGAGCTGGAATCAACCCAGATGTCCATCACTAGAAGAACAGATAACTAAGATGTGGTATATCTACACAATGGAATTCTACACAGCATTAAGAAAAAATGACACAATGAATTTGAGGAAAAATGGTTGAACCTGGAACACGCCATTCTCAGTGAATTTACCCAATCACAGAATGATAATCAGCATGTAGTATCACTCATCTACAGCAAGTAACCTGAATCTATCCAAGATGCCTTACATACCCAGCAAGCAGTTTGTGGATTCGACAACAGGGTGGGTGAGGAAGGAGGGAGGGGAGTGCAAGGGAGGGAATGGGAGACACAATTCCAGACCCAAACTGCAATGGTACCATAAAATTCTACATACTAAACTGTAGACGATATCGTTGAACCTTCACCATGCCCTTGAGGGAACACCTGAGCCACAAGGTACTGGTGAGGGTACAATGAAGTTGGACCTTAATCTTCTACAGCTTCTCTCTCTCTCTCTCTCTCTCTCTCTCTCTCTCTCTCTCTCTCTCTCCCCCTCTCTCTCTCTCCTCTCTAACTCTTTTATATTAGTTATCTTTTTTCTTCCTTTTATTAGTTGGCACTGAGCTGTAACTCCAATTACCAGTATGTGGTTATCATGTACAATGAGCTTTTGATCAGAGAGACCTACAAGGTTTTCTAAAAGAATGACAGGTTTCTGTCAGAGTACTTGACGGCCCACCAAAGGTTAATGGTAAGACCCTACTGTTGAAGACACCATATGTGGTTGACATGTAAATTGGAATGATATGGCTGGAAGCTGGAAGAGAGTCAGTCACCAGTCAATCAGGACATCCAGTGCCAGAAGGTGCTACATGGGCGACTGGGGGAAAATGAGCAGTATCTGTGTAAGCAACTCATGGTCTAATCTACTTAGCAGCAAATAACCTGCTGTGATGCTCACACAAGTGCAATAGTGGTGCATAGCCATGCTGGGAAATCAACTGCTCTTGATTTGGCTAACTGATCCCCTCAGTGGAACTTTGCCCATAGCTGGATCTGGGAAACAAGAACCATTTCCAAACATGAACCCACTCTCCATTATCAAGCTCCCACCAATCATGGGCTACAAAGGGCCTACACCTATTAAATTCTCTATTAAAAAAAAATAAGGGTTATCCCATTTGTCTGACACTAACTTTACTCTCTGTTGGAGAATCTGCTTCTCTTTTACAGATAGATGTAGATCTAAGGAGAGAACCACCCTATCATACCTCAAAAGGCCCCCAGCTGAAACTATGAATAATTGGGGAAACTATGAATAATTGGTAAAACACGCAAGGGTGCTGTTTTCTTGGTAAACTGGGTACCAGCACAAGGGTGAAGTTGATCGACACAGAAAATCAATCAACTCCTACCAAATCACATATCAAGAGACCCAGAGGCCCTCATCACCACATCACTGAAGCAGACCAAAAATGAGCTCCACAGTGCTCTGGGAAATTTGTAGAATCTGGAGTGGAAAGAATGTCAGAGCTTTACATTGGGTCATGATACACAGAGACACTTCTCCTACCCATAACTGTGGGCTAACTCCACAATGCATAACCCATACACCTCAACAAGGAGGAGCCAGAGGGAGGAGATAGGACCTGGATGAGCCTAACGATGGTACCAACTTGATTATATTCACTGATTACAAATCTAATTAATAAAAAAATTAATTAATTAAAATTTAAAAAAACATGCTGCCAAAGTCAGTGCATATCAAAGATTGTGCTATAAGAAAAAAATAGGAGAACTGAAAAATAGGTATAGTCTCAATAAATTCTTTTAATGTTACAAAAGAAGGTGTAAATCCTTAAGTTTCATTTTTAACTGGTAAACAGTATTTTACTTTTCCTTATAGCCTCTATCCTTAGTATCATATTGTGGGCTCATTAAAAATTAGAGCAAATGATAACATTTTTTTTTTATTTTTATGTATTCAGTTGAGAGAGAAAGAAAGAGAGATACAGAAATAGGCAGATAGATAGAAAGAGAGTGATAAAGAAAGAGAGAGGGGGGGGTGTGCCATGGACATAAGCCACTGCCAACAAACTCCAGATACATGCGACCTCTTGTGCATCTGGCTTATGTGGGTCTTGAGGAGTTGAACCTGGCTTTGCAGGCAAGCACCTTAACTCTAAACCATCTCTCTATCCCTAAAGGTTTATTTATTTTTTTGTTTATTTAGATAACATATTTTAATGGTGTTGGAAATATTTGTTTAGTGTTTTAAAATACATTCCCATTCTAAGAATTAAGAATAGCTATATCATGTGAAAACTGTATATATTATCACAAAATTAAAACAAAATATTTCAATTTTGATTAGGTCTTGAGATTATTTGATTATTTATGCCATTTTCATTCACAGCAGATGACACACAGTGGCATGACTATTTATTTAACTATAGTCAGTTAATGAAATTCAGTGATTGTGGTTTATAATAGCTTTCAATAAAATTATTTAAAGGAAATTATTTTAATATACTTTAGCATTTTAACTCTTTTCCCTCTTATTAAGACCATATTTTATGTGTTTCAGAAGCAAAGAAAAAAAAACATAATTCTTCTTCACTCCATCCATGGAATCTAGAAATAAGAATCTTAGAAATTAAAATGAAATCTACATACTTTGCCGGGCATGGTGGTGCATGCCTTTAGTCCTAGCACTTGGGAGGCAGAGGTAGGAGGATCACCACGAGCTCGGGGCCACCCTGAGACTCCATAGTAAATTCCAGGTCAGTCTGGGCTAGACTGAGACCCTACCTCAAAAAAAATAAACAGAAGAAAAAAAATCTACAAACTCTGCTACCTGTGTCATCCAATTAGATTCCTCTGTCTTTTTAGCTTCTTGTTATTAAAGACTAAGGCAGAGAAATCTTAAATAAGAGTGCACTGAACTTGACAAATGATTGGGGCACAACTGAATAGTTTGCTATATTTATACTCTCATATCTCACAGCACTCTAAACCTATCTACTGATATTTTACTTTTCTTTATCGTTGACATTGGAAGCATAGAAGTTCAATATCCAGGACATCATATTAAAAATCATTTATTGATTGTCTCGCCCTTTCATCTTTCCTCCATAAAAATTAAGAACAAGCTATTTATAAATAAATAAGCTAAATATCTACAAATAATGTTCCAGAATATTCTTTCTAAATTTGGTAATCTTAAAGAGGAATTAATTCTAGTGATTATAACCTCTAAGAGAAAAAGTTAAAGAGAGCAACCTGTTAAAAGTATGTGATGAAGAAAGATTACAAAAATGCAAATGGACAAGTTAGTGCAATTGTATATACATACATACATATATATATATATACACACACAAATATGCATACACATACATACATACATATATACACATATACATACACACACACACATGCCTTTTTAGTTATTATGCTAAGTAGTGGGCTAAGTAGGAATGAATCACCTTGTTTTCAATGCTAAAACTGTTTTAAATTTTCTTATGTCTTTAATGGTGATGATTGTTCAATAAGTGCATGTTCAGTGCATTACAACAAAGAGTAAAAGTAAGTTATTGCAACACTTAGAAGAAAAAAGTATATGATTTAGTATCCATTATACTTCAAATGTATTGATCGAGTCCCAGAAAAGTCAGATTGACATGCCTGAGAACTGGAGACATGATAAAAATAAATTCAACTATGTGGCCTTAAGGTATGAAAATAAATAATGAATGGGAGAAACAAAACTCACATTCAACATTATTAAATCAATGAAGAAGCACTAGAGTTAATTTATTACCATGTTGTATTAAGTATATAGAAGATAGGTACCTATATCTGATATCAATAATTTAATTTCTCTTTATAATAAAAGGCTATGCATATAATTATCTATCATTGCTCATCTCCTTAGGGATTATGTGTAAATCAAACACACACAACTCATAAACACACATGTTTTTTCTTCCTGAATGAATCATATTTATGTGTTTTTATTGATGTATTCTTTTGTTTCTTTAATTATGCTGAACTGATACTGCTCCAAATATTTGTGATTAATTTATAAAATAAATATATCCTATAATAGACACAGTTGTGTTATTTTGTCAAAGGAACACAAATAAAATATCTGTTTTTACAAAAGTCACATACTATTACATATTGTTTGAAGGGAAAATTAAAAGATGTTGCAGAGAGGAAAGGCAGCTAAAACAGGACAAATTGTTAGGCAAGTATTATACGTAGGTTATATTTGGAACTAATCATACTGCAGTTCACTCTCTTAGACCAGCAATCACAAATTGGGTGATTTTTCTAAGTTCCATAGCTAAACAACCATTTAGTTGACAAGCTTTGAAATTTTTGTGTTCTCTGTTTATTGATATCCAATGGAATTGCCATCTAAATTGATGAATGTGTAGCTGTACTGAGGAAAGATGTTCTTTGTTTTTCTGCCCCTTTCAAGGTGAATCTAATAATAGAATCTTGTTCAAAACTATAGGTCAAGAAAGAATATTAAAAATATTTTAAAATTAAGCAAAATGAATGTAATAAAATGAGAACCAAATACATTTGTGAATGATTACAATATGAATGAAAGACTGAAAACAATTATTTATTTTTGAAAAATTCTTGCTTCATAAATCTGTACCTTTTATATGAGTTTAATGAGGAGTATGGGCTGGAAAAATATTTTAGTTGCAGAACTTATTTAGCATGTGCAAAGCCCTTAGTTCAATCTCTAATATGAAACATACAAACAAAGTAAAAAACAAGCAAATATTTTTAAGGAGATTTGCATCCTCATATCATAATAATTGGAAAACGACTTACAAATGCAAAGATGATTTCTCACTCATATTTCAATAAGAACAATTTCTTTAGGAAAATTGTTGTGACACAAGACCATCATAAGAGGAGGAAAAGATCATGACATCAAAATAAATGAGAGACTGATTGAGATGGGGAGGGGATATGATGGAGAATGGAATTTCAAAGGGGAAGATGGGGGAGGGAGGGTATTGCCATGTTTGTTTTTTTTTTTATAATCATCAAAGATGTTAATAAAAATTGAGAAAAAATAAATTAAGTTTTACACAAAAGGTAGATATGTTTAAAATCTTGTATATACTTACCTGAACATTATACATATATATCCATGAATGCATTTTTCATTTGATACTGATCTCATCTCCAAAATATAATATTTTGAATATATAATTCTTCATAATTTTGAAATATATGAATATATATGTAATACCATACACTTCTGATCACAAGTATTTTAGAGTGATATTCAACTTATTGTATATGCAAATGTCAGGAAGTAACTTGGTTTTGGCACAGGTTTTTAATATGAAAATGGAAACATATACACATAATATAAAATCAATGTTGTTGAATAGCTTTATATTTAATTACTTGCTTTCATATTTACATTGAAGTTGGCATTATACATCATAAATCAAATAAAAGGCACATGAATATTTTTGTTTTTAATTAGAAATTAAACACTTGGCATGGAGAGATGGCTTGAGAGTTAAGCCTGAAAAGCCTAAGGACCCAGGTTTGATTTCCCAGCATCCACATAAAGCCAGATGCACAAGGTGGAGAATCCATCTGGAATTCATTTGCAGTGGCTAGAGTTCCTGGTGTGACTATTCTCTCTCCCTTTCTCTCTCTCTCTCTCTCTCTCTCTCTCTCTCCCCCCCTTCTCTCTCTCAAATAAATAATAAATATGCAAATAGAAAAAATAAACACCACAGGAAAGCATCACGGTGTAGTTTTTAAGAGGTGTATATTGAAATCTTGTTTTGCCACGTTATGAGATGCTAACCAGCCAACTGGAAGTCTATGAGTAAATAATGAATGTGTTATTGCAATTGCATCATGTAATTATGTTCAATTTAAAAGGAAATTTAATATTCTTATATATAAAGTTGAATTATTAATAATGAGAAAAAGGTCAAAAACTTGCCATGTTTCTATGTGAGTTTCTAAGGTTCTTTCTTTTTTTTAATGTGTGTGTGTGTACATTTGTACCTTTCTTTACGTGTCTGTGTGTATATGCCAGGCAACAGTATGGGGTATGATAGACTTTAAAGTGAACATAAGTGAACAGCACAATTATATGCTTATTCAACTAATGCCAAGGCACTACTTTAACTTTCAATAGATATTTGACTTCTCACTAGTAAATGGCACCAAGTTTAAAAGGGTAGGTACATGTGTATACTGAGAGATGCACGTATGTTAGTATTTATAACCTTACTATTATTGAGAAAGTAATGCATATTTGTCCATTTGTAAAAGTTAGGTCATTGACAATATTAATTGCAGAAAAACAATTGTTATTTATGATCCTAATAGTCTCATCTTACAATATTTGCTAAAAATGAAAGCACTTTTGTAATGGTATAACTTTCATATAATATGTTACATGCTACAAATAACTATTCCTTTTATTTTGTATCAAGTAGTATATGCAGGAAAAGTATTTTAAATGTGATTTCTACATTTTAATTTAAATTTTTATGCTTCTAAAACCTCCAAGGGAAACTGAAAGTTTTAGAGTGCAGGATTTAATTATGCATAATGTCATTTTAAAATATTAATTAAAATATTAGGCTGTATCAATGGAAGTTTTATAGATACAATCAATTGAATCAATCTTTAAAAAGATTATGCAGCAAATATGCATGTGAAATGATAAGACTATCATTTGAAATTCTTTATTAACTTAGGGAAATCCACACATTTTACTTTCCAATTAAATGTCATACATATAGACAAGCCTTAGGCCATGATCTCCTTAGCAGCTCATCCCACTTAGAATAGCAAGAAAACAGAGAGACTGCTCATTCTCTTCCATGTCTCTTGTACACATTAGAGATATTACTACCATGACAGGATCCCTATCTTGTCTTTTACATATTCATTATTATAACTGCAAACAGAGTCTATCCTTGTGAAAATTTGCATAAAATCTTAATTTTTATAGCACAGGTCCCAAATGTTCCTAGTATTCTGTATTTAGATGGGAAATTCTTCTATAATTTTCTTTTTAAAAAGTGTTTATTGTGAATATTACATCATAGAATAATGATATTGAAAGAAAACAAAATATTTATAATATATATGCATATGTATATGTATTATACAAAAACTTATATAAGCTAATATAGTGAGCTAATGATAACTGTTGTCAAGTACTACATGTTTCTTATGAAATGATACATGCATTATTTAATAACATAATCATTTTGCACAAAATAATTCTAAACCTGCTCTTCTTTCATTGAAAGAATATGAAAATTGAAGGTGATCACTAACACAGATTACCTTTGATTATCAACATATAAAATATGAAGACATTGACTGTTGAAATGTCCTCTATCTCCCACAAAAGGAGCACTTCCCATTCATGACAGAATTCTTATATGGTAGAAACTTAGGCATCATGTTTCTAAAAGAATACAAGGAATTATTGCTACATGGCAGAGAAATGCTGTGAGAAGAAATTGGTCAGAAGTGTTAGTATCAAAAATGTTTTTGTCCCTGACCAGTTGGAACTTCCAGTTGTGGGAGCCTTTTTCCCTTGGCTGGGCCTGAGCTGGCTGATCCCAGGCCAGTGTTCAGCCTGGAGGGCCCCCAGCCCTTACTCTCCACGTGGGCTCCTTTATCCCCTCCAGCTCTCCAAATGGCAGGAGCTCCTTGAACTTTCTTTTCTCTTTTCTTTCCATGTTTTTTGTTCCAGTCCCTCCGTGTGGGATCTTTAGCCATGTGGGTGCCTTTCCTTGGCTCTGTTCTTACCTCAATAAATGAAATAATTTAAGAATTATCCTTCGAAGTCTTCTTTTTTTTTTTTTTTTTTAATTCAAGTCTTTGATTAAAATTTGAAACGAACCTAGGGGTTGGGGTCCAAGGACTTTCCTTGAACCACTGGCACCCCCATTACAGTTGGAGCCCAACATAGGGCCAATCTTGAGAAGAAAAAATATGGTTACTATATTCTGGGAGAAAATGGGAAGCACTTTTTCCAGATGAGAGCACAACTTGGAGTATTTCTACTGCTTCTCTCCATTTTCTGGAAACTGGCTTGCTTCTTCCTGCTGGGGGATAAGATCACTATCTCTGGTTAAGTTTAGGGGAATGAATGGCATTGACATTGACCAGGAAGGTAGATAGGCCTCCTTTTTGGACTGGTCACCTTTCCCCATTTGTCTTCTCAGCCTGACCTCCTCCACCCTGCTAAGATTGGACCCCTACTGAAATGAGCTATCATCTGAGGCCAAAGTGGGAGAGCACCAAGCGAGGCTCTTTCATCAGGGGTAGAACTTTTGAAGGGAGATGCACTTGGTTAAACTTCTCCCACCCTCAGGCAAAGCTTGTCTGGAGCTTGGGAGTTGGTTCTGCTGAGCACAGTGGAAGGGGCCTCATGGGCACATGGATGCTCTGGCACAAAGACCCTGGCCTGAGTGTATTCTATTTTGTTTTCTTTTTCCATTATAAGCCACTGTGCCACAAGACATGTGGCTGCTTGTAGCAGTGGAAGGATGGAGCTCAGACTCCTGCTCTATGTTCACCACTCCCAGGGCACAAGCCTCTGCCCAATTCGACTGGAGACTTGAGGATGCATCTCCAGGGATCCACCAGTCTGAGAATGGGTTTCTATCTACCTAAATGAGGCACTGAAAATGTCACAGCCAAGCCCCTAGCCTAGGCCCTTGACTGTTAATGTCTTTTCAACAGGCCTGAGTCCCAACCACACGCTTCCTCCCCTCTATGGAGCTGAGGCCTTGGGCTGTGACAACTAGATGCCTGAGAACTTGTTATCTCTCAGGATATCAGAGACACAATGGGAAAGACACACTTGATGATGCTCACTAAGTGCTGTGATTTTCTGCTAAATTGTTCTATGGCAAATATTTATTTTTATAACTATATATCATTTATTCATACAGATATTATAAACAATAAAATTAGCTAAGCATGGTGGGACAGGCCTATTATCCAGGTTACTTGGGAAGCTGAGAAAGGAGGACCTCCATTCCAAGGTTCCAATGCGATAGCCTGACCCCACATTCCAAAACTATGTGACTTTTAGATTACTTGGTAAAAATAAGTATATAACTTTAATTTGAACAGTTCATGATATATTCTCTTTTGTTTAGGTTTTAAACAAATAAATGTTTTGTATAGACACCTTTTGGCTTATTTACTAATTCAAACAGTCTAACATAGCTCTCCTAAATTTTTTGTTAGCATTTGATTAATTTAAAATTTCCTTTTGGCTTTTTTCTTTAAAAGTCAGCATTAACTAGGGCCTAGAGTAAGCTACAATTTTATATAAAGAGGTCATAATTTGTTACATGGTATCATAAGTATAATTACTGAGTTCATGTTCTATGGAGACTATTTTACATTCAAGCCATGATGTATATGGTACAGCAATTCTTGTGATGACTCTAGTCAGTGGAAATTCTAGTACCATGCAGGAAAGGTAGGCCACGTTTATTTAACAAATAGAAAGGTAAAACTGATGACTAATGGTATTATAAATTATTTTTATGAAAATACTGATAAGAATGGCTGGAGAGATGGCTCAACAGTTAAGGTGCTTGCCTGAAAAGCCTAACTACTCAAGTTCAATCCCCCACCACCCACATAGAGCCAGATGAGCAAGGTGGTGCATGCATCTGGAGTTCATTTTTAGTGGCTAGAGGCCATAACATGTGAATTTCTTGCTCTGTCTTATATGTGTGTGTGTGTGTGTATGTGTGTGTGTGTGTATGTGTGTGTGTGTGTATATGTGTGTGTGTGTGTGTGTGTGTGTGTGTGTGTGTGTATACAGCTGATAAGGAACTGTGACTATAGCTCAGTTGGCAATATGCTTGTCTAGTATTCTGAAAGACCTGTATTCTTTTCCTAGCATTACATAACCTGGTGTGGTGACACAAGCCTATACTTAAGTACTCTAGATGTAGAGGTGGGAGGATTAGAAGTTCAAAGGTTGGAGAAGGATTAACCAAAATTCAAGATGTGAAGATTAAGCCATATGGAAACCTACTCATTTGGATAATGGTGCACCCAGAAGTCATAGGTTGTTACTAGAAAAAATTTAGTGCCAAATATGGCAAAACCTCCACTGAGTTTTTGGCCAGGGAAATACCTTATGCCCACAAAATATTACAGGATACTGCTGGAGCTCTTGATTTCCTACCAGAAATAGATAGTAAAATCCTGTTACTGAAGACTCCACATGATTGGGCTGCAAGGTCTCTGAAAAGTCTTGCTGAAACTGAGCTGAAATACCTTCTCCATGTAAACCAGCTGATAGGAAGCTGGAAAAAGCTAAGTTGAATGCAGCTCTATGGAAGAGAGATGTCATCAGTGGTAAGAAACAACAGAGGACAAAGCAAGCCTTAAGTTTGGTCAGCCAGGCTTCATAGAAGGGAATACGTGCCTAGCACTGAAAACTTAGTCAAAAACCTATGCTGGGGTAGGCCATGAGCCCTAGGAGTGTAACGTCTGCTGTTGTCTGGATAAAAGCATATATTATGCTCAGCACACTGCCCTGTTAGCACTTTTCTTAACATTCATACACATTTATTAATGCTACTTTCACTTTTGATTACAGGAGTTTCTCTTTTCAGATGATGGTGACCACTGGGAGGACTCAAAAAAATATCATATTGCTGAGAAGTGATGGAGGAGTGCTCAGCACTGAGACATCTTTATCACACCTTCCAAGGCTCAGGGTCTATTGCAGAAGATGTGGTGAAAGAATGTAAGAGCTGAAGAGAGGGTAGAGCTGCTTATAATGCAATTTTCCAGGCACAAAATGGCCTGGATATCCATGACTTCACAGTGCCTGATCCTACTTACACAATATCCTCAGAATAGGAGGAAAAAAATTTAAGAAATCAAAATAAAATACTAGTTTAGCAGAAGTGAGAATATGATGGAGGGTGGATTTGTAAAGGGGAAAGTGGGGTTGTGGTGGAAATTATCATGATTTCTTGTGTATAATTATGGAAGCTGTCTACACAAATGTTAAAAAGAGGGCTGGAGAAATGGCTTAGTGGTTAAGCTCTTGCCTGTGAAGCCTAAGGACCCCGGTATGAGGCTCGATTCCCCAGGACCCACGTTAGCCAGATGTGCAAGGGGGCGCAGGAGTCTAGAGTTTGTTTGCAGTGGCTGGAGGCCCTGGCTGCCCATTTTCTCTCTTTGCCTCTTTCTCTGTCACTTTCAAATAAACAAACAAAAAATAATTTTTAAAAAATGTTAAAAAGAGAAATAAAAATTTAAGTCAGGTTTGGAGAGATGGATCATGGGTTGGAGATGATTTTGTTTCCTGGTGCCCACATAATACTAGATGCCCAGGGTGGAGCATGCATCTGTAGTTTGTTCACAGGAGTAGGAGCACCTGGCCCACCAATACACCAATTCATTCTCTCTCTCTCTCTTAAACAATAAAAGATTTGTAAAGTATATTGTCAGAAGACAGGTAAGATCAGACTCCAAGAAAATCTCAGAACAAAGTGAGTTTATCTAGAGACAAACAATGATTGGAATGAGTGTTTGCTCTGGAGTCAGTCCTGTGGCAGCTCAGGGGCTGTTGAGATTCCCTTGAAATACTCAAAGTACAGGGGAAAAGGACAGTATTTCCCAAGGTGTATTATCTAAAGAGGACCACAGTGAAACCACAGCTCAAAGGGACTACCATGTGAAAATGATAAGTGGAAAATAAGTCTGTAATTTTCAATCTTGTTGCTTTTTGATGGTGGAGAGTAAACCTCAAATCCCTATCCAAGCTCTTAGGATGCATGTTTACTTTCATTAACCGACAATAGATTGAAGGTGATGAGGTTCTCTTCTCCTAGTGTACCCATATACTCAATGTCTCATGTAGTGGGAATTCAAAGACAAAGCATAAAAAGAACAAGTCACAACTATAGATGACAAGAATGTGCAATAATAATCCATGTGTGGTCTTGTAGGGAAATGAACAAAAACACTACCATATAGATATATTTAACATACTTGATTATAGTGAAGGTTTTAAAAATAATTAAATCTTAGCCAGTAGATATCAAGTAATAATGAAATAAATGTAAATATTATATTGAAATTCAAATTCTAAGTAAAATATTCTTTTAGACATGGAAAATAAATAGTGAACCAGTGTCAGGAATGAGAAAGTTACATTGAAAAACATGTAAAGACCAATAAATACTTTGTGAGAGACATAAATGACAGTTGAAAATATATAAAATATATCTAACAGAATTTTGAAAAAATAAGTACTCAACATTATTTGAAAAGAGGAATGAATTTCAATGATTATATTCATCCAATTAATATGAAATTCCAAATCAGAGATTATTAAAAAAAAAAAACAACAAGAAAAAGATTTCCATTGAGGGAACAATGAATGATTTTAGTGATACATGTTTTATTGAAAACTGAGGCTTTAAGACAATGGAACAATTAATTGTCTTCTGTTTTGAAACAGTATAACTATTAACCAAAAATCTTATCCAGGAACATTTTTAAACTAATGGAAACATTGAAAATAATTTTTTATAAAATAACGGTTTTTTAAAAGATCATTATTAAAGAAATTCTAAAACATGTAAACAAATTACTTAGGAGGAAATTGATATTAGAAAGGACTGTGATGTACTAACAGATGAAAGCAACCAAGAATTTTCAGGTAAGATGGTGGCATAGGAGCCATGCCAAACCAGCCCAGTGAGGGATTTAACCAAAACTATAGCAAAATACACTCTTCTTCTAAAAAGTGAAGGAGGATAGATGATTCTTAGACACAGCAGAGAAACATGAGAGACTAAGATCCACCAGAATGGAGGAAAGTGGCCAGATTCCCACTGAAGCACTTGAAACCCACTGATCTGCCTGATCCCCACAACTGCCTGCTACAACCCCACCAGGTATGCCAAGCAGAAGCAGCAGTAGAGGGCAAATAAGGGGATTTTCCAATCTCATCAGCCTCCCTGCAAAGTCAAGAAATCTGAAAGAAAGACAACTGAGATCAACTAAGGAGCTACTGAAAGGGGTACAGGCAGGATTGTATGAGCAACTCCAGTGTTTCTGCACTCTCCCATCCCCCAACCATCAGAACCATGAACCGCTGGCATTCAGTCCCCCATGACAGCTCATCCAGCACAGCTGATCAGAACTCCACCTCCACAGCACAACACAGAGGGACCAAAGTGGGAACTCAGCATTAGTGAGGTTGGAAGCCATCCTAAAATGTAGTGAGGCCAAAGGTTCATAGGTCTGCATTGGAAGAGCAAATCTCTTTATATATAAAGCAACAGACATCCTTAGATATTTTGGCTTTATAAGACTATATGCTTGTTTTAATCCTCACAGTCACATACCCTGTGCTTGTTTTTTTTTTTGTTTTTTTTTTTTTGCTTTTTCGAGGTAGGGTCTCACTCTGGTCCAGGCTGACCTGGAATTAACTCTGTAGTCTCAGGGTGGCCTTGTACTCAAGGCGATCCTCCTACCTCTGCCTCCCGAGTGCTGGGATTAAAGGCGTGCGCCACCACGCCCGGCACCTGTGCTTGTTTTTATTAAAGGTGTATATTGCTCAGTTGAAGTTGAGAATTTGCCAGTAAATTGTTCCACTGGAATACTTGCTTAGCAAGCAAATTCAAAACCTACAATTACTTCTGCTGTTGGATTGGGGTACAAGAGCTACATTTGGCACCTTAAACTCATATCCTGAAAGTATATAAAGGTGGACCACCACATCTACGCATACTGCAGATAAGTGGAAAATCCAAGGGTCAAATCAACTCAGGATGTAAAAGTCACTACATTATAATACAAGAAACACAAAGAATCAAAACAATACAATCCTACCCGAAATTATAAATACATCAGAAATGATCACCAGTGAGACTGTTTTAGATGATGTGTCTGACAAAGGTTTAAAAAATAATTTTATTATACTCAAAGAAGAAATGAATCAAAGCAGAAAATGAAGGAATTAAAGAAGAAAACAAACAACTGAAAGAGAACACAGGAGACCAGTTTAAGGAAACAAGGAGATCATTACAAGACATGAGTATGGAAGCAGAAATACTGAAGAAAAAACAGGCTGAAATTCTAGCTCTAAAGAACACAGTCAAATAAAACACTCTGTGGAAAGTCTCACCAGTAGAATGAATGAAGGAGAGAACAAAATACCTAAAGTAGAAAAATAGTTGATAGACCTAATACAGTTCAACAAAGACAAAGACAAGCTAATAAGAATGGGAATTTCAAGATATCTGGTACGCTATGAAAAGATCAAACATAAGAATTCATGGTATATATAGTAGAAGGAGAAGAATTTCAACAAAGTCACAGAAGAAAAATCCCCCCCAATTTGGAAAGAAGTGTCAATGCATATACAAGAAGCTTTTAGAAAATCAAACAGATAAAACCTGAAAGAACCTCTTCTTGCCATGCTATAATTAAACTACTAAACACACAAAGCAAAGAAAATATATTGAAAGAAGTTAGAAAAATAAAGCAAGTCACCTACAAACGCAAGCCCATCAAAATAACAGCTGATTACTCAAGACAAACTTTTAAAGCCAGAAGGGCTTGAAATGAAGTATTCCATGTTCTAAAAGATAACAACTGTCAACCAAGATTACTTTAACCTGCAAAGGTATCTATCCAAATTGATGGAGATATCAGGACATTCCACAAACAGAACAGGCTAAAGGAATTTATGACAACTACACCAGCTCTAAAGAAAATACTTGAAGGAATCCTTCATGCTGAAAAGAAAGCAAAACACACACAGGAGAAAATAGGAAAAATTAAACAGATATAATTAACAGTTAACAAAAGCAAATGAAGGGAAAATAGGAAGCACTACAAAATAAGAAGGATAGTGAGAATAAATACATACCTTTAAATTATAACTCTTAATATCAATGGCATCAATACCCCAACCAAAAGACACAGACTTGCAGACTGGATCAAAAGTCAGGATCCTGTAATTTGTCACCTTTAGGAAACTTATCATTCAATATAAGATAGACACTGTCTTAGTGTGAAAGATGGAAAATGGTATTTCAAGCAAATGGGCCCAGGAAACAAGCAAGGATTGCTATCCTAGTATCTGACAGGATAGACTTCAAACTAACATTAGTGAGGAAAGATAAGTAAGGTCATTTTATACTGATTAGAGGAACATTCCAGTAGGAAGACATTACAATCCTAAACATATATGTACCCATCATGGGGGCTCCCAATATCATCAACAAATACTATTAGACTTTACCCACCCTTACCTCCCTACCTACCTCCTAATCAAAGCTGCCCCCTCCACACTCATGTTACATGGACCAAAAGAATCCCAACATGATAAATTACCCTGACCAGGACCTTCTCCATCCGACCCCTAACTGACAATCACACAACAACTATGTGAGCTCCTGCCCAGCCTAGCCTCCACCACTGCACTGAATTCTATTGTCCAAGATGGCATTGCCCCAACAGCCTCCTGAGCTGCCAACCCTCCCTGAAAAAACAAGCAAAAAAAAAAAAAGGCAGATTAACTAAAACCTATGGTGAGTTGTGATTTTTTTTTTTTTTTTGTGAACAATGCCATACTTTGTTACCTGATATCATAAATATGATTACCAAGTTTATGTTCTAGGTGAACTTCAACTTACATAGATGATTACTAAAATCAAGAAAATTCTCTCTGAGATAGTGACTCATAATTTGCCAGGTATGTTAAAAAAGATTGTAATGTCCTGTTACTTAAAAGGAGGAGGCAACTGGCCAGAATTCTAGGCCAGCCTGCCTCAAGACAGAAACAAATTTTGCCTAAGTTACTCCTAATAAAAGCATTCCCAAGTGTGTTAGAGGTATTTGCCGGGTTCTGCCAGTGGGGGCAGGTAGTGCTGAGAGAAGGACAAGGCCTGCTGGTTCCTCCCAAGGGGTTAAGGAGGAAGATGAGTGTCGGAACGACTCAGAAACCTATTCTAGCCACCGGAGAAAAACTACACTGAGTTGGGAGTCTTTTTGAAGCAGGAACTCACTTTATTGTTATGAGCAATTGCCTATATACTGTTGGGGACAAAGGCAGGGATTTTAGGACTGTAAGGACCAATAGCAAACTGTCACTATTGATATGATAATTTCAACTCCTGCGCAGAAGTGGCAGGCAAGAAGCCATTAGGCACTTGCTGAGTCATAGCTGGCCAGAGACAGGTTGCCAAACTTTAGCTAGGCTCGTGAAGTTCACTAGGCTTCAAGCCTGGGCATTTCAGGGCCCAACAGGTATTGATAAAGATTATCCCCAAAATGATTGCAATGTTTTGCCTATGTTCATAGACTTACAACTTAAAACAGTGTATTTTATGGAGTTTATCAATAGGAGGTATCTCAAATCAATGGGTTATATAAAATCTATAGGTGTACATACTGGTATTACAAAGTAAATCTGCTTGTTAGGTAGAGATTTTTGATGACATAAAATGGTTTTAATCTAGACTACTTGTTTGTCAGCGAGTAATAGGATTAATCAATTTGGTGTAATTTCTCTTAATACTCTTATTAAAAAGATGGTTAAGTATGGGGTGAGATGAGTTGATTGAAGGAATTAGGAAAGAAGTTTTCAATGTTGGACATAGAATGCTCATTGAAAGTACTTTTTGAAGACTGGAGAGATGGCTTAGCAGTTAAGACATTTGCCTGCAAAGCCAAAGGATCCTGGTTCAATTCTCCAGGATGAACATAAGCCAGATGCACATGGGTGCATGCATCTGGAGTTTGTTTGCAGTGGCTAGAGGCCCTGGAACTCCCATTCTCTCTCTCTCTCTCTCCCCCCCCTCCCTCCCTCTTTCTCTCAAATGCATACATAAATAATTTTTTAAAGTGCTTTTTGAGTGGTACTTAGATCAGAATGCTAAAATATGTGGATGAAGGTGTGCTTATGTAGGAAACATATAGGAGATCTAAAAAAAGAATTCTTTTACTGCCTAAAATAAATTTCCTTTTATAAGGAAGAGAAAGCTAATTTCCAGGCTAAACCTGAACACCATGCCTAAAGTTAAATATTTTTGAACTGTTTACAGACTCTAAAGGATGCTCTAAAAATTTTATGTAGGGATATAGACTTAATCTAAATTAGGCTTACATTAGACATAGGTGATGTTCTATGCTAGATAGGTCACAAAATCATAAACACAGGTGTAATTGACATTCTTTGAAGGCTTAACTAGATTAGCCATAGACAAGATCTGATCACCTTGTGTATTACAAATGAGTAAAATAAATTTCCTATGTAAAAACAAACAACTTCAGAGTAAGACAAGGAATGTCAGGATGCTTAGCTCTATATCTGTTATTTCTTTTTACTCTTCCTTACAGTTATAAGCTATTTAAATTCAAGGCAAGCTGGACTCCGGAGAAAAGAATGTGTCCCCTTTATCTCAGACCCCATGCAAGTTTAAGCCATATGTCCCCCATACCCTATCCAGAGACAAGATGGCCAGTTGTCTCTTACAAGGAAAAGGGAATGACAAACAGCATATGATTCTGGTTCTCCTTATACTTCTTCTCTTTCAAACACTTAAAATCACATCTATTTGATGAAAGTTCTCAATAAATAAAGAGGTTAAATAGGTAAACTGAGTCAAGGTATTTGATCAGTTTACAAACTCCTTTCATAAAACAAGCATTAGGCTTACTGAACATTCATATCAAGGTAAAAACATATGATAAAAAAAATCAAGTCATGAAACTTGCTCAGGGAACGTCATTTCATTGGATAAAATCTAAAACATGTTTATCTGATGCCAAGGTTTTTATCAGAGAAGCTGAGTCTTATCTTAAGGCCTCACCCATTAACAGCTCACTGATACTAATTTGTGATGGTTTAAGGGTTAGAAAAACTTGATTTAAGACTCTTGTAAAATAAGTTAGGTTAATCAAGGTTTTAACTATTGGAGAAACTGAGTCTTAAGATAAAGGTTGGCATATAAGTTTTTAAGTTCCACAGATGAGGTACTCATACCGAAAGACATTGTGAAATTAAAGGTACCTTCTATTTTATTATAACTCTATTGAACAGTCATCAGTAGGCTAAATCCTTTAGGTTGAAGTGATTTAATTTCAGTCACTATCACCTTTAATCTCCTGTTAGGAAAAATATGTTGGGATAGCTTGCTTAAGCTTTATCAAATTTAAGTCATAACATAAAACATAAAATTGTTTTACGTTAATAAAAATTTCTATGGTACCTAAAAACAATGGCTATCAAGATAAAACTAAAATCATTGGTTTTCAAATGGTGTTGTTCCTTTCAAAACAGATTTCTCGGGCTGGAGAGATGGCTTAGTGGTTAAGCGCTTGTCTATGAAGCCTAAGGACCCAGGTTCGAGGCTCAGTTCCCCAGGTCCCACGTTAGCCAGATGCACAAGGGGGTGCACGCATCTGGAGTTCGTTTGCAGAGGCTGGAAGCCCTGGCATGCCCATCCTCTCTCTCTCTCCCTCTATCTGTCTTTCTCTCTGCGTCTGTCACTCTCAAATAAATAAATAAATAAAATTTATAATAAATAAATAAATAAATAAAACAGATTTCTCAAGTGTTATATCACAGCTTAGTAGTTTTGGCTCAACAAAGACAAGTTCCTGCTCTACTGTATTTAAAGTGACTGTCTCATTTCTGGCACCTCAAGTCCAGGGCTTATAACAAAATTAACTTTTAAGATATATTCCCTACTTTTGGGGACAGCCTCATGCTCAAACAATGGTCCTCATCTGAGAAAAATAATTTCAAGCTCTGTGGTTCTGTTTTCAAAGTTCCCTGGGTAATTAGTACCTACACAGGTATTTGAACTAATCAAAGAAACAAGACCTTAAGACATGTTGTCCCTATCTCTAATAGTTCTAATTCTATAATAAGGAATAACAACCATAGATGTCAAATCTAGAATATATATAAATGACTCTGACTAACAGTCTCTTAATTCAAAAGACTTCCTTATACTGGGAACAACAGTGAATCTCTTCTAACTTATGCCAGGACATCCTTAAGTAAGTTTTGAGCCCAAAAATATATTTGTACATCCTTTAATGGCACCCAGTGGCTCTATCATACCAACCATTAACCCTGGCTAGCCCCAGGATGAATTTAAAAAGGTAAACTCTGGAAGGCTATTATCAAGGTTATACGATGTGTATATGTTCCTGATAACTCTGCTAATATCGCATCTGTTTTACAAGCTATTTGGAAGCAGATTCAGACCATATCAAACACTACTCTGCCATTAGATGAGCAGTTCTGGAAAAAAATCTCAGCCATCCCATGCGTAGATGGTCCTGAGACAATCCAACTCCTTCTACCTGGGTTCCCTCAAATGCTTCCAAAGGCCCAGAAGTCTACAATAAAGATAGCCCTGAAGCTGACCAGTTTGCTGTTTCTCACTTCTCATTAACTCCTTACTGTTATTCTTTCTCCCAATGTTTCATTCCAAGACTATCTTCTTACACCCCATCAATATACTTCCAAGGTACTTTAGAGTAGTTCCTCTCTCTGGGAAAGACTATAACTGCCACAACTTCATGCCCATTTCAGCAGGAAATAGTTAAGGATCTGATTCATCGCTCCCTTGTACTCTAATGGCAGCTAGAGTGTCTTCTCATGAGAGGGAGAAATAAAGGGGGTTGAGTTTGGGTGACTGGAACCATGAAGGTAAAAAGGGCAGGAAAGTTTTTCTAATCTCTTGCCCAGTTCCAAAGAACCGTTTTTCCACAAACAGTCAGGATCCCTTCTTGAAGGGAGGTCAAAAGCTGGAGGAAACCCTCTCTGGCTTTATATTAAGGACAAAGACAAACCTAGAAAGAAAAATTCCCAACCCCCTCAAGGAGGCCAGAGGGGCCCAGACCTCCACCCACCTGCACTGCTGCCATCGTGTGCACTGCTGCCGTCATATGTGCCATGTCCCTGGCTCTGCAAAGGACAGGCCTCGCCCTCTTTGATGCCAGTCAAGGTATGTTCCTTTGCCCAGTTCCAAGCTGACCAGAGCTGAATGTTACCTCAATATTTCCATAATCAGAACCACTTATGACAAGACACCCAGTCTCCTATGGTGCAAAAACTACCCCATGCTTAAGTGTTTTTTCTCCCACTTGTTGTTCTCCAGTCTTGATTACTCAATAGGGATATCTCTATGAGGAATAAAAGGCAGCCTACCAGCTCTAGCAGTGCCAAGCAAGTGAGATGTTCATCCCTCTGCTTGTAGGCCTCAGCCTGATGCTGTCCCTGGGAGCCTCCAGTGCTGCAGGAGCCGCTCTTACCCAGACCAACCACCTCACAGGTGACTTCTGAAACAAGCTTGACCAGGCCATGTTATCTACAACCAATAGCCTTGAGTCTTTTCAGAGACAATTAAATTCTCTCATGGGTGTGGTTCTCCAAAATCACACAGCCTTAGACCTCATCACTGCTGAACATGGGGACACATGTGTGGTCTTGGGAGAAGAACATTGCTTTTTGAATTTTTTTTTTCAATGAATCAAATGTGGTTGAGAAAATGCTAAAAATCTAAAAAAAAAAAGCTCTGCAAAGAGCTACTTGACCACTACAAACCACCACATGACCCCACCATCTGGTTCTCTGACTCCTTAGTCACTTGGCTTCTCCCCTTCCTTGGCCCCCTCCTTGCTATAGGAACCCTGTTACTTGTTGCCTCATCAAATTTCTCAGACAAAACATAACTAACATTGTTAAAGTTGCTATCAATCAGGTTCTCATACAACATCTATCTCTGTCTGAACATGCAATAGGCTACAAAATGATGATACTGCTCTATTACAAAAAACAAAGCAGGAGTTGTCAGGCATGGTTGGGAGCCCTGGGCCACTAGAGGTTTAAGCAGATCTGAGATGTCAGACATGACAAGGAGCCCTAGACCCCAGAGGTGGCAACAAGCCTAGACCCCAATAATATTGAGTTGAGACCAGCAGACTCCCTCCTCATAGAGGTTGTATCAGGCCTAGATCTTGCCTCGAGACTGGCAGGAGTGAGGCTACTCCCTCTCCCCAGCCAAGGGCACCTGGACATCATGAAAAGACTTAGATTTCACTTAACCCAAAGCCTTGTGACCTCTTGCTGTTGGCCCCTGTATGTTAATAAGGTATCAGCCAGCAGCCTTCTCACATCCAATCCCTCTATGACCAGTACTTTATACATTTTCCCACCACTGCTTAGACCATGTGACCTTTTCCTGCTCACCAGTGAAGTCCCACACACCATTACAACAGATATCAAAGAAATTCAGAAAATCATAAGGACATACTTTAAGAACATATGTGCCTCTAAGTTTGAAAACCTGAAAAAATGGATGATTTTCTTGATTTATATAACCTGCCAAAATTAAATCAAGATGAAATAAATCATTTAAAAAGACCTGCAACAAGTATAGAGACCCAAACAGTTATAAAAAGTCTCCTAACTATAAAAAATTCCAGGCCCAGATGGATTCACTGGTGAATTTTACCAGCCATGGAAGAACTAACAACACTGTTTCTCAAACTTTTCCATAAATTAGAAAAGTAAGGAATTCTACTGAACTCCTTCTATGAAGCCAGCATCACCCTGATACCAAAACAAGACAAAGACAGAACAAAAAAAAAAAAAAAAAAAAAAGAAGGAAAATTACAGACCAATCTCCCTCATAGATGAAAAAATTCTGAACAAAATATTGGCAAACAGAATGCAAAAATATATTAGAAGGATTATTCACCTGACCAAGTTGCCTTTATGCCAGGGATGCAGATATGGCTCAACATATGCAAATCAATAAATGTAATACAGCAAATAAATGGACTTAAGGGCAAAAATCACATGATCATCTCAATAGATTCAGAAAAGGCATTCAGCAAAATTCAGCATCCCTTCATGGTAAAAGTATTATAGAAACTTGGAATAGAGGGAACATATCTCAACAAAATAGAAGCTATTTATCAGAAACTTACAGCCAACATGATACTAAAAAGGAAAAACTTGAAGCTTTTCCACTAAATTCAGGAACAATTCAAGGGTGTTCACCATCCCTAATTTTATTTAATATAGTATTGGATGTCTTAGCTATAGCAATAAGACAAGAGACTCATAAAAGGGATACAAATTGGAAATGAAAAGAACAAATTGTCATTATTTGCAGATGATATGATTTTACACATAAAAGACCCTAAAGACTCTACCAGAAAACTGTTAGCACTGACACTTTCAGAAATGTAGCAGGATATAAAATAAACACACAGAAGTCAGTAGTTTTCCAATAGATTAACAACAATCAGACAGAGGATGAAATCAGGGAATCTCCCATTCACAATAAGTTCAAATAATAATAATAATAATAATAATAATAATAATAAATATACCTTCAAATAAACTTAGCTAAAGAAGTGAAGGATATCTACAATGAGAACTTTAAAGCACTCAAGCAAGAAATTGTAGAATACATTAGGAAATGGAAAGACATCCCATGTTCCTGGATTGGAAGAATTAATATTGTGAAAATGTCAATCTTACCAAAAGCAATCTACATGTTTAATGCAATCCTCATTAAAATCCAACGGCATTTTTCACAGAAATAGGAAAAAGAGTTCTGAAGCACATAAGCATATTGAAGCATTAAAATCCTTGAATAGCCAAAAAAAAATTGAGCACCAAAAATAAGTCTGGTGCTATCACCATATCTGATTTTGAGCTATATTACAAAGTCATAGTAACAAAAACACCATGGTATTGGTAAAAAGACAGACATGTGTATCAATGGAGCAGAATAATGCAACCAGATGTCAATCCAGGCAATCTGATTTTTGACAAAAATGCCAAAAATATTCATTGGAGAAAATCCTCTTCAACAAGTGATGCTGGGAAAATTGGAAAATAGATCCTTGTCTTTCTCCATGCACAAGAATCAAATCCAAGTGCATCAGGGACCTTAATATCAGACCTGAACCTCTGAAATTGTTAGAGGGAAAGGTAGGGGCAACCCTTTTACATATTGACATAGGCAAAAACTTTCTGAATATACCCCAGTTGTTCAACAAATAAAACCAATAATCAACCACTGGGATCTCATTAAAATACAAAGCTTTTATACAGCAAAGGACACTAAATAGAGCAGAGAGACAGCATACAAAATGGGAGAAAGTCTTTGCCAGCTACACATCTGACATAGGATTAATATCCAAAATATACAAACAACTCAAAAAAACAGTACAATAATAAATCGAACAACCAAATAAAAAATGGTCTATAGACCTAAATAGAGGGTTCTCATAGGAAGAAATATAGATGGTATATAAACATATAAAAAAGTCTTCTACATCAGTAGCCATCAGGGAAATGCAAATTAAAACTACTTTGAGATTCTGTCTCAGTCCAGTCAGAATGGCTGCCATCAAGAAAACAAATGGGGACTAGAGAGGTGGCTTAGTTATTAAGTGCAAAGTCAAAGGACCTCTGTTCAATTCCTCAGGACCCATGTAAACCAGATGCACAAGATGGAGCATGCACCTGGAGTTCATTTGCAGTGGCTGGAAGTCCTGATGCTCGCTCTCTCTCTCTCTTTCTCTCTCTCTCTCTCTTTCTCTGTCTCAAATAAGTACATTAAAATATAAAAAATTATTTAAAAAAAAGAAAAAAAATACAAACGGATTGACTTCCAGTCAATATGGTATCCCCCCAGTCTTGCCACATATCACAGAGAAGAAAAGGCAAGATGCTTAGGTGTGTGTGTGGGGGGAGGTGTTTAATGGTTTGCTGATTCTAGTAGGCTTCTGGCAGGAGGGTACAGAGGAGCAAAATAGGCAATCCACTGATGCCCACACTCTTGAATAGCCCACCAGTCTTCCAATCCTGTCAAGCAGACGTCCTAGCCTCAGTTCCAGTAGGAATTCCCTCCTTTACTAATTGCAAGCCAAGTTGACCCAATCTAGCAGGCTAAGTCCTTTGCCTTAGACTTTCCCACCATGGGGCAGACCTCCAAGGGCTTAATCACAGACCCAGTTGCCGTTCCCACCCAACCTGGCTAACACTCATGCACAATCGCTGTTTCTGCCCAGCCTTACAGACCCATGCTTGGTCAATCATCATTCCTGACCAACTTGTGGACCTCTGCGCAGGTGATAGCAGTTTCTGCCCAGCCTTGTATACCCACATACATGATTGCCACCTCCCCCATCCTTTTAGTGCCCCATGTGTGCTATCATCATCCTCCTCACCACTGCCCTCTGGCACCCTTTAGCAGGGACCCAGGATAGCCTTTCTGAACACCATAGGCACTCTCTATCCTATTCACCACTATCCCCCCACCCACACCCCTGGTCAGCAGGCTGGCATATCACAGCCTGGGCTTTCAGAAACATTGCGATGGGCAAACCACAGCAAAAAAGTAGTAGCATGAATAATCAGTTGCAAATAAATCCAGCTAGATTTCCCAGTCCCACAGTGGATCTCTCTAATCAAAACATAGAAGGGACAATAGGATAAGAAAACCAAAATGAAGAAACAAACTATGCAACCCTGGACAAGCAAATAGCATAACTTTGAGAAACTTGACAAAGGACCAATAATTGTATGAATGGGTTGATGACTAGATTAGACTATTAGCAAAGAACCAGGAAGGGTTCCTAAGAGAGTTGAGTGATCTGCAGGAGACTGAAAAATAGAAGACCTCAATAGCAAGCTGGATAAGCTCAATGAAATCATAAAAAAATACAAGGATGAACTTCAAGAAGCATTAAGAAAATCAGAAAATGATGTGAAAAGGGAACTCAACAGAGCACTGGAAACTATATATCAAAAAAGCAGTAGAGGGCTTGAGAGATGGCTTAGCAGTTAAGTGCTTGCCTGTGAAGCCTAAGGACCCCAGTTTGAGGCTACATTCTTCAGGACCCATGTTAGCAAGATGGACAAGGGGAAACAAGCATCTGAAGTTCATTTGCAGTGGCTGGAAGCCCCAGTGTGCCCATTCTCATTCTCTCTCTATCTCTCTCTCTGCCTCTTTCTCTATCTGTCACTCTCAAATAAATAAATAATAATAAAGAAAAAGTCATTTTAAAAAACCAATTGAAAATATGAACCAAATTGAATAAGCTCAAAACTCTACAGAAGCTCTCAAGAACAGGGTCAGCTATTTGGAGGATAGAAATGCAGAACTGGAAGACAAAACAGAAGAAACAGTTCATGAGTCCAAAAGTTTCAACAAGTTCAAAAATTTCTGTTAACAGAACACGTGGGAATGGTCATATACCCCTGAGCATCCCAACATTCAGATCATGGGAATACCAGAAGGGGAAGAAATACTGACCAAAGGCATGGAAAAATTATTCAACAAAATCATCAAAGAAAACTTACCCACTTTCACAAAAGAAAGACCCATCAAGTTACAAGAAATCCAAACAGACCAGACCAAAGCAGAAATTCTCCAAGATATAAGGGCCTGGAGCACTGCAAACTCTAAAAATTTTTGGCTTCCAACCCAAGCTACTCTACCCAGAAAAAGAATTCCTCATAAGATATGGTGATAGAAAAACTTTCCATGATAAAATTCAGATTTACATCTATAGGAACACAAAACCCAACCTACAGAGAGGACTTCAGGGGATGCTCTCCACAGAAGATCCAAATAATCAACCTCAAGTGCCTATGAGAAGCAGATCAAAATAACCAAATGTCAAGAATGTACAAAAAGTACAAAGACCAAGAAAACACCAAATCACATAAACCACCACAATATGGCAGATATTAAATCAAACTTCACAATTATTACCCTAAGTATTAATGGTCTTAATTCACCCATCAAGAGACATAAGCTAACAGGGTAGCTTATTGTCAAGAAACCCACCTCACCAGTAAAGACAGATACCTTTTCAGGGATAAAGGGTAGAAAATGATATTCTAAGAAAATGGAAACAACACATCAAAAGCATTACCCACCTGAATCAAGTAGGCTTCATCCCAGAGATGCAGGGGCAGGACAACATAGGCAAGTCTGTCAATGTAGTACACCACATAAATAAGCTTGAACAAAAAACCCACATGATCATCATGATAGATGCAGAAAAGGGCTTTGAAAAAATACAACATCATTCCATGATAGAAACATTAGAGAGAATAGGCAGCAATGTTCTATATTTCAAAATAACTAAGGCTATATATAAAGCTTCTAAGGCCCCAATAATACTTAATGGGGAGACACAGAAGGATTATCCATTGAGATCAGGAACAATACAGGGGTGTCCATTCTCACCTCTGATCTCCAACATAATACTGGAAGTACTAGCTCAAGCAATAAGGCAGGAGAAAGAAATAAAATGGATACAAATTGGGAAGGAAAAAGTTAAGTTAGCCCTATTTGCAGATGTCAGGATGCTATACATAAGTGACTCGGGAACCAACATTTCAACACCCTTAAAAGTTATTAATTCCTTCAGTAACTAGCAGCACAAAAAATCAATGCACAAAAATCAGTAGCCTTTTATATGCAAAAGACAAAGATACAGAGAAAGAAATGTGACATTGTCCCATTTTCAATAACATCAAATAAAATAAAATACTTCAGAATAACATTATCTACACTGGTGAATAACCTTTATAATGAAAACATAACAACACTCAAGAGAGAAATTGAGGAGGACTTGAGAAAATAGAAACTCCTCCCATGCTCCTGGACAGCAGAATTAACATTGTGAAAATAGCAATCTTACCAAAAGCAGTGTATAGATTTAATGCAATACCAATGAAAATCCCAATATCTTTCTTCAAAGAAATAGAAAAAAATCTCTAAATTCACATGGAATAGCACAAAGACTCTGACATTCAAGTATATCCTCATCAAAAGAAATACCTCTGGAGGTATGACCATACCTGATCTAAAGCTATACTACGAAGCAATAGTAATAAAAAACAACATAGTACTGGCATATAAAAAGGAACATAAACCAATGGAACAGAATTGAGGACTTGGACTTTGGGTCAAGTAACTACAGCTACTTGATATTTAACAAAGGCCTTAACAATGTAGACTGGAAAATAGACAGCAGCTGGATGATTATATGCACAAAAATAAAACTCAATCCACACATCTCACCATGCACAAAATCAACTCATATTGAGTTCTTTGATCCATTTAAAGACCAGAAACTTTAATAGTACTGGGAGAAACTAAAGAAGGTACTTTATATGATATAGGAGTGGGAAAAGACTTCCTAAACAAAACCCCAATAGCTCAGGAAATTAAACAATCACTCAACCATTGGGATCCTAGGAAGCTGAAAAGCTTCTTCACAGATAAGCAAACAATAAGCACAGCCAACAGATTACTCACAGAATTTGGGAAAAAATTTTTTTTTGCCAGATACACATTAGACAGAGGCCTAACTTCTAGAAACTAATGCAGTAATCTAAACAATAAAAAGTCAAACATGCCACTCACAAAATGGGGCAGAGAACTGCACAGGGAGTTCCCAGAGGAAGAAATACAAAAGGCAAACACACACTTAAGGAAATGCTCAACATCCTTAATCATCAGGGAGGTAATGGTGGGACAAAAACCTGGACCCAGATGGAAATGGTACCATAAAATCCTACTTCCTGAAAAACATACTAAAAATCTGAACCTTCATCAGGTGCTTAGAGATAATACATGATTCACAGGGGCCTGGAGAGGGTATGATAAAAGCTCCTCAATATTCTCTTTCTTTCTTTCTCTCTCTCTCTCCTTTCTATCTTTCTGTTTTTTATTACCTATTTTTTCATTCTTCTTCCTTGACACTGACCTATAACTCCCAGTTCCAGCATGTGGGTAACATCCACAATGAGCTGTTGATCAAAGAGACCTACAAGGTTTCCCAAATAAAGACAGAATCCTGTCACAGTACTTGATGGCCTACCAAAGGTTAATGGTAAGACCCTACTGTTGAAGACACCATTGGCTGTTGGGACAGAGCATAGAGTGACCTGGCTGGAAACTGAAAGAGAGTCAATCCCCAGACAGTTAGCTTGTCTAGTGCCAGAGGTGTTACATGATCAACTGGGTGAAAATGACTAATACCTGTCTAAGCAACACATGGTCTAAGCTACTCAGCAGCAATGAACCTGACATGTTGCTCACACAAGTGCAATAGTGGCACACAGCCATGGTGGGTTACCAAATGCTCTTAATTTTGCTAATGGATCCACTCAGTGGAATGGAACCCATACCTAGAATGGGGAGACGAGTCAGAAACATATCCAAAAATGAGCCCATTCTCATTCTCCCATATCAAGCTCCCACCAATAATGGGATACATAAGGGTCTGCATCAGTTTTCTCTAAAATAATGTCTATACATGTATCTTGCACTGACCTCACTCTCAGTTGGAAAATTTGCTTCTCTTTTTCAGATGTACATAGAACCTGAGGAGAGAAGCAGCTCATCTCACCCCACCAGGGCACCAGCTGAAATCATAGAGTTAGTGAGATAATGAGCAAGGTATGCTTTCTCAGTAAAGCTGGTATCAGCACACGGGTGAAGGAGATAGACACAGACAACATTCAACTCTTACCAAATCAGATATCCAGAGACCCAGAGACTCCCTAGACTTTGTCCCTGAAATAGACCTAAGAAAACCCGGCTTATTCTCAGTGAACTTACCCAATCACAGAAAGGTAACTGCCACATGGTCTCATTCATCTAGAGCTCCTAACCTGAATCTAACCAAGTTGCCAACATATCTACCAAGCATCTCAAGGAATGGACAATAGGGAGGTAGGTAGGGAGGGGAGGTTAAGGGAGGAAGGGGAAGACACAAAACTGGACCCCACAGGCAATGGTACCATAAAACTCTAAAGTCTAAAAGAGAGACCAAATGGTTGAACCTTTAGAGGGAATATAAGATTCACAAGGCCCTGGAGAGGGTACAATGAAAACTTTCCCTTATTTTCTCCTATTTCTGTTTCTCTCTCTCTTTCTTCTTTCCATCTTCTCTCTCATCTCTCTATTTCTTTTATGTAACTTATCCTGTTCCTCCTTCTCTTCTTGGGTGCTGACCTGTAACTACTGGTACCAGCAGGTGGTTATCATCCACAGTGAGCTTTTGATCAAAGAGAACTACAAGGTATCCCAAAAGAAGACAGATTTATGTCAGAGCACTTGAAGACCAATAGTCACTTAGTGGTAAGACCTTGCTACTGAAGACACCATACACTGTTGGTATGTATCATGGAGGGACATGTCTGGAAGCTAGAAGAGAGTCAGTCACCAGAGAGTGCATCTAGGGCTGGAAGGTGCTACATGAGTGACTGGGGATAATAACCAATATCTGTTCAAGAAATGCATGGTCTAACCAACTTATCAGCAAACAACCTGATGTGATGCTCATACAAGTGCAATAGTGGCACAGAGGCATGGTGTGAATCCAACTGCTCTTGGTTTGGTTAACGAATCTGCTCGGTGGAACAGAAAGCATAGCTGGAGCTGGAAAACAAGTCAGAACTATATCCAAAACTGAGGCTGATCTCCATTAAACTCTCTCTATAAAACAATGGTTATCACATTTACTCAGTGCTAACTTTACTCTCCATTGGAAAATCTGCTTCTCTTTTTCAGATGCATGCAGACCAAAGGAGAGGACCACATCATCATACCACAAAAGAGACCTAGCTGAAACTAAGAATAACTGGGGAAAATGCAAAATGCTGTTTTCTTGGTGAACCAGGAACCAGCACAATGGTGAAGGAGATAGACACAGAGAACAATCAACCCCTACCAAACCAGATATTCAGAGGTGGCCAAGATCTCAACATGGAAGCAGACCTAATATGAACCCAAGATAGCTAAGGGGATTTGAGTAAGAGAGGGCAGAAAGAATGTCAGTGTCACACATTGGGTCATGACATGCAGAGACATTTCCTCCTACCCAAAACTAAAGGCCAACCCCACAATGCATGACCCATATACCCCAAAAATGAAGGTCCCTCTGGAGGGGTGAGGACAGGGAAGAGGCTAAAATTGGTACCAACTTGACTCTATGCACTGACTACATAAATAAGAAAAGGTTACAAAATGAACACAACATGGTTCAGAGATATTTATGGAAGAGGGGGCAGAAAGATTATTCAAGTAACAAGTTGGATCATTATGCACAGAGACATTGCTTCTCCCCCATAACTGATGGCCACCCCCACAGTGCAACACCCACAAACTTTATGGAGGGATGCCAGGGAGAAGGCTAACAATGGTACCCATCCTGGCTATATACACAATATATATATATATATATATATATATATCTAACAAAATAAAGAAAGAAAGGAAACAATTGACAATAAATGTTGGCTAGGATGTGTAAAAAGGCAAACCCTTCTATACTGTTGGTATGAATGTAATCATGTGCAACTATAGTGGAAAACAGTGTGGAAGTTCTTGAGACAGCTAAAAATAGATTTACCATATGATCTAGCTATAGCACTCCTAGGCATATATCCCAATGATTCTTCTTACTACCTCAGAGATACTTACACAGCCATGTTAATTGCTGCTCTATTCACAATAGCTTAGGAAATGAAATCAGCCTAGATGTTCCTCCACAGATGAATGGATAATAATGATATGGTACATTTACACAATGGAGTTCTATTCAGTGGTAAAGAAAAATGAAATTTTCAGGGAAATGGAAGAATCTGGAAAGGATTATACTAAGTGAGGTAACCCAGCCTCACAAAACCAAACATCATTTGTTCCCTCTCATATGTGGGTATCCTAGCTACAAATGTATAGATTTGAGTGTGAGCTGGAACCAAAAACCAGTAGCAGAGGCTAGTAAGCTACAAAAGGTATAAGGGAGGGAGGAGTGATAAAGACTTTAGGGGATGTTATTGTATATATGCAAGTAGAAAAACAGTTTACAGTGAGGACAAAAGCTTAAGCAAGACCAGTGAAAGTGATTATGTAAAAGAAGGGTGGGGGGAGAGGGTCAATCAAAATTCAAGTTAGTCTGACTTTTGTGAATAATGGGACATCCAGAAGCAATAGATTGTTACTAGAGAATTTCCGGTGCCAGGGATGGGATACCTTCCAGTGAGTTGTTGGCCAGGGAGGTCCCTGATGCCCCCAAAACATTATAGGCCATTGCTAAGGTCCTTGGTTTCCCTTGAAAAATAGCTGATAAGACCCTATTGCTAAAGACTTCACATGCTTGAGGAGCAAAGTCCCTGAGAAATCAAGCTGGTGCTGAGCAGAAAACTTTCTGGAGTTGTCATTGGCAGTGGCTGGAGGCCGTGGTATGCCTATTCTCTCTCTCTCTCTCTTTTTCTCTCTCCCTCTTTCTCTGTCTGTTGCTCTCAAATAAATAAATAAAAATGAAAAACTGCAACCAAAAAAATTAGACAACAAAAATTAACTAAATAGAAACCAACAGGAATGATACTGCTTTCACTTCTGATATCTACAGAGTAATATGCAGTAATATGGAATTCAACATATATATATATATATATATATATATATATATATATATTCATACATACATACACACACATATATGTATCTGAAGAGTGACATACTAAGTTAATCTCATGTGCTTTGGCAATTTGGAAGAAACAAGAGGTTTTCATTATTATTCACCAACTTGTCCATTAAATATAATCTGAGAATATAAGCACAAATAAAACTTAAATTATCTATCTATCATCTATCTATATATGTGTAAAGTTGTAGGGAGAAATAGAATGAGAAAATGGGCCAATCCATGAAATGACTAATCTACTCCAGTGATAGGGGTTGTTGCCCACATGTGCTAAGATGTGGTGAGAATTAAGGAATGACTGGGAAGTTCCTAGAGTATGCCTTTTGTCTTGGTGGTGATTTCTCTGAGGCATGTACATTTTGGCAAAATTCTGAATTGTACAATTTACTTTAGGAAACTTTACTGTTCTTATGATACATTTTGGTGTAACTTTTTAAAAAACCAATTACAAATCCTGAGACTTTCTGTCTTTGTTATTTCTCTGCTCAGGATAACAAAAAGAATCGTCCATTCCCTCTTCCCCTCATGTCTCTTTCATAAAAAAGATGGTGGCAGTAAGCCTCTGGCTAACTCTTCAGGGAATGTGGAAGCTCGACCAACATCAACAGAAAGAATAAAATCCATTATCAGTGCAACCATGGTGGTGCATGCCTTTAATCCCAATCCCTGCATTTGGAAGGCAGAGTTAGGAGGATAGCCATGAGTTCAAGGCCACTCTGAGACTACATAACAATTTCCAGATCAGCTTGTGCTAGAGTAAAAACCCTACCTCAAAAACAAACAAACAAACAAAAAAAAATCAGCTTCCTACCACAGCTTAGGTATAGACTAATTAAACCTCACTTTTTGTATATAGTACTTTCATCTCCCCAAGGTAACTATAAGAGTTTAGTTCCTAACTTACTTAACACTGGCATCTTCTAGCTTGTGAAGATATCTTAACAAAGGCAGAACTAAATCTCTACATGCTTGGCCCACATGTAGCAACATCCAAAAGACTGCTGTATTTTCACCTCTCTGCTATTTTGACCACAATTCTTTTAGCTTTCCCAGGTGTCAGACCCCAGTAGACATAACACTTCACTTAGGAAGTGCACTTCAGAGCCGGGTGTGGTGGCGCACGCCTTTAATCCCAGCACTCGGGAGGCAGAGGTGGGAGGATTGTGAGTTCGAGGCCACCCTGAGACTCCATAGTGAATTCCAGGTCAGCCTGGGCTACAGTGAGAACCTACCTCGAAAAACCAAAAAAAAAAAAAAAAAAGTACACTTCAAACTCTCTAAGAACAAAACTGGTAATCACTACAATTGATGTGAAGTTATTATCTTATGAAGTTCAGTTCTGACACACTTTGAAGTGTTTAGACTCTTGCATTCAAACATAAAATATCTCTGTGTCCTTTTACCTCTGCTTCTGTCTCTTTCTTTACTCTGTCTCTCTCATTCTTTTTTTTTTTTTTTTTGTAATGGAATATGCAAGTAGAAAAACAGTTTACAGTGAGGACAAAAGCTTAAGCAAGACCAGTGAAAGTGATTATGTAAAAGAAGGGTGGGGGGAGAGGGTCAATCAAAATTCAAGTTAGTCTGACTTTTGTGAATAATGGGACATCCAGAAGCAATAGATTGTTACTAGAGAATTTCCGGTGCCAGGGATGGGATACCTTCCAGTGAGTTGTTGGCCAGGGAGGTCCCTGATGCCCCCAAAACATTATAGGCCATTGCCAAGGTCCTTGGTTTCCCTTGAAAAATAGATGATAGATGAAAAATAGATGTCTCTCTCATTCTATCTCTGTTTCTCTTCCTCCTCTCCCTTACCTATTCCTCTCAGCTCTTCATGGAAATTATAGACTCCTTGAATTGGTTCTACCACATATAATTTTGTCATTTCTGAGTGAAGTACCCTGTCACATACTCACATTTTAGCTACCTTGTTGTTACGTAAATTGATATAGAAGCAGATGGATTGATAAGGATGAAACTTAGTCACTTTGTTAACCAGTAAATCAAGGATACATTTGAAAGGAAGAAGTAATAGTGCTTAGTAGGTGGGGAGATTTCACACAGAAAACACAAGGCATATTTTTAGAAAAGAAAATAACTATAATAGCTGAACTATGACTGGAGAAATTTGTTTTTAACTAATGAAAAATGTAAAAGGGATGAGATCCTGAAGTGTTTATTTTAATGCTATATATTAGACTATGTCATATAAATAACAAAGTTTTATAAATAGTGGTCAGTAATGCTTGCTATATGGCTATCATTTTATAAATACTAAAATATATGAGAACTATGTGAAGATAAATACTGAAATGTTTAAAGCATTATAATATATCACATGTGTATTTTAAAAATGTAAGTATGATAGCAATTGTTAAAAGTAAATTGAAAACTATTAGAAATGTCAGTTAGAAAATTATTTTTATAGATTTTATGAAATGGAGGGAGCAATTACTTAGTGCAGAGACCCAAATTAAGTAAAAGATATAATGATAATATGCCAAGAAATTTGGGGCACAGGTATATCATATTTTGTGTGGAATTTGCTGGAGGAGAAGCCCACAAACCTGGCCAGGTTTCTTTATTTTGTGAAAGAACAATGGCATGGAAACACAAAAACTGTGAATTAAAGAAGTGGTATCTCATTTCAAATTATAAAGTTAGTTTCAGCAAAAAGCCTCATGTTTTCTTTGGACCCATGCAAAATTATAAATGGTAGAAGCATACACAATTAGTTTATCAGACTTGACAAAAATCCTCCAAATGAGGCAATGTAGCCACTCCCTTCTCTTAACAATAAATAAATGCTTATGGAGTGTCTCTGGTTCTGGAAGCATGGCTTAGAATACTTTTTTGCTTTATAAGATTACACATGGGAGGATGCTCTGAAGGCACACAGTGCACAGAGCAGACAGGCAAATGAATAGGTTGCATCAAAGGCTTACAATAATTGACATACAGGTAAGGATGACATCTGTTCAGCAAGAGTAGCAGCAACTCCAAAAGCTTTGCAGTTTCCATGCCACGATAAAGATGATTAGACACAAAAGGCTGACTCTTCACCCAGGTCTTCCAGAAAGCAATCGTTGCTGCTTCTGATTTGTGTGCATTTCTTACTACCTCACACTATAGATATGTGGCATCTTCTGAGTTAGTGCCACAATATAGACAAAGGGGATGTTAAAAATTATGCATAAGGCACTAGAGGGATGGCTTAGCAGTTAAGGAGTTTGCCTGCAAAGCCAAAGGACCTAGGTTCAATTACCCAGGACCCACATTAGCCAGGTGGACAAGGGGGGCACGCATCTGGAGTTCATTTTCAGTGGCTGGAGGACGTGGCATGCCCATTCTCTCTCTCTCTCTCTCTTCCTCCCTCCTTCTCTCCCTCCTTCTTTCTCTGTCAAATAAAAAAGTAAAATTGAAAAAATAAGTTTAAAAAATTATGCATAAGAGAGAAAAAATTGGAGAAAACATCAGAGAGACTGAATGAATACATAATATATGATTTGCAATATATACTTTCCAAATGCATAAATTTCTGCATGATCTGATACCCATGTATAGGTAAATACAGGCATACATTTTATGAACATGTGTGTAATTTGTATTACACAAAATTATGACTTGTTAAGTAGAATATATATGTGGGTACACATGTTCACTTCTGATATAAGGCATGAATTACTTATCATTACTCTTCATTCTATATTTGAAAATTTATCTGCTGGCTAAGATTATTTTAACCAAATGAGTATTCATTGCACTACTAGTTTTTTCATTGCTTTGTAAAAAAAAAAAAAAAAAAAAAAAAAAGCATCAAGCAGTGGTAACTCATGAAGAAATACCTGTGGAACTAAAAGAACAGTTATTTGGCAACAAGGACCCTTGCAAAAAGTGAATGGCACACTGTGATAAAATTTGTAAAATGATGTCATCAAGCTGAATCCAGTTCATTAGGAAACAGTGGTGTGCAGATGAGAGGTGTGCTCTTGGTGATAAGCTCTCAGTGAAAAGTTTCAGGGTTAATCATCTTTGAGTGGGATGGCTGATGACATGTGGAAGAAGGAAAATAATGGGAATGAGCCATCTCACAGAACGGAGGAGTAAATTTACTAGGAAGTAGTAAATTAAGATTGTCAGACAATGTAAATTATGCTGCTTTACTATAAGGACTGAACAAATAAAAGTGTTGGTATTAAATTCTGTTGTATTTTAACACATTTTAATCCTACGGCAGACATTGGTACTGATAGAAATTTGTTCTATTACAATTTATTCTTGTGGTCTACTTTTAGATCAAGGATCATTGCCTTATTTTAACAGTTTATGTTTTCAGAACATGTGTTTTCTGATTAGTATCATAATTGAGAGTTTTATTAAGTACTGAGAAATGACATCAAATTATATATACATATATAATGTAGAGAATAATCAATATATGTCTTAAAGTCATCTTGGTACAACTTATTAATTAATGACAATGTAGATTTTTCATTTTCTCCAGGAAGTTTTTGAAGTGTATATGATAAAATTTCATATGATACCTATAGTTTGTGTTATTTTAATATTTATATTTATGGACAATCCTAAAACCATTGCAAACAAATAATTATGGGATACAGATGCAAATCATATGCCTATGGGAGGAAAAACAGAAATGCACCAATACTTACTGTTATATTATACTTTTGATGTGTAGATTTCTCTTCCTACTTTAGGTTTCAGACTAAAGGAGGGAGTGTTTCAGAAGGACTTAGAGGAAATAGTGAACAGTTTTTGTTTTTTTTTGTTTTTTTTTTAATTATACTCTAGCAAAACTAACATATCCTTTGCCAAGGTCAGTTTTAGAGGAAAAAAAATCCTGGGTTTTCTGTTAAGTTCAGGAAAGCTATTGGAAATTCATTCCAGCATACGATAGATACTATACTTTATAACTACAGAAATCAAATGGAAATACTTCTCCCATTCTGAGAAAAAAAAATAATCTCCAGGTAGAGGAGTTACAGGATAAATCTGTTCAGTGTGCCAAGAAGGGATTCATGACCTAGCTTCTATTAACAGAAATGGGGTGTCTGGCAGCTATGTCTCCATAAGTTGCACTGAAAAATACCTCTGTAAGTAAAGATTCAACCCAAGGGTTAGTTTTTACTGTGAGTTATAAACTTCAAGAAACTGGGTGTATAATGGAAACGCTGATACCACCTCAAAGATAGCTGCCTGAACAGAGCAGCGATAGCACTTCAGCTCCTTTATTTCAGCAAGTGTAAGTGTTTATGTTGCCAGTGGATAAAAGAATTGATGGAGAAATCACTCATGCTTGGTGAATCGCATGGCAATAAAATAAAGCCTTGCTAAATCGAGTTTTGGGTAAAATGGGATATGGACTCAATTTTACTACAAAACTCTTTTTTATAAGTTTTATGTTTTACAAATCCAGCAGCTCTGCCACGTATCAACTTTGCATTTCATTAGCCAATATTTCACTGATGAAATGTTTTGTATAATAATAATGGGGCAGTTCTCTTTGGACTTTCAGTCAGAAAGTATAGTCATGGGGAAAATTGCTTTTTCAAAGATATTTTAGTCAGGTTTTCTACTTTATGGTCCAATATAAGTTTTTAAAAGTACTTTTATAGTATTTTAGATTTCATTGAACAAGTTCATCATGTTATGATAGACATCTGTTTATAATTTTCATCAACCAGAACTACATATTTTATAAAGAAACCAATATGAAACATCAAAAATTGCAATGTGAAATTGTACTTTTTACCTTATTTCTCCAATAAATTCAGCACTCCGTGAAAATAAAACTTCTTACTAAACCAAGTTTCCTGTTTTTTTTGTGTGTATGTGAGTGGTATAAGTTCATGTGTGTATATATGTTTGAGTGTGCATGCATGCATGTGGAGGTCAGAGGTTGATAAGGTGTAACTTTCCACCATATATCTGGAGACAGAGTTTTGACAAATTAACATAGAGCTCACAGATTTGACTAGCCCTCCTCACCAGTTTGACCTATAGCTCTTCCAGTCTCTGCCTTCTGAGTACTGACAGTGTACATACCAGCACCCTCAGATTTTACATGGGTGCGGGGAGTCCCAACACAGATCCTCACACATCAAGTGCTTTAGTGACAGAGCCACCATTGTCGCTGTGCTAACTAGTTTATGAACAAGTATAATGTAAAGCTTTTCAATCTAGTATTTAAATCTGTAGAATGAAATTATTCCCTTTTCTCAAAGTTCTTATGAAGAGATTTTGCAGAATCTGAATATAATTAGGCTGTGTGACTATAATTGTGAAAGCACACAAAATCTTAAGGAATTTAGTTTAATGGAAGGTAAAGAACAAAGCATACAAAATGATGATAAAAGTGCTTCTTAAAGAATATACACAGAATGATAAGAAAGAATACTATGAAAGAACTGATAAAATATGAGATATTTGGGGATTAGAAAAGGATGTGAAAATGATGGAATATTTCTCATAAGTGTTGAGCAAGACATCCTAATCAGAGATATGAGAAGGGACATATTAGAATAACTATTGCAAAAGGGAGGAAGCAATAGTATTGCATAAAATAATGATAGCTGTGGACTTGAAAACTTTTTTTAAATTTTTTAATTTTTATTTATTTGCTTATTGCAAATATATCTGTGTGGGTGAGTGTAATGGTTATTTATAATGAGAATACCCAAGTGCCAAACTTGATTCTTCTCACAGGACTTTAACATTATATGAAGTTGTTTTGCACATGTTCTATATGGGATTTGAATAGCGGCAATAATTTAGGATGCAAAGTAAAACACCTCTGTCAACACTTTACATTTTATGGAAAACTGTCATTTATGAGATGAATGAAGTGGTCTAAAATAAAAGTATTGCAGACTGGACATAGCCTGAAGATGTAAAGACAAGGACCATGAATAAAAAAATTGATAATGCTCAATCAACATTTTAATCCTTTAAGAATAGCATTAAGGGCTGAAGAGATGGCTTAGCGGTTAAGGCATTTGTCTGCAAAGCCAAAGGACCCAGATTTGAATCCCCAGGACCCATGTAAGTCAGATGCACAAAGTGGCAAATGCATCTGAAGTTTCTTTGCTGTGAAGGCTATGGCATGCCCATTATCCCCGCCCCCCTCTCTCTCTCTCATAAATAAAACAAAAATTAAAAAAAAAAAAAAAAAGAATAGCATCGCCGTTTAGGTCTAGATAAGTGTTTTCCACCCCTTCAATGCCCATAAAATTCTACTTCCTAAAAGGCAGACCAAATGGCTGAACCTTAACCAGGCCCTTACAGCAAAACCTGAACCAAAAGACACTGGAGAGGGTAGGATCAAGTCTAACCTAAATCCTATACATCTTCCCTCCCTCCCTCTCCCTCTCCCTCTCTCTCTCTCTCTCTCCTCTCTAACTCCTATATATTAGTTACCATTTTTCCTCATTTTCCTAGGGGATACTGACCTGTAATTCCCAGTACCAGCATGGGGCTATCAGCCACAATGAGCTTTTGATCAGAGAAACCTACAAGGTTTTCTAAAAGAATGACAGATTTCTGTCAGAGTAATTGATGACCCACCAAAGGTTAGTGGTAAGACCCTATTGCTGAAGACACCATATGCAGCTGACATGTAAAATGGAACAGCATGGCTGGAAGCCAGGAGAGTCAGTCCCCAGACAGTGCATCTAGTACCAGAAGGTGCTACATGGGCGACTGGGGGAAAAGACCAATATCTGTCCAAGCAACTCATGGTCCAACATACTTAGCAGCAAATAACCTGGTGTGATGCCCACACAAGTGCAATAGTGGCACGCAGCTATGGTGGGGAACCAACTGCTCTTGATTCGGCTAGCTGATCCCTTCAGTGGTAAGAGACCCATAATTGGAACTGGGAAACAAGTCAGAACCATATCCAAACATAAGCCCACTCTCCAATATCAAGCTACCATCAATTATGGGCTACAAGAGGGCCTACACCTATTAAACTCTCTATAAAAAAAGTAAGTGTTATCTCCTTTGTCCTGGTGCTAACTTACTCTCCATTGTGGAGAATCTGCTTCTCTTTTTCATGTAGATGCAGATCCTAAGGAGAGAGCCACCCCATCATACCTTAAAAGGGCCCCTGCTGAACCTAAGGAAAATTGGCAAAACAAGCAAGGGTGCTGTTTTCCTGATGAACCAGATACCAGCACAAGGGGGAAGGAGACCAACACAGAGAAAAATCAACGCCTACAAAATCAGAGAGCCAGAGCCCCAGAAGCCCTCAACACCTCATCACTGAAGCAGACCAAGAATGAACCCAACATGGCTCAGGGAAATTTTGAGGAAAAGGAGGCTGAAAGAATGTCAGAGTCACATGTTGGGTCATGATATATAGAGACACTTATCATACCAATAACTGTGGGCTAACTCCACAATGCATGACCCATTTACTTCAACAAGGAGGGGCCAATGGGGAGGAGGTAGGTCATAGATGAGCCTAATAATGGTACCAAACTGCCTGTATTTGCAGAATAGAAAACTAATTTAAAAAAAAAAAAGAGAGAGAGAGAGAATAGCACCAAATCTTAAGTTTAAGAACTATGGTAAATGTAAGTTTCATGTTTAAATTCTTTGTTGAGATATATTATTCTCCTAGCCCATTTTCCTTTACTAGTTAATGGAAATATTGAGGATTTTTGCATTCATTAAAAGAGAAGCATATAGAGTGCTGGGACAGTAAAGTACACAGTAAGTGAACTACTGTTTGTATTTAATGTATGCCCCACCCCATTATTAACTTCTTTATTGTAAGCCCACTAGGCAGTGGAACAATTGCCCTTTAGAAATCTCTGTCCTGGATGTACCATGGAGCTGTGACAGATAGAAGCTCAATAACAGTTACGCAGAATACTTGTCAAATGGGGCTGTCCTCTAAGATGGTACTAATAGTGTTCTTCACTTCAGGACCCAAAGTACCATGGTATTAATTTCAGAAAGATCCTGGTGCCAGTGTGTCCATAACCATGCCAGCAGCTTCTAAACAACCTCAGCTAAGTAAGTTGAAAAAACAAGCTGAACTTAAATTAAAAATTTCCCACAATCTATTGCTTTACTTCCTCCCCCTCTTTCCCTTTCTCTCTCATTTACAAAAGAAATAAAGTGAGGAAGCCTGAAAGAGACAAATTAATATGCAGCAAAGGAAATGCACTGACCACTAGCAGAGGATATCCTAAGGTTTTTCATATGCAAATATCAGAGTCTTTAGCTAAAAGTTATGCACCTATAACATACTGTGTAGAAAACACAATGAAACAAGCAATAAAGCTCCATTCCTCCCGAGTAGCTTTAAGCAATGTTATTCTTCTATTTTTCTACTTCAATTCCTCAGCACTTATAATGTCACCTCCTCTCTTTCCTTCCTCATGTCTAGTTTTCCTCTTTTTCCCTTTATATTTTCATTTCTCCTAATTTTTTATAGCATTCTTTACTGCATATTCATTTACTTATTAACTTTAGTATGGTGCTATGATGGAACTCAGAGTCTTACAGTAAAGTCCTTAACCACTGAGCTGCACTCCATCCATGTAGTTCTGACTTCTTACTTTTCAAACTGTCTTTTCAAATTATTAAATTTTGTTTTATTTATTTGTTTGCAAGAATAATGACAGAAAGAGAGAGACACAGAGATAAGAGAGAGACAGATAAACGAGAGAGACACAGGGAGAGAATGGGCAAGCCAGGTTCTTCAGCCACTGCAAATGAACTCCAGATACATGCACCACTGTACATCTGGCTTTATGTGGGTACCGGGGAATCAAATACAGATCATTGGGTTTTGCAGGCAAGCATCTTAAACACTGGGCAACTCTCCAACTCTCCAATTTTTTTTTTTTTTTTTAATAACCAGGCTTGGTAATTTCTTCAGTACTTTTGTAGGATACTGTCAGAAAAATAAGTAAACAACTGATCTATCAGAACAGCATTGCGAAGTATTTAGAAGAAAAATATCTCATTGTTCATCATTTTGAACTATTTCAGGAATAGAGAAGAACTTCAATTAGGTATGAAGGTACTTGAAGAATTTAACATTAACACAACAAGCACAGCTCTCACCTCAATGGGAATATGATATTGTTTACTCTAGAGTCAAATATGAGTGAGCCTGGCTTGGAAACCCAATTTTAGATTACCTTTTATTCCATTTTCAAATGTGATAACAGTTTCATGAGGTGTTTACAGTTGATCACAAAAAAGACAGTCATAAATCAAAACATTTTTCAAATACATTGGTGGAAACATTAGGTTTAGCAAAGTGGGGCAGGATCTGCTATAGGTCTCAGGTGTTCTCCAATGGCATTCTTGGCTTTTGATTTGCTCCATTTTTACATTCTAAGAACATTTCCTTAAAACCATATGATACACAGACATGGGCAATAAATGATTATTAAGGGGGCTAAGATAGCCCAAGATACTTTGGCTCTGGTCCTACACTATTGTAACTCCATACAAATATTGAAGTTCAAATCAGTGAATGATCCTTGTTGAATGTTCAATGTAAAATGTTACTTCTTTTCCAAAACATTTGTTCACATTGATAGTACTTTCTTTCTACTGGGAGTTTAAGGAAGATTTTATTTGTGTGTCCTCTTGGTAATTGCCACTTTTCATAATCAGGGCACAGAGTAGCCAAATAAAATATCAGACATTGGCCTGTGCTTGGTCAATACATTCTACTATGCCCATATAGCCAGACATTGATTTTCATTTAATTATTATGTTATAGCTTTTTGATGGTTGCTGAATAATTATTTCCTCTGCATTGAAACAGTTATTTCTAAAGAGAGTAGAGAGGCTCATAAGACTCAAGGACAAAATTTAATAGACTCAGGAAGTTTGGATTGTTGGAAGGCTTTCAGGACCCCTTCTGAGGGCCATTTAAGCAGTAGATAATTCCTAGGACAGACAGAGGGCATTTCCTGAAAGTTGAGCATAAAGCTCCAGGGAGGCAGCTTTCATGAGCTGCCACCCTTGTTTGAATGAACCGTTTATGATGCAGGTGATTTTGAGTCACTCATGCTTCTATAGGTAAGCCCTGACCTATGCTCCTGCAGAAAACACCAACAAACACCTTTGTTATACAGGCTTGAGAGGAATTTTTTCTTTGGTCTGTTGTTGGCTCTCTATCAGAGTCAAGTAGATATTTGCTCACATCTCTCCAGTAATAGCCACATCACAGTAGCTATGAGAGATAATTTCTCATTAATTTCCCTCACTTCCAATTGCATTACAAATTGTGTTGTGAGAGGGTTTTACAAGAAAAATTGTAAAGTAAAGAGAGTTAGCTGAGTTAGTTACTGTCTGACATTGCAGTAAAAGCCAAGTTTCTATATCACCTGTGATTTTTATTTCCCTCTGGTTGTCAGTTTGACAGCATTTATAATTACCATGTATACCAATATTTGGTCATGTTTATGAGGGACTTTTTTGATTAGAGTAGTTAAGGTGGAGGATTCACACTACCTAATTGGCACAATTCCATGAACTGGGATCTTGGGCTGTATAAAAAGGAAAATGATAGTTAAGCATTTGATCTTTATCACTCTCTATTTCTTCTGTGGTGATGTGAGGGGGTGATGCAGCCATGCTTTTCCTATCATAATAGGATCTGCCCTCTAGAACTGTAAGATAAAATAAACTCTATCACTACTTCAGGTTGTGTATTTTCTCCCAGCAATGAGGAGGCTACTAATACATTATCCAGTATAATTGTAGAAATGTGTCAATATAGGACAAAGCATAAAACATCAATATTGCCTGTTATCAAAAATTCAGATCATTCTCAGTGAACTCACCCAATCTACCCAAGATGCCTGCATACCTTGCAAGCATCTGGAGGACCATACAATAGGATGGGTAGGGAGGAAGGGAAGGGTGAGGGACGAGGTAGGGACACAAATCTTTACCCAAGCAGAAATGGCACCATAAAATTCTACATCCTAAAAAGCAGACCAAATGTTTGAAACTTCACCAGGCCCTTAGAGAGAACACCTGAGTCATAAGGCCCTGGAGAGTGTACAATGAAGAATGGCATTAATCTTCTTCTCCTGTTTCTGTCTGTCTGTCTGCCTGTCTGTCTCTCTCACCCTCCCTCCCTCCCTCCCTCCCTCCCTCCCTCCCTCCCTCCCTCTACTTTCTCATCTATCTATCTCTTTTATAATACTTGTCTTTTTCTTCCCTCTCCTCTTGGGTTATGACTATAACTCCCAGTACCAGCAAGTGGCTATCATCCACAATGAGCTCTTGATCAGAGAGACCTACAAGGTTTCCCAAAAGGAAGACAAATTTCTGTCAGAGTACTTGATGTCCCACCAAAGGTTAGTGGTAAGACCCTACTGCTGAAGACACCATATGCTGTGGGCACATAACATGGAGTGACATAGCTGGAAGCTGGAAGACTGACTCTCTTTTTATTGAATATCAGGTGGCTATAGCTTCCTGGACTTACATCTGGGTCCTCTATTCTGTTCCACTGATCTACATGTCTGTTTTTGTGCCAGTACCACACTGTTTTGTTACTATGGCTCTGTAGTATAGGTTAAAATCAGGTATGGTGATACCACCAGCCTTATTCTTGTTGCCATGATACACAGAGATATTTCCTCCTACCCATAATTGATGGCTACCTGCACAATGCATGACCTATATTTTCCAACAAGAAGGGTCTCTCTGGAGGGTGTAGCACAAGGAGGAGGCTAACAATAGTACCAACTTGACTGTATTCACTGAGTACAAAACTAATTTAAAAACGCCATAAAAATTATAAAGTTGCTTCGTTTATTATTAAAAGTGTCTATTGATTTTTAATCTGCAAGGAAAATCCACTAAAGTATACATAGCCCCAAATTATTTTTATTACCCATGGTTTAGAGAAATAATATGATTTCTATTGAAAACATTTGCAAAAAGGTACTTTTGATGGCTTGATTCAGGTGTCCCCCATAAACTTACCTGTTCTGAATGCTAGCTCCCCAGCAGGTGGAAACTTTGGAATTGGAGTCTCTTGGGGGCTGTTTGTTGTTGGGGAGCAGGCTTATGACTGTTATAGCCAGCTTCTCCTTGCCAGTGTTTGGCAAACTCTCCTGCAGCTGTTGTCCACAGGATGCTGACCAGGAGGTGATGACCACCCTCTGCTTATACCATCTTTGTTGCCTGCCATTATGGAGTTTCACCTCAAGGCTCTAAGCCAAAATAAGCCCTTTCCTTCCACAAGCTGCTTTGGGTCTGGTGCTTTCTAGCTGCAATACAAAGCTGGCTGCAGCAGAACCTGTGCTATAGTCTCATCTATTCTTGGGGTTTCAATATAGTTTTCTCTGGAGAAAATGCAAATGAGTTTTTTCTCCTACCTCTACCTAATCTTAAAACTTTGATGTATGTTTCTCTGTCTTAACATCTTCATGTGCATCTAGCCATCATGTCACAGTTGCTATCGGCAGCGCTGATGACCTTCAGCATTACCTCAGCATCACTCACTTTTTCCCCAAACTAAGATTCTTCATTGCTATCTTCTACACTGTACTGCACCTGGAATCTTATAATTTCTCCTGGAATGTGTCACATTTCACATTTATTTTGCTTCAAGGATAGTCAATTGACATTAATTTGTGTTTCCCTTCTTTTTTTCCGGCCAGTTTCTATGTACCTTATAATGCTTATTGTCTATAAACTGAGCTGGTATCCTTAATTGTTTATTTCTGGTCCACCACACAAAACCCTGTTTCTTGTTGTCTGTTTGTGTTATTTTTGTTTGTTTTATAAAAAAAAAATCATCAACATTGGAGTTGCAGAGATGGGTTATTGGTTAATGTGATTGTTTGTGGAGCCTAAGGACCCAGGTTTGACTCCCCAGAACCCTGGTAAGCTCTCTTTCTTTCTTTTACTCATAAAAAATAAATAAATAAAATATTTTTACAAACTCACCTGCATGAGTGGTACCCTCTATAAAAATGTGCTTAACAGGGCTGGAGAGAAGGTTTAGTAGTTAAGGCACTTAACTGGGAAGCCTATGGATCCATGCTCGACTCCTCAGGTTCCACTTAAACCAGACATTCAAAGTGATGCAAGCATCCAAGGTCATTCATGCTCACAAGGTGGCACATAGTCTGGAGCTTGACTGCAGTCTCAGGAACCCTGGAGCACCAGTTCTTTCTTTCCATTTCTTGCTCTCACTCTTGGTGTCACATTAAAAAAAAAAAAAAAAAAAAAAACTTTGTAATTTCATGAGGCCCCAGTGATTAATCTGTGGTTTTATTGCCTGAGCAATTGGGGTTGTATTCAGAAAGTCTTTGCCAAGACCAATATGTTGAAGGGTTTCCCCTATTTTTTCCTCTAGCAGTTTCAGAGTTTCAGGTCTGATGTTAAGGTCTTTAATCCATTTGGACTTAATTCTTGTGCATGGTGAGAGAGAAGAATCTATTTTCATCCTTCTGCAGATATATATCCAGTTTTCAAAACACCATTTGCTGAAGAGGCTGTCTTTTCTCCATTGAGTATTTTTGGCATTTTTATCGAATATCAGGTGGCTATAGCTACTTGGGCTTACATCTGGGACCTCTATTCTGTTCCACTGATCTACATGTCTGTTTTTGTGCCAGTACCATGCTGTTTTTGTTACTATGGCTCTGTAGTATAGGTTAAAATCAGGTATGGTGATACCACCAGCCTCATTTTTGTTGCTCAGTATTATTTTAGATATTCGAGGTTTTTTGTGATTCCAAATGAATTTTTGGATTGTTTTTTTCTATTTCCATGAAGAAAGCCTTTGGAATTTTCATAGGGATTGCATTAAATGTGTAGATTGCTTTAGGTAAGATTGCCAAGATTAATCACTGGGACCTCATGAAATTACAAAGATTTTGCACCGCAAAGGACACAGTGAAAAAAGCAAAGAGGCAACCTACAGAATGGAAAAAATCTTTGCCAGCTATATATCTGATAGAGGATTAATATCTAGGATATACAAAGAACTCAAAAAGTTAAATAATAAGGAATCAAACAAGCCAATCAAAAAATGGGCTATGGAGCTAAATAGAGAGTTCTCAAAGGAAGAAATACGAATGGCATATAAGCATCTAAAAAAATGTTCTACGTCTCTAGTCATCAGGGAAATGCAGATTAAAACTACATTGAGATTCCATCTCACTCCTGTCAGATTGGCCACCATCATGAAAACAAATGATCATAAATGTTGGCGGGGATGTGGAAAAAGAGGAACCCTTCTACACTGCTGGTGGGAATGCAATCTGGTCCAGCCATTGTGGAAAACAGTGTGGAGGTCCCTAAAACAGCTAAAGATTGATCTACCATATGACCCTGCTATAGCACTCCTAGGCATATATCCAAAGGACTCATCTCATTTCCTTAGAAGTACATGCTCAACCATGTTTATTGCTGCTCAATTTATAATAGCTGGGAAATGGAACCAGCCTAGATGTCCCTCAACAGATGAGTGGATAATGAAGATGTGGCACATTTATAAAATGGAGTTCTACTCAGCGGTAAAGAAAAATGAAGTTATGAAATTTGCAGAAAAATGGATGGATCTGGAAAGTATTATACTAAGTGAGGTAACCCAGGCCCAGAAAGCCAAGCGCCACATGTTCTCTCTCATATGTGGATCCTAGCTACAGATGACTGGGCTTCTGCATGAGAATGAAAATACTTAGCAGAGGCCAGTAAGGTAAAAAGGAGACATAAAGGGTAGAGAAAGGAAGGGAGGAGGATACTTAATAGGTTGATATTGTATATATGTAATTACAATGATTGTAATGGGGAGGTAATATGATGGAGAATGGAATTTCAAATGGGAAAGTGTGGGGGTGGGGAGGGAGGGAATTACCATGGGATATATTTTATAATCATGGAAAATGTTAATAAAAATTTTAAAAAAAAGTCTGTTGGGCTTGCCTCAAAACAAAATAAAATTGCTTAATATTAATGTTAATGACCCTCTACTACCTGCCAAATTAAAAATAAATAAGCCCTTCTTAATATGTCATATAAAGATCTACTTTGACTCTTCAAGTCCACTCCTCACAGCTCTCTTACAAGACACTATTTACTAGGTCATGATTTTAACCAAAAAAGTACTTTTCCATCTGCCCCTGAGATCCACACAGACATCTTTTGGCATGGGAATCTCCTACCCTGTGACAGGACATCTGCTAACTCACAAAACCAGTGCTTACATGTATTTTTCTTCCTTCTTATAACATCAAAGGTGTTCCCTTTTTCACAAACACATGCTATAAGGGTTTCACTATTCAGACAACCTCTTTAAATACGGATGCAACCATAAGTTAAAATAGTTCTGAGTGTTTTAGCTGAAGAGAAAGATATATTTGTGAAAGTCTTGGATTTCTTTGTTACAGAAAATTAATTTTTGGGACTCAGTATACAATCATATTAGACCTTCCTTATGTCCTCCTGATATACTGATGTTTACATTATAAACAGAGTACATACAGGACCAAGATACAATGTACCATTCAGTCCTAGATTTGGTTTAAAGAGAGTTTGTTATGTCTTTACATTCACTTTGATTTGCAAGTTAAAAATTACAAATTAGATTTCAAATAATCAGTGCATGTCCAATAAATCATATTTGATTGAATTTAATATTACATAATACTAAAATATATAATTAAGGATAGCTGTCAAAAATTCAACTCAGTATGTTTGCAGAAGGCTCATTTCATACTTTTGAAGCATTATGAACTACTTTTTTCTTTTATTTACTTTTTTTTTTTTTTTTTTTTTTTTGAGGTAGGGTCTCACTCTAGCTCAGGCTGACCTGGAATTGACTCTGTAGTCTCAGGGTGGCCTTGAACTCACAATGATCTTCCTATTTCTGCTTCCTGAGTGCTGGCATTAAAGGTGTGCACCATCACACCTGGCTATGAACTATTTCTTTTTTTAAATTTAATTTTTATTGACAGCTTCTACACTTAAAGAAAATAAACCATGCTATTTCCTTACCCTTCCCCATTTTCCCCTTGACAACTCTGCTCTCCATCATATCCTGTCCCTCTTTCTGTTAGTTTCTCTATTATTTTGATATCATAGTCTTTTTCTCCTATTATGATGGTCTTGTGAAGGTATTGCTAGAAACTGCAAGGTCGTGGATATCGAAGCCAATTTCTGTCTGGACAGTTTGAGTTGTACCCTTCCTTTGGCTCTTACATTCATTCCACCACCTCTTCTGCAATAGAGCCTGAGCCTTGGAGGGTGTGCTAGAGATGTTTTGGTGCTCAGCACTCCTCTGTCACTTCTTCTCAGCACTATGATGACTTTTGTTGTCATTCCAGTTGTCACAGCCATCTGAAAAGAGCAGCTTCTCTAACCAAAAGTGAGAGTAGCATTAATATTTATGACTACCTATCACAGCAATTTATGTTTGATGATTTTCTATTACATTTGATTCCAGTTTAGCTATCTTCTTAGCAAATTTGTAAATAAATGGAAATTTTGACATTGACCATCTGGATTTAATGAGTATAACATTCATATGTAAAAAGGTGGACTTGTAGGTAGAAACTGAAAACTATTTATAGAAACAGTTAAAAAAATTTTAGACTTTTGAGCCAATGCAAAAATAAAAATTGAAGCTGGATGTGGTGGTATATGCTTTTAATCCCAGCGCTTGGTGGCCAAGGTAGGAGGATCACAATGGGCTCGAGACCAGCCTGAGACTACATAGTTAATTGCAGATCAGTCTGGGCTGGAATAAAAGTGAGATCATGCTTTGAAAAAAAAAATACATACATACATACATATATGTATGTAAAAGTATATATATGTAAAATTATAGATCATGAGAAGGTTGGGGAAGAAAATAGTAGAGAGATTACCTAGAAGGACCTGCACTTATGAATATGTACTGTTTCTGAGCTCTGAGTTCTAGTAGTGAAATAAAAAGACATGGATGGAAAGACAAAGTGGGTTATATTCATACCACAGAACTTGTGGTAACAGGGTTTGTCTCATCCCTGGAAGTCTGAAGAAGAATGGCAACACAAGTTCTGGTATGCTTGGGCAGTATTGGCAAAGGTGGATCTTTTTGGAATATACTAGTACTTCCCAATTAACAGGGACCAAAGTTTTCAATTGTTGTTGTTGATTTTTTTTTTCTAAATCAAATGTAGACTTCATTGCAAAATCATTCTCTTTCTGAGCTCTAATACATGTCCAAGACAAAAGAAATGGAGAGAAAAAGAAGCTGCTCTGGGTGGTGATGATACGTCTGCAGAAAGAGAGAACAGATGAGTGAGCTGCTTTGGTGAGATGAGCGGCACTGTCCCACACCGTAGGCCTTGTGGACAGTCGTTAGCTGCTAACATGACTATTCTTAGAGAGAAAGGCTCCATCTTGTTTGTTCTCTGATCAGGTGTGGTCATCTTTCTTCACCCACACTTTCAAAGAGTCCAGACAGTAAAAAGAAGAATACTTCCCATATTGTCCACTTCCTGTGTCCAGATGTTCTAATTATTGAGTTCATACTGTTTGAAAATTGAGAAGAATTTAGCAGTTTTCTTTTTTCTTTTTTTGAATTTAGCCATTTTCATTTCTTAATATTCACCATAAGTAATGAAATATGCCAACCTTTTATCTAAAGGCAGAGAAAAATTAGATCACTTCTCAAGGAAGCAAAAAGAGTCACTGAGAAATGTGTATTTATATTACAGCCCTGAGTCATATTTTTTGAGTGTATAGGTCCCAGTTTTGCATATATATCCCTGATATACTCTCTCAGTGTAATGTCTCCAAACCTCTGACTATTCTATCGTCAGTTCACATGATTTATTCTTTTTCCTAATGCAAAGTAATTATGGGGAATTTTTTTTCAGGCATATTTGTTTCTTCAGCTTCCACCTTTTCAAAGCAGGGCTTCTCTATAATAAGAATCTACATGCAGTGTTCCATTTCTCAGCACTCCTTGAGCCTCTTGTTAACACAACACTGATTACACACACACACACACACACACACAAACACACACACACACACACACATATGCCTATATATAGGCAAACACACACACACACATATACATATGTGTATTTGCCTATTCCAAATCTTGATATCACTCTTCTTTATTTCCTTTGCCTCATGGTCAACATATAATTCATCATCAAGTATTGTGCTCTTTACCTTTGAAATATATCAATAAGTCTTCCATTTCTTGTGTATCCTGTCACAAATAATTAGATGTAAACCATCATTTATTTTACCTAGATTAGTTTACTAGTTTTTCCAGGGTGGGTGTAATTTTCTGAACCATCAGATACCTTAGGTAATTATATTAACTATTTGTATTTTTTGCCAACATTTTCCTAATATATTACTTGGCATAGCTTGTAAATATTTTATACTTTAAAGAGGAAGAGGCAAATATCTGTAAGTATATCACCTGACAGGAAAGAATTTTGCTTGTCTATGTAATGTCATGAGTGCATATGTGCAGTGTGATGTATGTCTGGTGACTACACCTGTATGTGCAGATACATGCAGTCTGTGGACACATGTAAGAAGCCACAGGATAATGTCAGGTGTATTCCACGATTGATCATCCACTTCTTTCCTTGAGACAGAGTCTCTCAATGAACCGAGATTTTGTCAATTTTTGGTCAGAGCAACTAACCTCTAGGTCTCTGGTTATTTCCTGATCCCCATTTCTGACAACTCCAGGCATGTATAATCTGGCACAGGTGTTTACATGGGTGCCTCAGCATGAATCAGGTTATCTAAGGCCCCCATGCTTATGTGTCAAGTGCTCTTACCTGCTGAGGAACCTCCCCATATGGAAAACATATTTTATTAACAAAATTCAAAATACTTCGATATTAAATGAATAAAAATTATTTTGTCATAAGTTCCTAAAAACAGTAATATTTGATTTTTGTTCCTATTAGTATTTCCTTTCATCAAGTCAGTTGCCAATGACACTTAAAAAAAAAACAGAAGAAATAATAAAAGGAAAGAAAATTCTTTTACAATTTTACAAAAAAAGGCACTTCACTAGATTGGTTTCTTAGGGTGAATATTAATTCTCTAGCTTTTAAATTAGTCTTCCGTTACCTATTCCATGTAAAATAGCCAGAGTAATGTCTTTTAAAAAAATGTATTTATTTATTTGTTAGTAGAGGAAGTGAGAGGAAAGAGAGAGAGAGAAAGGGTAAACCAGGGACTCTTGATGGCCTTACTTGGGTTTTGGGGAGTCAAACCTGGGACACAAGGCTTTGCAAGCAAGCACCTTTAATAGCTAGCCATCTCCCTGGCCCTAGAGTAAGCTTTTTAAAGTATAAATAGTATACGATACTGCTTTCCCTGTCCTCTGTTGGCCTCCTGTCTCACTAAGAACAAAACCCAAAGTGTGAGAATGGCCCACTAGGTGCTACATTTCACTTTCCTATCCATTCCTTGTTCTTCTACTCTTTCATTGCAGTCATATCAGTTCTCTCCTTGTGTTCTTTGCAACTCTTCTGCCTTGCAGAAGTCCCATCTCCCCCAAGCTTATATGTGTGACTGTCTTTTACCACCAGTGTTTTCATGTGCGTCTATACTCAAATGTCTCCTTAAGTGTTTGGATCTTATTCACCCACATAACATAATTGAGAACCTTGTCTTTTTTTTTTCTTCTAGTTATTTTCTTTAATTTATTTTTAACTTTTTGCAGTCAGTGAATACATACAAGTTGGTATCATTGTTAACCTCCTCCCTGTCTCCTCGCTCCACAGGGACCATCCTTGTTGGGGTATATTGGTCATGCATTGTGGGGTTAGCCTTTAGTTTTGGGTAGGAGGAAATGTCTCTGCATGTCATGACCCAATATGTGGCTCTGACATTCTTTCCACGCCCTCTTCTGCAAATTTCTCTGAGCCATTTTGGGTTCATATTAGGTCTGCTTCCATGTTGAGATCTTGGGTGCCTCTGCGTCTCTGGACATCTGGTTTGGTAGAGGTTGATTGTTCTCTGTATCTACTTCCTTCACTGTTGTGTTGGTTCCCTGTTCACCAAGCAAATAGGATTCTTTCATGTTTGCCAGTTATTCTTAGTTTCAGCTGGGGCCCATTTGAAGTACGATGGTGTTGTTCTTTCCTTAGGATTTGCATCTGTCTGAAAAAGAGAAGCAGATTTGCCTATGGAGAGGAAAGTTAGCACCAAATAGATGTATTAACCATCGCTTTTTAGAGATAGTTTAGCGAAGAGTGGGTTCATTTTTGGATATTGTTCAGACTTGTTTCCTAGCTCCAGCTATGGGTTCTGTTCCACTGAGCAGCAGTTCAGTTAGCCAAATTGAGAGAAGTTTGTTGCCCACCATGGATATGCACCACTATTGGACTTGCATGAGCACCACACCATGTTGTTTGCTGCTGTAACTCCCAGTACCAGCAGGTGGCAATCATCCACAATGAGCTTTTGATCACAGAGACCTACAAGGTTTCCCAGAAGAAGACAGATTTATGTCAGAGCGCTTGAGAACCTTGTCTTTTAACATTGCAAATGTTAAATGCTCAGCTATGATTATATTTTTTTACACACTGTACTTATCACTTTCTAATATATGCCCTGAGTAATGTACTTGTTATGTTTCATTTAAATTTATTGCATGATGGAGAAATGCACTGTATCAATTTGTTCTCTACTGACTGACACTGTAAAACAGGGCTTAGTACATGATAATATTCAACAAATTCTTGTTGAATAAACATAGGAAGATTTTATTATGCTTACTTTACATTTTCCCATAGAACTAAACATATTGTCAGTGAGACTACAGATTAATTTTGTGGTAGAAAGTTACTCTTCACTTGTTTTTTTAAAACACGTTCTATTTAATTGGTTTTCCAATGTCCTCCCTTTAATTTAATTTGTTTCCTATGATTTCTAAGCTCATATATACATAGTGTATGTATTATTTATTAGTAAATTGTATTTATGTAAATCAATATGTATTTATCTGTATCTTTATATGTAAATAATATATGTAAAGTAACATACTGTGTTATATTTTCTCAATGACAGGTACTCTGTTCTGAATGGTGTCTCATTTTTATAATCTCAGGCCCTCGTGTGTTTGCTTTTTCTATTAAAGTCTTTCAAATCAATTAGTATAAGTGCCACTTCATGCCATTATTTATAACTAGTCCTTTTCTCATATTAAAACATACATAAATTACTAAAAAAAAGAAGCCAACATTTCACCTTGCACCTGGTTCCATTCTAATTAAGTGCACTTGAACATATACATACATAGCTATGCCTCTCTGTCCTGAGCTGATCATCTTTACTCCTGCCAACGATTATTATTACTTCCTAACTGGTAAATTTCCACAATTTCATCCTAAAGCTCAAAATGTATTTTTCCAAACAGCAGAACCTATGGTACATACCTGCCTAGAAATACTCTGCTTGCAAGTGTTATACATAAATATTAAGTGGAGCAGGTTGGAGGACAGGAAATCATTTATTCATTAGCATTTAGCCCCAATTGGTTCAGCATCACTTATTTTTCCCAACTATGTCTATGTCCCTTTGACAGCTGTGTGAGAGGCCAGGGACTTTGTATACCTGGATGCTAAGGAGACCAGGGAGTTAGTTCTGCATGATTTGCAGGTTGTGCAGACAGAGTTCATATACAATGCTTATAAGAGAACAGATCCCATAGAAGCAGGAGTTGCAAGAGCAGCCCTGGAATAGCCCTGCCTGCAAAAACCAATGATCTCCATAAAAGAGGACCAAAACATTGCATATTCAGATCAATAATGAATAATTATTTGTTTGATATTTTTATTTCTTCCAAATTGACACATTGTATTGAAGCATAGCTCTATCCTGTTCACTATTACTGTATGTTACTCCTTGGGACAGGATATAGTATAAAAACATATAAACATAGTATTAATCTGCAATTATCAATTATAAATTATTGTGCATTTTTAAATGAGACAAAAGACAATGTAATTTATTTTACTTTAAAAATATTCACTATAACTAATACTTTTCTTATTCTAATATTAAAGAACACAGCACAAATTTCATTGATTTTATTAAATTTAATTAGTAGTGAGTAATAATAAATGTAGCTGTAACTGATTTTCCAAAGTTTCTTTGCAGAAATTAAGTTATGTTTTCTAAAGATTGTATTTCATGTCTCAGATACATCTCATTATATTAATTTTAGGGTAATAGTCTTCATATTTTCTTCAAGCTTATGTGTGGGGTATTACCATCTTTTGTACTCTTTACTCAGGTTCTGTATAATGTGATTTTGTTTTGTCAATATGGTATGCAATTTATGTTCTGTGGAATATAAAAAAAAAAAAAACTTCATTCTACCAGTTGTCTTCTATTTACTCATGAAGGGGACTTTTGGAATTGAACTGTACAAAGTTATCAATATTTAACCAAAATAGACAGCACGCTTGAAAACCAAGTGAACAAGGACCTATCTCAGCAAAACTGAAGGTCTTCTTGATATGACATACAAACTGTAATAACCAGTGACCTAAACAACAGTAATGTGCTCAGGTCACTTAGACAAATAGGAATACAATTTTAGCTTTCATAGGTAGAAATACTGCTTTAACCTGATCTTGAACCAAAAAAAAGAGCCTAATTGTATTCAAAAAGAATTCAAGAGTATTTTCTCCAGTGACCTTATAGGATTTCAAAACGTTGTATGACTTGCAGAAGAGGCCTGAGAACTATGCTGAGTAGTAAATTTTAAGTTACATAATGTTGATATTAATTTTATGTGAATTTGTCAATCTCTTAAATAAGCTTGTTTAAAAATTTACTTCTAGTGTAAGCATACATTCATAGGGAAAAACAGTAGGAAGCTAAGTAGGTTTAGATACTGAATGGCTGATAGAGAACGAAGAAATTCATTGAGATTCTTGGCACTAGTTTGCAAAGAGAAAAAGTAAACCTCTCAATTTTTTATTGATTAATTAAGCTATCAAAACTTAAAAAATCGTAAGGTGCTATTAAATAATTGAGAGCCTAAAATGAACTGTAGACAGTCTTCTCACATCTTACTGACTCAGGTAATCTTTCATTCATTTGATTAACTTTCTTTGATCTTTTACTTTAAAAACAATTGTTGGGCTGGTGAGATGGCTTAGTGGTTAAGGCACTGGACTACAAAGCCAAAGGACTCAGATTCAACTCTTCATAACCCATAAAAAGCAGATGTATAAGGTGCCCCATGCTTTTAGAATTAGTTTGTAGCCGCTAAAGGTCATGGATTGTCCATTCCTTCTCTCTCTCTATCTGCTTCTCTCTCACATTCACTTTCTCTCTCTATAAAATAAATAAATGAATAAAAATATTTATATGTTTATGTTAAAACTACACTTTATTGGGACACAAATGAATTATCTAAAGACTAGAAACACAATTTGTTTAGTGAAATATAAGTTAATAGTAATAATAATTATTTTAATTTAAAGAATTCATATAGAATTTATATACATACATATAGAATTCATATACATACATACATACATTATACACACACACACACACACACACGTATATGTATATATGTATGTATGTATGCCCTTACCATTTGAAATATATTTGTTTTAGAAAACTTAAATTGGGCTGGAATTGTAGCTTAGTGGAATAGTGTTTGCCTAATCTATACCTGAATTTGACATCAATTCCTAGCACTGTAAATACAATCAAGAAAAATTATGAATGAAACCAAAAGAAATACTACCAGTTTTCAAAGAAGGGACAATATCATGATAAAAAGTATAGCATAAAGGTACTAGATGGCATTGTGGCCTCTCTCCTGTTTATCTTCCCCTTGGGATCTGTAGTCAGTTAGCACAGTAACATTCAGTTCACAGGAACTAAGGCTTTCACTTTAGTAAACTAACCACCTAACCCTATTATCTGCCCCACCAGAAAGACATGAAATTATGCAAGACATTAAATCAAACTTTAATGGGGTCTTAGATGATAAAAAAGGAGCAAGGGCTGGAGATATGGCTTAGCGGTTAAGTGCTTGCCTGTGAAGCCTAAGGACCCCGGTTCGAGGCTCGGTTCCCCAGGTCCCACGTTAGCCAGATGCACAAGGGGGCGCACGCGTCTGGAGTTCGTTTGCAGAGGCTGGAAGCCCTGGCGCGCCCATTCTCTCTCTCTCCCTCTATCTGTCTTTCTCTCTGTGCCTGTTGCTCTCAAATAAATAAATAAATAAATAAATAATTTTTTTAAAAAAAGGAGCAAAAGTGAGAGAAGACAGTATTCATCAGGTAGCTATCTGACTCATATGGAAAAGTCTTTGTAAACATCTAAAGATATCCTTACACATAACTGCCTTAAACAATATGTAATCTTCCTCTTCTTAATGATAGACCACTGTCTCACAATCCACTTAATTCCTGAATGAATTATGATCTTCTCTAGGCAAGCTACACATTGCTCGCAAATATGTATGCTTAATAATACAACAAATATCCTCAAGTTATATCTCTGCTCTATTAGAGATTTATTTAAGCATTGGATGTTTTAATGTTGACATAGAAGTACTGAAACACTAACAAAAATGTAAATGAGATGCAATTCTACCTGTATTGACTATAAAATAATAAGTTTCATGATGAAGCAATATACAACAAAACATTTAAGATACTCTCAGGATTTCAACGTAGTAGTTTTATATGTGATTGTATTATGTACAACCTACAGATATAATTCTCACTTTAATTTTCTTTATACATATTGAAAATGAGTATATGATGATGTTCTTTATGGGAATTTGTAGTATGTGAGAATTGAACCTATTAGGTTGATTATAAAACTAACTGGGGAATAAAAGTAGCCAACTAAAGCAAGAGCCTACTATTCGCATCTCCTGATGTATAAATCAATTAAGAAATGAGTAGCAATATTAAGTAGATATGAATGTATTTAAATAATGTGAGTCAAAAGTATAATTGTCACTCAAGTTTTGTTATACATTAGGTTTAATGGAAGATCCAGGAGTCTTCCCCAATGATGACATCATATAGCTGTCAAGCTTTGTTGTTTCTTGTTTATGTTTGTATTTGTTTACAATCATTGTTTTTCCCAGGATAGCCTTGAACATACTATGGAGCCCAGCCTGGACATTTAGTCAGCAGATATGCAATTACTGGTTAATATTTTCTTGTCCATATATGTAATTAAATTACCATGTTAATATCATTTTCAAATGTGATAACAGAATTAATGGTAACTTGATTAATATCATTCAGCAAATGGCAAAGGTAAGATTCAAACTATTCTTTGCAAGGGACTTTTCCCACATGGTTAAGACATAGTTCTCCTCTATTTTTGTTATATTTTGTTTCATAGAACCTATCGAAAATTTCACAAAAAGCTGCAGAGAGCATGGAAGAACCCCAGGGTAACAAGGTATATGTTGAGGCATTGCCCTTCCCATTGGAACTGACTGATGCATGAATGACCACACAGTGCATACTCACAACCCGCAAAGGAAAGTTCTCATTGGAATGTTCAGGTGAGGGGGAAGAGGGGGCAAAAAGGATCAATTAAATGGGAATACAACCAATTTGCAGTATCTCCATATATTAAAGCTCCCAATAAAACTTTAAAACATCAACACAAAGATAAATAATCACTTGTACAAATGTTATCACAGACACTAAGAGTATAGACTACAACAAGTTAGAACTATATCCACAAAACAAACAAACAAAAAACAACAAGCCCATTCTCCAATATCAAGCTCCCACCAATTGTGGGCTACAAGAGGGCCTACGCCTATTAAATTCTCTCTAAAATAATAATTGTTATCCCATTTATCTGGTGCTGACTTCATTCTATTGGAGAATTTGCTTCTCTTTTTCAGATGGATACAGAAACTGAGGAGAGAATCATTGCATTGCACCTCACCACAGCCCCAACTGAAACCAAGAGTAATTGGGGAAATGAGCAAGAGTGCTGCTTTCTTGGTGAACCTGTTACCAGCGCAAAGGTGAAGACACAGAAACAATCAACAACACAGAAAACAATCAACTCCCACCAAGCCAGATATCCAGAGACACAGAAGCTCCCAAGGCCTCATCACTGAAGTAGACCTCAAATGAACCCATCATAATGCAGGGAAATTTGTGGAAAAGGGGGCAAAAAGACTGTTAGAACCACATGTTGGGACATTATTCACAGAGACATTGCCTCTTCCCCATAAATGATGGCTAATCCTGCAATGCACAACCCACATCCCAGTGAGGAGGGTCCCTGCATGGGGGGGTGTGGGGGAAGGACAGGGAGGAAGCTAAAGATGGTACCAACATGGTTGTATACACACTGTGTACATAACTAATAAAAAAATAATAAGAGAGAGAGAGAGAGAGGAAAAAAAAAAAAACAAGAGTATAGAGTTAAGAAATTTACTGCAATGACAAGATATTTTCCTACTAGAGCAAGCTTAGATGATTCTCATTTTTAAGTACTAGGATACCCATAAAATGTCATTTACCTTCTTCTCCCTTTTTTTTTTTTGCATGTTCTACAGATTAGGAACATAAGATAATTTGCAAGACATCATAGTAGTAGTTGTACTCTCTTATCTTTCTAGAACAATAGTATTTCAAACCTGCAAACAACTTTTCCTTGTGACTGATGTCACTACTATTTAGCCCTTCGAGGTTAGCATGTATTGATTTTGCTTTTACTTTGATTGGATCTTACCTACCTCAGTGCTTCAGTAAATTGAAACCTTCTACAGTTCATGGAAGAAAGCTAAGAGCAAGGCTATGAGAAAATGTACAATGACCTCAATTTGTTTCGGACTATATTGGTAAAATCATTGTTGCTGTGTTGTAGCAGTGACCTTAACTGGATTTGTGTAAATTTAATCCAGCATATTGTAGAAAGATGAGAGAAGATAGGCTTTAAGGATATGAATTAAAATAAGTTTAAATTTGAAAATACAACTACATGTATTTTCTATATAAATATATATTACTTCAAGAAGATCAATAATTTCAACATGAATCTACTGTATAATTGGAAATGAAAAAAAAATGAACAGAAGATGGCTATATAAGTTGTGTTGAAAACTGGAGCTTGTTTGTTAGAAACTTGAGTTATTGACAATTATCCTATAACAAGAATAGACTGAAACTGCACACAGAAATAGGACAAAATAAAACAAACAATCAAAGTTTACAGAAGGAGCATACTCTTCAAAGAGCTTCTCCGCTCAGAGATGGGTTGGTAAATATTTATAAGTAGTGAGGCCATATTATAAGAAACTAATTTTAGGAAAAGAGGCAAGAAAAAGAATGAATATTGTAAGGGGAGAGAACTTAAAATTCTACAAGAAAGTACCATAGGAGATAGAGTAGCAGACACAAGTTTAAATTAATTGAGATCAGATTTTAACTGAGGCTCTGTGCTCTTTCTCTGTCAATCCAGGCTAGGGCCTCTTACATTGGGTATGTAATCTATTACTGAATTTTATGCTCAGCTACTACAATGACTTCTTGGTGAAATTTCTATAGCAGGTCTACACCTTCCTTTGTCTTGTCTGCAAGGCAGAATGGGCAAGATTGGGTAAAGGTTTGGTGTTGATCCATCTCTTCTTACTCTGATGGAGTCAACCCAAGCATGCTCAAGGTATCAAGAAGTTCCTTGCCCTAGATGGCACCAGGGACTTTAGTGTCTTCCTCCTGTGAGGAAATGCCCCACTAACTCTACGGCTTCAGCTGGTGCACAAGTGGGGTGCAATGGACTGATTCTTTCCTCAGGTTCTATGTCCATCTGAAAAAGAGAAGTAAACTATCCAATGGAGAGTGAGGTCTGTGCATGACACATGGATACCCATTATTATTTTAGAGAAAATGTAATAGATGTAGGCCCTCTTGTAGCCCACTATTGGTGGGAGCTTGATATTGGAAAGAGAATTCATTTTTGGATATGGTTCTGACTTATTTTCCCATTCCAGGTATGGGTTCTATTCTACAGAGCAGATCCCTTAGCCAAATCAAGAGCAATTGGTAAACCACCATGGCTGTATGCCACTATTGCACTTGTGTGAGCATCACATCAGGTTGATTGCTATTGAGTAGCTTTAACCATGAGTTGCTCGGTCAGATGTTGGTCATTTTCCCCCAATTGCTTAGGTAACACCTTCTGGCACTAGACAAGCTAACTGTCTGAGGACTGACGCTCTTCCAGTTTCCAGCCAGGTCACTCCATGCCCTGTCCCAACAGCATATGCTGTCTTCAACACTAGGGTCTTACCATTAACCTCTGCTGGGTAATCAAGTACTCTGACAGAATTCTTCTGTTGGGAAACCTTGCAGGTCTCTCTGATCAAGAGCTCATAGTGGATGTTACCCACATGCTGGTATTGGGAGTTACAGGTCAGTGCCAAGGGAGAAGAAGGAAGAAAATTATAGGTAATATAAAAGACAAAGAGAGGGAGAAAAACAGGAGAAGATTGAGGATAGTCTTTATCATACGCTGTCCAGGCCCCTGTGAATCAGATATTCTCTCTCTTTTTTTTTTGAGCCACCGTCCGGTCAAGATGGCGACCGCCTAGCTGCACTACAAACAACGAGGGAAAAAAAGGCAAGTATTCAAGGGAAATTAGGAACTTTCTGAAGAGGGAGGGCACAGATTGGGATAAAAGAGGGAAGCACACACCCCCGCGACCCAAGCCCCGCCACCCCGCCCGCCGCGAATAACTGCATCGGGCGCGGCCCCGCGCCCAGCGGCCCGGCGCCCCGTGCACACCAAGCCCCACGCGCCCCGGCGGCCCAGCGCACCCCACAACCCCCGTGCCCCACACCCGCCGCACCCCCCGCACCCCCCCAGCACGCCCCTCCCCCCCAGCGTGCCCCACGCTCCCTATCCACACACGGCAGACGCGGCCCAAGCGAACCAAGGCTTCCCGCGCCCCGGGCACCCAGGCCTGCCCCGCGCCCCTGCGCCCCAAAGACCCATGCGCCCCACCCCCGTGTGCCTCGAGACCACCCCACGCCCGCCCCACCCTCCCGCGCGCCCCACCCCCCGCGCCTTCCGTGCTCTCTATCCACACACAGCAGGCACGCCCCAAGCGCCCCGTGCACCGGGCGCCCAGGCGTGCCCCGCACCCCCGCGCCCCCCGCGCGCCCTGAGACCCCCACACCCCACCCCCACGCGCCTCGAGCCCCCCCCCGCGCGCCCCGCCCCTGCCTCCCCCCCAGCGCACCCAATGCTCCCTACCCACATGCGACAGGGGCGCTCAAAGCACCCCGCAGCGTCCAGTGCCCGGGCGCTCAGGTGTCCCCTGATCCCCCCGCGTGCCTCGAGACTCCCCGCGCCCCACCCCCGCGCTCCTCGAGCCCCCCCGTGCACCCCACCCCCGCCGCGCGCCCAGACTGCCCCGCAGCGTCCCACAGCATCCAGCACTCCATCTTACCTCAGCGTGCTCCACGCCCCCTGCGCTACCCGCGACCCCCTGGACCCCCTCAGCCCCCTCCCCCGCGCGAACCGCCCCCTCCCCCCTGCGAGTCCAGAGCACCCCACGGTATCCCACAGCGCCCCACGCTCCTAGCTGCCCCCCCTCCCCTCACGCCCTGCTGTTCTCACATCACTTGCCGCCGGTCAGTTTCTGCTGTGTCCTGATTCCGTATCCACATCATCTGCCTCTGCACTACAATTGCACGTGCAGTGGGCCCAGTCCCACAGCAAGAGCCACATAAGTCCACACTGAGTCACTAGCGCCAGCACAGGTGCCATCCCCTACCTGTACATCGCCACCCATCCCCCACTCCCCTGAGGCGGAAGAGCACAGACTGTTTACAGACCCCAGTGTACCCAGCCAGAATCTAGGCACCTTCAAGGCTTGCTACCTCAGTCCCTTTTCAAGCTCAAAGGCAGGCAGCTTAGGTGCATTACTGGGTGAGAATTCAGGCAACTTTGGTGCCCCTGTCAGGCTATAGGTAGGCGGCTTTGGCAAGAGTGAGCAAAAATCCAGGCTGCTTACAACTGCCCCAGGCTGCCTTGGATTTGCATTAAGCTAGATCCCAGGCTGCTCCACCCACCTACCTGCCCATACACTGACATGGGTAGACCACAGCGCAAAAGAAATAACAAGAAAAATAAAATGGAAGAAAATCCAGACAGATCACCCAGTCCAACAAGGATCACAACAAACCAAAACATAGAAGAGTGTTTAGGATCAGAACATCAAGTGCAAGCAATGAACAATGCAACCCTGACCAAACTACTGCTAGATCTGACAGGAAAGCTACAAAGGATAGATAATCGTATGGATGCTACCATCACTAAGCTAGAGCAATATGATAAGACACTTGAAGGAATTCAAAGAGAGCTAAGAGAGTTGAAGGAGAATGAAAAAAAAGAGGACCTTAAAAATCAGCTGGCCACACTAAATGAAAACATAAAGAAATGCAAGGATGATTTCCAAGAATCAGCAAGAAAATCAGAAAATGAGACAAAAAGGGAGCTGGACAAAGCGATGGAAGTGATACATAGGAAAGTAGTAGAAAATGCAAACTTAATTGAACAAGTCCAAAACTCACTAGAGGCTCTCAAGAATAGAGTCAGCGAAGTGGAAGATAGAAATTCTGATCTGGAAGACAGGATGGAAGAAACAGTTCGAGAGTCCAAAAATTTCAGTAAGTTCAAAAGTTCCTGTGAACAGAACATGAGAGAATTGTGGGATACACTTAAACGTCCTAATATCAGAATCATTGGAATACCAGAAGGAGAAGAATTTCAGACCAAAGGCATGGAGAACTTATTTAACACAATAATTGAAGAAAACTTCCCCCGTCTCTTAAAAGAAAGGCCCATCAAGATTCAAGAAGCAAACAGAACTCCTAACCGACTAGACCAAAGGAGAAACTCCCCAAGGCATATTATCATTAAGACTCTAAACATTGACACCAAGGAAAAAATCCTAAAAGCAGCTAGGGAAAAACAGCACACCACTTTCAAAGGAAACCCCATCAGAATTACTTCAGACTTCTCAATGGAAACCCTGAAAGCTAGAAGGGCCTGGAATGATACTCTCCAAACGCTAAGAAACTATGGCTTTCAACCTAAACTACTCTACCCAGCAAAAGTCTCCCTTATAATAGATGGTGAAAGGAAAACTTTCCATGATAAAACTCAGCTTTACAATTATATGAACACAAAACCCAACCTACAGAAAGTACTCCAGGAAATTCTCCACAGAGAGGAAACAAATAACCAAACACAAATGCCTACAAGAAGAAGATCACAGCAATCAAACCCAGAGTAGATACAAAAAAAAAAAAAAAAAAAAAAAAAAAAAAAAAAAAAAATTCCATGGAAATGCCAACACACCTCTACCACCACAAAATGACAGGGATCAAATCAAATCTCACAGTCATCACCCTAAACATTAATGGCCTTAATTCACCCATCAAGAGACACAGGCTAACAGGGTGGATCAAAAAATTAGACCCCTCAATCTGCTGCCTTCAAGAAACCCACCTTACCACTAAAGACAGAAACCTCCTCAGGGTGAAAGGGTGGAAAACAATATGCCAAGCAAATGGGAATAAGAAACAAGCAGGTGTAGCTATATTAATATCAGATAAAGTTGACTTCAAACCAAAAACAATCAAAAAAGACAAAGAAGGCTACTTCCTACTTGTAAAGGGAACAATCCATCAAGAGGATATTACAATCATAAATCTGTATGCACCAAACACAGGGGCACCGCAGTTCATAAAACAAAACCTACTTGACAATAAAACAGAAATAACCACCAACACCATCATAGCTGGGGACTTTAACACACCATTATCAGTAATAGACAGATCATCCAAACAGAAGCTCAACAGGGAAGTAAGAGAGCTCAACAAAACCATAGAGCACTTAGACCTAACAGACATCTACAGAACTTTCCACCCCAAATCCACAGACTACACATTCTTCTCAGCAGCCCATGGAACATTCTCTAAAATAGACCATATACTGGGTCACAAAGATAGCCTCCACATATTTAGGAAAATCGACATAATTCCCTGCATGATATCAGATCATAATGCTATATTCCTAGAAATCAACAACAAAAAAACCAACAAGAGCCCCAACGGCAACTGGAAACTGTATAGCACACTCTTAAACAATAAATGGATAGTGGATGGAATAAAAAATGAAATTGCAAAATTCCTGGAATTGAATGACAATGAGAACACATCATACCAAAACTTGTGGGACACAATGAAGGCAGTCCTCAGGGGAAAATTCATAGCACTCAATGCCTTCATAAAAAAGACAGAAAAATCCCAAATCCATAGCTTAACTATCCACCTAAAGGCATTGGAAAAACAAGAAAAATCCAACCCAAAGAGCTCCAGAAGGAAGGAGATAATTAAAATCAGAGCAGAAATTAATGAATTGGAAACCAAGGAAACAATTAAGGCAATTGACAAAACAAAGAGCTGGTTCTTTGAAAAAATAAACAAGATTGACAAACCTCTGGCCAATTTGATCAAGCAAAAAAAGGAGAGACTCCAAATTAACAAAATTCAAAATGAAAAAGGAGAGATTACAACAGACATCAGTGAAATCGGCAGAATCATCAGGACTTATTTCAAAAACCTCTACTCCACAAAACTGGAAAATGTGGAGGAGATGGATAAATTCCTGGATGCATATCATCTACCAAAGCTAAACTCAGAGCAGATCAACCACCTCAATGCACCCATCATGCTCATGGAGATTGAAAAAGTAATAAAAAACCTCCCAAAAAAGAAGAGTCCAGGACCAGATGGATTCCCAGCCGAATTTTATCAAACCTTCATGGAAGAACTCAAACCAATCTTCCTAAAACTATGCCACACAATTGAAGAACAGGGAAAACTACCCAACTCCTTCTATGAAGCTAGTATCACCCTAATCCCAAAACCAGGCAGAGACGCCACAAGAAAAGAAAACTATCGGCCTATTTCCCTAATGAACATAGACGCAAAGATCCTCAACAAAATTCTCGCAAACCGAATCCAACAACACATCAAAAGCATTATCCACCTTGACCAAGTGGGATTTATCCCAGGAACACAAGGGTGGTTCAACATACGAAAATCTGTCAATGTAATACACCACATAAACAAGCTTAAACATAAAAATCACATGATCATTTCGATAGATGCAGAGAAGGCCTTTGACAAGATACAACATCACTTCATGATCAAAACATTGGAGAGAATCGGCATGGCCGGTTCACATCTTAATATAATAAAGGCAATATACAAAGCTCCAAAGGCCCAAATAATTCTTAATGGAGAGAGACTGGAGGAATTCCCATTGAGATCAGGAACAAGACAGGGATGTCCTCTCTCACCTCTGCTTTTCAATATAGTTCTGGAAGTCCTAGCTCAAGCAATAAGACAGGAGAAGGAAATAAAAGGGATACAATTTGGAAAGGAAGAAGTTAAATTAGCTCTATTCGCTGATGACATGATTGTATATGTAAGAGACCCGAGAGACTCCATCCCAAAACTCCTGAAGGTGATTAACTCCTATAGCAAAGTAGCAGGATACAAAATCAACGCACAAAAATCGGAAGCATTTCTGTATGCAAATGACAAAGACACAGAAAAAGAAATAAAGGACATAGTCCCATTTTCAATAGCAAAAAATAAAATAAAATACCTTGGAATAACGTTAACCAAGGAAGTAAAAGATCTATACAACGAAAATATAAAAACTCTCAAAAAAGAAATTGAGGAGGACTTGAAACGATGGAAAGACCTCCCATGCTCCTGGTTAGGCAGAATTAACATTGTGAAGATGACAATCCTACCAAAGGCAATATACAGATTTAACGCAATTCCAATTAAAATCCCTACAATGTTCTTCACAGACATAGAAAAAATGATCTCAAATTTCATATGGAAAGGCAGAAGGCCTCGCATATCCAAACATATCCTCAGCAAAAGAAATACCTCTGGTGGCATCACCATACCCGATATAAAGTTATACTACAAAGCCATAGTAATAAAAACAGCATGGTACTGGCATAAAAACAGGAGTATAGACCAATGGAATAGACTTGAGGACCCGGATTTTGGGCCAAGCAACTATAGCTACTTGATATTCGACAAAGGCCCAAACAATATAGACTGGAAAAAAGATAGCATCTTCAACAAATGGTGCTGGACAAACTGGATAACCACATGCACGAAACTAAAACTTGATCCACACATTTCACCATGCACAATACTCAAATCCAAATGGATCAAAGACCTCAACATAAGACCAGAAACTCGAAAACTACTGGAAGAAAATTTAGGAAGTACTTTCCATGATATAGGAATGGGAAAAGACTTCCTGAATAAAACCCCAGTGGCTCAAGTTCTTAAACAGTCACTCAACCATTGGGATCATATGAAGCTGAAGAGTTTCTTTACAGATAAGCATATAATAAACAAAGCCAATAGAATACCCACAGAGTGGGAGAAAATATTTGCAGGTTATCCAACTGATAGAGGCCTTATCTCTAGAATTTACAAAGAACTCAAAAGTCTAAACAATAAGAAGACAAATACCCCACTCACAAAATGGGGCACAGAGTTAAACAGGCAATTCACAGAGGAAGAGATACAAATGGCAAACACACACCTAAGAAAATGTTCATCATCCCTAATCATCAGAGAAATGCAAATTAAAACAACTATGAGATTCCACCTTACCCCAATAAGGATAGCCAACATCAAAAGGTCAAATGAAAATAAATGCTGGCGAGGATGTGGAGAAGCAGGGACACTCATTCACTGTTGGTGGGAATGCAGGATGGTACAGCCACTTTGGAAAGCAATATGGAGACTCCTGAAAAAGCTGACTATAGAAATACCAACAGACCCAGTTATACCATTACTGGGCATGTACCCTAAAACCTTCAAACCAAAAGCCAGAGAGATTTGCTCAACCATGTTTGTAGCAGCTCAATTCGTAATAGCTAAAAGCTGGAATCAACCCAGATGTCCATCATTAGAAGAATGGATAACAAAGATGTGGTATATCTACACAATGGAATTCTATACAGCAGTAAGAAAAAACGACATAAAGAAATTTGAGGAAAAATGGTTGAACCTGGAACAGATCATTCTCAGCGAACTTACCCAATCACAGAAAAAAAAATCAACACATAGTCTCACTCATCTGCAACACCTAAGCTGAATTTGCCCAAGATGCCTTACATACCCAGCAAGTACCTCATGGACTAGACAATAAGATGGATGGGAGGGCGGGGAGGGAATCAAAGGGTGGAAAACAGTAATCCGGACCCAAACGGCAATGGTACCATAAAATTCTACTTCCTAAAAGACAGACCAAATGACTGAACCTTCACTAGTCCCTTACAGGAAACACCTGAACCACAAGACACTGGAGAGGGTAGGATCAAGACTGACCTAAATCTCCTACATCTTCCCTCCCTCCCTCTCCCCCTCTCCCCTCTATCTCTCTTCTCTCTAACTCTTGTATATTAGTTATCTTTTTCCTCAATTTCTTAGTGGACACTGACCTGTAACCCCCACTTCCAGCTTGGGCCTACAATCCACAATGAGCTTTTGATCAAAGAAACCTACAAGGTTTCCCAAAACAATGACAGACTTCTGTCAGAGTAATTGATGACCCACCAAAGGCCAGTGGTAAGACCCTATTGCTGAAGACTCCATACGCAGCTGACACGTAAAATGGAATGACATGGCTGGAAGCCAGGAGAGAGTCAATCCCTAGACAGTCAGCGTGTCTAGTGCCAGAAGGCGCTACATAGGCGACTGGGGGAAGTGACCAAGATCTGTCCAAGCAACACATTGTTTAACCTAAGTAGCAACAATTAACCGGATGTGATACCCACACAAGTGCAATAGTGGTACACAGCATGGTGAGGAATCGATTGCTCTTGATTTGGCTAACTGATCCACTCAGTGGTACTAGACCCTTAGCTGGAGCTGGGAAACAAGTCAGAACCATACCCAAACACAAGCCCACTCTACAATATCAAGCTACCATCAATCACGGGGTATAAGAGGGCCTACACCTATCAAACTGTCTATCAAAAAAGTAAGTGTTATCTCAATTTTCTGGGTGCTAACTCACTCTCTGTTGGAGAATCTGCTTCTCTTTTCCAGATAGATGCAGATCCTAAGAAGAGAGCTGCCCCAACATACCTCAGAAGGGGCCCAACTGAAACTAAGGACAACTGGCGAAATAAGCAAGGGTGATGTTTCCCTGTGAACTGGATACCAGCACAAAGGGGAAGGAGATCAATTCAGAGAAAAATCAACTCCTACCAAATCAGAGAGCCAGAGCCTCAGAGGCCCCCAACACCTCAACACTGAAGCAGACCAAAAATGAACCCAACATGGCTCAGGGAAATCTTGCGGAAGAGGGGGCGGAAAGAATGTCAGCGTTACATGTTGGGTCATGATTTTCAGAGACATTTATCATACTAATAACTGGGGGCTAACTCCACAATGCACGACCCATTTTCAATAATAAGGAGGGTCTAATGGGAGGGGGTAGATCACAGATGAGCCTAAATAATGGTACCAAACTGCCTGTATTTACTGAAAATGTAAACTAATAAATTATATTTAAAAAAAAAAAAACAGATATTCTCTCTAAGAACCTGACGAAGGTTTGACTTTTCAGTATGTCTTTCAGGATATAGGATGTTATGGTAATATTTCCATTTGGGTCTAGTATTTTGTCCCTCATCACCCCACCTTTACCCTCCTCTCCTACCCCACCATACTTGTTGTCCAGTCCTCAAGATTTTTATTAGGTATGTCAACATCACAGGTAGATTCAGGTTAAGAGCCACAGATGAGTGAGCCCATGTAATGATTATCTTTCTGTGACTGGGTGAGTTCGCTAAGAATAATCTGTTCCAAGTATGACCATTTTTCTTCAGATTTCCTTGTTGATCTGCAGTTTCAATTCTTATAAGCAAAGTAAATCCAGATGTAAGAAACTCATGGGTTTTTTTACTTCAAAGTGCCTATAACAATGGCAGGCAGAACTAGAAGACTCCTGAAGCTCATAGGAAAACTAACCTGGCCTTTGACGAGGAAAACATGGAGAGTCCCATCCTTGCCTCAAATAAGGTAGAGGGCAATGACCTTATGGGGGCTTGTTTTAGGCTTTAGAAAGATACTGAGGCCAGGCAGTATATGACAGGATCAGCATGGTAGCATAGAGGACATGGCATCATTTCTTAAGCTGACAAAATGAAGCACCCATTGCAGTAGAGACCCTGTGATGGTGGCCTTTGAGTTGCCCCTTAGGAAAGCTCATGCATGGAGTGGAGCCAAAGAAGAGAGAGGCCACAAGTCTGGTAAGCAGCTAACCTTGAGAAGTTGGGAAGAGCATGTGAATGGAGCCATATGATTCAGTCACAAGTCCAAAATGCTGCATGTGGAGCTTCATGGTGTTGTGTGAGGTTGGATTTTGTTTACCTGCACATTGTCTTCTCTTCTGGAATAGGAATGTTCAGGATTCCCCAATATATACTGAAAATGTGTGACTTGATTCTTGATTTTATTAGGGACTCAAAATTAATGTATTGCCTTGGTTCTCAAAACGGAGTTAGACTTTAATGTATTTTTTTTATAATATGGACATACTTAATATGGACACATCATGCATTGGTACCATCCTTTCCCTTATCTGTGCCTCCATTCTGCTGGTAGCTCTCCTCATTGGGGTTGGTGGGATTCCCATGTAGGCTGTGGGTTATGCCTTGTGAGAGAAGCAGTCAAATACTGGAGGGGGGAGGGCAATACCTCTGGATATGACATTCCAACCTGTGGCATTTACAATCTTTCACAAAATTCCCTGAGCCATGGTTGCTGTGTTTTAAATCGACTTCAGTGATGAGCTCTTAGGAGCCTCTAGATCTCTGCTTTTGTATGTTTTGGATATCCTTGGTGTATGGCTCCTTCACCTTTGCACTGATTGTCAGAATCACCATGAAAGCAACACTCTTGCTCATCTCCCCACTTCCTGTGTGGTTTCAGCTAGGTATTGGCTGAAATGGGAGGAATGGTTTATCTCCTCTGTTCTCACTTCCTTCTGAAAAAGAAAAACAGATTCTCCAACAGAGAGTAAAGTCAGCATAGGTTAAACTGGATATGTGTTAGTAATTTAGGGTGCATGGTATGGATGTAACCCCTCCTTTAGCCAATGACTAGTGGGAGCTTGTCATTCGAGAGGATAATGTTTGTCTCCATAGGATTCAGACCCAGTTCCTAGTTACAGATATGGCTTCCTTTCCATTGAGCATACCTCTTAGCCAATCATAAGGCTATTGGTTATCCACTAAAGTTTTGTACCACCATTGCAGTGGTATGTACATAATGCCAGTGTTGGTATTAAATAGCTTAGACACCTGGTTGCTCACAACATTGTTGTTCACTTTCCCCCGGTAGCTTATGTAGCACTTTCCAGCACCAGATGGAACACTGAGAACTGGCTCTCTTATGGATTTCAGCCAGATTTCTTAGTGTTCTGTGTAGGCAGCATATGGTGTCTTCAGCAACAGGATCTTATCTTTTAACTCAGGCAGGAAATAAAGTGCTTTGTCAAAAACCTATCTTGTTTTGGGGACCTAGTAAGTCTCTCTGATCAACAGCTCTTTGTGGGTACCATAAATTTTTGGTACTGGAATTTACAGGCCACAGTCAAAAAATTCTTTAAGGCTAGGCTTTATCCTGCCCTCCTGTGGGCCCTTCTTTTCGGGTGCTTCTCCCTAATCCTGTTAATAATCAAATATTTATTCTACTTTCAAGGATAAAGGCTTTTATGGCACCAGTTCATTTTGGACTTAGTTTTGTGTTTTCCCTCCCCTTCCCCTACACACAAACCCTCCATCCCTGTTATCTGAGCCTCTAGTTTCCTATGGGTAATTCCACCAACTCCAGCTGATCCAGGTAAGGAACCACAGATCAGTGAAAATATGCAGTGTTTGTCTTTCTGTGGTTGTATATGGTAACTGAATATGATCTCTTAAAAGCCCATCCATTTTCCTACAGATTGCATAGTATTAATTTTTCTTATTACTGAGTAGAATTCTTTTGTTGAAATGTACCACAACTTTATTATCCATTTGTCCAATGATTGGCCCCAAGGTTGATTCCAGTTCTTAGCTTTTATGTAATGAACAGCTATAAACATGATTGAGCAAATAGCTCTGTAGTGAAGCATGGAATATTTATGGTAAATGCCCAGTAAGGAAATAATTGTGTCTGTTGCTAGTTCTATATGTATCTTTTTCAGGAATCTCCATATTTATTTCCATAGTGTTTGTACAAGTTTACATTCCATCCAAAAGTGAATGAGGGTTCCTCTTTCCCCACGTTTGTTGCCATATCATTTTTTTAATGACTTGCATCCTTATTGGAGTAAGGTGGAATCTCAGAGTTGTTTCAATTTGCATTTCTCTGATAATCAGGGATGCTGAGCAATTTCTGAACTGTGTTTTAGCCATTATATTTCTTCCTCTGAGAACTCCCTGTTTGGTTCTCTACCCCATTTTGTTAATGGGTTGTTTGAATTTTTTTATTGTTTAGTTTTTTGAGTTCTTTGTAGATTCTAGATATTAAGCCTTTGTCAGTGTATAGCTGGTGAAATTTTTCTCTCACTCTGTGTGTAATGCATTTCTCTGTTTATGGGATGATTATCTGTGAAAAAGCTTTTAGCTTCATGACATCCTGTTGTTTGAGTGATTGTTTAATTTCCTGGTCTACTGGGGGGTTTTTGAGGAAGGTTTTTCCCCCTCCTATATTGTGGAGAGTGACTCCTATTTTTTCTTTCCTGTAGTAGAAGAGTTTCAGGTCTTATTTTGAGATCTTTAATACATTTGGAATTGATTTTTTTGTATGGTGAGATGAATGGGTCTAGTTTTATTTTTCCACATGTGGTTATCCAATTTGTCAAGAACCATTTGTTGAAGATCCTGTCTTTTTTACAGTCTATGTTATTCATACCTTTGTCAAAGATCAAGTAGCTATAGTTACTTGTCCTAAGGTCTAGGTCTTCAATTCTGCTCTATTCGTCTATATTTCTGGTTTTATTTCACTACCATTCTGTTTTTGTTAATAAGACTTTGAAATATAACTTTAGATTGGTATGCTGATACTTCTAGCCCTGTTTCTTTAGATGAGGAACTGTTTAGATATATGAGTCTTGTTGCCATTTTATAGGAATTTTGAGGTCATATTTTTCCATCTCTATGAAGAAAGATGATGGAATTTTTTTGGTATTGCATCAAGTCTGTATACTATTTTTGGTACAATTGCCATTTTCACAATATTAATTCTACCAATCCAGGAGCATGGGAGGTGTATCCATCTTCTCAAGTCCTCCTCAACTTCTTTCTTGAATTTTTGTTTGTTTTAATATTTTATTTTTGTTTATTTATTTGACAGAGGGAAACAGGGGGAGAGAGAGAGAGAGAGAGAGAGGGAGGGAGGGAGGGAGGGAGGGAGGGAGGGAGGGAGGGAGGGAGAGAGGGAGAGAATGGGCATGCCAGGTCTTCCAGCCACTGCAAAAGAACTCCAGATGTATGTGCTACCTTGTACATCTGGCTTACATGCGTCCTGGGGAAATGAGCCAAAGTTCTTTGGCTTTGCAGGCAAGTACCTCAACTGCTAAGCCATCTCTCTAGCCCTTTTGTGAATGTTTTTATTTTCATTGTAATGGTCTTTCATATCTTTGGTTATTGTTATGCCATGGTATTTAATTTGTGACTGTGTGTCTGTTGAAATTGTGACAGTCTCAGTGATTTCTTTCTCTATATATTTGTCCTTTTCATATAGAAATGTTCTTGATTTTTGTGTGTTGATTTCATATCTTGCCACTTTGCTAAAGGAATTAATCACCTTTAGAAATTTTGAGATGGAGACTTTTGGGTCACTTATATACAGGATCATGTCATCTGCACATAGAGATAACTTGACTTCTTCCTTGTATCCCTTTTGTTTCTTTCTCCTGTCTTGTTGCTTGGGCAAGCACTTCTAGTTCTATGTTGAAGAGTTGTGGTGAGAGTGGGTGCCCCTCTTTTGTTCCCAATCTCAATGGGAACTGCTCGCATATTTCCCCATTAACATTATTTGGGCTTTAAATTCTTTACATATATAGTCATAATTATGTTGAGATTCAACCGTCCATGCCTATTCTCTACAATATCTTGATCATAAAGTGAGGTTGTATTTTTTCCAAGTCCTTCTCTGCATCTATTGAAATGACCATGTGGTTACAGAGTTTAGTTTTTGTAGGTGGTACATGTCTAGGATTTCCTACCTTTCTTCCAGATGATACATTTTTGTGAAGTAGAGGTTTTGGAAGTGAGTCCTGGTGATTCTTAGGTGCTTGATTAGTGTATTAATTTGAGAGCTCTCTCTCTCTCTCTCTCTCTGTTATAAAGTCATTTAGTACTAAAATTTCCCCTTATGGCTACCTTCATTGTGTCCCATAAGTTTTGGCAAATTGTATTTTCTTTATCATTCAATTCTAGAAATGTTACAATTTCTGTTTGTTTGTTTTTTTTTATTTCTTCCACCACCCATTCACTGTTTAAAAGTGTGTTGTTCATTATGCAGGACCTGGTGGAATTTCTGATGTGTCTCTTGTTAATTTTTAGCTTTAAACTGTTGTGGTCTAATATGATGCACAAAGATACATTAATTTTCCTGAATTTATGGAAACATTCTGTAGGCTCTAATGTGTGATTTTGGACAAGGTTCTGTGGCCTGCTGAGAAGAATGTGTATTCTATAGAATTGGGGTGGAATGCTCTGTAAATATCCATTAGGTCTAGTTGATCTATGGTGCTGTTGAACTCAATCACTTCCTTGTTGATTTTCTGTTTGGGTAATCTGTCTATTAATGATAGTGGGTTATTGAAGTCCCAACTATAATGGTGTTTGTCCTCATTTCTGATTTATCAACAAATAGGTTTTGGTTTATCAACTGTGGTACACCTGTGTTTGGTGCATATAGATTTATTATTGTGATGTCCTGTTGTTGGATCATTCCTCTGATAAGTAAGAAGTGGTCTTCTTTGTCCTTATTGACTACTTTTGGTTTGAAGTCTATTTTATCAGATATTAATATAGCAATACATGCTTGTTTCTTATTTCCATTTACTTTAAATATTCTAACCTTTCACCCTGCAGAGGTATCTGTCTTCAGTGTTGAGGTGGTTTCTTGAGGAAAGCAGGTAGAAGGGTCCATTTTTGTGATCCAGCCTGTTAACTTTTGTCTTTTGATGGGTGAGTTAAGACCATTAATATTTAAGGTTATAACTATAAGGTATGATTTAATATTTGCCATGTTGGGGAGCTTTTGCATTGCTGTCTACTCATCTCAGTGTAGAAGCCTGATTAAATTAAGGATGAAGGAAGAGTTTGATATTGTAGAGTATTTAGTGAGTGTTGCATTTTATTCTGAATAGGTTTGTGATGGCTTTATATTCTGGGATTCATGGATTGGGGATGGTGTAAGTACACCGACAGCTCTGGACTGGTGCATAGTACTGAAGGTGGAATTGGAAGTCTGGAATCTCTGACTTGGTCTCACCTATTTCTTGCCTTTGGTTCAGGGGCAATAGCACTTGCCCATTCCTTATTACTGCACCCAGATGGGTAGCTTATGTAGAATTCACTGGTTCCCTGTGGTAGGTGTTTGCTTGATTCCTGTGTTCCCCTTTTGGGGTGGAGGTGATGCTCAAAGTAGCTGCTGGGAGTAGGGTGGGCCATTGGAGAGATGTGGGGGTGCTGGAAACCATACCCCAGGCCTGATCAGGGAGTTGGCTGGTGTAGGGGAGACTGGGGAACAGCCAAGTGGTGCACACAAGAGTACCTGTAGGCAGCACAGGGTGTGGAGGGTCTGCAATCAGGGGAAGCAATGTAGCCTGCAGGCCAGTCTACTAATGAGGTAAGACAGCAAAGCATGTTAAGGCATTTAGTGAGGCTGTGATAGCATGGGAGACAGGGGAACATGGGTGAGCTGTGGACTCAGTAGGCAGAGCCTGTAGGAATGAGGTAGGAGAGAGGGGAGTTCAAATAGGGGTATGGGCCTTCAATGGAAACAAGGGAAGACAAGTAGGCACATGGGCTGCTGTGGTGAAATTGGCATGGTACCAGGGGCTTGGTGATAGCATAGAGTGGCTGAGAGAACCTGAGGGTCTGGTAGGCTACATGAGAACATGGGAATCAGTATATTCTCAACTGTGCCCCTCTGTACCTGCATAGTGAAGGGCTGCTAAGATCTACTCCACGTGGAACCCACACATCTTGCTTGATATTACCTGAGAGCTGACATGTGTTTAGGAGGCCACCACTTGACCAGAAGTCTAAACTTTAATTTTTGAAGCTTTACTACTGTTAAAGCCTATAGTGACTTACGAAGTTGAGCTGGATATTTTTTATTATGAGATGAGCATAAATATATGTTGAAGTTGGAATATGAAATGTATATTATTGGCTAATATGTTTGAGCCCATGGTCCCAACCCAGGGGAGTGCTGTTTTGGAAGTTTGCCAAACTTTTAGGATGTTGGATTTCCACTGGTGGAAATAAGTTACTGGTGATGGGCCTTTGGGATTGATAGCCCAGCTCAATATCTTTCATCTCTCTACTTCAGTTCTATAGATGCAGTGTGATTAGCTGCCTCACCTCACACATTGAAACAATATCTTTCCCACCTTGATGAAGCCAGTGTAAGCCATTTCTTTCTTACATGGTTCATGTACTTATTTCTTCATAATAACAAGAAAATTAACTGATACACTGATATTATCAGGTTTTAAAATAATCAAGGTTTGCTCCTTTGTGAAGTAATAGTTAGAAGGTACTATTTATGAATACAAAGCAACACCCCTCCACCAAATATGACTTGCCACTTTCTCCATTTGGCATTTTGCATATACCACCTGTAAATTTTTTGTTTTTATTAGTTTATAACTACTCAATCTACCAGAACTCATTGTAATAGCCCCATTTCACTAATGCAAAATTAATGAAGAGGAGTAAGAGGCAGTAATTTCTATTTTTAAATAATTTTATTGACAGCACACATATACAAGTATTTGATCATAATTTTCACATAACAACCATCATGATTTCTATCATTTGTGTGCTAACTGTACAGGAAAATAATTTATACCATAATTTATGCATACAATATTTCCTCTCCATACCTTTTCTTCAATATGATTTCAATTGTCATACATAGTAAAATAACAAATAATTGAGAGATACTAAAGCTTTATTTTGTGTTAGCAGCAGGTTACTTTATTTACTTAACAATGAACTTTAGCCAACAAAACATAAAGAGGATAGGTCAATGGCAAAATATTAATGTACAATGGTCAAGATAAAATAATCTTAAAAAAATTCTGAAACCACATATTTGGAGAGATTATTTTTTATTTTCTAAGAATCCAAAATAAAAAATAATATGAAAATAAAACCTAGCTAACATGGGCCTGGTCGTCCATGCCTATAATCTCAGAATTAGAGAAGCTTAGGTAGGCTATTCTAGAACAATTGGATACATGCTGAGACCCTGCCTCAAGCAAACAAACAAAATCATAAATGGATGAATGGCTGGATGAATAAATAAATGAATAAATAAATAAATAAAATAAAACTCTTAAAGTATTGCCTGACAGAAATAATGGTTTTACTTTATATGGCGAAACTGCCAAACATTACATTTTTTTTCTTTAAAACTTGTTTCTAAACCTACCAAGGAATTCTTTGTAGGCAATTATACCTATCTTTGTATGTAATAATATCTTTAGTACAACTTATATTTAAGCAAAATGCATAAATTTATTATATATCATCTTTATGTATTAATAAACTGACTAGTTTGTAAGACTAAAATGAGGTCCTTTGTACACTAGTTACTACACAGCAACAGATTGTGTTTATTTTAAAACTTGATTTTCTCACCTTACTTTGACTTCCTTTGTCCTTTTATTAAGACTGTTTAATGCTTTAAATCATATTATACTCATCAAATACAATCATATTACATCTTGTTGAAAGAAGTATGATTGATATAACATTACAAGGGCAGCCAGGTATGGCACATAAGTTTCAAAATGTTAAATGCACATGAAAATAAAAATAAACTACCTATTTTACCGTATTATTGAAAAAAAAATAACTGAATAGTATAGATACAGACTCTATTAGAGTTTATCAAATAATTAAAATAATCAAAACCAAATATTTTTTAATTTCCCTAATTTATACACAAATTATACCAAATAATAAGTGTACCATTACAATATATTTTATGAGTGCTACATTTAAATAAGATATTAGAAAAATAAATTTTTAGGTAACAGATGAAATAATTTCAAATATACAGCAAATTGAGAGTTTTTAAAATATAAAACTGGGATAAATCTGCTTGCATAAAGATTATGTTTTTTGTTCTGAAATCCTATCTTGTGTGGTATCTTTTTTTTACAAAATTAATTTATTTTATGGAAATCTGTTTCTAAACTGTTGGTATCTCTCATATCTTGAATGTCAGTGCTACCACTGTCTAAGGATCAAAGCAAATACTTAAAGAAAATAAAAACAGGATCTAAAGTAATATCACACATAATTTTAATTGTTTTCAAAAAAGGCTCTACATGTAAAAATATGTCTAACCACCCTGTTATTTATTCAAAATTTATTTAAACTCATATAATGTAAATGTAAAAATTATACATATTTGTGAAGTAATATAAGATTTCGATGATTGTGTAATGTTTAAATCAGGCTCCAAGATGTGTCTGTATCCTCAAATATTTATCATGTAGTAGAAAAAATCCTCCATCCGAATTATTGAAACACACAGGCTTAATTGTTGCACGTGCCCCACTTAATGGGCATAGTCATAAATTCAGGCAAAACTAACCTCTGGAACTTTCCTATCCGGAAGTGGGCTGGTGGCCTCCAGCAACAAGTACCTGAGTTGACAAGAGTCTGAACAGTATACTGCTGCTGTGCTGTCCCCGCTGGCTGCAGCTTCCTGTGCAAACAGGAACTCACTGGCACTTTTATTGAACAGCCAAAACACAGTAATACATGAAGAAGTCGTACATTGTGTGAGGAAAGGGTGAACAACATTCAACTTTGCATAATCTGCATTTGTTAAAGTAAGGGACTTAGGGTGATGACCTGGTGGACATATACTCTGGCCACAAATATCACAGAAAGCCCACCGGTTGTCTTTAACAGATCTGTGGGCCCATAACTAATTGGCCTCATTGCCTTCAATGTTGTGATCTGTGCTTCTGGACACATATATGTTTGCTTGGAGTCCAGTTAGGCCTCTGATGAAAATTGCAAAAAGTATTGCTTAAGTCAAGCCAGCATCTCTAAATATTGCTTGTTAATATTGATAATCTGTGCTCCTCAGGCCAAAGGTACACCAAGACAGAGGAAGTTGTTTCCTTGCTTCATGGGGGTGAATCATACAGCTGCAGAATTAGGGAAAGTTAAAGGAAAGAAATTTAGGATATTACGGCAATAATATCACAGACTTTATTTATAATGTCCATATGAAATATTCCTACTATTCTTTCCCATAGTACATTCTTCTAGTTTATTCCCACAATGCATAGTAACCCCACCTTATGTGTTTCCTCCAATGACTCTAATGACTGCTGAGCAGAAGGTTTCATTTTGAGATAACTCAATTTAACTATTTTTGATTTGAAGGATGCTGGTCAAAACTACCTTTTTCCTTTCAATATTTTGAATCCTTTCCTCAGTATTTCACTGCGGTAGCATTATGGCTGAGATGTTGTGTTTAGGTCATTAATACACATTGACTTTCATTCTGCAACCCTGGAGGAGAACCGAGTTTTACTTTTCTGAATATTTATAGTCAATTTTTCCAGCCTAATATATTGAAAGGACTGTCCTTTCCCCCATGTGTTTTTTAGCCTCTGTGAAAAATCAGATGAACTTGTGAGTTAATTTTTATTTTTTGTGTCAGAATGTAAACAAATGTCTACTGCTTAATGTTCAAAATGCTGTTCTGTATTTGGAAACTGACTAATGAAATGCCTGCATTTATTTTCCTCAAGATAGTTTTGGGAATTCTTTTTGTTCAGGTTGGTTTTGGAGTTTTTTGTTTATTTTTTTTCTAGATTTTTTAATGTTGTTTTAAAATTATTATTAATCAGGTTTGTACTCAAGTGAATACAGTCAAGTGTGTACCATTGTTAGCCTCTTTCTTGTCCTCCTGCTCCTAGTGGCCCCTTCTTGTTGAAGTGTATGGGTCATGCATTGTGGGGTTAGCCCTCAGGTATGGGAAGGAGGAAATGTCTTTGTGTATCATGACCCAACATGTAGCTCTGACATTCTTTCCACCCCATCTTCCGCAAATTTCCCTAAGTCATGTTGGGTTCATTTTAGATCTGCTTCAGTGATGAGGTCTTGGGAGCCTCTGTGTCTCTGGGTATCTGGTTTTGTAGGATTTGATTGTTCTCTGTGTCAATCTCCTTCACCCTTGTGCTGATAGCAGGTTCACTAAGTAAACAGCACCTTTGCCAATTATTCTTAGTTTCAGTTGGGACCCTTTTGAGGTATGATGGGGTGGATCTTTCCTTAAGATCTGTGTCGATCTGAAAAAGAGAAGCAAATTCGGCAGTGGAGAGTAAGATTAGCACCAGATAAATGGGATAACCATTATTTTTTATAATTTAATAGGTGTAGGCTTTCTTTTAGCCCATGATTGGTGGTAGCTTGATAATGGAGAGCAGGCTAATTGTTGGATCTGGTTCTGACTTGTTTCCTAGCTCCAGCTATGGGTTCTGTTCCACTGAGTGGATCAGTTAGCCAAATCAAGAGTAGCTGGTTTCCCACCATGGCTGTGTGCCACTATTGCACTTGTGTGAGCATCAGGAAAGGTTGTTTGCTGCTATGTAGGTTGAGTTGCTTAGAAAGATATTGGTCATTTTACCCCAGTTGCCCATGTAGCAACTGCTGAAACTAGAGCCTCTGACTGTCTGGGGACTGCCTCTTTTCCAGCTTCCAGCCATGTCACTCCATGTTACGTGTCAACCATATATGATATCTTCAGCAGTAGGGTCTTACCACTAACCTTTGGGGGGTCATCAAGTATTCTGACAGAAACCTCTCATTCTTTTAGGAAACCTTGTAGGTCTCTCTGATCACAAGTTCATTGTGGATGATAGCCACTTGCTGTTACTGGGAGTTACAGGTCAATGCAAGGAAAAGATGAGTAATATAAAAGAGTCAGAGAAAGAGAGAGAGAGAGAGAGAGAGAGAGAGAGAGAGTGGAAGATTAAGTCCAGTCTTCATCATACCCTCTCCACCCTCTCCAGTGCCTGTGGCACAAGTGTTCTCTCCACAGGCCTGGGAAGCTTCAACCATTTGGTCTACCTATTAGGATGTAGAAATTTATGGTGCCATTTTTGTTTGGGTCCAGATTTGTGTCCCCCAACCCCTCCCTTGTCCTCCCCACCCACCGTATTGTTTGGTCCTCAAGATGTTTGCGGATATGTGGGCATTTTGGGTAGATTCAGGTTAGGTGCTATAGATGAGTGAGACTATCCAGTGATTATCTTTCTTTGATTGGGTAAGTTCACTGAGAACAATCTGTTCTAGGTTCAGCCATTTTTCTTCAAATTTCATTGTGTCATTTTTTTCTTACTGCTGTGTAGATTTCCATCATGTAGATATGCCACATCTTAGTTATCCATTCATCTAGTGATGGACATTTGGGTTGATTCCAGCTTTTAGCTATTAGGAATCAAGCAGCTATCAACATGGTTGAGCAAATCTCTCTGGACTGAGGTTTGAAGGTTTTAGGGTACAGGTCAAGTAAGGGAATAACTGGGTCTGTTGGTAACACTCTAGTCAACTTTATTCAGAGTCTCCATATTGTTTTCCAAAGCAGTTGTATCATCTTACATTCCCACCAACAGTGGACGAGGATTCCTATTTCCCCACATCTTCACCAGCATTTGTTTTCATTTGATTTTTTTAATGTATGCTATCCTTACTGGGATAAGGTGGAATTCCATGGTCCTAACCCAAGCAATAAGACAGGAGAAAGAAATAAAAGGGAGAGGATTTGGAAAGGAAGAAGTTAAGTTAGCTCAATTCTCAGACAACTTGATTCTATATGTAAGAGATCCGAGAGACTTCATCCCAAAACTCTTGAAGTTGATTACTGTAGCAAAGTAGCAGGATACAAAATCAATGCAGAAAAATCAGTAGCCTTTCTATATGCAAATGACAAAGATACAGAGAAAGAAATAAGGGACACTGTTCCATTTTCAATAGCAATAAATTAAATAAATAAATAAATAAATAAATAAATAAATAAATAAATCAAATACCTTGGAATAAGGTTAGCCAAAGAAGTAAAAGAGCTATACAATGAAAACATAAAAATACTCATAAAAGTAATTGAGGATGACTTGAGAAAATTGAAAGACCTCCCAAGCTCCTGGATAGGTAGAATTAACATTGTGAAAATGGCCATCCAATCAAAGGCAATATACAGATTTAATGCAATTCCAGTTAAAATTCCAATACTGTTCTTTACAGAGATAGAACAAATATGATCTTTAAATTCATATGGAAAGGCAGAAAGCTTCAGATATCAAAGAATATCATTAACAAAAGAAATACCACTGGAGGCTCACCATACTTGATCTAAAGCTTTATTACAAATCCATACTAATAAAAACAGCATGGTACTGCCATAAAAACAAGAGTATAAAGAAGTGAAATAGAATTGAGTACCTCGAATTTGGGTCAAGCAACTACAGCTACTTGATATTTGACAAAGTCCCTAACAATATAGGCTGGCAAAAAGCCAGCATCTTCAACAAATGGTGCTGGACAAACTGGATAATCATATGCAGGAAATTGAAGCTTGATCCATACATCTTTGCCAAGCACAACACTGGCGTTCAAATGGATCAAAGACCTCAATATAAGACTAGAAACTCGGCTACTACTGGAAAAAAATATAGGAGGACTTTTCCATGGCATAGGAATGGAAAAACACTTCTTAAACAAAAACCCAGTAGCCTAGCATCTTAAATAATCGCTCAAACAATTGGATCACATGAAGCTGAAGAGTTTCTTCACAGACAAACATACAAGAAGCAAAGCCAATAGATTACCCACAGAATGGGAATAAATATTTGCTGATTATCCAACTGACAGAGGCCTAATCTCTAGAATCTACAAAGAATTCTAAAACTTAAACAATAAAAAGTCAAACAACCCACTTACAAAATGGGGCAAAGAACTGACAGGCAGTTCACAGAGGAAGAAATACAAATGTCAAAAACACACTTAAGAAAATGTTAAACAAACAAACAAACAAAACAAAACAAAACAAGAGCCGAGCATGGTGGTGCATGCCTTTAATCCCAGCACTTTGTAGGAGGATCACCGTGAGTTCGAGGTCACCTTGAGACTACATAGTTAATTCCAGGTCAGCCTGGGCCAGAGTGAAATCCTACCTCACAAAACAAAAACAAATACAAAGAAAATGTTTATTGTCCCTAATCATCAGGGAAATGCAAATGAAAACAACTATGAGGGCTGGAGAGATGGCTTAGCAGTTAAGCGCTTGCCTATGAAACCTAAGGACACCAGTTCGAGGCTCAATTCCCCAGGACCCGTGTTATCCAGATGCACAAGGGGGTGAATGTATCTGGAGTTTGTTTACAGTTGCTGGAGGCCCTGACATTCTCTCTCTCTCTCTCTCTGCCTTTCTTTCTCTGTCTGTCACTCTCAAATAAATAAAAAATGAACAAACAAAAATTACAAAAGTAAAGAAAAAACTTTGAGATTTCTCCTTACCCCAGTAATGTTTCTTTTTTATTTGCACCTCTTTTCCTACCTGGCTTTAACATGGGCACTGGAGAATCTGACCTGAGATGAAAGACTTTGCAACCAAGTACCTTTTTACCTAGGAGACAATACACACACTCTCCATCATAGCTTGTTTTGTATTGATTCCATATACATTGGTGGATTATTTTCTTTTTTTCTTTCTTTTTTTTTTTTTTTGTTGTTGTTTGCTTTTAGGAAGGGTCTTTCTCTATGCAAGGCTGACCTGGAATTCACTATGCAGTTAAGGCTGGCCTTCAACTCAGTAATACACCCTACCTGGGGTGTGGAAAGCTTATTCCACTTAGTACACTTCTGTTTTCATTGGCACCCGTGTGCATAGAATTTATCACCCTTTTACTCCATGTATTTCCTTAGAAATTATCATAGTTTCTTATATGCCTCTTATAATTTCATGTTGTTTGTGCAGTAACAATATATTTCTTCAGTAACTCTATGTCCCTTATATTTGAAAAATGAATCTATTTGCATTTGTACGGTTTTTTTGTTTTGTTTTGTTTTGTTTTTTTTCTTTGGTATTACAGGCTGATCTGGAACTCATTCTGTAGGATTCTGTAGCTATTTAGTGTTAGATTTAATGTACAATGTATAAGTTATGTAAAATTATACTTTTACTATGTATTACCAATACCTGCTCACATAAGATTTAAAATATAATCTAAATATCTGTAATATACTTGCATTCATGGCCTCAGAAGTTTTAGAAATATATGAAAGTATGCAAGGATAATAATGTGATTATTGTTAGGCTGTGATTAAGAAGGCATAAAAAGGGGGTGGAGAGATGGCTTAGTGGTTCAGGCACATGCCTGTGAAGCCTAAGGACCCTGGTTCGATTCTTCAGGTCCCATGTTACCCAGATACACAAGGCAGCACATGTGTGTGGAGTTCATTTGCAGTGGCTAGAGGCCCTGGCGTGCCATTCTCACTCACTCTCTCTCCCTCCCTTCCTCTCTCTGTCTCTAATAAATGAATAAATAAAAATAAAAATAAAAGATATATATATATATATATATATATATATATATATATATTTATTTATTTATTTTAAAAGGCATAAAAGGGCTGGAGACTTAGCTTAGTGGTTAAGGTACTTGCCTAAGAAACCAAAGAGCTCATGTTCAACTCTCCAGGTCTCAAGTAAGCAGGATGCATGAGATGATATGAGCATGCAGACATACCTGCTCACAAGATGGTGCACATATCTGAAGGTCAATTGCTATGGCTGGAGGCCCTAGTGTGCCAATTCTCTCTGTCTCTCTTTGTATCATAAAAAAGAAGGCATAAAGGTAACATAGAATAGAGAACAATGATTGTTTACAATAATCTAAATGTTACAAATCTATAGTTTTATGCTTCACTGAATTAAATGAATGAAAAATTCATTGAGATTCCAAAGTACTAATATTTTTATTTTCTATTTTGTTTGAAATTACTATAGAACATTCAGCCAGCCAACTTTTCAAATATTCTCCCTAATTATTAATGATAATTTTATATAGTTTTATATTTAAATACAATCTGTGTTTGGATTTACAACATGTCGCTTACTCTAACAACATTCCTGGAGACAGTAAGATGTAGTATTATCTTCATTTGCTATAGAAATAATGTTCTAAATGTGAAACTACAAGACTACATGGTAATTATCAAAAGAGATTAGAAACTGGGGATACTTATTCTTAGTAGGCATATATTGAAGGGAAATACTCAACCTTTACTACTAACCTAGTAATTAGATTGACATATCTCAGAAAAATAATTTTGAGAAACACCTACTGAAATCAGAATTATTTATTCATTTATAAGTATATCCTACAGATTTGGAAAAATATTAACTCTAAAATCATGTTTTATAAAAACTATGTTCTTTATGTGATTATCTTTCCTAGTAAACAAAACAAAAGTATGGAAACAGCTACATGGCAAATTACTAAATTTAATATTGTTCAATGTTAGCTCATATTTTCCCTTTTATTTTTTTTTGGTTTTTCAAGGTAGGTTCTTGGTCTGACCCAGACCGACCTGTAATGAGTCTCAGGCTGGCCACCAGCCCGTGTTAACAGAGACCCTCCCACCTCAGTCACCCAAGTGCCGAGATTAAAGGTGTGTGCCACCACACCTAGCTCTCCTATAAGTGCATTGGTTATTATAGGGTTACATATTAACTTTTGTGTGATACTCCCCATGAATACTTCAAAATATGTAAAAGTATCTAAAATATGTATGGATCATTCTGTAGTTTATGAATACATCAAGATGGTGAAATTGTATAATTTGATTTTCTAAGCTTTTATACTTGAAATTTAAAATGTGTTTATGTTTGCATGTTTGGTAAATATACACCCTGGGGGATTAGGATGGTAGGTGGCTTAGAAGGAGCCAGAAAGCATCCTGGAGTAATGATAACTATAGAAAAGTATAGAAGTCTTGTTGATGTTCATAGTTAATATTAAAAATAAACATTACTGTTAGTGGACATATTGAGAGACAGAATTTATTCTGTTATTTTACAGTTTAAGAATGTAGGTAATGGGGCAGGAGGGAAGGCTTAGCATTTAAGGCATTTGCCTGTGAAGTCAAAGAACCCAAGTTCAATTCCCCAGGACCACATAAGTCAGATGCTCAAGGGGCACATGCATCTGGAGTTTGTTTGCAGTGGCTAGAGGCCCTGGTGTGCCCATTCTCTATCTATCTCTCTTCTCTTTATCTCTCTCTGCTTGGAAATGAATAAATAAGATTTAAAAAATAATGTAGGTAGGGGCCAAGCATGGTATGTTCATGCCTTTAATCGAATACTTGGGAGACAGAATGAGGAAGATTGCTGTGAGTACAAGACCATCCTAGGGCTGAATTACAGATCAGCTTAGGCTAAAGTGAAAACCTATCTCAAAAAACAAAGTCAAACAAACAAAAAATACAGGAATGCAGGCAAGTTATTTTAACCTCAATTTGGGTACCTATCTCTAAGTATGTCACGGGAATATTGGGTTTGCCTTTATTAGGACATAATATTTATGAATAGGGTTATTATTTTAATGAGAAATAGATTTACTATAATTATATTTGCCATGCTATAAATTTAGAAAGAAGGATTACATGAATCTAAAAATTGATCTAACCTAATGATTTGCATTGAAACTCAATAATTTAAAATACCACAGAGTATATTTCAATAAAATATTATGAGACTTTTGGGCTGGAGAGATGGCTTAGCAGTTAAGTGTTTGCCTGTGAAGCCTAAGGACCCCGGTTCAAGGCTTGATTTCCCAGGACCCACATAAGCCAGATGCACAAGGGGGCACATGCATCTGGAGTTTGTTTGCAGTGGCTAGAGGCCCTGGTGCACCCATTCTTTCTCCCTCTCTCTCTCTTTCACTGCCTCTTTCTCTCTCTGTCACGCTCAAGTAAATAAATAAAATATTATGAGACTTTTGTCTTTTTACTGTGTTCAAGATTTACTTAAAAAAAGAATTAATGCTCTCAACACTGAAATATTTAATTTGGTAGTGAATAAGTTTTGATTAATTAATTAAGGTTAAGTAATTAAGATAGCATGGCATGTTATAAACATGCATAACTCAGTGGAAAAGAACAGTGATAATTTTTTATCGTATTCATTATTAATAAACAAATTTTCAAATGCATATGTTTATATATGCATACATATATGAATATATTTGTGCAGATACCCATATATGGATATGCAATTTGATGAATTTATCCCTGAATCGATGGGTCCCCTAAGAAGAAAATATGAAATTTGGATAGCAGTAAATGTAAGTTATTATTTAGAAATAGAGCCTGTGGTGATTTCAGCATAAAATATTCCTCATTCCCACATGTATTCTGAATACTTGGTACCCAGCTGGTGGTAATTTGGGAAGGTTGTGGAGCCATTGAAAGGTAGAGCCTGTGGTGATTTCAGCATAAAATATTCCTCATTCCCACATGTATTCTGAATACTTGGTACCCAGCTGGTGGTAATTTGGGAAGGTTGCAGAGCCATTGAAAGGTGGAGATTATTGGAGGAGGTGTGTCCCTCACAATGCACCCATAGAGTTATTAGTCCAGCCCAGTGAGTATACAGCAGAGCTAGCTCTCTCTGACTGCTCCTTTCTCTTACAGAGATATGATGTGACACTCTGGCTAGGATGCTTCTTCTGCTATGATTTGCTGGCCATGAAAAAACATCCCCTAGAAACTATAATCCAAGATAAAACCTTTCTTCATTTAAGGTGCTTCTTGTCAGTAACTTTCTCCCATCAATGACAAGGTAACTATGACAGAGCCTTTTAAAATGTAACTGGGATGAAATGATGCTAGATTAGGTGGGTTGAAATTTAATTTTGATTGTCTGCTTAAAAGAGAAGAAGTGCAAAAACACATGAAAAAATGAGGTTAAATACAGCAAACCTAAAAGGGAGCAATAGAATAGAGGCATATATAAGCATATTGTGTCTACAAGCCGATGCTGGTTAAAGGTAATCAAGAACCTCCAAAACTTAGAATGGAGAAAATGAAAAAAAAAAAAAAAAACCAAGAAAGATAATAACCTTGTTAGCATCTTGATATTTGACTTGCAACCTGTGGAACTATTCTACTAAAATCCTAAATTTATGCTACATTGCTACAACACTCTTTATAAACCGTATTCACATATACATACATGAATATTCATGTAGACATATAAATTATATGATTCTCAATAGCATAATATTCCTATTGCTTCATTAATGTAGGATTATGTTTCTGTACAGCTATGTAGACATATGCAGCTAGAAAGAAATCTGATCCACATGTAGCTACATAGGTGTATTATTAAATCAAGGATATGTTCCTCAAATATTCAAACATAACACAGTTTTCAAAGTCAATATGAAATAACATATGTCTATCCAACAAAAAACTAGAAGAAAATTTAAACATGTTTGTTACATGAGAACTTAAAATTATGCTTTTGTACAATGAACAATAACTAATACTATGGCTGCTATGACTGACAGCTGATCTCACAACCCACAACTCTATGGTGAACACCAGTAATACCACGAAGGGTGGGGGCTCAGTGGAGTCGAGACAGGGAGGAGGATAATTATGGTACCAACACGTGATGTATCCACACAAAGTTCCAACAATAAAAAATGATATAGACAAAGTGGGACAAATAAAGATTCAAATTAACAAGTACCTATTCTTAATTATATACTATAAATATTAGTCCCAAATTACATTTTATAGTGTCTTGTATGAAGTCAAATTCAAAATGAGAAATCTGCTAACTGCATTTTCCAGAAACATCAAAGTTCTTAATATTTCCTTGATACAATTTTGTAATTTGTTATAGCATTTATACACACAATGAAACATGTACTTTGTATGACACCTGTCTGTGTTTATGGGTGAAAATATTAACTTCAAGACTTAGGTAATTGGTGATTTCTTAAATAACTTAAGACTTTTAACAGATGGCTTATCAATTTTTCAACACTTTTCCTCCAGTTACATTTTTGTAAAGCACACTTGTTACAAAGTAAAGATTAGAAAAAAGTAGGAAGAAAGACAGATGAAAATCCATAGGTATCATGTTAAAACCAACCATAAGCATACTGTGAGCTAGAGTTCAGTTATGCACTAGGCTAGTTTCAAAATGATTATCAAACTGTGTAAGGATAACCGAAGCCAGTCACAGAGTAAACACTGTGTTAGGATAATAGGGTGCTGACAGGGTGGATGCCTTCCAGCTGAATAGTTTTTCCATTTGTGGAAGATTTTGAAATGAAGAATTAAACATTGCCTACCTCAGGGTTACTCAGTCAGAATGTATTTCTGCAGATGAGCTTGCTGATATGACACAGAATCACAGTGTTAGGTCTTCCAGTGTCCCAGGGCTTGCAGGCATGAGTCCTGCACACTGAGCAGGCTGGGTCAATGCTCCATCCTCAGTTTGCACTAGACAACGACAAATAGAAAACACCATGTAGCTGTGAAACAATACTTGATGGAAAAATAAGCCAAGCATACACCGTGGTGTCTTATGACACAATTGAGAAATGAATCCCTTAGGGGTCCTGTGGAGAAATTCATAAATATGTAAAACAGTTAAGTCTCTGGAAAGTATATTACTTTGCAGGATTAGATTTAGAATCAGGCCAGGGTATAGCTTCTTATATATGAGAGCTTTGTAACTGGAAACAAGACTTTTGATAAATAGAACACACCTAATGGCAAATGGCAAATGAGGAGACGTAATCTAAGAATTGGCATTCAGCCCATACACTTCAATCATCAATTATTATCATTCTATCCACATCTGTCATGTTAAGAATTAGTCTTATCTTCAGCAAAACCACAAATGCAGAGAATTACCTACTTATCACATGTGGTTACTCATTTCCAGCATATTATATAATACATTTTTTTAAATCCTTGCCTAATTTGCCACAGTTCTCATTACACAAAGAACATCCTTGCCCTAGTCCATAACAATAAGTTCCCCAAATATCTCCAGCTTTCATTCAAAACAATATCCATCAGGTAGTTGTTCTCCAACAACATTAAATATCCCAAACATAAATAGAAATGATTTCAAGTGATTAGCTTTTTAGAATTATTCCCACCATAAAATCTTGTACAGATAAGAGATTCATCCATATCTGTGAACATAATTCTATTTTACTATGCAATCCAGAAAATGAACTCTACAGAGCAATAAAACAGTAAAGCAAATGCATGTTCAAATGCTTTATCACTTCAATGATATTACATTCATCAAATAGGATCAGGTACTTGAAACATATATCACAGTGCTTGGATAATAATAGGCACTCAAAAGTGCTGACTTTAGTGTTAAAATTAACCACTTAGAATGCTTTATATAAAATTTGAGAAAACTGGTCTATAGGTATGAACATAATGACATGCTGTGTGGTTCTTTGGAGGCTCTGATATAATAGATACCGATTTAACCAACCTATGACTGCAAAATGATTCTTCATAGCTTTATTTTGAATCATTACAAAATAATCATAGCAGAACCAGTGATTTATTAAGACAACAGTCTAAAAACCAAGTTCATATTTATGAAAATATATGGATAATTCCTTAAAAGTTTTGATAAATTATTACTATGCATTTTGGGTACATTAGTAAACATTTTAAGTGCAGTTTCTCTCTCTCTTTCTCTCTCTAAGAGAGTGAATAGTATGCCTGACCTCTTAATTTGAGATCAAGGTACTAAAGTGTTCTCATTTCTGCCTGTGGTAATGGGGGTTATTATCTAGAACACCTCTCTATAGGAAGCTAGGTCTCCCCAAATCATGTCTATAAGTGACATTACAGATCAGAAGATTAGCAAACTGTGCTACATTTATTTTAAGTAAGTACTAAAACATTCATTTTTTGTTTTTGTTTTAATTATCTATGTATTTTTTTCCTTTTGGATTTTTGAGGTAGGGTCTCACTCTAGCCCACGCTGACCTGGAACACATCCTGCAGTTTCAGGTTGGCCTCGAACACACAGTGATCCTCCTACCTCTGCCTCCTGAGTGCTGGAATTAAAGGTGTGTGCCACCATGCCCAGCTAAAATATTCTTATATTTAGCTATATTTGAGATTATTGATTTATCCATAATAATCTAATATAATGTGACTAAGCCATATATTGTAGATATTTGTAACTATTATGGTCCACTTCCAAGAAAGATTCCATACAAAAAATTATCTTTAAGTGTGATTTTTTTAAATAATAGTATGCCCAGCTCTGAGTGATGATTACTATTTTATCATTTACAAAACCATTTTAAAAGTTGTCACTAAGAAAAGTGAGGAAGCCAGACATGGTGGCATACACCTTTAATCCCAGCACTCGGGAGGCAGAGGTAGGAGGATCCCATGATTTCTAGGCCACCCTGAGACTACACAGTGAATTCCATGTCAGCCTGGGCTAGAGTGAGACCCTACCTCAAAAAAAAAAAAAAAAAAGTAAGGAAGCTACAGACTAGATCATATTAGGTGTGAGAAGCCTGAAAAGATTAATAAAAGAAATATGCAGCCGGGTGTGGTGGTGCATGCCTTTAATCCCAGCACTCGGGAGGCAGAGGTAAGAGGATTGTCATGAGTCCGAGGCCACCCTGAGACTCCATAGTGAATTCCAGGTCAGCCTGGACTAGAGTGAAACCCTACCTCGAAAGAGCAAAATAAATAAATAAATAAATAAATAAACAAATAATTTTAAAAAAAGGAAAGAAAGATGCTGCACAGAGATAATTTCTTATTGTTATACAATATGTTTCTCATCATCCTTAATTCTATATATTCATGAAGAAAAATAAGAAGCTAAATAATTAATGGGCTGCTGGGCCAGCCTTATATAAGAATGTGTGCATATAAACAAAATGGCATTAAATATCTGCTTTGTGTGTGTGTATGTGTGTGTGTGTGTGTGTGTGTGTAATATTGTGCTGTCACTAATCACAATTTCATAGCCAAAATTTTGAATAGGAAATAAAACAATGAATATTCCTTGAAAATTTTGTTCAAGGAAAGAGAAATTATGTAAAAGGAAAGAATAAAACTCCTGAAGGTCATTTCTTCATGCACATGTTCTATGATTGATAGTCTACTTTTGAAAAGTTTTCTGCAAATCAAGAAAAAAATGTGTTATAAAGAAATCACAAGTGTATAATGAATTATAGTTACAATGTAAGGAAAAAAATTGTGTAGTCTAGCTCCTGACAGAATTCACTGAGAAGGGAACCTGAACTAGAAAGTGAAAATACCCTTGGTACTAATGTAAACTTTGTTTGTGTCCTTGAAGAGACGTAAGTGGGAAATAGTTTAGGCATTTACATGTGCACACATCCTTGCTGCACCTGAGAAACATGGAGACTACTGGGAAAGTTACCAAATGCAGAAGTTTTTGCAGACTTGCTTTAGGCAGAGAATTTTGACTAGTGTCATGCCTGCATATATCTGTGAATCAAAAATGAAGATACTTTTCTTGTTTATTAAACTTAATTCTCTAAAGTTGTAGTTTTAGTATGTTAGTTGAAATATGAATTTTCAGGTGAGTGTTTTAGGATTGCATTTTAAGACATATTCTTTAAAATTATGGAGGTAGTGATATTCAGTTATTTTATAAGAAATATTTTGACCAAGAAGTCTCTAATCCTCAGAGCTTTCCTTGAACAAATCCCACGTAGAAGGCAATCTTTTATTTATTTATTTATTTACTTACTTACTTACTTACTTACTTATTTATTTAGTTGACAGAAAGAAAGAGGGGGAGAGAAAGAAAGATAATGGGCGCGCCAGGGCCTCCAGCTACTGCAAATGAACTCCAGACGCATGCACCACCTTGTGCATCTGGCTAACATGCGTCCTGGGGAATCTAACCTGGTTCCTTTGGCTTTGCAGGCAAATGCCTTAACTGCTAAGCCATCCCTCCAGCCCATGGAAGGCAATCTTTTATCATAAATTTATGTGTGTACATGTTTCTACATCCTTCATATAGTTTTGGAGGATACCCAATGTAAACATTGTATGATATTTTGTTACTCTTACCCAAGTGTTAGTATTAATCCTTTTGTGTGACATATAACACATGCTCAAAAATTATTTTAAATTAAAATTATTTCTTTCCAGGACAATAGGTCAAAGAAACAAACAAAAAATAGCAAAAGTAAAAGAACCTTTTAATGGAAATTATTTTCTTAAATATTTAATTTACAGTATTGGACACATGGCATTTGCACTGAAATATACTCATATTTTTGTGAAGTTTATAAAGATAGAATTTTATTTTCCTACACATTTAAGTGATAAAACAGTGGCAAAAGAAATTTTTACCTAAGTAAGCATACAAATTACTTTCTTCTTGCTTAATTCACCCATGTCATAGGTCAATTTCACACTAACTTTATTAATGCTTGACACTGGTCTTTGGACTAACTTGCCATCTATTTTTTAGAATTTATTTAAAAATTTTACTTATCTATTTACAAACAAAGAGAGATAAAAGAGACAGACAAGACCAGGAGAATGGGCATGGCTTGCCATGGCCTCAAGCCGCTGCAAAGTATTCAAGATGCATGTGCCACTTTATGCAGCTGCTTCAATGTGAATACTGTGGGAATTGAAGTTGTGTCTTACTTAGGCTCTGCAAGCAAGTTCCTTAATCCCTGAGCCATCTCTGCAGCCCTGCATTGGCATCTTTTTAAAGATAATTCATGAAAAACAAGAACTTATCATTTAAGTAGAAATATTGCAATGTTAAAATTAATTGTGTCAAAAATCCTTACAGCAGGGGCTTGAGAGATGGCTTAGCAGTTAAGGCACATGCCTGTGAAGCCTAAGGACTCATGTGCTACTCTCCAGACCCCAGGTTAGCCAGGTATCCAAAGGTGAGGCCAGTGAAGGTTCAACCATTTAGTCTGTCCTTTAGGATGTAGAATTTTATGATACCATTGCTGTTTGTGTCCAGCATTGTGTTGCAACCCCCCCCCCACCTCCCAATCTTCCCCTACTCTCCCTTCCCACCCACACTATTACCTGTTCCATGAGATCCTAGTTAGGTATGTTGGCATCTGGGGTAGATTCAGGTAAGGAGCCATAGATGAGTGAGATTATGCAGCAATTATCTTTCTATGATGGGATGAGTTCACTGAGAATGATCTGTTCCAGGTTTGACCATTTTTCTTCAAAATCCATTGTGTAATTTTTCCTTACTGCTGTGAAGTATTCCATCATATAGATATACCACATCATGGTTATCCATTCATCTAATGATGGACATCTGGGTTGCTTTCCAGCTCTTTGCTAGTAATAATTGAGCAGCTGTAAACATGGTTGAGCAAATCTCTGTGAACTGAGGCATGGTGTTTCTAGGATAAATGCCAAATAAGGGAATAACTTGGTCTGTTGGAAATTCTATAGTCATCATTTTTAGGAGTCTCCATATTGTTTTCCATAGTGGTTGTGCCATCTTATGTTCCCACCAACAATGGATGAAGGTTCCTATTTCTCCTCATCCTCACCAGCATTTATTTTCATTTGATTTTTCAATGTTTGCTATCCTTACTGGGGTAAGGTGGAATCTCATATTTTTTAATTTGCATTTGATGAACATTCTCTTAAGTGTGTGTTTGCCATTTGTATTTCTTCCTCCTAAAACTGCCTGTACAGTTCTTTGCTACATGTTATGAATGGATTGTTTGACTTTTTATTGTTTATTTTTTTAAGTTTTTTGTAGATTCTAGAAATTAGGCCTTGGTCAGTTGGATAGTCAGAAAATATTTTCTGCAATTCTGTGGGAAATCTATTGGCTTTGCTTATTGTACATTTGTCTGAGAAGAGATGTCTTAGCTTCATGTGATCCCATTGAGTGAGTGATTGTTTAAGATTCTGTGATACTGGGGTTTTGTTCAGGAAGTCTTTTCCCATTCCTATATCATGGAAAGTTCCTCCTATTTTTTCCTCCAGTAATAATTGAGTTTCCATTCTTATATTGACATCTTTGATCGATATGGACTTGATTGTTGTGCATGGAGAGATGTGTGGATCAAGTTTCACTTTCCTGCATATGGTTTTCCGGTTTGTCCAGCACCATTTGTTGAAGAGGCTGTCTTTTTTCCAGCCTATATTGTTAGGGCCTTTGCCAAATATCAAGTAGCTGTAGTTGCTTGACCCAAAGTCTGGGAACTCGATTCTATTCCATTGGTCTATACTCCTATTTTTTATTTTTTTTTGTTGTTGTTCATGTTTATTTATTTATTTGAGAGCAACAGACAGAGAGAGAAAGAGGCACGTAGAGTGAGAGAGAGAGAATGGTGGCCAGGTCTTCCAGCCACTGCAAACGAACTCCAGATGTGTGTGCCCTCTTGTGCATCTGGCTAACATGGGTCCTTAGGCTTCACAGGCATGCGCTTAACCACTAAGCCATCTCTCCAGTCCTATACTCCTTTTTTTTTTTTTTTATGTCAGTAACATGCTGTTTTTATTACCATGGATTTGTAATATAGCTTTATATCAGGTATGGTGATGCCTCCAGAGGTGTTTCTTCGGCTAAGAATATGCTTGGATATCCAAGGCTTTCTGCCTTTCCGTATGAATTTTGAGATCATTTTTGTATTTCTGTGAAGAATATGTTGGAATATTTTTTAGTATTGCATTAAATTTGTATATATCCTTTGGTAGGATTTCCATTTTCACAATGTTAATTCTGCTTATCAAGGAGCATGGGAGGTCGTTCTATTTTCTCAAGTCCTCCTCAATTTCTTTTTTAAATGTTTTTATGTTTTCATTGTATAGATCTTTCACTTCATCAGTTAAAGTTATTCAAAGATTTTTTTTTTTTTTGTTGTTGTTGCTATTGAAAATTGGACCATGTCCCTTTTTTTTTGCTCTGTACTTTGTCATTTGCATATAGAAAGGCTACTGATTTTTGTGCATTGATTTTGTATCCTAATACTTGAATATAGGAGTTAATCACTTTCAAGAGTTTTGGGATGAGTCTCCCAGGTTTCTTATGTATAGAATAATGTTGTCAGTGAATAGTGCTAACTTCTTCCTTTCCAAATTGTATCCCTTGTATTTCTTTCTTCTGTCTTTTTTTTTTTTCCTTTTTTTTTTTGAGCTAGGATTTCCAGTACTATATTGAAGAGCAGAGGTGAGAGTGAACACCCCTGTCTTGTTCCTGATCTCAATGGGAATTACTCCAGTCTCTCTCCATTAAGTGTTATTTGGGTTTTAGGAGATTTGTATATAGCTTTTATTATGTTAAGATATGAACCAACCAACCATGCCAGTTCTCTGCAATGTTTTGATCATAAAGTGATGCTGTATTTTGTCAAAGGCCTTTTCTGCATCTATCAAAATGATCATGTGGCTTTTACATTTAACCTTGTTTATATGGTGTATTACATTGACAGATTTCCATATGTTGAGCCATCTCTGAATTCCTAGGATGAATCCTACTTGATCAAGGTGGATAAAGCTTTTGATGTGTTGTGTGGATTTGGTTTGTTAGGATTTTGTTCAGGATCTTTGCTTTTAAGTTCACCAGGGAAATAGGCCAGTAGTTTTCTTTTCTTGTGGCATCTCTGCCTGGTTTTGGTATTTGGCTGATACTAGCTTCATAGAAGGATTTGGGGGGCTTTCACTGTTTTCTCATTGTGTGGCAGTTTGAGAAATATTGGTTTCAACTCTTCCATAAAGGTTTGATAAAATTCAGCTGAGAAACCATCTGGTCCTGGACTCTTCTTTCTGGAGATATTTTTGATTAACTTTCAATTTCAGTGGGTGTAATAGGTTTGTTTAGATTAATCTGCTCTGAGTTTAGCTTTGGTAGATTGTATATGTCCAGGAATTCATCCATTTCCTCCATATTATCCAGTTTTATGGAGTAGAGGTTTATGATATAAGTCCTGATGATTCTCCCAATTTCACTTATGTCTGTTGTGGTCTCTACTTTTTCATTTCTGATTTTGTTAATTTGAAGTGTCTTTTTTCTTGGATCAAGTTGGCCAGGGGTTTATCAATCTTGTTTATTTTTTTTAAAAGAAACAGCTCTTTACTTCACCAATTTTTTTAATTGTTTTCTGAGTTTCTAATTAATTAATTTCTGCCCTGATCTTAATTATTTCTTCCCATCTGGAGTTCTTTTGGTGGGATTATTTTTGCTTTTCCAGTGCCCTTAGATGGGTGGTTAGGTTCTATATTTGGGATCTCTCTGTCTTTGTTATGAAGAAATTTAGTGCTACAAATTTTCCCCTGAGGATCACCCTAATTGTGTCCCATAAGTTTTGGTATGATGTATTTTCATTGTTTTTATTTTTTCCACTACACATTTATTGTTTAAAAGTGTGCTGTTCAGTTTCCAGGAGCAAACGGGATTCTTGGTGCATCTTTTCTAGTTTAGAAATACAGCATTGTGTTCTGATATCATTCAGGAAATTGTGTCAAACCTCCTAAATATATGGATGCAGGCTTTGTGTCACAGTATATGATCAACTTTAGAGAAGGTTCCATGGGCTGCTGAGAAGGATGTCTATTCTGTGGATTGGGTGTGTTTTGTAGATGTTCATTAGGTCTAATTGTTACTTGGTTTTGTTGAGCTCTCTCACTTCCCTATTGAATTTCTGTTTGGGTGATCTATCTACTGCTAAGAATGGAGTATTGAAATCCTCAACTATGGTGGTGTTTGTGATTATTTCTGTTTTATTTTCAAGTAGGTTTTGTTTTATGAATTGTGGTGTGTGTTTCTTATTCCCAATTGCTTGAAATGTCATTTTCCATACATTTTACCCTGAGGAGGTTTGTGTCTTTGGTGGTGAGTTGGGTTTCTTGAAGACAACATATTGGGGGGGGGTGTAATTTTCTGATCTACCCTTTTAGCTTATGTCTCTTGATAGGTGAATTAAGGCCATTAATATTTAGGGTAATGACTGTGAGGTTTGATTTGATCCCTGCCATATAGTGTTGATTTCTTTGGTTTGGTATTTTTTGGACTTTGAAGTTTTTGTGCTTTCTCTGAGTTTGGTATTGTGATCTGCTTCTTGTAGGCACTTGAGGTTGATTATTTGATATTTCTGTATGGAAAATTTCCTGAAGTACTCTCTGTAGGTTTGGCTTTATGCTCATATAGTTGTAAAGCTGAGTTCTTTCATGGAAAGTTTTCTTCCATCATCTATTATAAGGGATACTTTTGCTGGGTAGAGCAGCCTTGGTTAGAAACCACAGGTTCTTAGACTTTGCAATGTCCCATTCCAGGCCCTTTTGGCTTTCAGGGTTTGCATTGAGAAGTCTGAATTAATCCTGATGGCATTACCTTTAAATGTAATGTGTTGTTTTTTCCTTAGCTGCTTTTAGGATTTTCTCTTTGGTATCAGTGTTCTGAGTCTTAATGACACTGTCTTGGAGAGTTTCTCCTTTGTTCCAGTCTGTTTGGAGTTCTGTAAGTTTCTTGTAACTTGACAGGCCTTTCATTTGAGAGAGTGGGAACATTTTCTTTGATAATTTTGTTGAATAATTTTTCCATGCCTTTAGTCTGAATTTCTTCCCTTTCTGGTATTCCCATGATCCAAATGTTAGGACAGTTAAGGGTATCCCACATTTCCCTTATGTTCTATTCACAGAAATTTTGAACTTATTGAAACTTTTGGACTCTCAAACTGTTTCTTCTGTTGTGTCTTCCAGATCTGAGTTTTTATCCTCCACATGGCTGATTCTATTCTTGTGAGCTTCTATAGTTTCAGGCTTGTTCAATTTGGTTTGCATTTTATACTACTTTTCTAAGTATAGTTTCCATCACTCATTCAAGTTCCCTTTTCACATCATTTTCTGATTTTCCTGATGCTTCTAGTAATTCATCCTTGCATTTGTTGATATCTTCATTGAGCTTAGCCAGCTGGTTTTTGAGGTCGTCTTTTTTCCCCTCTCTCCTTCATATACTTTAACTGTCTTTGAACCCCTTCCAATTTCTTATCTATCAGGTCTAGTCTAGTGTGGAAAGTATTCATATGATTATCAGACCTTTGTTGCTTTTATTCAAGTTCTGCTATTTTCTTGATCAAGGTTGTATAGCTTACATCTTCAATTTGGGGTTATGATCCTAATGTCTCTTCTATGTTTTGATCAGAGACATCCATTGTTGGACTGGGTGATCTTACTGGATTTATTTGCATTTGGTTTTTCATGTTACCCCTTTTCACTGTGGTCTGCCCATCACAGTGTGTGAGCCATATTTAATTTAGGAGGAAGCTATAGGCCACCCTTGAAGTATGTCCAGTGGCTATTCCCTTTTATAATTACTTCCACTAGATTTCTGGTGGTAATTGGGTCTTCTTGCTCAGAGGGAAGGATCCTATGGGGTTATGTTGGGAGCCCAAGCACCTGATGTAGAGTCTTGTTATTCCTTGAATTTGGGTTATGGGACTGTGTCATCAGGTGGCCGAAATGGACAGGTGACTGGGGGGCAGAGGCCAGTGGGATGGAATTTGGGAGCCTGGAGGTGTGGGTGGAGCTAATCTTGCTTTTCTGTGTTCATAAGCGTTGGGGCCTAGTGACAAGTGTTATGGCAGTCATATGGGGTGGGAGAAGTGATGCAGAGGTCAAGAGTGGCAAAGGGAACTGGATGGTGGTTGCAGGGCACGAAGAGTAGAGAGCAGATGGAAGTCATGAGTGGCAGGGAGAGCAGGAAAGAGGTTGCCATGTGAGGGGAGGGGAGTTGGGGTGGCTTTCATGAGGGGCAGGGAGAGTGAGTTGGTTGCCCGCATGCTGTGGCCCAGGTGGAGCTATGCTGGCCTGTGTCCCCTTGCTTGCAGTTAGTGCAGGAGGAACCTGTGGCTAGGACTATGGCTAGGACAGCTGCTTGATTGTATGGGGACTGCTGCACTACCCGAGAATGTGGGAATCAGCTGATTCCCTTTTTTGCCCTTCTGCACTCTCCCGGTAGAGGTCTATTAGAGATTGATCCCCCTAGAAGACCCAATGAACCCTTAATGTCTTGCATTTCCTTTCCCCCCCGAGGTGCAGCTTGGTTAGTTGCATATCATCTTGACTGGAAGTCTCTCATTAAGACATTTTAAATGGATAGAAAAAGGCTCAAAATATAAAAACTTCGTAAGTCTCAGAGAATTCCTAAAATTTGTAAGATTCCTGAGGTCATTCTCCAAGACTATATAAGATATAACAATAGCATGGGAGAAGAAACTCTGCCTGGCTAAGCCACCTGCGACTCCTACGGTAAGCTGCAGAGATACTACTTCCATGTGTCCTTAGCTTATCTTTTTGAAGGCTTCTACTCTCTTTCATTTTGTTAATGTAATGCATGTTTCATAACGCAAAGGTTTTCAAAGCTGATATTGTCTAGGGTATTTGATACTTCTTGACAATCACTTTTCACAAAGTTTCCATCCTGTTTTCAGATGGCTCTTTTACTGCATATGGCAGAAGTTCAAGAAGGCCTTTTTATTTCTTCTCATAAAAAACAATGCTCTTGATGTAATAGTAAAGATTTATTATTAAATACAGAAATGCTAATAGTTATTGAAGGGCAAATTGTTAAATATTCCCAAGTACAACATCAATGCACAATGATCACAAGGTTATATGCTATAATTATCCTTATATATAGAAAATATTATGAAAGTTTCTGACAATGTAAAGATTTGTCATATAAATATTGAAAAAATTGGATTTGAACTCTGATCTGTATTGCTCCACAGGTCAAAATCCAAATAGTACCAAAGTGCACTGTGAAATATGGAAGTGGACTTAAAAAGTTAATGCAATACATGGTAAGGGACTGATTTAACAATATTTCTAGCTTAACACATTAGCTCCATTTCACTAGTGTGTGCTTAAAGGACAATCAAGTCAAGTACCTCTTTTTATATCAGAAATATCTTTAAAATAATAGCATACATTTCCTATTTTATAAAACACTGTGATAACATTTGGATTTCATTCTTATCTTTAAGCCATGATAATATTGGAACATGCATGCATTTTTATATATTTAAACATCAGCCTACATAAATGTTTAAATGAGTTATGCAATCTAAACAGGAATTACACAAAAAAATAATCAGAAACTATGCTGTGTCACATTCCATAACATCAAAGCATAAAAAATATATTATTTTCTATATTTATTGGTTATACAATTAATATTCTTGACTGATTTTCTATAAGGCACATTTTTGTAGGAATTTGAACACAATAGATGTATTATCTAGTTTTTGAAGACAGTTCTATTTTTAGATGAATATAGAATAATGTGTAAATAATAGATTGTACTATATTACTCATAATATATGACTATGTAGAATTTTTATGGTATATTAGGCAAATGTCATTACATGGTGAACAAAAAACAAAAATGTTGTTCATATTTGTAATTATATTTATCAGATTTAATTTTTAGGTTTATCTACAGGTTTTCTTCTTGCTTTGTCTCCTATTGATAATTTCCATTGTAATCAACATATATATTCCTAACATATAAATGCTCAGAGAATTTCAGAATAACTGTCTCAGTCCTGTTTCTTTTATTTGTCTATGCTTATCTTTACAGAGGATTGGAGCTAGAACTTCACAGATGCTAGGCAATAGCTGAGCTAAATCCTCAGTCCTCTTTTATGTGTTATTAGAAATAGTGTCTCAAGGTCCCCATGTTAAACATGTACTCTGGCCAAAGTAGGTTTCAGAATTCTTATCCTCCTGCCTCAAGCTCTTTGGTAGATTAGATTGTAAATCTGTATTACCAGAGTTGGCTCTTTATGCCAGATGTGTAAAGATTAAAAAAAAAAAATACTTTCAGTTGTTCGTGATTTTAAATGAGTTAATCATACCCAAACAAAATTAATAAACCTTAAAATGTCAGAAAACAATCCAAAGTGCATGAAGGCTCCTCTTAAAACAATAAAACACCACAAATCCCTCAGCAGTCATGCAATTCTATTTCTCTTGTTGCAATTGTGATAAAGAGAAATACTCTTTGGTTAAAAAGTACACAGCAAAGCAATATGCATGTGTGAGTAGAGGGGCTTAGCCCCACATGACCTTGCTTCTCCTTCATCCCCTCTCAGTTTAGTTTTTAAATCACTTCAATTCAGAATATTATTTATTCATTTTGCAAAAGAAATAATATATGGAAAAAATTTCCCATTATATGAAATATTAAAATTCCATGAACATAAATATAACCATATAGATAAGAATTCAAAGGAAGATTTGGAAACCTGAAATCAAAGTCTGATACCTGTCTGATAAATACCTAGGTTTTTGTTTGCTTTCTAGGCAGTGTGTAGACTTGTTATTAGAATATAGTCTCTACTGTGTCTCAGGTTTTTACCTACTATCATTTTGACTTGTCTTTTCTCTTTTCAGAAAACATTTTTCTACCATCTTAAAACACATATACATGTATGTAAATATGTTGGCCAATTTCCTCTTACATAGATAAAATATGAGAAGAAAACAACTTAGAGTGATAGTTTATTTTGGCTATTGTTTGCACAGGTTATAGTCTATGTTCACTTGGGGAATCTGTGTTAAGGAAGAGTGTGGTGGTGGAGAGGGCAGAGAGGAGCTATTCACTTGGAAGCCATAGAGAGGAAAGACTAAGACTACAAGGGATTTGGGACAAGTATATTTTCTTGGGCATGCCTTTATCTCACTGCAGGCCACACTCCCCAGGGAGTAATCCAGTGACTAGGTTAGAGTCATCATGATCCAAGCGCATTCCAATAGCTGTGCCCTCCAGCTAGTAAACAACTTTTCAACATAATACTCCTTCCAGGAGAACTTCATATGCTACTAATAAAGTTTTGGGCATATAGGTAAATTTGTGGACAAATGGATAAATAATGAAGTGACATAAAATAATTTAGGAAGAATTATCATTTGCTACCATGATTACTGTAGAGTAACATTACCTATCCTTATCCAATTATGAAACTTTAATCTCAAGGAATTAGTCATAAGTATTTCTTTTATTTAAAGTAAACACATTGATGGACAGATTCATATAAAGTGGGTTAACAGCCAGTTAAGATATAATGAAGCAACTGTTTAGCACTAAAGAAATTTTCATGTCAGGTAGAAAGTGCTTTGTTACTATGCAAGTTAAAGAGAAAAGTCTAGTAATTTCAATATAAAATAATTTATTTTCATTTACCAACTTGCAGAAAGACAACATGAAATGGATGAGGCTATTTAAATGGTAATAACAGTATCAATAATTATAATCATAATAAATATGCTGTGAACTAGTATACATGGATACACTGCTTCATCTATAGATGTAATTAGAATTTTTTAATGATGCCTATAATTATGATTAAATCCATGTCTACTCATTTTATGTTTTTAGTTTATTTTAAAGCATCAACTCTTAAGCTTTTCAAAATGATTTGGTTATTATCCAAATGATATTAAATTACTTAAACAAAAATGCAGACAAATGAGAAGAATATACTTTTTTAGATGTAAGAGAAATATATATTTAATAGGTCAAAGGGAAATAAAAAGAAATGAAGTAAGAAAATATGAATGCAAACCTAGGAAGTCAGGAATAAAAATTAAAGTAGAATTTGACCATTGCAAAACTGCATAATAAAAGATAACTTTGTGTGATATGGAACTAAAACACATAAATGGTGAGCAGGTACAATAGTTAAGGGAACTTCATGGTTTTTGTATTTGTGCACATGTGATTTATTCTTTAAACTCCAATTTCTTACAATAAAGATTTTTTAAATGTCTATAATTTTGCTTTAATATTTAGTATTTTAGGGCTGGAGAGATAGCTTAGTGCTTGCCTCTGAAGCCTAAGGACCCTGGTTTGAGGCTTGATTCTCCAGGACCCACGTTAGCCAGATGCACAAGGGGGTGCACGCATCTGGAGTTCGTTTGCAGTGGCTGGAGGCCCTGGATCGCCCATTCTCTTCCTCTCCCCCCACCCCCGCTTTCTCTCTCTATCACTCTCAAATAAATAAATAAAAATGAACAAAAAATTTAAAAAATATATATTTAGTATTTTAACATACTGATATATCACACTAGTGTATACTAATATACACAAGCATTGTAAGTTTAAAATTAATGGCTCATATTAGCATGTATGTAACATCCTAATGTTAAAATTTTGATTATAGTATTTTAGACTTAGAAACAAATATATTTTCAACTTCAGGAAGTATTTTAAGGAATTAAAACATGTATTCTCAAATAAGATTGAAAATGTATTTCAAACCCTCCCCCATTAAAATAACTCCAAGCCCAGGCAGATTCACTACCAAATTCTAACATACCCTCATTAAAGAACTAAAGCCAGTATTTTTCAAATTATTCTACACAATTGAAATGGAGGGAATGAGCCCTGAATCATTCTTTGAAACCAGAATTTCACTGACACAAACAAAACAAGACAGGGACAGAAAAAAATTAAAGACCAATATTCCTGATGAATTAAAGGCAAAAGTCCTCATAGATTTTTTTGCAAACTGAATTCAAGGACATATCACAAGTATCATCCACCTCAATCTAGTAGGTTTCATTCTAGGGATTTAGGGTTGGTTCAGCATGCAGTGTAAGAGCAGAAACTCAGCTACTACCGGAAGAAAAAATGTGAGGAACTTCTCATAGTATAGGAATGGGAAAAGACTTCCTGAACAAAACCCCAGTAGCTCAGGAACTTAAACAATCACTCAACCACTGGGTTCTTATGAAGCTGAAAAGTTTCTTCACAGAGAAAAATACAATTAGCAGAGCCAATAGATTACCCATAGAATGGGAGAGATTTTTTGCTGTCTATACAACTGACAGAGGCCTAATTTCTAGAATCTACAAATAACTCAAAAACCTAAACAATAAAAAAGTCAAACAACCCACTCATAAAATGGAGCAAAGAACTGGACAGAGTTCTCAGAGGAAGAAATACAAATGGCAAACACACACTTATGAAAATGTTTATCTCCTCTAATCATCAGGGAAATGCAGTTTAAAACAACAATGAAATTCCACCTTACCCCAATAAGGATAGCAAACATTAAAAACTCAAATGAAAACAAATGCTATTGAGGATATGGACAAATAGGAACCCTCACTTACTGTTGGTGGGAATGTAAAATGGTACAACTGCTGTGGAAAGGAGACTCCTAAAAAGCTAGCAACAGACCCAGTTATCCCATAACTTGGCATTTACCCTAAAAGTTCCACACCTCAGTGCAGAAAGATTTGCTCTAGCATGTTTATAGCTGCTCAATCCGTAATAGCTAAGAGCTAGAACCAACCCAGGTGCCCATCATTAGACAAATGGAAAACCAAGATGTGGTATATCTACACAATGGAATTCTTCACAGCAGTAAGGAAAAAAATGACACAATGAAATTTGCATAAATTATTATTTGTAAGGCATGACATAGACAGACTTAAAGACAGGAATCACTTGATCACTTCAATAGAGGAAGAGAAGGCCTTCAACAAAATACAACTTCTTTGGGGCTGGAGAGATGGCTTAGTGTTTAAGCACTTGCCTGTGGAGCCTAAGGACCCTGGTTCAAGGGTCAATTCCCCAGGACCCATGTTAGCCAGATGCACAAAGGGGCACATGCATCTAGCCCTGGAGTGCCCATTCCCTCTCCCCCACTCTCTCTCTCCCTCTGCTTTTCTCTCTGCATCTGTCACTCTCAAATAAATAAATAAAGTATTTAAAAAAATACTTCTCTTCATGAATAAAATATTGGAGGAGCAAGAGATGGAGAGATCTTATATCAACATAATAAAGGCCATAAACAACAGAGGAAAACCTGTGTCATATGAAATGGGGAAAAATAAACATTGCTATTAAGTTCTGTAACTAGATGATGCAGCATTTGAAGTCTGGCTCAAGCAATAAGACAAAAGGAATACAAATAGGAATAGAAGTCAAAGTAGACCTGTTTGGAGATGTCATGTTTATACATGTAATAAACCAAAAATTGTTATCAAAACCTCCAAGAAGTGGGCTGGAGAGATGGCTTAGCACATAAGGCACTGGCCTGCAAAGCCCGAGGACCTTGGTTTGATTCCCTAGTACCCATGTAAGCCAGATGCACAATATGGTGCATGGATCTGGAGTTCGTTTGCAGTGGCTGGAAGCCCTGGTGTGCCCATTCTTTCTATCATTTTTCCCTGTTTACCTTTCTCAAATAAATAAATAAAACTAAATTATTTTTTAAAAACCCAAGAAGTGATATAAACTCTTTCAGAAAAGTGGTTGGATATAAAAATCAATGCAAAAGAATCGATAGCCTTCATGTACACCAATGGCAAACATATGGAGAAAGAAATCAGGGAAGCTGCCCCATTTGCAATAGTCACACACACACACACACACAAATCCTTAGACTCCACTAACAAAGGAAATGAAAGATATTTATAATGAATATATTAAAAACATTGAATAAAGAACTCAAGGATGACATGATAAGATAATTCCATGCTCAAATGATCATGGATTTGAAGAATTATATTGTTAAAATGGCTATCTACACAAATCAATGTACAGATTCAATGCAATTCCAATCAAAATCCCAGGGAACATTCTTCACAGAGTTATAAAAAGCAGTCTCACATCTCATTTGGTAGCACAAAAGTCCTCAGATAGCCAAAAACATACATAGCAAAAGAGAATCTCTCTGTTCGCATCACATAACTGATTTAAAGTTATACTGTAAAGCCATAGTTATTCAACAACATGGTACTGGCACAAAACAGATGCAGAGATCAATGGAACAGAATATAAGCTCCAGATATGAATTTGAGTAACTATAGCTGACTGATTTTTGACAAAGTTACCATAAAACTTCATTAGAAAAAATGACAACATCTTCAATAAATGGTGTGGAGAAATTGGATAGCCACATTTACAGGAACAAATTTTCACTCTTTCACAAGAAACAATTCCAAATTTACCAAGGTTCTCAATATAAGACTTGAAACTCTAAAATTACTAAAAGAAAAAGTATGGAGAACACTCTACAACGTTGGCATAGGGAAAGACTTTCTAAATAAGACCCCAGTAGCCCAGGGAATTATGTACTCGACAATTGGATGCCATGTAACTAAAAAGCTATTGTGTAGATAAGCAAACCACTGAGTCAATAGACAACCTAATTAATGGTATAAAATTATTACCAGCTATATCTCTGACAGAGGTTTAATAGATAGAATCTATAAAGAACTGGCAAATTTAAACAATAAAAAAAAAAATCAAGTAAGCTACTCAAAAATGGAACAGGGAATTGAACAGAGTTACCAAAGGGAGAAATAAAATGCCAATAAATAGCTCTACCCATAGAGAAAAGCAAGTTAAAATGATTATGCAATTTAATCTCACTCAAGTCACAATGGCAATCATAAAAAAAAAAAAAAAATCAGAAGATACCAATTTCTTAATGAAGTTGTGGGGAATCCTCATCTGGTGCTGGTGGGAGTACAAACCTGTATAGCCACTATGGAAATAAGTATGCAGACTCCTCAAAATTGTGCATATAGAACAACTATTAGATCCAGATACACCTCTTTGGGGCATATATCATAAAGACTACCATATGCCACAGAAGCATGTGCTAAACTATATTCATCACTGTTCTTTTTACCATACCTATGAACTGGAATCAGCCCAGATGCCTATCAACAAATGAATAGTTAAGGAAGACGTGGAACATATACACAATGGAGTTATACTTAACAGTAAAAACAAATAAAATGTTGAAATTTGCTAGAAAATGGTGGATGCAGGAAAAAAAAAATCATACTAAGCAAGTTCACACAGACTCAGAAAAACAAATACTACATGTTCTTTCACATAGGTTATCCTGTCCTGAATCACCTTCAGTTTATTATAAGCAGTAGTAAGTATTAAGATTATAGACATGGAACCCAAATGAAGCTAGGAAAAAGGGAAAATATGTAGGAACAACAAACCAAAGGTCAGTAGAAAGAAGGAAAGAGAGAGAGAAGAAGAATAAAAGAAAAATAAAGTAAGGCAGGAAAGAAGGATGGATGGGTAGATGTAGGGGATGGAAAGGCCTTTTGAGGGAAGGGAGATGAATTATAACAAACTAATGTCAACATGAATCTATCCCATAGAAAACTACCTCCCATATTTCACTCTACAGGATATTGACCACAACAGTGGGCAAAAGGTACCCAAACAGAAAAGCCTCATAGATGATGGAGAAAGCTTAATCCTAAACCATGTCCATTGGCTGGTATACCCCAGAACCAGAATTGGTTTGCCCCCACAGGGAGCTCTTGGTCAGAGAGACACATGAGTTCCCCAAAATAATACAGGTCATTGACAAAGCAGTTAGTTATCTGCCAAAGCTAAAAGCTAAGAAACTACCATGCTATCAAGGTACATCAAGGGACCATGCCAAAAAAGAGAGAGAAACCAGTGCCCTCCTGGCTAGCACTCATAGTGCTGGACAGTGATATTGGTGCTGCTGGAGAATATGGTTACTAATAGAAAGAATAAGCAGGAAATCCTGCCAGATACAAAAATCAACCACTCCATCAAGAAGTACCCAACTGCACAATAGTGGCACACAGCCTATGTGGGTGGCCAATTGCTCACACACTGGACATGACACCCACTCAGTGGGAGAAAATTCATATTTAGTACTGGAAACTAAGCCATATTCTCAAGGATAGGAAACCAATAGAATTCAAACAAATCTTTCACTTCTCTTTAGCTAAGAAAAGTGGAAATACGCATCAATAATGCTGTGTAATAACTATGCTTATCCCCTTTAATACAAGCTGATCAAACTTTTGCTTGGAGAATCTGTTTCATCCTATAGATGGTGAAAACTGCTGGGGAGATCCCAGATATATCAAGAATAGATAGCTGACTGCCTACCATGGGATAGGTTACACCTCTGTCACATCTGCTCAGGCCCAGAAATAACTGAAGAGAAAGCAATGACATGAATACTGCTCTAACCACTTTCCTGAAAACCAGTTGCAGAGAGATGACAACAGACACTGTAGTCATTCAACCCTCATTAAAACAGAGGACCAGAGGCCACAAAGAACTCAGCAATAAATCAGATCTCTAACTCATCTGCCAAGGCTCGAGGAATGTTGCAGAAGAATGGAAAGAGTAAAAGAGTCTCAGGGTAGGTGGGATTAATGTTAGGCACTGCATCCTAAAGAGACTAAGACCGTAACGACCCTACGTTGAGCATCAATTACCCTACTCTTTTTCAGATACATATAGATCCTAAGGCGAGAGCCACCCCATCATATCTCAAAAAGGCCCCAGCTGAAACTAAAGAAAATTTGTGAAGCAAGCAAGCATGCTCTTTTCCTGATGAACCAGATACCAGTACAAGGGGGAAGGAGACCAACACAGAGAAAAATCAACTCCTACCAAATCAGAGAGCCAGAGTCTCAGAGGCCCCCAACACCTCATTACTGAAGCAGTCCAAAAATGAACCCAACACAGCTCAGGGAAATTTTGCAGAAGAAGGAGCGGAAAGAATGTCAGAGCCACTTTTGGGTCAGGATACGTAGAGACATTAATCGTACAAATAACTGTGGACTAACTCCACAAGGCATGACCCATATACCTCAAGGAGAGGCCAATGGGGAGGGCGTAGGTCATGGATGAGCCTAATAATGGTACCAAACTGCCTGTATTTGCTGAATAGAAAACTAATTTAAAAAAATTAAATGAAAAAAGAAATTATTAAAAATGAATGTGGGGCTTGAGATACAGTTTAAAAGTTAAGTCACTTGCCTTTGAAGCCTAAGGACCCACATAAGCCAGATGCACAAGGTGGCATATGCATCTTGAATTTGTTTGCAGTGGCTGGATGTCCTGGTGTACCCATTCTGTTTCTTTCTATCTGCCTCTTCCTCTCATAAGTAAAACTGAATTTAAAATATAAAAAAAGTGCTGCTTTGACCAAATTCAAAAAGAAAAAGAAAAGCAGCATTGTAGTTATTTAAAATAGAATATTAATAATAAAACATTTATTTTTCTTTTGGTTCATTTTATTGATTCCATTATTGCATCAATCTATTTATGAACTCTTAAAATGTACAAACTATTTGAATATATGTATACTATTGTGAGATGGTACTCAGTAACCTAATTTATACTAATCTATTTTGCTATATAAAGACACAGTCAATTGTAGAATACAAACAGGTTCATATGATATTTCAGTACAAGCAAACAAGTGTGATACTTGTATAGTAGCATAAGATATTATCCACTAAAAGATACAGCCTCAACAACAAGGGTTTTATAAAACTACATTAAGACTATAATATTGGGGGTGGAAAGATGTAAGGCATTTGCCTGTGAAGCCTAAGGACCCATGTTTGATACCCTAGAACCCATGTAAGCCAGATGCAAATGGTGGTGCTTGTGTTTGGAGCTTGTTTGCAGCAGCTGGATGCTCTGGCATGCCCATTCTCTCTCTCTCTCTTCCTTGCTCTCTCTCACTCCTTCTCTCTTTCTCTTTGCTACTCTCTCAAATAAATAAAATAATATAAATACTATGATTTTATTTAGCATCTTCTTAAACTAGCAAAGGATCTTTTGACTTTACTGTTTCAAAATTGTACCGATTAATGGCTGGAGATGTGAATAAAGTACTTGCCTACAAAGCCTAAGGACACAGGTTTGATTCGCCAGTACCTATGTAAAGCCAAGTGCACAAGGTGGTACATGCATCTGGTGTTAATTTGTATTGGCTAGAGGCTCTGGTGTGCCTATTCTCTCTCTCTCTCAAATGAATACATAAATAATATATCTTTTAAAGTACTGATTAATATCTGATGGCCTCAAGACTTTTAAATCTAGAACATTACAAGAAAGAAGGAAACATAATAAACAATTACAATAAGCTTTTCCACTGACAATATTGAGGAGAATACACCATACTATATTCACACCATACTAAAGAGCTATCACTCATGTGTTCCCCTGCAAGTAGCAATCATGACTGATGATTTAATTCTTATAAAGAATGGAAAATATTGAAGTGTCTTGCTAATAAATTAACAAAACTTAACAAGTACAATTAGATAGAAAGGAAAGGAAAATGTTTGATTTAATAGACCATGGTGGTCAGTAGGTATAAGATACAAAATGAAAACCAAGAAGGTAATAAATATTAGCACAGGGTAGGAAAATTAAGTGAAATATTTGGAATTAAAAACCTTAGGAGTTATATTTAAACAAATCAGAGTATCAGTGTAACTGGGAATTTAGATACAGAAAGGAAGGACAGTAATAGGCAACACCCACATTATGTACCTAATGCTGTTCTGAGTCTATAGTACACAGAAAACATTCAATCCTCTGAACTATTATATCAAAAATATTCAATTAATATGCACAATTTTCAGAGGAGCTAATTGTGCAGTTGAATGGTATAATAGCAGGACAAAGTTATATTGTTATGCATTGATAGATACAAGTTTTACTCCCAGAAGTTGGCACATGAAACCATAGTTTGAATCTTCCCATTTCACATAGCTGCATGGTAAACAGATGACCTGTGGTATTCAGGATCACACTTGTGACTATCATATCAAATCAAATGTGAATTTGTGAAGCATTTCCAGTCAAATTATTCAATAATATGATTTAGCTTTTATATGGTCCAGCATTGTGAAAATAAAAATTGAAAACTTACTGAAAATAAAAGAAAACTAAATAGAGACAAATCTAAAGCAGGTACAAAAGCAAAAATGGAAAGAGATGAGTGTTTCAATTAGGACATTATGAATAGACCAGAAGAAGAGTAAGAGAGAAAGTAGAGAGAAATATCACTGCATTGTTGATCCATTATGTTTTCAAGACCTGCCTATGCTAGTAGATGCTAGTCCTGTTTTCTACTGATGACCTACATAAGACATACTAAGAGTGGGGACAAGAGGACAAATTACTGTGTTGTTGAAGGAAACAATGGTAAAAATGGGTAGTAAGAATAATTTATTTTTCTTTGCTTTATAAGCTATGAAAAAAAAAAACTCTGGAATAGAAAAGAGTTATAGTCTCTAGTTGGAAAAGTCTATGATTCTATAATAAAGGTTTACATAAAGAAATAAAGTTTAAAATATTTTATATAAGAAAGTTTCTCCTACATTTCAAAAATATCTAGGAAGAAAAACTGTGCTTACATAAAAAGCAAAGCAAATTGAATCCGTTAAAATAACTCTAGGGCACCTCTAGGGCATCCAGCATTGAACCCAACATTGTTCTCTGTCAAAATGGGTGCAAAGGAAGAAGCTATGAAAATTGTAAAAAAAAAGCATTCACTTACACTAATCTAAGATGGCATCTCCTGATATTGCCAAAGCTCTGTTGCTGTCTGATGGAGAGCTGAGTGACCTTGACAGAAAAAGTACAGAAATTGAGCAAAGAAAAAAACATAAGGCATGCACTTTGAAAAAGTGAACTATGAAACATTCTTACATTATGAGTACATTGTTATATTTTCTTAGCTATAACCTTGAATAAAATGAATTTAGAAATTAACTAAAATATTGGTTTCATATGTTGTGAACAGATGCATATTTTGGCATTTGAACTTTAACATTGATAATGCTATTTTGCCAATTAATGAAATAATTTTAAATCAAAGGAAAACATGCTTAACTAAGATATATAACACAAAATGTGAAGCTATAGCCAAGATTATGCAAATGAAGATTCATATGAAATATACTCACCTATATACAACATAGCATGAGACTGATCCAATAATAAAACTTTTATAGTAATTATTTTAAAATAAGTTCTAATTATCTAATGTTACTACATTAGATGGAGATTATGCTAGGCTTTGGTGTCCTAGATTAGAATGTTCTTAAAAACAAATGTGCATGCCAGAGCTGGTAAAGGAAGTGTTGTATTATACTTTTCTTGAGGAAATATAAACAAATGTCTGTTCAACTGCCATAGGAAACCAATATCTTAATTTATTTATTATAGGCTAAGAGAGAGTGGGGAGAGGGAAGAGGGAGGAAAAGAGGGAGAGAGAGGGAAAAAGAGAGAAAAGACAAGATTGCCATGGTTTCTTGCCACTACAACTGAGCTTCAGACACATGCCCCACCACTTTGTGCACCTGGATTTATGTGGGTACTGGGGAATCAAACCTGGACCATCAAGCTTTCCAAGCAAGAGACTTTAACAGCTGAATCATCTGTTTCCATTCCCTACATACATATTTATATGGGAGGTAACTGAGGAAATTTTAGGAGGAAGGCTCTGGTTTAGGGAGTAATTGAAGATGGATGTTTTAGGGCTAGACAGATGGCTTAGGGGTTAACGTGCATACCTGTGAAACCTAAGGACCCAGGTTCTATTTTCCAGGTCCCAAATAAACCAGATACACATGGTTTCACATGCATCTGGAGTTTGTTTGTAGTGGCTAGAGGCCCTGATGTGCCCATTCTTTCTCTCCCTCTCTGTCTGTAATAAACAAAAAATAAATGGATGTTTTAAGTTAACAGCTTTTGGATCTGAGGAAGTTTAGGGTTAAAAGGGCCCCCAAAAGTAAAGTGAAATTTTCTGTAATGAAAAATATTCTTGAGATTGTAAGAGAGAATCTGATCCTTCCCTGACTCTTTTTCCCTAAATGAGACCTTACGACCTCCACCTGTCTAGATGCCAAAACTACTAAAAGAAGAATTTAGGAATTCTTTATCTTTTCTTCCTTAAATTAGAGAAGAACTCCATTCCCTAAAATCATGGGAAATTGCCTGAACACCTGTCCTAAGAGCTAGACTGACTGGCTGAGGCCACACTTAAATTCCCATAAAAAGAAAAAAAAAAAAAAACAACCTCAAACACAACAAATAGGCTTTCCTGTTTCCTTGACTCCATCTTGAGTTAGAGCAGGAGCTTTGTTTTCTTTCATTCTCTTAAACTCTATAACAAAATGCTTCTAAACTTCAGTTTGAAAGGTTGCAGATTTTATTTGTTAAATTCATAAGATAATAACATAGAGGCCACTAACTTAGTAGAAGTGTTGTCCAACAGTGAGTGTCTGAATGTCTGGCACACGATCTCCTAAGTTACATTCCAAGAGCCAAGAAAAACTCCATTGCTTGCAGGTATTTTTGTAATGTGTAATTATGCATATATTTGTGTGGATACATGTAAATATGTCATATGCATATATACCCATGGTATATGACCATGAAAATTCTATGCTGCTTCAGAGCCAAAAATAACATACTTCAATGAATGGATATTCTGGCAGGAGTCCAAAGAAACCAAGAAACAAAGCAGTTATTATAAGTACATATGTTTCATGCTAACCATTCATTGAATAACCTATAATATTTCCAGTAGAACCGTGACAGGAGAACATAAGAAACCAAATAATAGGGAGTAAATGATGTAAGGTATTGACAGAAACTCCGATGTTTTATTAAAATTGAGTTTACAACTTCAGCCCTTAGTTTACTGCAATGTGGCTGGGTGGGGGGGGGGGGAATGTGTCACTGGGGGCAGATCTGAACTTTAGCCCAAAGGTATAAAAGGTATGGAGAGGAGTTTGAACTCTGGCTGTGCATGCTTGCTCTTTGCTTGCTGTTTGGTGGGTTTCTGTCTTTGAATCAGTGAAAGGGAGCCAGACTCTTCCACAATTAATGGGACTTCTCCTTGATTTATAAGCTGATATAAATACCTTCTTCTCATAAACTGTGTTTGGTTGGACATTTGTCCCAAAAATGTGGAGCTGGCTACAACAGATCTTAACTTTCCTTTGCTATACTATTTATGCCTGGTTATACAGGCCATAAAGCTTACCTCTTCGTACCTAAAAAAATTCAAAATTATAATACATTATTATTGCACCATGGTATAACTCTAGTCAAGAAATATATTTTAAGAAAGTATAGTCAGCTCATTTCACTGAAGTGCATTTAAAAAAGTGAAACAATGTTGAGGTAACATTGCACAGCAATATATTTAGTTATTATGAGAATTAACTGTTTCAATATACATTTTATAAAAATAACTATTCCCAAAACTTATAGCCCAAAGAATAATTGGGAAGTAGAAATATTATTGTGAAAATTCTATGCTGCTTCAGGCGTTTAGTGCAATGACAAAAGATTATAGTTTGAAATGTGCCAAATAACTCCACAAGGTGTACTGTGTGCAAGTGTGTGTATGTGTATTGTCTAGAGTGAAATCAACTGATATTACCATGTTGACTCAAGTTTGTACAGCTGACAGTGCACCCTTCAGGCATTTTGGAAGTGCTCAACTAGTAGTGCAGACAGCTGACAGAAAAGAGTGATGAATTAACACACAGAAGCACAAAACAGCAAAGACAGAGGGCTCAGAAAGTTTAGAAAGTTGACTTGCAAATACAATAAGTCTATTAACTTTCACAGACCTGTTAACATAAAAGATTAAAAAGATATATTGCACTCTTTATTATTTAACATTACTTTTTTATTTACTTTCTATTATATATTGTAAAAAGTACAAAATTGAATTTTAGGCCAAATTTTAGAACTTTTCTGCAATATTAATGGTTAACTGATGTAACAAGAATAAATACATATATTAGGAATGATATAGGAATATATATGTGCATATATTACTATGTAATATAAATAATGTATATTACAGTATAATATACATTATATAGCATAGTATAGTATAATTATATGTATATGTACATAATATAAAATCAAGACCAGGTTGATACAGAGCTGAAATCATCATGATATGTATGTTTAGGTCACTAGTTCAAGCTCCATTTTTACAATATCCTATGCATGTTAATGTGTACCATATATATATATATATATATATATATATATATATATATATATATATATATTCTCAATGTTACCTTTAGTTAAGATGGATTTTGTTATTTACAGTGAGGTTTGAATTTTCCATTTTTTTCTACTGTAATTACTTGCAGAACAATGGCTTTTATGTCCTAATATTGTTGCACAGAGGGAATATAAAATTTTCATGGTTTTGTCTTAGATGTGAATCCCTCCAGCTCTGAGATTTTTTTTCATGTAAACAAAAAATGCACTTCCTGTCACTTGAACTTAATTCAATGACTAAGAGAACTTAGGCAGATATTCCAAACCTGTAAGTAGGTTAGAGCCTTGGCAGTGTATGTAAATATGTTGTAGTAGTCAAGTAGTCACTTTAAAAGTACTAGCAAATTTAGGAGAAAACACTTAAAAGTCACATGAAAGATATTGCTATTATTGCTTGGCAGTGGTGTTATTAGATCCAGGTTAGCTGCTAAATTAAACTATATTTGAATGGTAGAAAAATGTTAACAATTAACTTATATAAAAAGATTATGGTTTTTTCATTATTTTATGAATTGGTGTTAATTGCTTTTAAAAGCATTACCTTCCTATGTATGTAGGTGATCAAGCATTACCAAGACTTACTATTGCAAACTGACATCAGAAAACTGCTTTCTACTAGAGAAACATACATTAGCTGCAGAAACATTGTGTGGAAGAGATTGCTAGAGGCAGAGCTGACTTAACCACCTCACTATGACATGTAGACCATTTTCTCCAACAATTGATTGCACAAGTGTCATGATACCTTAAAGAACAGACTATTTTTTCTCATTGTAAGACAGTCATACTTCTTGAAAATGGCAGAATTTCAGCAAGAATGAAAAGTGTTAACATGAAACTCAAAATGCCAATAGTATTTTCAAATAGCCTAACTTCATTTGAAATGTATATAATGAAACCCTGTACTAAAAATAACTAACACATTATATCAAGTTTAAAAGAAAAGTAAGAAAAATACACATTTGGAAGGTTTTATGTGAACTCACTTTTGAATCCTTTCTGCAGTCATAGGTCATATAATTCTCATTCACATGTTATTGATGATATTATTTTTGTCTTGAGACAGGGTGTCTCACTAGTTCAGGCAGATGTAGAACTTACTTTTTAGCTCCAAGCTGGCCTAAAATTCTTGATCCTGATAAGTAAGTTTCCCCAGTGCTAGAATTAAAAGTGTACACCATAATGCCCATTTATGATGAATGCTTAAGACTCAGTTTACATATGTTCCTTTAGGCAACAGTCCAGCAAGTTATAGAAAATGTCACACATTTTAAAACATTTGGGCACCATAAAAATTCTTGCTAAATCCTCAGGGATACATTCAAATTAGAATGGAAAGAAATTGAAGGAGACAGACACTAAAAACATTCAACACATTCCAAAGCAGAAATACAGAAGCTCCTGAGAGTTCAATCATAAAGTAGACTTAAAACACACACACGACGGCTCAGGGAATTCTGTAGACAAAGTGGCAGAAAGATTGTATGAGCCACAAGTTGGAAGGGCATATCCAGGGACATTGTGTCCACCACAATGACTGACTGCTGCTCTTACAACTCATAACTCTCATCCCCTTGGGAAACACCAGCAATCCCACGGAATGAAGGCAGAGAGGAGGGAAATGATGGTACCAACAAATAATGTGTCCATACAAAATATATACTTAATTAAAACAAAATAAAAGGAAATTGCTTACTATATGTATCTATTAAAAGAAATTTACTTTGCAGCTAAGAAAGAATTGCATTAAGCTTCCATGAATGACTGTTTGTTAAATAATTAACTTACTAATACTGATGAACTATACATGGCATAGAAGCATTGATCTCCATATCAATCAAGACATCAGTTGTTTCTGAGATAGAGAAGGTTATTAGAAATCAATTATTACTTCAAAGAGCTTTAACATTAATTTATTTAAGTCAAATTAATAGCATAATTTCAGTTGACCCTCCCTTTGTCAAGTAGTCAAGATCCAGTTCTACAAATACTGCATCAAATCATGTAGTGCTCAGTTCTGTGCAAAGACAAACATATGACTATTGTAGTACCTATTCAAAACTGGTCATAAAATATGTGCATGAAAAGTAAAAAAAAATCTATAATAATTATCTTGCAGTGTTAAGAATTGTCAAAGTTACAAAAATATTCAAGCAACAAAGCTTTGTGACAAACTGGAAGATATTGTATTGTATTACTATTCCATCTATTACATGTTAAGCCTAATTTATTTTGCATTATTTTGTTTTGTGTGCTGTATGCTGACAATTAAACACATGGTAAGGCATGCTAATTTCATGTTGTATCCCCATGTTATATCCAAATTGTCCAAACTTGGCATTCTAAAATAGGACAATGTATTATATGAGCCCATTTGCTAGAAGTTCAACATGGTTTACACTAGACTAAGATAAGTAATTGTCAGAGCTTGGCTCCTTGTTTTTTTCTGAAGTTTCTATTAATATTTATTGACAATTTCACACCTGTACCTAAGATGTTTTGATAATAAACTCTTCCATTACCTCCATTTTTCCCATCTTTTCTCAGTTTGATGCCTTTTTCTTTCCAATTACTTTCTCTTATTTTTGATATATTTTTATTTCCGTTTTTGTTTTAGCCCACTTCATCATCCATGTTGACATGTTGATGAGCTAAATATTGTCCAGTTTTTGAGCATTTAAGCACAGCTGCTGTGAAATCATTAATCCAATGGCAACTATATTTCCAGAAGATAGCAGTCCAAAGAATTTTTCCCCACTCTGGCTCTTATACTCTTTTATCCTGTTATTATGTAATATCTTACAGGGAATGATAGTGATATCTCATTTAGGGCTAAACACTCAAAGGGAGTATACTCTAAGCATTTTGCCAAGTTTGGAAGTTTTCCCAGTACTGACCTCCATCTGCATAAAGTTCTCTGATCAAAAGTGAAAGAGCACCTATCAATGGGCATATGCTTAAGTATTTAGAGGGCACTTAGATGGATACAACATAGCTATTAGGTAAAAACATAGTAGTGTTTCCCAACTAGGGCCCATGACCTATCCAACTTTTGATTAGGTTTTTCAGTATTAATTCTCACTTGTGGAGCCAGTCTCAAATCCAATAAGAGAGCAATTATTTACCTCCATGGTAATAGGCCAATATTGTACCAATGGACATAACTTACCTTGGTCTGCTGGATGTTTTTGTAGTTGGCAGAGTGAAACCATTACTAGTTATGACTGGTGATGACTTTTCTCCACAAAAGGGTGCCTAGCACTTTCCAGCAATATAGCAGATAGCCAGCATGAAGGAGATTTTCAGCTTAGATCAAGCTTTTTTCATTGTCTTGTAACCAAAGCAAACTAACATATTTTTATCATTTTGGTCTTACCATCTAGTTAACCAAAACTAATGATATTATGAAAAAGTCATAAGGAAACCTAATTTATTTATTTATTTGAGAGAGTGGAAGAAAGAGAGAGAAGGAGGGAGGGAGAGAGAGAAATAGAATGAGTGCACCAGGGCCTTCAGCCACTGCAAATGAACTCCAGTGTGGTGGTTTGAGTCAGGTGTCTCCCATAAACTTAGGTGTTCTGAACTCTAGGTTACCAGTTGAAGGAGGTTTGGGAATGAACGCCTCCTGGAGGGAGTGTATTATTGGGGGTGGGATTAGGGGTGTTATAGCCAGTTTCCCCATGCCAGTGTGTGGCATACTGTCCTGTTCCTGTTGTCTACCTTATGTTGGCCAGGAGGTGATATCCACCTTCTGCTCATGCCATCTTTTTTCCCCTGCCATCGTGGAGCTTCCCCTCAAGCCTGTAGGTCAAAATAAACCTCTTTTTCCCAGAAGCTGCGCTTGGTTGGGTGACTTCTACCAGCAAAGCGAACCTGACTTCAAAAGTAAAGTGGTGCCGAGGAGTGGGATTGCTGCTGGACACCTGGCTATGTGGCTTTGGCCTTTTTGGAGGTGATTTTCAAGAGGAATGTGGAAGGATTTGAAACATTGGCATAAGAGATGCCTTGCAGTGCTATAAGTATAGCACAATGGACTACTCTGGTCAGAGTTGAAAGACCTGAATGCAGTAAGAACTATGGACTGTGAGGTTTGGTTTATGAGTGTGAGAAAGAGCTTTGCTTGGACCAGGCTAGCAATTTGTGTGAGAAGCTTGCTCTTAAGCCCATGTCCTGAGAAGTTGTCCAGGTTTGCTTTGTGTAGAAATGAACTGGTGTGAGCAGTGAGATATGGCACAGAAAGAAATCTTTAGGTCAAAACTTCTGCCCATTCAGCTACAATTGAGAGGTTACAACCTTTGAGACTGGGCCAGCTGACCTGCATGGGAGCAACAGGAAGAACGTTGACTCTTTTGAAGGGGCCTGAGTGCTCAAGAAGTCCTCTTCTTCAAAGTCTACTTTATTCCCCCCTGGATTAACAAATTGGGACCCTACCTGGTATTGTGGAGTATAAGAAATGCTGGAAAGAGGGTCATTGAGATTGTAACATGGTCTTGTATTTTGGAAATGGCCATGGGCAGTGTGAAGTAGGTTTTCTGGATGCATGGAGACCCCATGGAGCCATGAGGATGACCCGTGATTGCAGTAGAGATGCCATCACCACGAGACGGCTATAAGGAAAGCTGCTGGCCCCAATGAAGTTTTCCAGGACTGTGAGTAGCCTAGCTGCAGGGGCAAAATTGGAATGCCAGAGACTTGTTGCTGCTTAGAAATATCAGACTTGGCTATTTGTCACTGGCTATAGTTGTTGGACTTGAAGTTACATAGTTTGATGTTTGCCCTAGTTGTTTTAAATCTTGTATTGATTGAATAGTTCTATGCTAGACCCACTTCCATCTTTTGCAGTGTATTTATTCTGTGCCATTATGTTTTTATTTTATTTTATTTTTTGGTATTATGCCTCAGTTATAAGACCTTATACTATGGGGATGTATGAACATCATTGCAATTGATAAAAACTGTGGGGACTTTCAAAGTTGGACTGAATGCATTGTATTTTATATCATGTATGGATATCAGTTTATGGGGGCCAGGGGTGGAATGTGGTGGTTTGAGTCAGGTGTCCCCCATAAACTTAGGTGTTCTGAATGCTAGCTTACCAGTTGATGGAGATTTGGGAATTAATACCTCCTGGAGAGAGTGTATTGTTGGGGGTGGCTTATGGGTGTTATAACCAGTTTCCCCGTGCCAGTGTTTGGCACACTGTCACATTGCTATTGTCCACCTTATGTTGGCCAGAAGGTGATGTTCACCCTTTGCTCTACTATCAATTTCCTCTGCCATCACGGAGCTTCCACTTGAGCCTATAAGCCAAAATAAACCTCTCCCCCCCACCCCCAGAAGCTGCTCTTGGTTGGGTTATTTCTACCAGCAATAAACACCTGACTACAACATCCAGACACATGTGCCACGTTGTACACCAGGCTTATGTGGGTCCTGGGAAATCAAACCAAGATCCTTTGGCTTTGCAGGCAAATGTCTTAGCTACTAATCTATCTCTCCAACCTGGAAATCTAAAATTTTAGTTAATTGAAACAGTAACTAAAAGAAGAGAACCTATGTAGATGTACCCTGCATGTATGTATAAATACTGCTCCCAGAAGCCATCAGGAAATCTCCAAAACCTGGGCAGTTCCAAGACTGACACTTCCAACAGTGAGGGGTCTCTTAGGGAGACTCCCAAAGCACCCAAACAATAGATACTATCACCAATGCTCTTGGTTGCCTTTTTGGAAGATTTTAGGGCAAAATCAAATTCCTTCATTTTGCTTGATTCCAAAGCAAGGCTTCCTAAATATTTTCTACTCACAAAGTGTTTTTGCCCAAGAAATTTTATGCATCATGGATACTTAAGTATATTAAAATATGTATAGAAATAAAACATTGATAATATATCACAAATTTCAAAAATTCTTTAGTATAAAGTTTAGTTTTACCATTTATTAAAGAACAAAGCACATTTGCATATTAATGAGTTACATACACTTGTTTATTTTTACAGAAATATTTATGGCTGAATATTTTACACTACAGACACAATGTCCAACATTTTCAGAGTTGATATAATTTCAGAGGTTTATAATTGTCAGTAATGGACACCCTGCATTACAAAATGACAGAAGTATATTTAGGGACATTTCAGAAATTGTTGAAAATTCTGTCCTGTTATAATGCCAGCATTCATTTAACAATTTAGTGTTTTATTAAATTAAAAATTCTAAAATTCAATCTTAAAGTATGCCAATTTTCCCTTATCATGGTAAGGGAAAATGATAAGATAATATTAAAAATCTTTGTTTTTTATAATCAAAATATAATGTTCCCATGAGAGCAATAAAGTTTGTATGCACATTTAAAACATTGTATTTTATATACATCGTGTAGTCTGGAATATGGCCTTTGGTATTTCAGGCAGAGTTTCCCTGCGCTGACTGGCATAATATGTACAGAGCAAGTGTGCATTTCAGGCATGGGTGCTCTGTGATGCAATGGACAAACATGGCTGGAAACACACCAGTGTCTATGATTTTGAGATAATTTTTGTTTTTTGCATACTGAGAAACCTTGCACAGTGGTCAAGACCACTGTTACAGCCACTCAATTATATGTCCTAAAGGTGTTGAAGTCCAGCCTAAGAAGCTATACTGGATGTCTGCATTTCTTTGCCCTGTGCCTGTCTGCTTTATCTTCCAAGTTCACAAAGTCACCTTTCTGACCTTCATCTTCATGTCTTTCTGACTTCAATCAGGTAGAGTAATAGCTGCTAACCCTTCCATGTGACAAGAATGTATTCAATATGGTGTTACTAGGAATTTGTCTCAGGACCCAAGCATTAACTACAGCTCTGAATTCTATCATCAAGCATGGTAATCACAGGGACTAGGGATCAAGCAGTAGAGATCTCTGGGTTAGAAGGAAGATTAACATTACTCTACACATCACAGAAATCTGAGAGACACACAAATCCTAGAATGCATTCTTCATTAGAAAATGAAGAAGAAAGGAGAAACCCAAATAAATCCTACAGCTTAGTAAATCTAACTTATGAACATTATTACTTATTTTATAGTAATTAATTTTTTATTGTGATAGTATATAATTTTTATGTCCTGGCTGGCCAAGAACCTGCTATGTAGATCAGGCTGGCCTTGGACTTGAGCTGATTTTCTTACTTACGGCTCATGACCACAAAACCATATCATGGATTGAATTTGATAAATTATATGAAAGCCTCGATTTATCTAAAAAAATTAGGTTATCTATACCTCAAGTTGTTTGTGCTAAAAATCAAGCTGTTCTCATTTAGAAACCACAAATGAGAAACAACATGAGCTGGTTATTTTAATTTACCTTTTTGAGTTTGCTTATTATGATCTGTTCTAAGTCATTCCATTTTCCTACAAATCTTATTATATCATTTTCCTTAATGCTGAATAGAATTTTATTCTGTGTAAGTACATCTTCATTACCTATTTGTCAAATGATGGGCATCTATGTTGATTTCAATTCTTAGCTATTGCAAATTGAGCAGCTATAAATATGGATGAGCTGAGCTGGGCATGGTGGGGCATGCCTTCAATCCCAGCATTCAATAGGCAGAGGTAGGAGGATTGTGGTGAGTTTGAGGACACCCTGTGAATACATAGTGAATTCCAGGTCAGCCTGGGCTAGAGTGAGACCCTACCTCGAAAATCTAATATATATATGGTTGAGCAAATATCCCTGCATTGAAGAGAGAAGCCTTTAGAGTAGATGGTCAATAGAGCAGTGGCTGGGTCAGTTGGTAGCTCTATTTTCATGTTTTTCACCAGTCTCCATATTGATTTCCACAGTGGTTGTACAAGTTTGCACTGCAAATGGCAATGAATGATCATTCCTATTTGTTCACATCCTCACTAGCATTTATTGTCAATTGATTCTTTTTGTCTTGCTTTTAAAAATATTTTATTTATTTACTTATTAATTTATTTGAGCAATAAGGAAACAGAAAGGGGAAAGGTGGAGGGAGAGAATGGACACAGCAGGACCTCCAGCCCCTGAAACATGAAAATTCAAATGCAAGAAAATCCAGTTAGATCAGTCAGTCCTACAATGAATAAATCTAAAAAAAAAAAAAAAAAAACAAACATAGAAGAGTCATTACAGAACATCAAATTGAAGCTATGAGCAATGCAACCCTGACCAACCTACTGGTAGAACTTGCAGGAAAGCAACAAAGGACCAATAATCGCGTGAATGCTACCATCACCAAGCTAGAATAAATTCATAAGAAATTGGGAAGAGTTCAAAGAAAGTTAAGAATTTGAGGGAGAGTGAAAAAATAAAGGACCTTAAAAATCAATTGGCCATACTAAATAAAGACATAAAGAAATGCAGGGATAAATTCCAAGAATCAGCAAGAAAATCAGAAAATTATGTGAAAAGGGAGCTTGACAGAGCAATGGAAATGATACATAGAAAAGTAGTAGAAAATGCAAACTTAATTGAACAAGTCCAAAACTCTCCAGATGCTCTCAAGAATAGAATAAGCGAAGTGGAGATAGAAACTCTGATCTGGAAGACAAGATGGAAGAAATAGTTTGAGAGTTCAAAAACTTTAGTAAGTTCAAAAGTTCCTGAGAACAGAACATGAGGGAATTGTGGAATACACTTAAATGTCCTAATATCAGAATCATTGGAAAACAAAAAGGAGAAGAATTTCACACCAAAGGCATGGAGAACTTATTTAACAAAATAATTGAAGAAAATTTCCCCAGTCTCTCAAAAGAAAGGCCCATCAAGATGCAAGAAGCCAACAGAACTTCAAACAGACTTTACGAAAGGAGAAATTATCCAAGACATATTATCATTAAGACTCTGAGCATTGACACCAAAGAGAAAATCCTAAAAGAAGCTAGGGAAAAACAGCGCACCACTTTCAAAGGTAACCCCATCAGAATTACTTCAGATTTTTCAATGGAAACCCTGAAAGATAGAAGCGCCTGGAGTGAAACTCTCCAAAGTCTAAGAACCCAAACTACTCTACCCGGCGAAAGTATACCTCATAATAGATGGTGAAAGAAAATTTTTCATGACAAAACTCAGCTTTACAATTATATGAACACAAAACCAAACCTACAGAGTGTATTTCAGAAAATTCTCCACAAAGAAGAAACAAATAATCAAACTCAAATGGCTACAATAAGCAAATCACAACAACAAAACCCAGAGTAGGCACAAAAAACCTCACAGCCCATGAAGACACCAACACACATATACAAGCACAATATGGCAGGGATCAAATCAAATCTCACAGTCATTACCATAAATATTAATGGCCTTAATTCACCCATCAAGAGACACAAGCTAACAGGATGGATCAAAAAATTAGACCCCTCAATCTGTTGCCTTCAAGGAACCCACCTCACAACTAAAGACAGACACCTCCTCAGGGTAAACAGGTGGAAGATGATATTCCAAGCAAATGGGAATAAGAAACAAGCAGGTGTAACTATATTAATATTGGATATAATAGACTTCAAACCAAAAATAATTAAAAAAGACAAAGAAGGCCACTTCCTACTCATTAAGGGAATGATCCATCAACAGGATATTACAATCATAAATTTGTATGTACCAAACACAAGGGCACCACAGTTCATTAAACAACACCTACTTGACAATAAAACAGAAATAATGACCAACACCATCATAGCTGGGGACTTCAATACAACATTATCAGTAATAGACAGATCATCCAAACAGAAACTCAACAGGGAAGTAAGAGAGCTCAACAAAACCATAGAGCACTTAGACCTAATGGACATCTTCAGAACTTTCCATTCCAAATCCACAGACTACACATTCGTCTCAGCAGCCCATGGAACATTCTCTACAGTAGACCATATACTGGGTCACAAAGACTGCCTCCACATATTTAGGAAAATTGACATAATTCCCTGCATGCTATCAGATCATAATGTTGTATTTCTAGAAATCAACAACATAAATCCCAGAGGAATCCCAAAGGCACATGTAAACTGAACAGCACACTTTTAAACAATAAATGGATAGTGGATGGAATAAAAAATGAAATTGCAAAATTCCTGTAATTGAATGACAATGAGGACCCATCATACCAAAACTTATGGGACACAATGGAAGCAGTCCTGAGGAGAAACTTCATAGCACTCAATGCTTTCATAAAAAAAGACAGAAAGATCCCAAATCAATAACCTAACCATCCATCTAAAGGCACTGGATAAACAAGAAAAATCCAACCCAAAGAGCCCCAGAAGGAAAGAAATAATTAAAATCAGAACAGAAATTAATGAATTGGAAACAATTAAGACAATTGACAAAACAAAGAGCTGGTTCTTTGAAAAAATAAACAAGATTGACAAACCTCTGGCCAATTTGATCAAGCAAAAAAAGGAGAGACTCCAAATTAACAAAATTCAAAATGAAAAAGGAGAGATTACAACAGACATCAGTGAAATCGGCAGAATCATCAGGACTTATTTCAAAAACCTCTACTCCACAAAACTGGAAAATGTGGAGGAGATGGATAAATTCCTGGATGCATATCATCTACCAAAGCTAAACTCAGAGCAGATCAACCACCTCAATGCACCCATCATGCTCATGGAGATTGAAAAAGTAATAAAAAACCTCCCAAAAAAGAAGAGTCCAGGACCAGATGGCTTCTCAGCTGAATTCTATCAAACCTTCATGGAAGAAATCAAACCAATCTTCCTAAAACTGTGCCACACAATTGAAGAACAGGGAAAGCTACCCAACTCTTTTTATGAAGCTAGTATCACCCTAATTCCAAAACCAGGAATATATGCCACAGGAAAAGAAAACTACCAGCCTATTTCCCTAATGAACTTGGATGCAAAGATCCTGAACAAAATCCTTGCAAACCGAATCCAACAATACATCAAAAGCATTATCCACCTTGACCAGGTGGGATTCATCTCTGGAACACAAGGATTGTTCAACATATGGAAATCTGTCAATGTAATACACCACATGAGTAAGGTTACACATAAAATCCACATGATCATTTCAATAGAAGCAGAAAAGGCCTTTGACAAGATACAACATCACTTCATGATCAAAACATTGGAGAGAATTGGCATGGTTGGTTCTTATCTTAACATAATAAATGTAATATACAAAGCTCCAAAGGCCCAAATATACTTAATGGAGAGAGACTGGAGGAATTCCCCTTAAGATCAGAAACAAGGCAGCATTGTCCTCTCTCACCTCTGCTTTTCAATATAGTACTGGAAGTCCTAGCTCAAGCAATAAGACATGAGAAGGAAATAAAAGGGATATACTGAAACAAACTCCAGATGCATGTGCCACCTTGTGTATCTGGCTTATGTGGGTCCTGGGAATTGAACCTGCGTCCTTTGGCTTTGCAGGCAAGTGCCTAAACTGTTAAGACATTTTTCCAGCCCTATCAGTTGATTTTTTTAAATGACTGTATTTATAGAGTAAGGTGGAATCTCACAATTCTTTTAATTTGCATTTCCCTAATGGTTAAGGATGGTAAACATTTTCTTAGGTATTATTCATTTGTAATACTTCCTTTTGAAATTTCCTTATTAAGTTCTCTGCCCCAATTTGTGAGTGGGTTTTTTAATTTTTATTGCTTAGTTGTTTTTTTTTTAAATTTTTTATAGTTTTTATGTTCTCTGTATAATCTAGATATTAGGCCTCTCTCAGTGGTATAGCTGGTAAAGATTTTCTCCCATTCTGTGGGTAGTCTATTGATCCAGTTTATGGAATGGTTTCTGAAGAAAAACTTTTTAGATTCCTGACATCCCACTGGTTGAGTGATTGTAATTCCACTAAGGAGAGCCCTCAGTGGAGTGGGTTCAAGGAGGAGGGAGATTATGGTACTAACACATGATATATAATACAAAGTTTCTACTTAATTAAAAAAAATTAGATAAAGAAATAAGAACACATGTTAAGGACCATGGAGAAATATAAAATAATGATAATTTACAGTTAATATACTTATTTGTTGGATATATGGGATAAATATTTCAGAAATTTTTATAGGACCTTTAAAATTACACATAGGAAATAAATGACTTATTTGATAGATAAAATATATACTGAGTTTCATATGTTTTATAAAGTTCAGTATATTTATGTATTTACCTCATTTTCTTTCTTCCTTTTTTTTTTTTTTTTCTTCATTTTTAGGTAGGGTCTCACTCTAGCTCAGGCTAACTTGGAATTCATTATGTAGCCTCAGGGTGGCGTCAAACTCACAATGATCTTTCTATCTCTGTCTCTCCTGGGTGCTGGGATTAAAGGCATGCACCATCACACCCATCTTATTTGCCTTATTTTCTGTGATTATCTTTTCAAAGCTAACATTTAGAAGACTATACTAATACTTACAAAAATAAGGGTATAATTTTTTATTTTATTTATTTTTACTAATTAGTTTTGTACTCCATGAATACAGTCAAGTTGACAGGGATATAATTTTTGCTTGAAAAAAAATGCATAAACTTCAACAGAATAACTTTTAAATTCATGTCTAAGTCTGTAATGGCATATAACAATGTATGTAATGCTAGTGATAACATTCACAAATTATGTTGAAAGCCTACTTTGAACACCCTACTATTATTAGTGATGGTCTTCATTTAATACATTTATTGAATATCTTTATTAGACCAAAGAATAACTACAAGCACTAATGATTGTCCAGCCCTTACTTTTCTTCCTAAGAATGAACACTTGTAGCATATTGTGATTCATAACAATCCTGTCCACATAGCTAAAACTAATCTACATTACTTTTGGAGGCTGAGATGGTGGAGCTGGTCATTTAATTTAAATTCTGGAAGATACTTTCTCTTCTATTTTAATTGTGTAATTCTCAACATTGGAATAACTTGTAAAGGCTAAACATAAAGAATCTCTTCCCTCATGAACAAGAACCATACATAAGCAGTAGAAAATGTGATTTGTGGGTCTGAACACACCTGAAGTCTATGATCTATTGCTTATGCTTCTTAAGCAGTTAAAGAAATTTTAGTTATTAGTTTTTGTTTCTTTATAGCAACTTCTTTGATTAAGAAAATAATGTGGCATGTACCCTATTTTAACAAAAGAGTTGCACTTCATGTTGATTCTGGAAATGACAGGTTGAACACAAATTTAAGGCTTCCCAAATAGGACTTAAATCTGGCAATCATCTGACACCCACTCTAATAGAGCCAGTGAGCCTTGGAATTACTACTTCAGCTTAAATAATTATAGTCATTGTTTTGAAGAACTTACTTGACTACAGCCATTCAAGCCTTATTGGCTCTCCACTCTATTACACAGGTTCCATATTCTTTTACTGTGTTGAATGATTGGGAAATGAGTGTGTAGAATTTATCCATGGGCACTTACATGTACTTTGTGTTGGAAGGATAGTATTTTGGGCTGCACACCTCTTTATTATAATTGAATACAGGGGCTCAGGGGCAGTCCATGATGGAGGATACACTGCACTGAATGGATGGTATGATCTCTTTACGCCCTCTTCTGAACACTACTAAAAACCTGACTACAGTTGAGGTGATGAAGCCCTTATTCTAAGGATCCTATTAAATAAACAGCATGAAAATTTTTCTGCTATCATAAATGTTAAAAGCATTATTTTCCATTTTACTTGTGTGTTGTTTTCAAACTAGCAGTAAATCAATAAGAGTAATTCATTAATAAGCATATTGGTAACAAAAGAGAAAAAACAATTTTGGATTGATGGCTTGAAGAGTTATCTTTCTTGAGCAAATGAACATAAAATGAGAAAACAATACTTTCAAAATATTGTTTTGAAATTAACATGTATTCATGTGGATGAAATTAACATTTGCAGTTTTTTCTTCAATCTTGAAAAGAACAAATTAGGTGGGAGTATAAGCTTGTACAACCACTATAGAAACCAATATGAAGATTCCCGCAAAGGATGAACATAGAGCTGCCAACAGATCCAGTTATTCCCTTACTGGCCATTTACCCTAAATAATCCCCTCTTCATTACCAAGATATTTGCTCAACCATGTTTATAGCTGCTCAACTCACAAAAGCTAAGATCTGTAATGAATTTAGGTGCCCATCATTGGATGAATGAATACTGAACTCATGGTGTATTTAAACAATGGAATTCTGCTTTGTAGAAAAACAGATGCACTTGGAACAGATCATACTCAGCAAACTCACACATCACAGAAAGACAAACGCACATGGTCTCACTTATCTGTGATTCCAAACCTGAATCACATCACATTTCTGATACCTGAAAGGCAACTTGAAGCCCAGACAAAAGAGATGGAAGGGTGTGTGGGGAGGGGGAAGTGGAGGATGGGAGGGAAAACACAAAACTAAACCACAAATAAATGGTACCATAGGAACATTTTTCCTTGAAGATAGAATAAAACATTGAACTTTCAACAACCTAGCTCTGGCTTGTAACTCTGAGTACCAGAATGCAGTTGCTACCCACAATAAGCTGTTGACTAAAGAGACCTATGAGGTACCCAAAACAACATGGGCTTCTGTCAAAGCACTTAATTACTTGCCTGGGGTAAAAGGTAAGACTCTATTGCTGAAGACACCATATACTGCTAGCATAAAACATAGAGAGACCTGGATGGAATCTGGATGGGAGTCAGTTACCACATAATTATCCCCTCTAGTGCTGGGAAGCACTATCTGTGCTATTGGGGGAAAGTGCCCAACAACAGTCTAAGCTAACAGAGCTCTAAGCTACTCAGAAGCAAACACCCTGACAAGATGTAAAGAAAAGTGCAATAGTGGCACACTGCCTTGGTGGGTAACCATTAGCTTTCTGATTGGCTAAGAGATCTGCTCAGTGGAAAGGAATGCATAATTAGAAGTGGGAACCAGATTAGAATCCTGTGGAGACAAAGATTATGTCTTTAATGTCAAGTTCCTACTAGTCTTGGGCTAAAATAGGGGTTATATTCATCAAATTCTCCCTAAATTAATAAAGCTTATCCCATTTAACCTTTATGACTTCACTCTGTGATTGAGAATCTGTTTTTCTTTTTCAGAAGGTAGTGAGACCAGAGGAGATAAACTACCCCTCACACTTTAGCCAAGCCACAGCTGAAACCACAGAGGAATTGGAGAGATGAACAAGAGTACTGCTTCCATGCTGAACCTGATAATCAGCACCAGGGTGCAGGAGACAGACCCTGAGGATACTCAACACCTACCAAAGCAGAAATCCAGAGGCTCATAAGAGCTCATCATTGAAGTAGAATTAGAAAATACCCACCACGGCTCATGGAATTTTGTGGAAGAGGGGGTAGAAAGATTGCAAGAGCCACTGGTTGAGACATCATACCCAGAGGCATTTCATTCCCCCCCAACAACTGACTTCTGCTCCTACAATGCCTAACACATAACCCTATGGGAAATACCTGCAACAGCCCTGAGGAGGGCCCCCAGTAGAATGGGGATAGGGACAATGGAAAGGGTGGTACCAACACATCTTGTATCCATACTAAGTATGTCTGTAATTATATAAAAAAGTAAATAAATAAAATTAAAAATAAATAACAAGGGCTGGAGGTATGGCTTAACATTTAAGGCATATGCCTGCAAAGCCAAAGGCCCCAAGTTCAATTCCCCAGGACCCATATTAGCCAGGTGCACAAGGGGTTGCATGCATCTGGAGTTTGTTTGCAGTGGCTAGAAGCCATGGCATACCCATTCTCTCTCTTTCTCCCCCTCTTTCTTTGCCAAATAAATAAATAAAAATATTTTTTAAAAAGAACAAGAAGAATGTATGTATATAAACAATGAATTAGTCACCTCCCTCCAAGTATTACATGGTAAAAAGTCTGCTCTTGATGGGTAGACCAAACATACAGGCCTAGAGTTTTCCAAGGGCCATCCAAGGGTTATAAACATCACTTCAAGGGATCTATACCTCGATCTTTTCTCACCCATCCAATTTCCAGGTGGTAAAGGTTACATGATAATCAAGAGACAAGTGCTTTATTCACCATCCTACTGCCACTTAAAGGTCAGGGTTTCAATTCATTCAAGGAAGACTGAGAATGTTAGGACTCAAATAGTCCATTATCACATTGCAACCAAAGCAGAGATTTCACATGATAGACATATGGATGAGATCAAATGCTAAGGTCCTACCAAGTACTCTGTCTGCTATGGGCACAAGTGTGCTACTCTGGCAGATTCCAGGCTCTGTGTCTTTTTCAAAGCCTCACTGTACAAATATATTTCTATGTATTTCTCAAGGGAAGAAGCAAGCCACAGTCAGATAATTCCTCATTTCTAAAAAAAAAAAAAGGAATTAGCAGTATTTCAAATAATGTAAACAGACTACCAATGGTGTTCTAGGAACAGTTAAAATTTCAGAAGTAAGTAATTTAGGTATATCTATGAACTTCATGTAAACAGAAGGATTAATTAGAGACTGCTAGTTAACCAGAAACAACCATGGTAAAAAGTTAAAAAGAGAAATATGGGAGTCAGAACAAACCTCAAAACTGGCCCCCAACGCTATTCTTACAAAGAGGTGACAGTATAGTTAGACAAGACTTTGCAATAATTTCTGTCCTGGGAAACAGTGACAAACAATACAGCAAACATCTGGTAACTAGTATACTGTAATAATTGGGTTTGTTGCAACAGATGATTATTTCATAGTGACAATAGGGAAGTAATCTAAAAAATTCTTGTACAAATTTTTGCAGTCCCACAGTGATTGTTTTAGCACCAAAGACATAACCTTTGAGGAGTGTTGCAGTCAGGTTCACATTTCTGGTAGAAATCACCCAGCCAAGAGCAGCTTGTGGGAAAAAAAAATAGGTTTATTTATAGGCTTGAGGGGAAGCTCCACGAGGTCAGGGAAAATGACGGCATGAGCAGAAGATGAACATCATCTCCTGGTCAACATCATGTGGACAACAGTAACAGGAGAGTGTGCCAAACACCAGCAAGGGGACACTGGCTATAACACCCATAAGCCCACCCCCAACAATACACCACCTCCAGGAGACTTTAATTTCTGATCTCCATCAGCTGGGGAAACTAGCACTCAGAATACCTAAGTTTATGGGGAATATCTGAATCAAACCACCACATTCGACCCCCAGCCTCCTATACTGATAATCATACATGATATAAAATGCAATGCATTCATCCAACTTTAAAATTCCCCATAGTTTTTATCAATTCCAAGGATGTTCATACATCCCCACTGTTGAAGTTCTTTTAAATGAGCCATAATAACAAAAAATAACTCCCTCAAACCATAATGGCATAGAATAAACATTTCCACTGCAAAAGATGGCATTGGGCATAGCAAAGAAATATTCAACCAGGGGCAAACATCAAACTCTGTAGCTTTAAGTCCAACAATTTTAGTCAGTAACAAGTCTCCAAGTCTGATAATTCTAACCAGCAACAAGTCTCTGAAGTTCTAATTCCTCACCTCTAGCTAGGCTACTCACAGTCCTGGAAAACTTCATTGGGCTGGCAGCTATCCTTATTAGCCATCTCGTGGTCCCAGCATCTCCACTGGGTCTCCACTGCAATCCATGGTTCATCTTCTTGGCTCCAGTAGGTCTTCATGAAGGCATCCAGCAAACCTGCTTCATAATGCCCATGGTCATTTTCAAAACAGAAGATCATGTTGCAAACTAAATGACCCATTCTTTCCTGCATTTTTATACTCCATAATACCAGGTGGAGTGCCAATTGTTTCTTTCAGGGAAGAAAAATCTTAGGGGCTGGAGAGCTAGGTTAGCAGTTAAAGGTGCTTGCTTGCAAAGCCTGACAGCTGGAATTCAATTCCCCAATACTCACATTAAGCTAGATGCACAAAATGATGCTTGTACTTGGAGTTAATGTAGGGGGACAGGAGGCCCTAAGGTGCCTATGCTCATTGTCTGCCTGTTTACCTCTCTCAAATAAATGAATAAACATATTTGTTTTAAAAGAAAGAACAAGCATTGGTGCTGCTTGCCTTTAATTCCAGTGCTCAGGGGATAGAAGTAGGAGAATCAATGTGAGTTTCAGGTTAGCCTGAGACTTTGTGAATTCCAAGTCAGCCTTGCCTACAGTGAGACCCTACCTTGAAAATGAAAGGAAAGAAAGGAAGAAAGAAGAAAGGAAAGAAAGAAAGAAGAAAAGAAAGGGGTTTAATTTGGCTTACAGAGGTGAAGAATAATTTCTTTTTTTATATTTAATATTTTATTTATTTATTTAAGAGAGAGAAAAAAGGAAGATATATATGTATACATATATATATATATATATATATATATGTATGTATATACATGAACATATATATATGTATACATACACATACACACACACACACACACACACACATATAATGAACCTGAGTCCTCAGGCTTTGCAGGCAAGTGCCTTAATTGCTAAGCCATCTTTCCAGCCCAATATTTATTTATTTATTTATTTATTTATTTATTTATTTTTATTAACAACCTCCATGATTGTAAACAATCCCATGGTAATACCCTCCCTCCCCCCACTTTCCCCTTTGAAACTCCATTCTCCATCATATACCCTCTCCCTCTCAATCATTATTTTTCATTTTTATGTCACAATATTTTCCTCCTATTATGATGGTCTTGTATAGGTAGTATAGGCATTGTGATGTCATTGATATCCAGGCCATTTTGTGTCTGGAAGAAACACATGGTAAGGAGTCCTACCCTTCCTTTGACTCTTACATTCTTTCCATCACATCCTCCACAATAGACCCTGAGCCTTGGAAGGTATGATAGAGATAAGGCAGTGCTGAAGACTCCGGTCACTTCTTTCCAGTACCATGATGCCTTCTGAGTCATCCCAAGGTCACTACCATCTGAAAAGAGAAGGTTCTTTACCAAAAGTGAGAGTAGCATTAATATATGGGTATGACCATTAAGAGAAGTGCTTACTGAGCAGTTTGATAAACATAGTACATACATTTAGCTGGACAGCAGCAGATGTTATACCCCTAGGATTCATGAATACTCCTGTTTTAAGTTTGCAGTATTAGGCATGTATTTCCTCCCATGGAGCGGGCCTCAAGTCCAATTAGAGGACATTTGGCTGCCACCATGACAGACATGCCACTATTGCACCCATTGGCTCATTTGGCTTGGCTGGCCAAATAATAAGGCTTGCAGTGTCCACTGTTGAGTATCTTCACTGGTGATTTCTCTCTCTCCCATTGAATTGCATTCAGACTGGCTTCTTCCAGCTCTCTGTCAGCAGGTCTACAGGAGGAGGTTATCAGCTCAATTCTAGCAGAATTTCTCAGTGGCCTTGCAGCCCAAGTATGTGGAGTCTTCAGCAACAGGGTCTTATGATCTATTCCTGGGCTTCAGCAATGGCTTACCATGGGGGAATAAAGTAAACTTTGAAGAACAGGATGTTCCTTGAGCACTCAGGCCCCTTCAAAAGATTCTACATTCTTTCTGTTGCTCCAGTGCAGGTCAGATGGCCCAATCTCAAGTGATGTAATCTCTCAATTGCAGCTGAACAGGCGGCACTTCACCCAAAGATCTCATTTTTTCTATACCACATCCCTCTGTTCACACCGGTTCATTTCTACACAAAGCAACCTGCACAACTTTTCAGGACACGGGCATAACAGCAAGCTTCTCATACAAACTGCTAGCCTGGTCCAAGCAAAGCTCTTTGTGACCCTCATAAACCAAACCTCACAGTTCATAGTTCTTACTGTATTCAGGCCTTTCAACTCTGACCAGGATAGTCCATCAAGCTGTACTTACAGCACTGCAAGGCATCTCTTAGGCCAAGGTTTCAAATCTTTCCACATTTCTCTTGAAAATCAGCTCCAAAAGGCTAAAGCCACACACTCAGGTGTCTAGTAGCAATCCCACTCCTTGGTTCAACTTTACTGTTGAAGTTAGATTTGCTTGCTGGTAGAAATCACCAAGCCAAGAGCAGCTTATGGGAAAAAAGAGGTTTATTTTGGCTTATAGGCTTAAGGGGAAGCTCTACGATGACAGAGAAAATGATAGCATGAGCAGAGGGTGGACATCACCCCCTGGCCAACATCAGGTGGACAACAGCAACAGGAGTGTGTGCCAAACTCTGGCAAGGGACACTAGCTATAATACCCATAAGCCCGCCCCTGACAATACACCACCTCCAATTTCCAATCTCCATTAGTTGGGGAGACTAGCATTCAGAATACCTAAGTTTATTGGGGACACCTCTATCAAACCACCACAAGAAGTGATATGCAATATTCATATGGTAGAGAAATACAATTTACTAAATTAATTCAGGAAAGGTTTTTAAAAAAATATATGCTTAATTACAAAAAGATACTTACATTTGACAGAATTACTAATCATCACATTGTGGGTAGCAAAGACCTAATTATGAAGTACAGCCTAAGAGACCCTGTAAGAATAAAATCCTCTGCATACCCCATACTCCTCAATTACAAGACTGCCCTTCACCACTTTTGGAATGAGGAAGAGCCATTACATACATGTGATGTGCTCTTCTACAGGTTTCTTCAAGCACATGGCTCCCTTTCAATTCCTAGAAATTAGGAGACTTCACATCATTTCTGAATCACATTTCATATTAAAGCAAATTAAAACAGAATACAAAATGGGAGACAATATTTGACACATGAAGAAAAGTCTCCTTACAAGCCAGTGAATGAAGAACATCCACTTACTGTTTCAGGTAAATTAATGTTTGCTTGATGCTAAACAAAACTTCCAGTGATGCTATTCATGGCTAAGTCAAATTGCCTCTGAAGTTGTAACCTAAAGAATATACCCTATCCAGAATCATTTGTCAGAGTCTTGCCACAGTGCTTTTTCACTGAGACGTCAGAGTTACGACTCATCAGATTTCTAAGGCTTGGTCTATATATACAGCTGTGATTTCAAAGATTAGTTTGTATTGATGGCTGCCTTCTTTGTTTTTATCTTAAATTTGTATCAAGTTTTTAACCCACAAGAGATTATCTTTTATATTATAAAGAGTATTTGTAAAATTTTGTAGATTCATTAGTATCTCATCTAATTTTCTTGTAGTCTAATTAGAATGATATTTTAAGCTCAATTCAAGAAGGATAAAATCCAAATAATGAATATATCCCTTGCTAGTTTTCCTTACAAAGAAACTTTTCTCCATTGTTGCCAAATTTCACTTTAAACAATCCATAATTATTGATTGCCAATAACGTTAAAACATCTTTAGCTCTTTTTCATGATAACCTAAGGCTGTTGTAAGAGACAGCAAAAGGGCTCCTGCTGTGAGATCCCCAGTGATGGGCATTCCCCTTAACAAGCACCTGCTCTTCTCCCTATAACCCCATGTTTTAAAATTGTTTTGTTTTTTGGCTTCTAGAGGTTATGAATTTCCTCCTTTCCTTGCTTCATAAAGATAACAGACCATGTAAGCACTATCACATGAAGGGGCCAGAGTAGGTCAAATACTTCTACTCTTCCAGATAAATCACTGCACCTGTTATTACACTGCAAGCAGACATGAGCTGAAAGCCAGATAGCAAGGATGGACCACTTGCAAGAAAGACATAATGGAATCCAGCAGACCATCCAAAAATTTCAGTTTGAACCACTTCCTGATTGCCAACCAGTTGTCACCAGATTAATTCTTCCTCATCAACAATTAAAATTACCTTAACTATGTATTGTCAATTTTTCATATAATTGGTGTATTCGATCAATTTTGATTTTCATTAAATTTCCCCAATTCTGTAAACTATCTAGTAAATCATTATCCCTTGTATTCAAAGTATCAAGAAATGAGAAAAGTGTGAGATTTTACTCCACCTATCTGCCAACAAGTCACTCTGGCACAATTTCATAGATTCTGATAGAGGACACAGTTTATTGAGCCAGTGATGAAGATCATTCCATTCATCACATGAATATCCCCACATGAATATACTCATGTGTTTGCAACTACAAGAAACTAAGGCCCATATGGATACTTATGAATGCAATTGTTTTCATTGATGGGAAGAAGCCCTGAGATTCATGGTTTATGATGGTATTTCTTTGACTTAGTTGTAGACATTGTAATAGAGAGAAAACACATCTGCCCTCTGCTCCAAAACAAGTTTCTACTTCTACATCCAAGCCCGCAAGAAAAACAAACAAACAAACAAACGATTTATCTCAAAAAGAAAAAAAAAACACTATTTTTCTTGAAACTGTCATTTACTGTACCTTTGAAGCCCATTTACTGAACAGACATCACTGAAATTATTGTTCAGAAAAATGTGCACAGTTGTTTCACTCTAAAAAAAAAATGTTAGAAAAAAACACACAGACAAGTTCCATGAAAACTATCTCCCAGTAATACATGCACCTCTTTGTACTCAGTTAGTTAATGAATGTGTCTGTAGTCTCAAACAAGGCTTCTACATAATAATAGGGATTTTGAATAAAAAATATATAAGTATTTTATAATTTATCATTCACTATATAATATGAGGACTTCAGCATCCCACTTTCTTTATTGTACAATTTAATAGAATTTTCCCAATTTAGACCTATATGTAAAGATTTATTTATTTTTTAAGACATTATTTTTATTTATTTATTTGAGAGAGAAAGAGAAAGAAGCAGAGAGGGGGAGAGAGAGAATGGACACGCCAGGGCCTCCAGCCACTGCAAACTCCAGGCAGATGCAACCCCTTGTGCATCTGGCTTACATAGGAACCTTTGGATTTACAGGCAAATACCTTAACTGCTAAGTCATCTCTCCAGCCAAGATTTGTTTTTATATAAAAAACATTTTATGGGAAAAGTCCATTATCATTTAATATATTCTTTAATATAACATTTTTCTATTGAACTTTCAACTTACCTAAGAATATGTAACCTTAAAACATAAAAACTAGAAATTTACACATATTTCTGAATGGTTCAACATTTTTAATAGGAAGAAAATTACAGTCAGATATGAGGTTTTGTTAGTACATATATGCACACATCCACTTCATAAATATCTACATACATATACACCCACTCATAAATTAAGTTGAAATTTTAAATTGTTGATCATTAGTATGCAATAGATACATATCTTCAAATTAGTACATCTATTATGTTTTTATATATTTCTACATTTGCATAGAAATATGGAAAATAAGATGAAAAAAATGTATTTATGAAATATATATCCATATACATACATATATATATATATATATATATATATATATATATATATATGCATCAGAAAAATGTTAAATGTATGCTAAAAGTTAAGATATGCAAGAAGTATGCAAGCCATTTAGCAGGAAATGTACAGTGACATTAAAGTATTAAAGTTTCCATTTAGATGAACCAATGCCACTAGATCATTTAAAATATAAAGAACCTTCCAGCACATAAAATTTCGTGTCACAGAATAGCATAACTGATAACAAGGTCAAATATATGCTGCTGATTTGTTGATTATATATATATATATATATATATATATATATATATATGTTAGAAATTAGAAAAATGAACAGTGGGCAAACAATACTGCTACTTTTAAATCTTTACTGAATGCAAAGAGTATACCTATTTAGCATTTCTCATTGAATAGATGAAATAAAATATGAGGGAAATTACTTAATGAATAATTTACAAAGCTTACTAAGTAAAGAAAAACAAGAAAACTGAGACAATTTAAAATAATACTAATTACAGCAGAACACCAGCAGAATAATACCACCAGAGCACACACTTAAAAAGAAAGGATTTGGGACTGGAGAGATGGCTTAGTGGTTAAGGTGCTTGCCTGATAAGCCTAAGGACACATGTTCAATTCTCCAGATCCCACCTAAGCCAGATGCATAAGGTGGTATATGCATCTGGAATTTGTTTGCAGTGGCTAGAGGCCCTGGCAAACCCATTCTCCTCTCTCTCTCTCTCTCTATCCCTGCTCTCTCTGCTAAAAAAATAAATAAAATGCATTATGAAAATAATTAAAAAGAAAGGATTTCAAAGGAATGTGTCTTTTTAAAAATGTTATTTTTAAATTTATTAGTTTGAGTGGGGAGAGGCATAGAGGGAGAGGATGGATGCCTATGGTCTCTAGCCACTGCAAGCAAACTCTGGACACATGTACCACCCTGTATGCCTAGCTTACATGGGCACTCAGCAGCAGAACCTGGGTCCTTAGGCTTCATGGGAAAGCCCTTAATCACTGAGCAATCTCTCTACCCAGAAAGGGATTTAATTCTTATTCTACAGCTATAGCCAGTGTCTGTTCTATACCACTAGAGGATGTCAAGATGATCTTTGTGTCCAGCATTTGCCATCAAGCATCTTCCCTTTACTTGTTCTCATGTCTCTTCCACGCTTCTTCATCTCTCTTACTACAAATGATATACCTGTATTGTAAAGGTTATTTAAATGTTATTTAACTATGACCCATAGAATGTATGTGACAATAAATTCTCCTGAAAGTTTATTTTGAAGCCAAATCAGATGTACAATAAACTTAAGTACATAAAATGCTAATTGTTGGGCCTTGAGAGGCCAGGACATGAGGTCTAGTGGAACTTCCCCAGCCTAGCTAAAGTTTGGTGAACTGCCTCCGGCCAGCTATGACTCTGCAAATACACCTGAGCTCCTTCTTCCCACCTCCCAGTTCCCCAGGAACCTCTGTTGCTCAGGCAACCTCCACCAACTGGGCATCTGTGGTTATAACTCCATCCTACTACAATCTTGATCAAGCCTAAAACATAATACTCACTGAAGATGCTACAAGAACAAATGCATACATTCTCCTGCATTAAATAGAACATTTACCCTGAGATGGGCAGACTACTATGTGAAAAAACCAATGAAAGACAGAATAATGAAAGATTTCTAACAAGGATGCTATTGCAGTCAGGTTTGCATTGCTTGTAGAAATAACCCAATCAAGAGCAGTTTGTGGGACAAAGTGGTTTATCTTGGCTTATAGGCTCAAGGGTAAACTCCTTGGTGGCAGAGAAAAATGATGGCATGAGCAGAGGGTATAAATCACCCCCTGGCTAACATAACATGGACAACACCAACAGGAGTGTGTGCCAAGCACTGGCATGTGGAAACTGGCTATAACACCCACAAGCCTGCCCCCAATAATATACTCCCTCCCGGAGGCATTAATTTCCAAATAACCATCAGCTTTGAACCTAAGATTCAGAACACCTAAGCTTATGGGAGACACGTGAATCAAACTACCACAGATGCCTAGTCCCATTATGGAAGCTTCCAGTGAACACATAGAGGAAACAACAAAAATTGAATCCCAAAATGAAAACACAATAAGCTATGTCAACCTGAACAAGTCAGTCACTAAACTAGAAGCAAATAATAAAAAAAAAAAAAATAGCTTAAATAAAAAATGAACCAAAAAAATAAATAAAAATAAAAAAATAGCATAAATGAAATTGAGCAAAATAATCTCTAACAACACACAATGTCTGTCACTAGGCTTATATTAATTGATGAAAACCAGACATATCTAAAAAGAGAGATAAATGAATTGAAGGTTAGTCAACAAATAGATCTCAATAACCAGCTGATGATGCTTTAAAAAAACAAAAAAAAAAACATGATCAAATGAAAGAATGAATTCCAAGAAGCATCAAGAAAATCAGACTTTGACGTGAAATCTTACCTCAACAAAGAGGTAGACATGATACATAAAAAAAAGAAAAAACAAAAAAAACAAAAAAAACAGATTTTTGAGTTCTTTGTAGATTCTAGAGATTAGGCCTCTATCAGTTGGATAACTTGGATAACTGGCAAATATTTTCTCCCATTCTGTGGGTAATCTATTGGCTTTGCTGATTGTATGCTTGTCTGTAGAGGAAATCTTCAGCTTCATATGATCCCATCAGAGATCCAGAGACCCGGAGGCCCCCAACACCTCATCACTGAAGCAGACCAAAAATGAACCCAACATGGCTCAGGAAAATTTTGCAGAAGAGGGGTCAGAAAGCATGTCAGAGCCACATGTTGGGTCATGATATGTAGAGGCGTGTATCCTACCCATAACTGTGGGCTTACTCCAGGATGCATGACCCATATACCTCAAAAAGGAGGGCCCAAGGGGAAGGGGTAGGTCACGGATGAGCCTAATAATGGTGCCAAACTGACTGTATTTGCTGAGTACAAAACTAATTAAAAAAAAAAACAGAAAAAAATATTAATTAGATGTTTTTAAAACATCTATAAAAACCCTTACTAATCACATCAATTATGTTGACAACAGAACCTCTGAGTTGTAAGACAAGACAGTAGAAATTGATCAGGAGTCCAAAACTTTGGTAAATTTAAAAAAATGATGTGAACAGAATAGGAAGAAACTGTGGGATAGCCTAACTTAACAAACATCCATATTGTGGGCCAGAGCATAGAAAATATATTCAAGAAAGTTAATAAAGAAGCCCATCCAGAAAATAGAAGCTTATGGAACACCAATTTGATGGGACAAAAGAAGAAACTCTCCAAGGCACATCATAATTAAAAAGCTAAACAATGAAAACAAAGAGAGTGCTAAGAGTAGCAAGAGAGAAATAAATAATTACATAAAAGGAAATCCCATGAGAGTTATCTCAAATTTTTCAGTAGAAACCTTGAAAGACAACAGGGGAAGGAATGGAAAACAGCAAATCATAAAAAAAAAAAAAAAAAAAAATTCTACATCTTCTAACACAAAATAAAACTGTACTGAGAAAAAGTATCTCTCACAATAGATGAAGAAAGGAAAACATTCCTGACCAAAGCCAGCTGTATGATTATATGAACACAAAACCACATCTATAGGGAACACTTCAGGATATAGTCCACACAGAAGAGTGGAATAATCAACCTCAAGAACCAACAAGATGATGAACACTTAACAAAACTAGAGTAAGCATGAAAGATTTCAAAGCAATAGAACTCACAAACTCTCCAACGTGGCAAGTATTGAAACAAACCTCACATTATAATGTCAAATATTACTGAACTTAATTTACCCATGAAAAGACATAAATTAACATAGTAGATCAGAAAAAAAAAATGAACCTGTCAATCTATTCCCTTTAAGAAACACATGACACCATTAAAGATAGACACCAATTCAGAGTAAAAGGATGTGAAATGATTTTCCAAGCAAATGAAAATAAGAAACAAACAGGTGTAGCTATACTATTATCTGACAAAATAGATTTAAAACCAAAAGTAATTAAAAAGGACAAAGAAGGCTACCTTTTACTCATCCAGGGAATGATTGAACAAGAGAATATCATAATCATAAATCTATATGCACCAAACACAGGAGCATCACAAAAACCTACTTAACAAGGTTGGATTTGCCTGTAAACCCTAAGGACCCCAGTTTGAGGTTCAATTCCTCAGTACCCATGTAAGCCAGGTATACAAGGTGGTGCATGCATCTGGAGCTCATTTGCAGTGGCTGGAGGCCCTGGTGCACCCATTCTCTCTCTCTTTCTCATTCTCTCTCTCTCTCTCCCCTCTCTATCTCAAATAAATAAATAAAATAAACAAAAAATTTAACCTACTTGACAATAAATGAGAAATAAATCTCAATACTATTATAGTAGAGGACCTCTAAACCTCACTATCATCATCAGACAGATCATCCAAGCAGAATATCAACAGGGCAATAATAGAATTCAGTACCACCATAGTTTCAATAGACATCTAAAGAACATTACATACCAATTCTACACAATATGGACCAATTCCTAGACATATAACATGTACTAAAACTAAACCCAGAGCACATAGACATCTTAACCAGACCTGTTGCATCCACTGAAATTGAAATTGTAAATAAAACCCTCTACCCAAAAAATGTTTGGGACCTGATGGATTCTCAGCCAAATTCTCACAAACTTTTATCAAAACACTGAAACCTTTTTTCTCAAGCTATTTACCATAATTGCAGAGCCCTCCCCAACTTCTTCTATGAAGCTATCATCACCCTAATGCCAAAACCAGACAAAGATACAAGAAGAAAAGAAAACTGTAGACCTATATTCTTGACGGACTTGAATACAAAAATCATGAACAAAATCTGGCAAACTGAATTCAACAACACATCAAATACGTTATCTACCTCCATCAAGTAGGCTTCATCATAGGGAGGCAGGGATGATTCAACATATGTAATTGGTTAACACAATACACCACATAACCAACCTTAAACACAAAAACCACATCATCTCAATAGATGCAGAAATGACCTTTGACAAAATACATGATCTCATGACCAAAACACTGGAGATATGAAGCATGGAGGGTTTATATCTCAATATAAGAAAGACTATATACAAGGCACCTAAAGCCCAAATCATGCATAATGGGGAATGACTCAAGGAGTCCTCCCTAAGATCAGGAACAAGGCCGAGGTTCCCACTCTCACCACTGCTCTACAGTATAGCACTGGAAATCCTAGGCCAAGCAATAAGGCAGGAGAAAAATATAAAAGGGATACAAAGAAGTCAAACTAGCCTAATTTGCATATGGCATAACCGTAATTGTAAGTGAACTGTAATTGTAAGTAAAAGACTCTGCCTTAATACTCCTAAAGTTGATAAATTCCTTTAGCAAAGTATCAGGATACAAAATCAACACACAAAAATCAGTAGTATTTCTGTATGGAGGTTACATATACAGGGATATAAATCAGTGAGGCTGTCTTTGTTTCAACAGCCACAAAAGAAACCATTAAACTTGGAACAACACCTTTAATGCTCCTGGATAGGCAGAATTATTGTTGTGAAAACGGTAGTCCTACCAAAACAACATACATATTTAATGCAATACTAATAAAAATTCCAGCATTATTCTTTACATACAAATATTTAGACATAAAACATATCAAAGTTTATATGAAATCACAAAACGCCTTATATATTCAAAAATAACTTCAGCAAAAGAAAAACCTCTGGAGGTATCACCATATCCAATCTAAAGCTATACTACAAAGCTATAGTAACAAAAACAGCATGTTACTGGTACAAAAACAGACATATAGACCAATGGAACAGAATAGATGACCCTGCTCTTAATTCAAGTAGCCACACCTATTTGATCTTTGACAAAGCAGTCAACACCTTTCACTGGGGAAAGGATAACATCTTCAATAAATGGTGCTGGTCATATTGAATAATCAAAAATAGAAAAAAATAAAACTAGACTCACTCCTCTAAACATGCAAAAAAATAAAATGGATTAGAGACTTCAGTGTAAGACATGAAACTCTTAATTGTCTGGAAGGAAAAATATGGGAAAACTCTCCATGATATGGAGTGGAGAAAGACTTCCTGAATAATAGCTCTGGTAGCCATGGAAATTAAACAATTACTCAATCAGGGGGATCTTATGAAGATTAAAAGCATTTTTATAGGCAAATGTACCATAAACAGAGTCAACAAAATACCCACAGAATGAAAGAAAATATATACCAGCTATACCACTTACAGAGGCCTAATACTTAAAATCAAAAAATAAAACTAAACTATTGCCCTTTCTCTGTCTTCCTGACTGAATGGACCCTGGGTCTCCAAATCCTGAATCCCCTGCTCTGGAGCATGCATGTGCAGAGTGAGTTGACCAGACTTTCTGGTTCCCTCCCCACCTTCTGGTTCCCTACTCTGAGTTCCCCTGTCGCTGGACCCTGCAAGCTTGATGAAGAAGTAGGCACATTACTGTCTTCTTGACTGTATAGTTCCTGGGTCCCCAACTCCTAAATCCCCTGCTCTAGAGATTGCACATGCAGAGTAAATAGACCAGAGCTCACAATTCACTCCCTAACTCCCAGTTACCTGGTCCCAGTACCTCCACTTCTGGCTTGGGGAAACCTGGTCCCTGTGTGGTGGCTGTGGAAGCAGTCGTTTTGCTCAGGTCTCCAGATTGACTGGACCATGGGCACCCAAATCCCTATTCCCCTGAACCAGAGGGATCATGGGGCCCATTGTAGGATTTGGCCTCTTGCCACTGAATCTACAGCTTCTGGGCTCCTGGTTCCACAACACCTAATTCATGCATGCAAATGGAAAGAGTAGTTCCCCAGGTACCATTGATGTACTTATAATCTCCACAATCTTCACATCTGTGATTATAACACCATCACAAAACAATCCATTTCATATTTAAAACAGAACTCTCAGTGAAGATCCTAGAAAGACAAATACTTGCTTTCACTCAATCAAGTAAAATGTTTCTCCAAGATGTGTATACTACAACTCAAAAATACAACAAAAGTCAGAAAACTGAGAGATCCCCACCAAGGATGCTTAGTTCCACAATGGAAGGATCCAATAAAATCCTAGAGAAAACAAAACAAAGTAAATTTATTCCCAAAAGGAAAATAGAACAAGTAATATGACCCAGATCAAAAGAACTGGTGAACTGGAAGCAAGCCACCAAAAACCCAACAATCACATAAATTAAATTGAGCAGAATCCTCTCTTAGAGCACTCAGCTTTTGTCATTAGGCATAACATAATTGAAGGAAACCATATCAACTTCAAAAGAGATATAAATGAATTTAAGGTGGGTCGACAAATATAACATCTCAATAATCAGCTGTTTGAGCTTAACAAAGACTGATAAAATTCAAGAGTGAGTTCCAAGAAGCATCAAGAAAATCAGACCTTGAACCAAAATCATGTTTCACAAAAGAGAGGGACTTGATGCAAAATAACACAACAGAAAACAAAAATAAAACAGAGCTTTTAAAATTGTTTCTAGAACCTCTCACTAACAGAGTTACTCATGAGGAAGATAGAACTTTTGAGCTGGAAGACAGGACAGAAGAAATTTATGGGGAGGTGAAAAACCCTTGCTAAGTTCAAAAAATCATATGAACAGACTAGGGACCTGTGGGATACCATAATATGATAAAACATCTGGATCATGAATATTCCACAAGGAAAAGAAATCCAGACCACTGGCATAACAAATATGTTCAACAAACTTATTAAATAAAAAATTCCCAATATCTCAAAAGAGAGGCCCATCCAGATACAAGAATCTCATAGAACAGCAATCAGACATGAACAAAGAAGAAACTCTTCAAAGCACATTATAATTAAAACTCTGAACAATGAAAACAAAGAGAGTGCTAAAAGCAGAGAGAAACAACTCACTACATACAAAGGCAATTCCATCAGAATTATCTCAGATTTCTCTATAAAAACACTGAAAGCCAGAAGGGCCTGGAATGGAACACTTCAAAGTCTAAAATACTATTGTTATCAACCCAAGCTACTGTACCCAGCAATAGGATCCCTCATAAAAGATGTTGAAAGGAAAATATTACATGGCTGGGCGTGGTGGTGCATGCCTTTAATCCCAGCACTCAGGAGGCAGAGGTAGGAGGATCGCCATGAGTTCAAGGCCACCCTGAGACTACAGAGTTAATTCCAGGTCAGCCTGGACCAGAGTGAGACCCTACCTCGAAAAACCAAAAAAGAAAAAAAAAAAAAAAAAAAAAAAGAAAAAGAAAATATTACATGGCCAAAGCTAGTTCTATGGTTAAATGAACACAAAGCTAGATCTACAGAGAATACTTCAGGGAATACTCCACACTGAAGAGTCTGACAACCAATCTCAAGAGCCTACAAGAAGAAGACCATAATAACCAGAACTAGAGAAGGCTTTAAAAAGTACAAAACACAAGAAATCAACTAAACTGTAAAGCACCCTATTATTGCAGGTATTACATCAAATATCACAGTTATAACCATAATCATTAATGGTCTTAACTCACCCAACAAAGGACACAAGTTAACTGGGTGGATAAAAAATTTAAAAAACTGGGCACTTCTATCTGCTGTCTTCAAGAAACCCACCTCACCACTGTGATATTTGATGTAATACCTGCAAAAAAAAAAAAATAAAAATAAAATAAAAATCAGAAAAGAAAAAGGAGAGGTCACAACAGACATCAATGAAATTGGAAGAATCATCAGGACATACTTCCAAATCCTTTAGTCCACAAAAGTGGATAACCTGGATGAAATGAATGAATTACTAGCTACACATACCACCTATTAAAAACTATATTCAGGCAGATTAATCTGCCAAACTAACCTATTAAATCCATTGAGATTGTAAAGGTAATCAAAATACTCCCCCAAAAGAAAAGTCAAGGACTTTTCTTTCTTAGCCATATTTTATCAAGCTTTCGTTGAAGAACTAAAAGCAATTTTTCTCAAACTCTTCCACATAATCAAAGAGATGGGAATACTCCACAGCTCCTTTTATGAAACTAGGATCACCCTAATACCAAAAACAGACAGAGATGCAACAAGAAAAGAAAAATGTAAGCCTATATACCCAATAAACATAGATGCAAAAATCCTGAACAAAATTCTTGCAAGCTTAATTCAATAATATATCAAAAGCACTATTCACTGTGATCAAGTAGGCTTCATCCCAGGGATACATGGATGGTTAAACATATGTAAATCAGTCAATATAATACACCACATAAATAAACTTAATCTTAAGAACAACAAGATTATCTCAATTGATGCAGAGAAGGCCTCTGACAAAATACAAGACAAATTTGTGATTACATCACTGGAAAGAATAGGCAAGGAGGGTTTATATCTCAACTCTATTAAGGTTATATATAAAGGACCTAAAGCCCAAATAATACTTAATAGTGAGAGACACAAGGAGTTCCTGTGGAGATCGTGAACAAGACCGGGGTGCCCACTTGCCTTATTGCTCTTCAACATAGTGCTGGTAGTCCTAGCCCAAGCAATAAGACAGGACAAAGAGATAAAAAGGATACAAATTGGAAAGCAAGAAATCAAGTTAGCCCTGTTTGCAGATGACATGATCCTATGCATACGTGACCCAGAATTCTCCATCTCAAAATTTCTAAAGCTGATTAATTCCTTAAGTGGCAGGATACAAAATCAACACACATAACTCAGTAGCCTTTATGTATGCAAAGGCAGAGAAACAAATCAGCAAGGCTTTCCCAATTTGTATAGCAAACAAAAAAATTAAATATGTTAGAATAATACTGCCTAATGATGTGAAAGAGCTTTATAATAGAGAAAAAAAAAACCACTCAAGAAAAAAATTGAGGAGGACTTGAGAAGATGGAATGGCCTCCCATACTACTTGATATATAGAATTAATATTGTGAAAATGGCAATTCTACAAAAGCAATTACAGATTTCATGTAGCATCATTCTTAATGGAGATAAAAAAAAAAAAAGATACCAAAATTCACATGGAATCCATAAGAAACACCTCTGGAATTATCACCGTCCTCATTGTAAAACTATATTATAAAGTTATAGTAACACAAAGAGCATGGTACTGGCATAAAATTTTAAGAAATGTTGGTAAGGATGTGGGGAAAGAGAAACCCTGTTGTTTCTGACCACACTGGAACTGCTGTGCATTGGTCTCACAGGGGCACCCTGTCAACTATGGAGCAGGGTCATAAGCAGCCATGAGTGTGATGGGAAGAAACACCCTTGAGACAGCTTCAGAGAACAGCTCGCTTACTTGCCAGGGGAATGAGTTAATAAGCATTTGTGAAAGAGTGGTAAAAGATACAGATCATAAGGGGACTGGTTAGTACAAAGCTTCTGCTGATGCCTAATTAGCATGTAGTGATGTCAAGGGTGAGTGGATAATGGTCACAAGGTTCAAGTAGTGGCAGCAAAAGGTATATGACACAGGTTGCCGGGTGGAAATGTCTTAAGAGTTAATTTTGTTATAAGCAGTTGGATTGAGATGCCAGAAATGAGACAGTCACTTTGCATACAATAGAGCAGGATATGGTCTTTGTTGAACCAAAACAGCTAAGCTTGACAAATGGGTCTTAAAAGAAAAACACCATTTGACAACCAATGATTTTAGCTTAACCTTGATTGCCATTGATTTTATGTACCATAGAAATTTTTATTAACATAAAACAATTTTATGTTTTATCCATGACTTAAGTTTGATAAAGCTTAATAAGCTATCCCAACAAATTTTACCTAACGGGGGCAAAAAAGTTATAGTGACTGAAATTAAATCACTTAAACCTGGTGATGATTGTTCAATAGAATTATAGTAAAACAGAAGGTACCTTTAAAATCACAATGTCTTTAGGTATGAGTACCTCATCTTTGGAACTTAAACATTTGTACATGAACCTTTATCTTAACACTCAGTTTCTCCAATACTGTAAACCTTGATAAATAGAGAAGCCTAACTTACATTGTAAGAGTCTTAAAGCCAGTTTTTGTAACCCTTAAACAATAACAAATTAACATCAGTGAGCTGTTAATGAGTGATGCTTAAACCATAAGACTCAGTTTCTCTGATTAATACCTTGGTGTAAGGAGATTGTAACCTGATCAAATACCTTGACTCAGTTTACCTATTTGACCTCCTTTTCTAGTGAGAAATTTATGTAACAGATGTGACCTTAGGTGTTCAAAAGAGAGGAACTATAAAGAGAACCAGAGACATATGCTGTTTGTCATTCCTTTTGCCTTTTCAGAGACAACTGGCCATTTTGTCTCCGGACAGGGTCTAGGGTACATATGGCTTAAACTTTCATGCAGTCTGAGATAAAGGGTCACTATCCTTTTCTCCAGAGTCCAGCCTGCCGTGACTTTAAATAGCACATAACAGTAAACAAGAGCAAAAGGAAATAACTGACAAGAGATCTAAGCATCGTAATGTTCCTTTTCTTACTCTGAAGTTGCTTGTTTTTACCTATGAAATTTATTTTACTCACTTGTACTACACAAAGTGATAGAGTCTTGTCTATGTCTAATCTGGTTAAACCTCCAATAATGTGAATTACACCTGTGCTTATGATTCTGTGATCTATCTAAGATAGAACATCACCTATCTCTAATGTAAGCTGAATTTAGATTAAATCTATGTCCCTATATAAAACTTTTAGAGCATCCTTTAGAGTCTATAAACAGTTGAAAAAATCTTTAGTTATGATGTTTAGGTTTAGTCTGAAAATTAGTTTTAATACCAGGATATATACCTACAGATTTTATATAACTCATTGGTTTGAGATATTTCTTATTAATAAACTCCATGAACTAACACATTTAGAAATGTTTTTCTTAGGAGTAACTAAGGCAAATTTTTGTTTCCACCTTTAGGCAGGCTGGCCTATAACTCAAGCCAGTTGCCTCCTCCTTTTAAATAACAGGACATTAAAATCTTTTTAATATACCTGGCAAATTATGAGTCACCACCTCAGAGAGAATTTTGTCATTTTCAGTAATCCTGTATGCAAGCTGAAGTTGACCTAGAAAATAAACTCAGTAAGTAATGATATTTATGATATCATGTGACAAAGTATGGCATTGTTTACATAAAATTTCAATTCACCATAGGATTTAGTTAAGTCTCTCTCTTTCACACACACATTATTTTCTTTCTGCCACTTCATGGCACTGGCACGGTGAGCAAGTGGACAACCCATGGCCTCAGTCAAGGAGGCAATGCCCTGGCACTACCACCTTGGGCAAAAGGACTCAGTGTGGTGGCCAGGCAGTGTGGGAGCTCACATTAACTCACTACCTTCTGACTAGCATTGCCCAGCTCCCAGACTCTCACCCAGGGTAAGGTCTTATTGGCACCGATGTGGCAGATGAGATGACAGGCTTCCTGCCAGCCTGGGTGGTACATGATCTTTGGGAGAGGAGAGGGCACCTCCTGAGTCCAGCCTCCTCACAGGGCAAGTACACCCGGGAGCCAGCTTTGTGAAGAGGAAAGGAGGGAGGGGTCCAGGGCCACTGGGACTGCCAGGGTGGGAAGCGGACACGTTGTGTCTGTATAGGTGGAGGCACTGCTGTGTCAGCGATATTATCCATGATAGAAAAAGAGTGGAGATACCATGACCAGAGGGCTCCCTATTGGGTCCCTGATGATAGCATGAATTGAAAGTAAAGGAGGAAAAGGAAAGATTTTGCAGGCCCTCCAAACATGGAGGCAAAGGCCACAGGGGCCAATGTCCCCCTAGATGATGATTGTCCCTCTGGGGGAGCACTCACTTACCCCCAGCCTGTCTCAGAAGGTAGCTGTTCAGGCACCAGCTGTGGTTTCTGGCTACCCTGGGTCAGCTCAGGATTGGTTGCTTAGGGGGACCTAGGCAACTTCAGAGCAGGATCTTGAGCAGCTGTGAGTGTAACAGGCAGAAACACCTGGGAGACAGCTTCAGAGAATAGCTCATTTATTTTCCAGGGGAATGGGTTGATAAGCATTTGAGAAAGAGCAGAAAGAGACACCGGTCATAAGGGGATTGGTTAGTACAAGGGTCCTGCTGGTGTCTAGTTAGCATGTAGTGACATCACAGGAGAGAGGAAAATGGTCACAAGGTCTAAGTAGTGGTGGAAAAAGGTATAGAGTATGGGTCACAGGGGCATTGTTTGTGCAAACACTGCTGGCTGATACCTCATTAACACATAGGGACGTGCTGGGCAAGTGGCAAGAGGTCACATGGCTCTGGGAAAAGCAAAACCGAAACCTAAGCCTTATCAGCCTGTCCAAGTGCACTGGGCTGAGGGGAGGGAGTGGCCTCACTCCTGCTGACCAGGACCCTAGGTTACTTGGGTCCTGCTTCCTGCATTCTCTGAGAGGGAGTAGCCCCAGTTCTGCTGGCCTTGGGGCCCAAAGTTTTCCATGTCTAGACCAGCTGTGACCTCCTGTGGCCTTGGGCCATTGGCCATGCCTTGCAGTTCAGGCCCACTTTAACCCTTTGTGGCCCAGGGCTCTTACTTTGCCCAACAGAACCCTCATCCACTGTTTGTGGAAAGGTAAATTTGTACAATCATTATGGAAATCAATATGGAGATTCCTGAAAGGGAAGAACATAGAACTACCAACAGACCCGGTTATTCCCTTACTGGGCATTTATCCTAAATGCTGCATGCTTCACTACAGAGATTTTTGCTCAACTATGCTTATAGCTTCTCAATTCACTATAGCTAAGAACTGAAAACAATCCAGGTGCCCATCATTGGATGAGTGGATAATGAAGTAGTTGTACATTTATACAATTGAATTCAACTCAGCAGTTAGGGGGCAAAAAAAAAAAAAATACAATGAAATTTGTAGAAAAATGGACAGACTTGGAACAGATCATACTCAGCAAATCACAGAAAGTCAAATGCCCCATAGTCTCACTTACATATATTTCCTACCCTGGAACAGCTTAATTTGCATACAGAACTGACAGGAAACTGAAGAGCCAGGCAATAGAGATAGACAGGTTTGAGGGGAGGAGAAGGAGAGGGTGCGGAAAAGCAAAAACAAAGCTAAATCCAAAATGAACTGGTACCATGGTAACCTTTAGCCTTGGAGATAGACTAAGATACAACCCTCAACAGAATTAAGGTGTAAACGCCTGAAAATAAGGGCTCTAGAGAGGATGGGATGAAGCCTAAGATTAATGCTTTTTCCCCCCCTCTGGCCACTAACTCATACAAGCACAGAAAGACAGATTCTGCATGTTCTCCCTCGTCTGTGGATCCTAACTTGGGTCAGCTTGATTTGTAAGCATATCTGAAAGGCAAATTGTGTGTCATGTAATAGAGATGGAAATTTGTCAGATAAGGGGAATGGGAGGGCAGGGTAAATACATACAAAACTAAGTCCAAAATGAATTCATTCAATAGAAACCTTTCTCATCTTCAAAATAAGCGCTTGTGTCAAAGCACTTGATTATGTGCCTGAGGTAAAAGGTAGGACCCTATTGTTGAAGCCATCACATGCTGCCAACATAGATCATTGAGAGATCTGGATGGAAATAGGAAGGAATCTAGTCCCCAGATGGTTTCCCAGCATAGTGTTGCAAAGCACTACATAAGCTGTTGGGGGAAATGGCCCAAAACCTTGTGTGCTAACAGGAGAAACTGCTATACAAAAGCCCTCAGCGTGACAAGATAAGCATGCCTGTGAAATAGTGGCATCCAGACTAGGTGGATAACCAATGGCTCTCTGATTGGCTAAGTGATCCAGTAAGTGAAAAGAAACCTTTAGCTGTAACTGAAAACCAAGTCAGAATGCTAAGAAAATCAAACTTATGGACTCTAACAAGAAGGTCCCACTATCCTTTAACCAAAAAAGAGGATACATCCACCTAAACATCTCTTATTTAATAATGCTTATCTCACTGGACCTATGCTGACATCAGTCTCCTCTGGAGAATCTGTTTTTCTTTTTAAGAAGACAGCTAGAGTGAGGAGACACACAAGCCCTCACATCAGACAGGATCCGGGTGAAACCACAGAGGTGTTGGTGAGATGAACAAGAGCACTATGAAGACAGACACAGGATCCTCACAACTCACCAAAGCAGAACACAACACTAAAGTAGACTTTAAACACGCCCACCATGGCTCAGGGAATATTGTGGAAGAGGGTGCAGAAAGAATGTCAGAGCAATAAAATGGAACAGAATGTCCAAAGGTATTGCAGCCCTTTACAGTGACTGACTGATGTTCTCACATCTGATAACCCACAACCGTAGGGAAAATATCAGCCAACCCACTGAGGAAGGCTCTCAGTAGAATGAGGGCCAGGAGGAGGGCAATAATGGTACTAACATGATGTATCCATACAACTTTCTACTCAATAAAATTAAAAGTAAGGTGGATGTTGATTAAGTAAGACCGCAGATGCGCAACCTCTGCTCCTCATGAGCACATCTGTCCCCAACACACAAGTACCCACAACTCATATGATTCCACATATATACACACATGACACACATAAACCTGTCAAAAGAAAAACAAATAGAAATTTAAAAATTTTAATGGGGCTGGAGAGATGGCTTAGCAGTTAAGGTGTTTACCTACAGAGCCAAAAGACCTCAGTTTGATTCCCCAGAATCCACATAAGTCAGATGCACAAGGTGGAGCATACATCTGGAATTCTTTGCAGTGGCTGGTAGCCCTGGCATGCCCATTATTTCTCCTTGTCTCTTTGTCCCTCTGCCTCTTTCCCTCTCTCAAATAAATGAAACAATTAAAAGAGCATTAAAAATAAAAATAAAAAATAAATAAAAATCTTAACAATTACAAACTTAACAATGTAATCTGAATCATGATCAAAAAGTTGGGAGACATTTATGGCATAGGTCAGACAAAAAATGTGAATGAACACAAGTATTTAAAGCATAAAACTCTTAAAAAGTAGCAAAAACCATTTCTGCCACCTGAGCCAGAAATCATATGATAAAGAGTTAGGTAGGGGATGGGCTACAGAGATGGCTTAAGATACTTACTTTCAAAGCCTGGCTGCCAGGGTTCAATTTGCCAGTACCCATATAAAGCCAGATATACCAAAGTCACATGAATTTGGAGTTTGTTTGTTTAAAGTGGCAAGATGCCTTGGCAGAATCTCTATCATTTTTCTCTCTCTCTCCTCTCAAACAAACAACAAATAGGCAGATGAAAGATGATAGGTAGGTAGATAGATGTTAGATGTTGCATAGTGGAGAACACTTGTGAAGGCCAATTAAAGGAAGCAAAAGAAAAATGGAAGCAATAATGGTTAAATAAGCAAAAGTTCTTACTATAAAGCAATTAAGGGAGCTACCACCAATAAGAAGGCTGAGAAAGCAGAGGTAAAGAAAGCAGGAGATTTCTTCTCCTACAATCAGAGAAGTTGTGCTTAAGGTAGAATCAGACGAAAAGACAAAGAAGAAAATATGCAAAATTAAAAAAATATTCTGATATAGAACTTAAAATTGCTTCTCTTTTTGTAAAGGATTCAGAGATAATAGGACATTTTTTGTCTTCAGAATTTTTCTTAATTACTTCTACTCATAGAACAATGTTTCTTATAACGATGATAGAGAAAGCCAGTGTTATTGCAGATAGCGGAAACCTCCAGAGCTTCACATGGCACTAGCCATGGTGGCAATTTAAGTAAATTAAGTTGGAATATATTGTGCAGTTAATTGGGTATCAGTACTTAGTAGCCACAAATGCATAATACAAATTACATGATAACTACATTACTTCATAAAATTCTATTAGGCGGTTCTGAATGTGGGGAGGCTTTATGGTGGAAGGGTATAAGTACTGTTTGAAAAAACACAATGTGGTGCAAGTGAAAGGGATAAGAACTGAAAATTAATATTGTTGTAGTAAGCTCCAAGTTGCTAGACTAACATATAAAGACCATACACAGTTTATCAGAGAAAGGAATTTATTTCAGGCTTTAAAACTATCAAGGGAAACGCCTCAAAGGGAGAAGAAATTGCTTACTTCCATACACCCAGGCAAAGAAAACCAACTACAACAAGCAAACACCAATACCACCAAACACAAAACCAGACAGCACAAATTGCTTTCTCCTCAACTTTGGGCTAAAATTGCTATGGCCATTTCTTGCCCGCCCCCCCACTACCCCCCCAAGTGACCACCAAGGAGAACCAAACACGTATGCAAGGGCAAGGAGCTTCATTTCGGGCTTAAGCTGGGACTCTTGACTTCACCAACGCAGTGGATCCATACAAGAGCCCTGAGCAGCAGGGGGTTAGGTTATTTTTATAGGAATTTGAGCAAAGAAGCAGGGGAATGGTTACATGATTGGTAAATTTAAGTAGTAACTGCTCTTGCATTTTTCTGATAGTCTTATGATGCTGGGGGGCAAAGCTGGTGGGCAGGGCCTAGGGGAATTCCAAGCAGGTTAGGTAACCTTTATTGTGATTGGCTATGCATGTTTGAGGTACTTAAGCAACTTATGACTATAGAAATGTATGGCATAAGCAGTTTGTGATCTTTTTTCAGTAACTGCTAAATTCTTATTTAAGCCTTGCTGGGAAACAGAAACCTTGCCTGGAAACAGAAACTTAGACCTACTGGTGACTATGAAGCCTGTCATGGCGTCCCTTTGGTTCCTGAGTCCTTCAAAATGAAGATCTACTGCCAAACATAATTTAGGGCTGGATCTCAGATTCTGCTCCATGCCCCGCCCCCTCCATGACTCATCCTCCAGCAGGCTTCTAGAGACTTACGCCCAAACCTTAACCTAATCAAAAACACCTGAGGCTATGGGGGACAAACGCTCACATTCAAATCATCACTGATATGAAGGAAGAACTGCGTGGATGGTACAGTGAAATGCTTATGAGTGATAATCATACAGAGAAACTGACTGCCATGGTGTGGGGGCATTCCTCCACACTCTTGCTGAACTTCATTTGCCAGGATGATTCTTGCATTCATGTTATGCAGAATCTGTGGCTAGTCACTAAATAGGCTAAAGAACCAACAACTTTGTCGCAGCTTACTCTCTGGAGGTAGGGCAACTAGCTCATTTTCTGCAACCTAATCACTAGAATTGATGGCTGTTTCAGAAGCAGTTAACCTCTGTTCTTAGGTTCTATTCACGTATGCATGGACAGGCTCAATTCTCTTTATGATACAAAAAAGAACTGGGTGACCTAAAAAGGTCTGAGGAGACCTATACAAGCATTCTATAACATTTTGTGAGTTTTTCGTTTGTTTTATGTCTGAGAGACAAAGTAATTTATCTTATATGGGTCTCAACTTTTGCTAGTAACTACAAAATAGTAAGAGGTTTATGTCTTAGTTTGTGTAATACGAAGCTATCATCTTTCTTTGGTGCATGGGTATGTGTATGTGTGCTGTGCTTATCTGTGTCTATATGTTCATATATGATCACCATGTGAAGTTATTTCCTCTGGTTTGAAATATTTCCTCATGGATGGAAAAATGAGTTTCATTAATCTCACAAGAAACAACACTCCAAACAAACTGTCCCCACTGTTATCCAACCACATCATAATTTCAATGAGAGAAAAGATTATATTTGTGGTGTTACACCATACAAACTGAATGGGAGAATCCAGGAATGCATCTTTTCTGAGTGGTACACACAGATTTTCTGACTGTCAAACATCTTCAATGATGTAGCTTCCTGAGCCACACACAGTCCTCTAAATAACCCCCCTTACATGTGGTCCTGTGAGTAGCACCAGTAAACTTGTTGGTTCACCAGGGATGACCTGACTGAGTCATTTCTTTGGTTGGTCATGGTCCTTTCTCTCAGGGTGAGTAGTGTCTATCTCCCAGGGAGACATCACATCACACCCATCCTTCCCTGGTACCAAACACTTATCCTGTTATTGACTGAGAATGAGGAGCATTTCAGATTATGCTGGTGAGCTCCATCTAGCTACTTAAAAGAAGAGAAAATTTGTCGGACAAATAATGAGAGAATTATAAAGTGCAAAAAATAAGGCAATGCTATACAGCAGATTCCTCCAATTTAAGAGAGGAAGGGGGCTCTAATTCCTGGAAAGAAAAATAAATAAATAATTAAAAAAAAAAAAAACTTGTTTGAGACCTGCAACTTAAAGGTTACTCAATAACTCCCCAGTGCTTTGTGAATTAGAAACTGAAACATTCCTTCCTGAGACAGACAGGAAGGAAGTTGCAGAGACTCAGGAAGTCAACAAATCTAAGAAAGAGCTTCAAGATCCAGCTCTAAGAACACTGCTTTCCCAAAGTTCCACCTTTTAATGCTTTTGTCTAGCAAATAAATAAAGCTAATAACATCTGGAATGTAAAGAGATGTACATTTTAAGCTATACATGTGTCGACCTTTGTTGCACAGTACAATTTCCAATACCACTTCTAAGTCACTACAGGCTATGTCATGCTTGCAACTTTAGATTATAATGACCAGATGCAAGCCACTATTCTACTGGAAAACCATCCATGAAACATTTTCAGTTTCCACTTTATCAGCCATCTGCTGCTGCTTGTGTTCCACAGCCATGTAGACAGAAAGATGCCACTTCTTTCTGTTACAAAGATTACATTTGATGAATTTGTTAAATCATTCTCATCTACTCAAGGTTGTATTTTAAAGATCTCTGATCCTTTTATTCTGTGTGGTATGCACATGTTTTATTTAACCTCCTGTGTGTTAAGTCTTCATCTTAATTCTCAATGACTATATAAGTGTTTTGGCTGACTTTCACACGTGTATATGAGCTTTATACAAATACATGACAATCCTAAGTAAATCACACAGAAACTGAAATGTGAAGGGTCATAACTAGGAGAAGACATCTCATGGTCCTTTAGATTATAAAGAGTAGAAAGTCCATATGACTGATCATATTAATTCATTGAAAAATACACATAATAATCACTTAGAAAAGTAAACATGTATGCAGTTTAAAAACACAATAGTGTGAGATGATGCATGGTTACCAAAGATAAAAATGGTCATACACATTATTCAACCCCCCCCTAAAAAAAAAAAAACAACTAGTAGAGCAATATAGAGACTGAAAACTAAAAAATTTAAAAGAGATTCAATTTTTCTTTGTGAGAAGGATGAACAAGACAAGATGAAATTTGTTGCTTTGAGCCAGTTGTTGGACAAGAAACAATGTAGTGGGGTTCACCTAAGAACTGATGCCCAAAATTTGTTTGATTAGTGGGTTAAGGTATTTTCAATAGTCATTTAATAGCTTATTTGGTAGTGGTGTTAGTGAGTAAGAAAGGCCAGCAGCTGTAGGTGAATACTCATTAATTCACCTTCAAAATATCTTTATTTTCAGCAAAATAAACATGTCCAGAAAATCTTCATCCCTTGAATCATTTCCACAAAACCAGTAAAAAGTAACTTTGTGTAGAATCACGAAGCCCTTGAATGGCTAAAGCAATATTGAGCAAAATGAGTAACACTTCACTTCAAAATACATACTAAGCATAAACGGATAAATGGAATACTCTACTTGAATATCTCCCCTGTCTGTCATCTTCAGTTTGGGGACACCTAGTCCCTAACCCTATTATATTTTGTAGCCATATTTAATATTCTCAGTTACCTGGGTTATATTTGTTTATATTTGTTTAAATTACTACTACTTAATTTAATTGTGATTCCCTTAAAAGCTGAGCTGTATATTCATCTTTCTTTATTAAGAGTCTATGAATGTTCCAGCTGAAGATGAATTTATCAACAGTGTAATTTCAACTGAATTTAATTGAAATATTTAATCCAATATTTAAGAGAATTTAAGCATTGAATGGGTTATTAAATACCACTTTCGATTCTGAAATATAGTGCAATGATGCTTTGTGACTCGAGGTGTGGATATAGGGACATCCCTAGTAACAGTGTTTGCATTTTAGAAATGTAAGACTGATAAATTATTGGAAACATGCTCTACAAAGTACACAATTATGTAGCATTAAACATTTTCTTTTCCTGCCAGGTAAAAGCATGTGTATTTATAGATACATCTCAGTTAGTCTAAGTTCAGTCATCTGGGATATGACTTACTTATAAGTAAATAAGTAAATATACTATAAACATACAACCCCATGCTGTTTTAAAGAAAGAAACAAAAAATTAGATTTATCACTGGGAAATGATAAAGTAGAATAAAAAGTTGTTGGGCTCCTTCCCACTCAGGTAGTGCTAAGGGAAGAACGAGGCCTGCTGGTTCCTCTCTAGGGGTTGAGGGAGGATGATGAGCTTCGGACAACCCAGAAACCTCCCCTGGCCACCAAAGAAAAACCACACTGAGTGGGGGTCCTTTCGAAGCAGGAACTCACTTTATTGTTACAGGCGGTGTTTATATAATGTTGAGAACAAAGGTGGAGACTTTAGGGTGGGGTGAGATGTAAGGGCCAATAGCATATCGCAACATTTGAGATGATCGGTTCTAAGCACACATGAGTGGGTACTCTAACTTCCTGTGCAGAAGTAGCAGGCCAGAGGCCATTTGGCCCCCTGCTGAGTCATAGCTGGGCGGAGGCAGTTAGGCTCAGGAAGTTCCACCAGGCCTCATGTCCAGGCCTCTCAAGGCCCAACATCTCCCCCTTTTGTTTTTGTAAGAGCATTAGTCACCATGTCCCCTGTCTTAGGTTGTCCCCCTGTGGGGATCTTACCCGTCATTGGTCACATGGAGGGTAGAGGAGGTGGCAGTGGGTTGTCTGAGGAACTTAATTCCTGAGTTGTCAGCCTGTGATAATGTATTTCAGCCTGATGAAGTTTTATTGTCTCTAGCCACTGGTGAATAAATTGTGTAATTTTGTTAATTACACAAGGCTCAACAGTGAAGATAAGGAGAAGGAGAAGGAGAAGGAGAAGGAGAAGGAGAAGGAGAAGGAGAAGGAGAAGGAGAAGGAGAAGGAGAAGGATGGGGAGGGGTCCAGGTAGAGGGGGGAGGTAGGGTAAGAAGTAATGTAAGCCCGTCCGCAGTGGGTTGTCCTGGAGTTTCTGTTGTCTCCTCTCCAAGTCTTCCTGGAGCTTCTTAATCTTGTCCTGGATGATTCCTGATTTATTGGCGTTAAAGCAGCATTTTTCCTGTAAAAACAAACATACGCCTCCCTTTTTGGATGTTAGTAGGTCTACTCCTCTCCTGTTTTGTAGGACTATCTTAGCCAGGGAATCTGGCTTCCAGAAATGATATCTACATCTGGGATTAAGGTGGCTGGGGCACAAAGTCCCGTCCAATTGGTGGGCAGAAAGTCATAGACCATCCCGCCTCCACAAACATAAGCCATTTTAGAAGGTGGGCAAAGTTAAGCATTGGGCTCAGTTGTGAAGGAAGGATGAATGTATCCCACATCTATACCAGAATTATTAAGGAAGGTGGGGCCCAAATGCCCAGAGGAAACATTGGGAAAAGTTGGATGGGAATGGGGAAGGAAGGTGGCTGAGCAGTTTTTTAAGGTCGTATGGAACTATACTGCAAGTAGCCGGAGAGGCCCAGATCGGAGGCAAAGCCAGCAATCCTCTGCAAGGGAAGGAGTTATTTAATTTAGTAGGGTAAAAGACCATTTTAGAAACAGTCCTCAGGGGTGGGACACTCCCTAGAGAAGTGATTGTCAGTGTCCCCTTGTTAGGAAAAATATTTTAGGTCTCTCGCTGGTACCCAAATAGATCTTTTGTCATCTTGAGGGAAGACACATCCAAACCCTCTTCCTGCTGTGAGGAGCGGATCAGGCTCTCTCCAGGCCCCAGTGAATGGGGTCCCTCCATCTTACCCAGATAGAACTGTAGGTAACAGATGAGGACCAATGTTTTTAAAAAGGGGATAATTGTTTATTTTCTTTAGAAAAGTTTAAAATGTTTCGGGTAAATAATGCCTTTTTTAGTTGGTCATGTGGGGGTAAGGATTCTCCCTTTTGTTTTTGTAACTGAGACTTGAGAGTTTGATTATATCTTTCAACTATAGCTTGGCCCCGGGGGTTGTATGGGATGCCTGTGGAATGTGAGATTTTCCAAGTCTGGAGAAAATCTATAAAAGCCTTATGAAGTAGGGGCCATTATCTGTTTTAATTTGATCAAGCAGCCCAAGAGTGGTGAAACATTGAAGCATATGACTAATGGCATGTTTAGATTTTTCCCCGGCATGTGCTGATACCCAGCAGGCACGGGAGAAGGTATCGACTGAAAGAAAGATATATTTAAGCTTTCCAAATGGAGAATAGTGTGTGACATCAATTTGCCAAGATGATTAGGGCAGAGCCCTCGAGGATTGTTTCCTGTATTTTGAAGGGGGGTACTTGGAGGAAAGGCTGACAGGACTTACAAGTCCAGACAATTTTTTTAAGGTTCTTAACTGGTACCTGTGGAAAGCTGTGCTTGAGACCTCTCCAGCTGACATGGGTCAATAAGTGGAAGCATGTAGCTTCTATAATAGTATGACATTGAGGCATAGAAGCCATTTTATCAGCCAAATTGTTTCCTTCAGAGAGAAATCCCGGTAAGTTTTGATGACCCCTGAGATATTGAAGAAAAATGGGATTGATTCTTTGTTTGAGTAGGGAACGAGCTTGAATCATCAAAGGAGATATAGGGTTGGAGTCCAGTCTAATATGGGCCTCAACCAGGTTGGGTAATAAATTAACAACATAAAGGCTGTCAGAAAATAAGTTAAATGGTTCTTGAATAGTGTCCAAAGCTAGAATGACAGTAAATAGTTCTTTGAATTGTGTTGACCTTTCAACCTCAGGGGAGATTGACTTTATGGGGATAGGCTCTTTTTCCTGTTTTAAGGGAGGGTAAGCAACTAGGGAAGCCCCCAGGCGCCCTTCATCGGTAAACACGGTAAGAAAGTCAGGGTTAGGTTGAGACAGGAAAAGCCTGGGGGGCTTCCATTCTAACCTGGAGAAAGAACTCATCCATTTCTGGGGGCCATAATGGCAATCGATTTTACCTAGGAATCCCTTGAGAGCCACAGTAACTCTGTTTTATTATTTTTGAAGCCAGGTGAAATCAGTTATCTTAAAGGGAGTGACAATAAGGTAAGGTTCTGTGCCAAACAACCGGACAGAGGTGATAATGGAATCAGCAACCTGGTTGGTTATAGAATAAACTCTGAGGATCCCACCGATTGAGAGGTGGATCCATTGGCTGGGCTCACCTTCCTGGGCCAACAGTGCAGTGCATAATGTTTCCCCAGGGAATATGTAGAGGGAGATGGACAAATTAGGATTGAACCTCTTTAAGGTTGCAGTATTTATAGCTTGTTGTACCTTATAAAAAAGTTGTTGATGACAAGAGGACAAAATTACCTGAGAGAAGTTAAGATCCTTTAGGAGGTCAAACAAAGGGGACGGCTCTTCAGTAGTTATGGGTATACAAGGCCTCATCCAGTTAATTTCTCCCAAGAGCTTCTGGAGTTGAGGCAAGGTGTAAGAATCCTGAATATAAAGTTGTGGTTTAACAGGTGAAACTGTATCTAGGGTAAGGGGTGAGGCCAAGATCTTAAAGGGAGGCACAGTTTGAACTTTCTCAGGAGCTACTTTAAAGCTGTGAGTATGAAGGATAGTTAGACATTGTTGGGTAAGGTCTTGGAGTGTGGAGGAATCTAGGCACCCAAGAATAATATCATCCATGTAGATATAAAACAGGGTATTGGGGAGATTGATAAGAGAAAATGGATGACAGGTAATATTGACAAATGTGTGGGCTATTAGCCATGCCCTGAGGTAAGACAGTCCATTCAAATCTCCTATCTGGGCCACAAAACTTAATAGCGGGTAAAGAGAATGCAAATTTTTCCATGTCTCCTGGATGGAGAGGGATAGAGAAGAAGCAATCTTTAATGTCAATGATAGTAATATGGTATATATTGGGAATAGCTGGGATCCATGGGAGTCCCCTCTGGGGGGTTCCAAAGGGGATCATGCATTCATCGATCTTTCTTAAATCATGTAAAAATCTCCAGGACCCACTAGGCTTTTTTATGACAAAGACAGGAGAGTTCCAGGGACTAGTGGCGGGATCAATATGTCCAGCCTCCAACTGTTGATCAATAAGTATGTGGAGTTGGTATAACTTAGAAGAAGGGAGAGGCCACTGCTTAACCCATATAGGGTCCTCCATTGGATTTTAAATGGGGGGGGGCTGGGCAATGGCCCTTTGAATTGGGGGTGTTTATTGGAGTAATTGGGATGACATTTCCTCCCTTCCTGAAACAGTTGTTGATATTTTTCTTTTGTTTAACAAATCATTATAAAAGGCCTTATGGTCAGTAGTGATGAACGCCTCAGCATCTCCAAGGATGTCTTGTCCTATTAAGTTAGCAGTGAGCCCAGTCACCACGAGAGGATGGATTTTTCCCTTGTCTCCACCTGGGTCAGTACAAGGGAGCCATGTGGCAGTCTCCCAGGAGGTGGATTGCCCGCCAACTCCCAGTAGGGAAGGCCCGGGCACTAGCTGCCAGAAGGGGGCATTTCCTCCTTTCTCAGGACCGTTTGGTTTGTTCCAGTGTTGATGATAAGTTTTAATTTTTTATTGCCAATATTTAAAATAATTTTGGGTCTAAGGCCAGGAACCAGGGGGATGGTCCAATGGGCTTTGATAGATTCTTTCCCCTTATTTAACAGGTTTGAGGGGGGAGCCCCAGGAGGAGTTTAAAGGCTTTCCCTGTATGTTAAATTTTGATTGGCAGTCCCTAGCCCAATGAAACCCCTTATTGCATTTAGGGTAGTGGGTGTGAGGAGCGTTTGTCATCCCCCCAGAGGGCAGGGGAGGCTTTGTCTTGTTGGGGCACTCCTTTTTAAAGTGACCCATGTCCCTATACCCGAAACATGTTGAGTTTTTAGGATTTAATTGTAATGAGCAGGTCTTATCAGCTAAATCTCCCTGTTTATTTTCCTCAAGGGCAGCAGCCATGGCCCTAGCCTGATGGGAGATAGTGCCAACATCCTTGGTGGCTACAATCCATCTACTCATGTAGTTGTCCTTGAGACCCACACAGGCAAGGCGGTGATCAGCCGTCATCCCTTCCCAGACTAACATTTTAGTAAACTGATCTTGTAATGCCTCTGGGGGAAATTTTCTTTGAAGACTTTTTTCCACCCTATCCATAAATGTGGCCAAGTCCTCAGATGGTTTTTGAGTAATACTCATAAGGGGGGGTTTCAGAGGGTCACTCATCAAGCTTTTTCCATGCCGCCAAGCCCAGTGCCCTGACCTGGTCCCTATATGGGTCAGGTATAGCTGCCTGTTGAGTGCCTGTAGTATATTGATCAGAGATACCAGAGAGCATCCCAAAAGTTATTGGCACAGGGGGCTTATGATTTTGGTTTAGTTCTGCCTGTGCATGTCACTCATCTTTAAAATAGGTACAACACTTAAGGTATAGGGGACCTGACAAGACAGCCTTGACTAGATTTTTCCAATCTTGGGTTGTACAAGGTTGATGGGCAAGTCCCTGTAATAGGGTCTCAGCCCAAGGAGAGTTGGGTCCATCCTCCGAGACTACCTTTTTAAGCTCCTTAAGGTCCTGAGCTTTCCACGGACACCAAGCAGCAGGGCGATTGCCCCCAGGATTTAGATGGACGGGAAATAAAAACATAGCTTTATTTTTTGGCAGCTTGCAACCGAATATGTAGGAGGGGCCAAGGGGGTCCAGAAAGGGTTAGTCAATGGAACAACAGGTCTCCCAGAAGGCCAGGGAGCACTCTCAAAGGGATCGAGTGAGGAATATAAAGATGTATCCTCTTTCGGGGTTTTTATAGCTGTATCTCCAGGAGGAGTAGCCAGATCAGGCTGTATATTATCTTTTCCTTCTGTCTTTTGTTTATGTTTGGTTAGTCTTCAAGGGAAGCAGTCCTTGAGGGCCGAGATAGTAGGGAGGACCCCTGAGGGGAGTATTTGACCCTTCTCCACATGTGCCCGACAAACAAGGACCTCTACCCTATCCCACGTGTCCCAATCAAAGAGATTTCCTTCTGGCAGCCATGGTGCCAGCTTGAAAAGGCAATCCCAGGTCTGTTGAGCCTGATTATCAGTCAAATTAAGCCCTCTACTCTTTAGGAGTGCCCTGAGAGATGCTAAGGCAGGATTGGATTTAGAGGTAGACTGTCCCTTATTATAAAGTTGAGAGAGAGAGATGTCCATAAAAACTAGGGCAATAGCAACCCACATACACACAAGTGTAATACAACTGCAAGGATCCAAAAGATAGGTAAACATGTTGTACAAAAGCCACAGATGCCTGAGAAATGAAAGTGAAAGGAGAGAGAAAGAGAATGAAGAGATGTTGACAAGTAAGTACAGGTTGTAGAAGCAAAGTTTAGTGCACTAAATATGAAGACTGCCTCATAGCTCATGAGGGTATGCTCACCTGCACACACCGATTACCTCCTCAATGACTGCCTCTCACAGGGTGCACTAGTCTGTCGGGGTCCCAGAGCCCCACGTTGGGCGCCAGATGTTGGGCTCCTTCCCGCTCACGTAGTGCCGAGGGAAGAACAAGGCCTGCTGGTTCCTCCCTAGGGGTTGAGGGGATGATGAGCGTCGGACGACCCAGAAACCTCTCCTGGCCACTGGAGAAAAACCACACTGAGTCAGGAGTCCTTTCGAAGCAGGAACTCACTTTATTGTTATAGGCGGGTGTTTATATAATGTTGAGAACAAAGGCGGAGACTTTAGGGTGGGGTGAGATGTAAGGGCCAATAGCATACCGCAACATTTGAGATGATCTGTTCTAAGCGCGCATGAGCGGGGGACTCTAACTTCCTGTGCAGAAGTGGCAGGCCAGAGGCCATTTGGCCCCCTGCTGAGTCATAGCTGGGCGGAGGCAGTTAGGCTCAAGAAGTTCCACTAGGCCTCATGTCCAGGATTCTCAAGGCCCAACAAAAAGTTTTCTTTCAGGATTCTAGAGCAACTTTGTTTTTATGCATTTTGTTTTTGAGCTGAAATGAATTTAGTCTCTTGAGAGCATGAATACCCCAAACCTTTCTTTGGGCCATGCAAACAAATGCACATTTGTTGTGTAGCTATGTCTCCTAAATTGAAGTTTGTTTCATACAAGAGATAGGGCTCATAAGACTCAGGAAGCTAAGAAAACTTAAAAAGCTCAGCAGGTTCAGAAAATTACAAAGTTGAGAAAATTCTTCCCTGGGTTACAAATCCAGTGAGTAATTGCTGAGGAGAGGAGACACTTGGTGTCGCTGCCTGCAGGTTTTCAAGAAGTTGTGCAGGGAAGTCCAAGGATGCAGCTTTCTGGTGTCATCACACAGTCCACTCCTCATTGTGCCTCTATAAGTAACCACAATAAATTCACTGCTTCATGAAGCTTCGTTTGGGTGAGTTCTTTCTTTCGTCTGTCTTTTGGTTCTCTCTGGGGTTTGCTCATGTTTCTCTACAACAGCATATGTTGTACTCAGCAGTATAAATTACAATTTCATTAAGCAATAACTTATTTACATTTATTTCACACATAAAAGTATCCTTCCTTGGCTCTAATATGCTTGTTCTGTTTATTTATTTATTTATTACTTATTTTTATTATGTAGAAACTTACTATGAATACATCAGGTGTTGGTGCCATCACTGCCCACCTCGCTGCCTGAAGGCCCTCCTTAGTGGGATTGCTGGTATTCACCTTGGAGTTTGGGGTTATAAGCTGTGAGAGCAGCAGCCAGTTTATATGTGGCAGGGAGGGGGTGAGTGGGGGAGCAATGCTTCTGGCTATTCATTTCCACATTGTGGCTCTTAACTTCTTTATGCATTCTCTTCCCCCAAATCCCCTGAGCTTTAGTGGGTGTGCTTTAATTCTACTTCAGTGTTAAGCTCTCAGCAGCTTCTGGATTTCTGCTTTGGGGCATTTTGAGTATTCTCAGTGTATGTCTCCATCACCCTGATTCATGTGGTCAGGCTCCCCAAGGAAGCAGCTCTCTTGCTAATATCCCTAATTCCTTTGTAGTCTCACCTGGGCCATAGCTGCTGTGCTAGGCATGGTTCGCCTACTGAAATGGAGGTGGAAAATGAACCCAGAGTTCTGGCCTACTCACTCTATGAGTGCACACTCCCAAGGGATCAGGGAATTGGGGATCCAGGGCCATTCAATCAGGAAGGCAGGGCAAAAGGCCTGTTTTTGCAGCAAGCTCTGAGTCCAGGCTTCCCCAAACCAGAAGCTGGAGTAGCAGGATCAGAGAACTGGAAGTTGGTGAAGGAACTATGAGCTCCAGCCTACTTACTCTGCACATGCACCCTTGGGAGTTCCTGATCTTGTTTTTAAACATCATTCTTTTAATGAACAAGATACAGAGACTATATTTTTAGATAATACAAAACAAAGACATTAGTGTTCGATGAGAACATGTTTTCCCACCCCATTGAAAAATATTTCATGTGAAGTAACACCAAAATCACTGCTCATGTCAAGACGGATTGCACCTATTGCGTCCCCTTCTTTGAACAAGGTTGGATTAGTTTGTTAGGACTTGAACTTTACAAAGCCATTGTCATTATAAACTAATTTCTGGGGTAAATTACTTCTGTAAAATAGACCAGAGTAATTCCCCTGTTGACTAGCCAGGAGGCAAACTTGCTGCCACAGGCAACGACTTCTACTCCCTCCACCTAAGAAAATTACAGAAAGTGCCGGTTATTCTCCAGATCACTAAGCAAATGAACAATCATTCTCTGCTGTAATCCTGCCCTTCAGAGTAACCTTTTCTCATCCAGGTGCTGGTAAATTGATTTTATAACACATTTTTATTATTTTTGGCATAAAAGACTTAAATGAAGGGTTCAGTAATTTCAAGGGTTATATAGTTTCTCTTTTCCAAGTATGAGCACAACATTGTCCCTGGACCAAATCATCTAAAATATAAAAGTGTATTTAAGCAAGTAAATTGTTTTGCATGGGCATGTTTTATGGTTACTTTCAGTATTATTAATTTTCATTTATTTCTATGATTTTAGTTATTTTTGGCTATAGAATTTTCTTGGAATCTTCTTTTTCATATTTCAGAAATTATTTCTATTTATTTATATCATGCCAACAAATCTGAAACATAGTAAGGAGGCAATAATCAACCACTACCTATGAAAGATGTTAACCTTATATATTTTTGAAAAAAATCCCTTTACATTTTTATTTGAACCAAATGCCAAGTACAAATGTATATTAATCAATAAGAAAAATATTGAAATTTTACATATGTATGTGTAATATGCATGTGGTAGATACTCAGGGTATAAATACAGCTCATAGAGATAGCTTTTAATTTTAGTTTGTACAGTACATTTAGAAAAGATAAATAATAAAAAATGCCTGACAAATAGATATAGATAGAAAATAGTTAGAAAAGCCTGAAAAAATTGCTTCTTGGCCTTTTTGCTCCAAGATCAAGTGTTCAAAATCTCTTAATGTACATTTCCATTTCAAGATGGAGGAATAAGAAAGAGATAAATGTTCTGAAGTAAGTTCAAACCCTAATGAAACAAAGGATATGAAATGGAAAATACTCTTCTTTGATTCTGAGTTCTGTTTAATAGACATACTAATTGTCCCAATCAGCTCCACTTTGCTGGGATGAACCTCCAAAGCAGACACAGTTTATGAGAAGAAAAGATTTATTGAAGTTTACAGATCCAGGGGAAGTTCTATAATGGCAGAAGAAACTGGCTTTCTTTACCAAATCCACACAGAGAGAAAAGGCCACCACCAGTACCACCAAAACCAAGCACACCCTGCGAACCCCAGGCAGATCTCAAGCATGTTGTATACCTTAGCACAGGTCCTCAGGATCCATCCACAGTGACACCTGTTCCAGCCAGGTGGGAGTAATCAAAATTACACACTATAATGAAAACTTTGAGCCTATTAGAGAACATAAATTCATGATAGTACACTAATGTTGAGTGTTGAGCTTCCAAAATCCAGGCAAATCACCAACTGGGTGTTGCTGGGTATAGCCCATGGTGCTGCTGTTCCCACACAGCTGAATCCTGCTACCCCTCTTCCTCTCTGTAGTCTGTCTATGGTAGCTCCTTTTCTTTATAGTTTGTTTGTCTTAGTGGTAATCCTATTTTAATGTCAATGTGCACTGCTGAGAAGTTCCTGGCTGAATTGTCCTGGTTGGAACATTCTGCAGTGACAGCATCTTCACAGTACCCTAAATGCTTCCTAACTGAAGCCTTTCATTTTCCCCTTAGCTAGAGCTCAGAGCCCTTCAAGGACATCCTGTCAAATTTATATCTTCATTACTCCATCGTTTCTGCACTCTGTGACTCCATTGAGCCTGCTCTACTCCAGCCCCCTTGGACCACAACAGCCACCATAGCAGCAGAAGGCATGGGGAAGAGAACTGAAGTGATCTTTCGAACTGGCCCTCTTCACTCTGCCACTCTGATTCCATGTTTATGGGACTCAAATGATTCCGAAATGTCTTTACAGCTATTTTTTTTCATTGTTTGTATGAATACACAGTGGCTTCCTTCTACCCGTTCTAATGTCTTTTTCAACTTATTCAGTCACATTATTGGTGTTTTATCCTGACCATAGCCTCCTTTTCTGTAAAATTCTGAGTTGGCTGAAGTTATGATACCTTTTCAACTTTACATATTCTAATTCATTTCTCTGTTCTTCCATGCTATTATCCATAATTAAAAGAAGGCATGTTCCCATGTTTATTTTTTGTTTTGAAATGATTATTTAGTACCTAATTCCAAACCAATACATTTTCAGGTACTGGTTATAGCAACCACCCCAATTTGAATGACCACATCCCAGCTTAATACTAATAGGTAATACATGAAACAAAGAACAAACAACAACAGAAATCTAACATTTTGTTTATTATGGTTCACAAGGTTGGAAAGCCCAAGTTTAAGTTGCTTTTGATTTGCTACATGCTGAGAACCTACTTGTGTATGTGTTATGCTTTTTGGCTATATTCATATGTAAAGGAATAAAAGAGTTTTGTACTTATGCATAGTGGAAGGACAAAAGAAAACAGAACTAAAGAAGGAGGATATAAAAGGAAAAAAAAAAAACAACTATAAAAAAGAATAACAAATTGCTTCAGATATTTATATGAATCAGAATATAATTCCATTTGATGGTAGAATAGATATTTTTGAACATTTATTTAAGAAATAATAAATACATTGAATGAAAAGATAAATACCTACTAATTTCAACCATATTGTTCCTCAAAAGGGCTCCAGCTGAAACTAAGAATAATTGGCGAAACAAGCAAGTGTGCTGTTTTCTTGGTGAACCTGGTACCAGCCTATGGGTTAAGGAGATAGACACAGAGAACAATCAACTCTTACCAAATCAGATATCCAGAAACAAAGAGGGTCCCAAGAACTCGTCACTGAAGCAGACCTAAAATGACCCCAACATGGCTCAGGGAAGTTTGTGGAATATGAGACAGAAACAATGTCAGGGCCACATGTTGGGTCATGATATACAAAGACATTTCCTCCTACCCATAACTGAGGGCTAAGCCCACAATGCATGACCTATATACTCCAACAAGGAGGGAACAGGGGGAGGGGTGAGGACAGGGAGGAAGCTAACAATTGTACAATGTGACTGTATTCACTGAGTACAACACTAATTAAATAAAAAAAAATTACTTTATTACAATACATATATAATAAAACACCCTGTTGCAGTCAGATTTGCATTGGCAGCAGAAATCACCTGACTAAGAGCAGCTTTTGGGGGAAAAAAGTTTATTTTGGCTTACAGATTTGAGGGGATGCTCCACAATGGCTGGAAAAGTGATGGCATGAGCAGAGGTTGGACATTATCCCCTGGACAACATACCTTGGACAACAACAACAGGAGAGTGTGCCAAACACTGGCATGGGGAAACTGGCTATAACCACATAAACCTGCCCCAACAATACACTGCCTCTAAGAGGCTTTAAATTCCAATAACCATCAGCTGAGGATACAGAACACCTAAATTTATAGGGGACACCTGAATCAAATCACTGCATTCTGCCCCTGGCCCCCATAAACTGATAACCATACATGATATAAAATATAATACATTCACCCAATTTTAAAAGTCCCCATAGTTTTTATAAATTTGAATGATATTCAAACATCCTCATAAGCCAAGGGTTTTTAACTGAGCCATAATACCAAAAAAAATAAATCCCCCCAAACTCACAATGGCACAGAATAAGCATTCACACTGGACAAGATGGCATTGAGCATAGCAAAGAAATATTCAACCAATCAAAGATTTAAAACAACAAGGGTAAACATCAAACTCTGGAGCTCCAATACCAACAATTACAAGGCTCTAAGTCCAATAATCCAAACCAATAAAAAGCCTCTGAAGTTCCAATTCTGCCCCTCTAGTTAGGCTACTTACAGTTCTGGAAAACTTCATCTGGGGCCGATAGCTCTCATTAGCAGCCATCTCCTGGTCTTGCCATCTCCACTAGGTCTCCACTGCAATCCATGTTCCATCCTCAAGGCTCCATAGGGTCTCCATGCAGGCATCCAGCAAACCTGCTTCACACTGCCCATGGCTGTTTCCAAAACACAAGACCACATTGAAAGCTCAATGGCCTTCTCTTTCCTGCACTTTTTATACTCCACAATACCAGGTAGGGTGCCAATTTTTAATCTGGGTGGAATAAAGCAGACTTTGAAAACCAGGACACTCCTTAAGCATTCAGGCTCCTTCAAACTATTGAGCTCTTTCTATTGTCCCAATGCAGTCAGCTGGCCCAATCTCAATGGTTGTAATCTCTCATACAATTTCAGCTAAACAGGCAGCAGTTTTGGCCTAAAAATTCCTTTCTGTGACATATCCCTCTGCATGCACCACTTGGTTTCCACACAAAGCAACCCTGCACAAGTTCTCAGGACACACACACAACAGCCAGTCTCTTACAGAAATTGCCTCTAGTCTGGTCAAGGCAAAGCTCTCACCCTCACAACCAAACCCACATTCCATAGTTCCTACTGCATTAGATCTTTCAATTCCAACCAGAACAGTCCATCAGATTGCACTTACTGCACTGAAAGGCATCCCCCAGATCAAGGTTTCAAACTCTTCCACATTACATCTGAAAATCAGCTCCAAAAGGCCAAAGCCACACAGTCAGATGTCTAGCAGCAAATGACTCCACTCCTTGGTACCAACATTACTACTGCAGTCAGGTTCACATTGCTGGCAGAAATCACCCAACCAAGAGCAGCCTTTGAAAAAAAATGAGGTTATTTTTGCTTACAGATTCGAGGAGCGCTCAATGATGGCAGGGAAAACCATGGCATGAGCAGAGGGTAAATATCACTCCCTGGCCAACATAAGGAGGACAATAGCAACAAGAGAATGTGGTAAACACTGGCATGGGGAAACTGGCTATAACCCCAATAAACCCACCCCCAACAATATACTGTTTCTAGGAGGCCTTAATTTCCAACTGCCATCAGTTGGGGAACCTAGCATCCAGAACACCTAAGTTTATGGGGGACACCTGAATCAAACCACCACCCTTTTAAAAAACATCAGAGTATAATGAACAGATTCTAAAATTTTCACAATGGTTTGCTATGTTCATCTATCATTCCAGTATATTTTCATAATGCCAACAAGAAATAATTAAGCAATTGTTTCACATTCCCATTTTATCCTCAAGAAATTAAACTAATCCAAGCACAAATTACCATTAATAAATAACAGAATAAATAATTTCTGTTATCCATTAAAATGAGATCTTTGACCCAGGTGTGGTGGCACACACCTTTAATCCCAGGACTTGAGAGGCAGAGGTAGGAGGATCTAGGAGAATTCAAGACCACCCTGAAATTACATAGTGTATTCCAGGACAGCCTGAACTAGAGTGAGCCCCTACCTCGAAAAACAAGACAACAAACAAAAACAAAAAGGATGGTATATTCATGTTGGAATAAAAAAAAAAAAACATGTTACTAGAATGCATGGTACAGTGAAATAGAAAATAAACAATAGCATATAACTGGAATACATGGTACAATGAATAGGAGAATTGTTAAGAAAACAGTTTTAATTCCTGCTAGTTTACAAATAATTGGAAACAGAAATCCTAAAGTAGGTATTAGTAGACAGTTCCTCTTCAAGTGAAAAGCAAAATATAAACACTGAATTTTATCATCCCCATATAATTCATATTGCTTTCTATTTTTCAATTTTTTTTCTAATTTTCAAAAACACCCATTAGTAGAGTTTGATTTTCTATTAGTCTAATACTGACTGGGCTTGAGGACAATGTTCAAATGTAATAGTAAAAGCTCATTTCTTCTTCTGCAGACAATGCATAATAATTAAACTATCTCATAATGGTTAACACGCATTAAGGGGAAAGCATCACTAAATGAGAAACAGGGTACCACAAAGCATAAACCACATGATGCCTAGTGCCTTCAGCACACTAATTCTGCCCTTGTAAGGCAGTATCTAAGTGACAGTATTCTCATTCTAGTACAGCTCAAAGTTTTCATGGATTGCTAAGTAATATATCACCCATTAATGGTTCTGAGTCCAGGTAGCATGCTTATATGGAATCCATGACTAGGCAGGAGTGTCCTATGTCTAGCAAGAGTCAAGAGTTATGTCTTTTTTTTTTTTTTTCTATTAACAGCAACAAAAAAAAATCTACGTGTTTTCCAATGTAGAAATAACTTGGATCCAAAATTCAGGGTTTTTAAAATTTTTTTTGCTAGTTATGATGGCCTTTCATTTGCCAAAAATCATTTTATATACTTCTGTTTGCTCGACGTTACCTGTAGCAAATTATTTGGTTACCTAAATACAATGAAAATGAGCATCATGGGTTTTATTTGCATTTTCCCTTCCTAGTAATCACTATCTAACAAGTCTTAATGTTCCATCAGGGTCATGTTCATTATCTCTTTCTCATACTTCTTACTTTCATGAGGAAAGGTATTTCAGTATTGTTTATTACAAATTCATATCTATGTACCAAGAAAAATATGTGACATTTAGCAAGAACTCCAAAAGTATTTTTCAATCTCCTGTCTTTTAGAAACTTTCCAGAAGAGACCTGCCCTTGGATTTTCAAAACACCATTACTTTTTTAGAAAACATGTTTCTTTGAGCACAAAAAGATCATGTGTGGGTGCTCTATATTTAATATTCAGTTTCAAAAAGTAACTGGCCTCAGTGGATCAAAAACTGAAGGACTTTATTATGAAAAGATGAGGGCATAATGAGTGTGATAGACAACGGACTGAATTTTAAATTAATGGGGAGACATTTAAAATGAAAGCTTTATCAAGTGATTATGATCTGATTTTTTTTTTTTTTTTTTTTTTGAGGTAGGGTTTCACTCTGGCTCAGGCTGACCTAGAATTCACAATGTAGCCTCAGGGTGGCCTCGAACTCATGGTGATCCACCTACCTCTGCCTTCCAAGTGCTGGAATTAAAGGCATGTGCCACCATGCCCAGAGATTATGCTCTGATCTTTACATTATCATGTTAAGTATATCCTTAGCACCAGGCACTGAATCATATGCTTCAATATATCAGTGAAAAAAATAGGTGAAGGGCGCAGGGACATGGCCAGGCAGCTGGGCCCGCACGAGCTGCTGCACGTCTTCTCCTTCCTGGAAGCGCGCGACCTGCTGTGCGCCGCGCAGGTGAACAAGGTCTGGAATGAGGTTTCTAGGACCAAGGAACTGTGGAGGCAGCTATGTTTGAGACGCTGGTCTTGCAAAGCCTCCCCAGTGGTTGTGAGCACACAGACATGGAAACAGTACTATTTCTGCCGGTCTGAGCTAGAGTTCCGAATGGAATCTGGGCGGCCACAGGACTTCATCTGCAAAGCTATTCCTGGACACACAGGACAGGTAGATCAGCTGGCCTACATCTCATCCAATGAATATTGCTTTGATGGAAGGGCAAAATCTGTGGTTTGTACTGTGTCCTTAGATGGTACTGTGCGTGCCTGGGATTTACGTGAGGACACAGAGCTGTGGTCCAGCTCTGTTCAGCCTGCTCCTCTGGTGAATTTGGTGGCTTATCCTGAGCTACAACTGGTTGTTACCGTGGACAACCAGGGGTTGATCAAGGTGTGGAAAGCAGAGAATGGGTATGAGCTGGGATCCTTCCGCCTACCAACCTACTCTTCTTCAATGGAGACCTGTGGCGACACAGAGAGCCCCTTCCTGCTGGCAGCCTGTGCTGAAGGGGACCTCTATTCACTGATAGTGCCTCAGCTGCAGGTGGTCTCCAAAGTGACTGCATTTCCTCACACTTCTGTGAGTCTCGACTGCTCTCCAGACCAACAGTGGGTGTGCACAGCTGCACAAGGTTCAGACTTGGGCCCAAAGGTGTACTACACTCGGTCTTTGCTGTATCCATCAGAAGACAAACCTCCTATCTTCACTACCCTCCCCATCAGGCTGAGCTGCAGAGCCTGCTGGGCCCCTGCTGAGGCAGCCAGGCTGATGGTGATGCACAGAAGTGACTTCAGCACACAGCTGGCTGTTACCACCTTCGAGTTAAAGGCAGAGAAGTCCAGGGATAGAGTGAACCTCCTGGCACAGCAGCTGGTCAGTTTCCTCTTGCCAGATACCATGGTTCCACCACAGCTCATGCAGGGCCACCTATCCCAGGTGATTCTCCTTGCCTCTGGGTCAAAGCTGGTTCTGTTCACCACACATGGCCTGCAGCTGGTGGCTTTCCAGGATCACCAGAAGCCCATAACATCCATGTGGGTGGACCAGGACAGAGTCATCACCTCTTCCTTGGACCTCTCTTTGCGTGTCTATGTGTGGAATAAGAAAAGTGAATTTCCTGTCCTCGAGAGCTGCTACCATTTGCTTGGTGGATCCCACAGATGGGCTCGTGGATTTACCCATGTGAAAAGTGACAGCATGAGCATTGTGGGCGTAGAAGCCAGAAGCACCAGAACAAGTATTCTGAGGTCATATTACTACAGAGTTCAGCTTTGCTAAAAGAAATTCTACCAGCCAGGCGTGGTGGTGCATGCCTTTAGTCCCAGCACTTGGGAGGCAGAGGTAGGAGGATCACCATAAATTTGAGGCCACCCTGAGAATACAGAGTGAATTCCAGATCAGCCTAGGCTAGAGTGAGACCGTACATCGAAAAACAAAAACAAAACAAAAAAAATCTACCACCTGAAGATGTACTCACTTGGGTAGACTTTGCATGCATATGAAAGTTGAATGATGTTAATCAACTTTGGAAGAGGAATTGGTAATTCTCTGATGCCTACTATGTACCAAGCATACTATGCTGTGTGATTTTACCTTTAAATCTTCACAACAAGCTAACTAAGTAGTTTCTGTTGCCTATTTATTTCTTATTTTGGGTATTTTTCAAGGTAGGGTCTCACTGTCACCCAGGCCGACTTGGATACGATTCTATAGCCCCAGGCTGGTCTTGGTCTCACAGTTATCTTTCTACCTCAGACTTTCTAATGCTGGAACTAAATTGTGTCTTCATGCTCAGCTTCTGTTGTCTATTTTTGATAATGACGTGCAAAAGAACAGTGATTCATTATCATTTGCCCATTTTCCATCTGCTGAACCATTTGTACAATAAATTTCAGATTATTAGCCAGGCGTGGAGGTGCACACCTTTAATCCCAGCACTCGGGAAGCAGAGGTAGGAGGATCACCATGAGTTCGAGGCCACCCTGAGACTACATAGTGAATTCCAGGACAGCCTGGACCAGAGTGAGACCCTACCTCGAAAAACCAAAATCAATAAATAAATTAATTAATTAATTAATTTCAGATTATTGATGGCACCCTGGAATTGAGCATGTCTTTTGGTGCTAGAAATCCCATACTGGAAGTATCAGGATTAAAACATAATTTTTTTGCTGGGCGTGATGGCACACGCTTTTAATCCCAGCACTTGGGAGGCAGAGGTAGAAGGATCGCCATGAGTTTGAGGCCACCCTGAGACTCCGTCGTGAATTCCAGGTCAGCCTGGGCTAGAGTGAGACCCCACCTCGAAAAATGAAAAATAATAATATAATAATACATAATTTTTTTATCCCAAGTATGTAATAAACTAAGTATTTTCATTTTCCTAGGCTGTGTTATGTGCTGTAGACCCACATTAATACATAGTTCTTGCTGTCACTGTGATGAATTCTGTGGGACCCTCTTACCAACTCTAGAGCTGCCATTTTTTATTCTTAGTTATTGATATATCGAGTTGGTCAACATGAAAACCATGGCTGGTTTAGTGGGTATGTCACTCAACATTCTTAATCATAGGCAACAGATGTTGATTCTTCCTAAATGAAAATGAACAAAGGACTTATTGGACAGCACTGGGGTAGCCCACTTCCAATGAGAAAGCTAGACAACCAAGATGGAGTCAAGGCCTTAGACAGGCAGCAGGAGAGAAGGCAGACTTATTCTGGGTCTGGCTCAGGTGTCATCACCATTTCAAATCATTAGGCTCTACCCTTACCAAATAGGTACTACAGCCATATAGAAAACACTCCCAGCTGTTTCTGAGGGAGATTCAAACTGCTGTGTGGTATAAGTACATGTGCATACACTTGAACAATTTGCTGTACCTCAGTTATGAGCCCACACTATCTCTTGAGGCCATGTGGAGAGAGGAAGAGCCTTGATCCTTCAGCTTCAACTGGAGGTGCTCCAACCAAGATTCACATAGTGGGAAATTCTTTAAAATGAAGAGAGAAAATTCCTCAAGGTAGAATATAAGGTTACAACCTTTAGTCTAGTACTCTCCATGTCCCAGTGCATCCTATTTCTTTTTTTAAAAATTTAATTTAATTTTATACTTATTATTATTATTATTATTATTATTGAGAGAGAGGGAGGGGGAATGGGCACACCAGGGCCTCTAGCCATTGTAGATGGACTCCAGACACATGTGCCATCTTGTGCACATGTGTCTTATGTGGGTACTGGGGAATCGAACCTGGGTCCTTAGGCATCACAGGCAAGCACCTTAACTGCTAAGCCATTTCTCCAGCCTCATCTTATTTTCTTATATCAGCCCCATCATGAGCAATTTTATCCATAGAAGCTATGTTCTACCTGGCTATGGCCAAGGGCAGGTGGAGTCACTGTTCTTGAAGCTGTTGTGGTAGTGTCCTCTCCTAATTCCATGAGGGCGTTGTGTGATGTTTTCTGTCATGTGGTGTTGAGTAGTGAGAGTAATCAGAACTGAAGCATTCCTGGACAGCAGTGGGAGAGGGAACTGAGACCAATGAGAAATGAGCTGACAAATACCAGGGCACAGCAAGAAAGATAAGATCTGCCACATTCAGATGATGCAGGAGATTTTTGCTGAAGACATGGTGAAAGAGATGGCAAATCAGTAAGAAAATAAGAGATTTGACCAGTCTTTGCCTTTACAGTTCCTCCTGAGAGGCCTGAGCCCCTGAACACAGGTACAGTTCAGAAGTCTCCAGTGGAAGAGGGTGAAGAAATCCAGAGCCACCCTTTTTGGGAAAGAGTTGTATTGGCTCTGACATTAGAGTGATGCTTATTTGGAACTGATAGTTCTACCCAAGAACATGTGTAGTTCTAGGGATCCTTGCCCTAGGGCTATATGGCAGCTTGGTAAGAAAAGCCTACATTGGGAACACAGAAATTTGTAGTATGAAGACTGAGTAGTTAATATTAATGAAGGTATGTGTCCTTGCCAGGATACTATGGTCTCTGGGATATAGTGGTCTGCACCCTGGAGAATATGCCACACTCCCACATCCTCCAGCTGCAAGCTCTGAAGCTTGCTTCCACAGCATTCAGTGGGCACAGATGTACCTGAACCAGAGGGGAGGGACACAGAAGACTGCAGAATACTGCAGAAGCAAGTGGAGCTCTGACCCTTCCTCAAAGCATTGTACAACCAAGCCAAGTGAGCTGGGCCTGGTGGTGAGACCTGGAGCCCTAGCTACCCAGAACTCTGGGGCAGGAGGATCACAAATTCAAGACCAGCCTCTTCACTACAGAGTAAATTCAAGGCCAGCCCGAGCAACACAGTGAGGTCCTATTTTTCCCCCCACCTTCCAAAAAGCAAAAAAAAAAAAGAGCTTGGTATAGTGGTGCACCCCTTTAGTCCCAGCATTAAGGAGCTGAGGTAGAAGGATCAGCACATGAGTTTGAAGCCACCATGGGTTCCAGGTCAGCATGCACACGCACGCCCGCACACACACACAAATAAATAAAATGAGTGCTGGGAGTGGTTGTAGCTCTGGTAGAGTACTGAGGCCCTACATTCAATCCCTACTATCACAAAGAAAAGAAATAATGACAATGATGACTACCATGATGAAGCATCACCCTGTAGGTGAAGGTATGTGCAGGATTTAAAAATAACAAGTACAAGTTCTAAAAATAATAGTGATGTTTACATAACTTTTAAAACAATATGTTTTAGTAACAAAGGAAGAATTTTGAAGCAAAATTTCAGCATTGGTGAAAATGTTATCCATATGTTAATGTCAATGTATCATTTCTAAAATTTCTAAAAGTGAAATGTATCTGTGATACATATTGTGATATTGTCAATTTGACCTTGAATCACTGGTGATTTTAGCTTTCAAACAATCTGTAAGGGATTACCTTGTATAGGTTGAGAATGAAAATCCACCATAACTGTGGGTAATGAGCCAAGGTCTTGGACAGAATAAAAAGGAAAGCTGGCTGAGTGGCAGCAAAAAAAAAAAAAAAAAAAAAAAAGGTGAAATTAATAGATGAATATTATTTATATCTATAAGAAATATATCACTATTATATATGCATTCAAATACTATTGGAGATATGAAAAAGAATAAAATTTATTTTGGATTTCTATAATTGTCCAGGTGACAAAAGCAGTGTGGAAGCTGCCTTAATGGTTTATGTGTAGAAAACTATAATAATCACATTATTTACATTAGGACATCATGATGCCAAGTGATATTAATTAGAAACTACAAGCATAAAGATGAGTATGTCTGAACACCTCTTGGCCACATGAGCCTGAAGAAATAATAGGACACTAGTGAACAAAATTGCTCTCCCTTCTATGTTTCATAATTTTAAAAGGTATTTCTCTTTATTCACAATTAATTCATACCATGAACAATGAATACATATATGTCTGGGAACTGAAGCTTTCAGAATTTTAATTTCACCATGGAAGAAAGCATATTTGATAAATAATAAAATGGTTTGATAGTACTAAAGATATTAACTTATCTTTTCAATTACTCCCAGGCACATGATACATCATGCATAGTAGAGGGCCTAGAATATGAATAATGTGAGGATGACATTTGGCTGAAGCATGGGTAGCAACAGCAATGACTGAATGACTATACAATGATTTAATCAAACAAAGTGGCACAAAATTATATACAGTTTTCTCACTGTGAAAGAAGAAAGCCATATAGTTGTTAAAGGAAAAGTTAAATTTTGTCGTTCTGAAAGAAATTGGAGATTTTATGGTGAATTCATCATTGTATATTATATATGCACACACATATGTGAATTTACACTTGTATAACTATATAAAGAAGTAATTGAGACATATGTGCTTTTGCATGTCTATGTGCATACATTGGTGAAAAGGGAACTATTCCCTGGATCTAACCAATGAGATGCTATAAGAGTAGTGATAACCCAATAAGAGAAAGCACACCTTATGGCCAGATACTGGAAAGGGTACAAAAAAATGAAACATCAAAGTAGAAAGACTGTTTAGAAAGAGTGTGATTTTCATTGTAAGGTAATGGAGGAGGGGGGCAAAAGAAGGCAACAGAATGATTATGATCAAATTAATGTGTTAATGTAGTAAAATTCTTAATAAAAAGAACTACCTAACCCCTTTGTGCATTTTCTCCTGAATATCTGATTAGGACAGATCTAATGGAAATACACAGCAAACATTTTGTTGACATAACAATTCATCCTTCAAATTTCCTAAATCTTTATGAGCTACTTGATTTACTGAGAGTCCATGCTTCTTTCTCTAGAATATTGAAACATGTGTTTATATGTATACAGAATAGAGAAAATCATATTAGAACTGTATATTTGGATGTTTGCATCTTTACTGAGAATAAGAACATAGCATTATACAAATTGTATTACTTTAATTGGTATTTTAAAACCAGATTTATACTCTAATTTTCTCATAAAAGAAAACAGTATTGTATATCTTGTACATTTCTCTAATGTCTTCCTCTTTTCTTATTAAACTTCTTATCTGTCTCTATATTGCATTATTTAATGACTGCCTGACATATTTACTACTTGTGGAGTGCTAATTTAAGAACAAAATTGCTGTTAACATGCTGTGATAGATTTTCAAAAAAAAAAATTCAGGTTCAATTATTTATAGACTAATTTTCTGTTTGCTGTCTACTGAATGGCAAAGTGAAAAGTTCACAAATCCAGCCAGATGACACTTGCCTCTGCATATTCTAGGGCACTGACATTTCTTGGTGAACTGACAGTAAATCGTAAGTCCCCAGGCTGCTCGTTAACTTTTAGAAGTTGATATAGTAACTTATGAGTTTGGACCCTCTTGGATGAACGTGAATTTTGCTTATGGATATTATTTATAAAAAAATAGTTGTGATGGTAATAAATGGTACTCCAAGGTTAAAATTAATCTGCGTTTTACATGAACAAAGATGAATATAAACCTTCACAATGATGACTGGAAGCTGTAGGGATAACTATATTTTTTCACATAAAATAAGTTGTATTTTCATGGATGACCATGTCATTATCAGACCCATGGGCAGCCACCAGCCATTTGTAATCTCTGAGTCATGTATCACTGTTTTCAGGGTCTACTAGCATTCACAACAATATATTGAGTTCAAAATCTAACATGTGATGTTTGCTCAGAGACAGTATAATAAATAAACTATCACCCCATATTTATCACTCAATAATAAAAACATTTTAAGAATAAAATAAATATTTATTAGCTTAAGAAAGCCTTGTTGATGTCAAATAGGTTTCAAATTTATGATCATATTTCTCATACTGACACCTTAACTTTTAGTATTAAGAAATTGTAGCAGTTTTCCAAAAGTATAGTTAAGAAAAATTAATATATATTGATCTTTGAAATATGATAAAACCCATATATGCATGCATATATATACACATACATACACATACATATATTAGAGGAATAATTTTGCCATAGGCTATTTCTTTATTTAAAAACTCTGTCTATACTTAGCCAAAACTATCCTGCCGGGCTCCTCCCCTCTCAAGGCCCAACACTAACCTCTCATACATCTTGAGAACTAATCTTGAAATTTAGACTTACAGCTACTACTAATAATACTTTCACTTGTTTATCAAAACCTAGCAAAGTTTTTGATTGAAAAAGTAGGAAAATATACTATTTTTTCCTGTGTTAATCAGTGAAAAATAATGGACTAAAATACCTAAATATCTTTAGATTCTTTATTTTACCTGTAGTCACAATTAATCCAAGGTTTAGTCCAAAATCTAAGGTCCTATCTAAATTCATGCATGTTCATGAATTTATTACATATCTGGCAATGGAATCTAGAAATACTTTCTAGTAACTTATTTATGTATTTAAATCAAATAATTAATATAAAGGAATCCAATGCTCTATGTTTAACCTTTAAGACCCTAAATAAGTAATATATTTTTAGAATTCATCTGAAGGATTTTGAGCTTGGAAATTCACCTTCATGTTTCATCAAGCATTTGGTGCTTTTGACATGTTTGGCATTCTGTTTCCCAAATCTGCCAGTTTAAACAATGCATTTATTGTTCAAGTGTCAATTCTACTGTCCTTAAATCTCAGATCTAATGGCATATTTATTTAAAATTTTCTATAGAATTGTTCTCAGTTTCCCAACCATATTGAAAGTGTTCATCTATTCTTTGGAATTCAGGGTACACTTTTTTTTTAATAACAGGACCAACCATACTCATTTAGGAGATTTCCTTTACCTATTATCTTCATTATCATATTTATTATAATCACCACATACATACATACAGCTTACAGTTTCATATACGCAAAGTACCATGGACAGGCTTAAGCACAAGAAAAAAAGCAAATTTAATATTCATATAAGACTGTATTATTTTACATTCTTCAATTTTTTTAATGCATTATACTTTAGTTCCATTTATTCTAACATAAAAATTAGTCAAGTTGAAAGTTCTCACAAACCCTTTTATTCTACATATACAATTTGATACTAATTTATGTTTTATATTAGTATGATGTGTGTATGACAGTGATTGAAGCAATGTTGATATATTATTATTAACTAAAGCTCCTAGTTTATATGAATCTTCATTATTTTATTACATATTTAATTGATTTTAGCAAATAGCTAATATATGATTTTGAATTGCACCCAAATTCATCTACAGTATACTTAAGCTGTCTAGGAGAACCTGGATTATTTTCTTATTTCTTTCTTCCTTGTAAAGTTACACCCTCCATGAAGGATTTTTAGATTAAGTTTATACCCTTCCTAGATGACAGAAACCCTGATCCCTACCTAAGATTTCTGGAAATATTTCTCCATATTACAGAAACATCATCTTTCCTCCCAGAAACTGAAATCTGGTCTTTGTCACATAATAACCTGTGTCTGGTCCAAGTAGAAATCTGTGCCATTTTACACAAAAACCTTAAACAAACTCATCTAGTGTGTTCTCCCAGGAGACTCCTTCTGCCTGTACATGCAGGAGTAATTTCCTTAAATCAAACTTTATAAACTTCTAAAAATCTATATTCCATCTTCCTATGTTCTCTGAATCACATATGTGGAGCTCACAAGAGGAGAATCCGAAAAACCACTGACTGTGTGGAAGCTCTGTGTCACCAGGTGGCTTTGCTCCTGAGTCCCACCTACCTAAGAGCTTAGATAAGGCCCTATAACTCTCAATAACACTATGAAATTCCCATATCATTTATTTACCTTCTTCATCATTTTTCTGATGTGATGATCCAGAGAATGGCTCAATTGTTAGCTGTATTTTTTAATTGTTTAGTTTGATGAATTCTTCTTTATATTTCATGTACCAGTCCTATATTAGATTTATATTTTGAAAAGACTCTTCTAATCTGTCACTTGCTTTTACATGTTGTGAACAGTATAATTTGCATGTCAATCTTTACATGAAGTCAAAATTATATTTTTCTTGGATTATCCTTTTGCTTTTGAATATAAAATAGTACTTAACAAACCAAATCACTTTGATTTTCTCTTATGTTATCATGTAAGGATTTTGAGTTTTACATTTTAATTTAACATTGATGATCCATTTTGAATCAATTTTTAGAAAATGTGTAAATTCTGAGTATATTTTTATCTAAAGTCATCATGTGTAATTTTTTTTAGTTGTGTTATTGATGTTTTTATACATAGTTAAAGAAATAAATAATATGAGTGTGTAAGTATTTTTCAAGGCACCATTCACAAGCACTACATGGCAAAATTGGACACATGCTTAAATCTGTATGTTCAAAGACAAAGTCATTAACTGATGTGTTTTATGGTTGCTGCAATTGACTCATGTTGGCTAAGCACCATGTAGCATAGTCACTGATGCATTGCAGAATGTCAACAAACCTATAGTTAAAAAATATACATTCATTGATAAACATACTTGAAGTTAATGTGGTATTAAATGCCAGAAATGTCAAATGCAATAGTATTTGTTACTTACTAGAGAATGTTTTAAATTAATTTAGTTCTTGTGTAAGACCCCCAAAACGAGGACCCCACGCTCTGCCCAGATATGGCGACACCCCAAATCACTCACGAGAAGCGGTCTTGATGCAAACTGCAAGAGGATTTTATTCCAAGCGCGCTGGGGCCCACAGTCGTACACCGCACAGGGGTAGAGGACTGCAGAGCCCCGAATGCAGGAACGGGACAGTTTTTATAGGGTTTCTAACAAAGCCTGTGCATTAGACCAATCAGTCTCCTATGACCTTGGTGGTCTGAAGCAGGCTGCTATGGCTTATGGTGCGGGCTACTAAGGCTTACGGTGTGGGCTATTAAGGCTTATGGTGCAGGCTATTTACAGAAATCAAATAAGTGGTTCACTTCATTATTCATTTCCCATCCTTGAGGGCTATCTCATGCCCTTTTTACCTAGTTTTATATTAGGAGAGGGCTCTGATATAATGAGAAGAGGGATTCTTTACTTGCTTCCAACAGAGAGTAAAGCCTGGAGTTTGAGGTATGCAGGGGCCCGCTTAAGCTCCCTTTGGAGCGTGATAGTATTTCTGGGCTTCTGAATTCTTGGGCCTTTCACTTGCTATTGCTACTGTCCACAAATTTAAAATAATTCAACTTCTACAAGTATGTTAATAGGATTTGTCATGGTTTGATAGATTATGACGGATCAAGTTTTTCTTTAAGTATATTTTATGTATTGTTTTAAAAAATGTGGTGATGAACTTGGGAAAATAACTGTGAGAGTGAAAGATGGGGATGAAATATGGAAAAGAACTCTGTAAGTATTTATGGACCTTAAAAATAGCATTTCTGAGATTATTGCTATGAAATTCTAAATACCTTATTTTTACCTTGCCCTAAAATTGATTTAAAAGTTGTGTACTCCACTTGCTTAACATAATGGGGCTAGATTTCCTCTGCCTTTATCCTGAGCAGCACAGATGACCAATACTAACAACCAAAGTTTAGAGACACTACCTGATTTTAGCATATACTTTTTTCCCAGTATCCTCAGAGGGTTAGTTAGATTAAGAGAAAATATACATGCATAAGAAGTGCTGGTCATAGTAACTATAGGCTCACATATCCGTTGAAGATAATTGGTGAGCTCAGTATGATTGCTCTTGTGATTGGAGTGCAATTATTTGTGTTCTGGATTAGCAGAGTCCAGCAGGTCATAACCATAAATGTCTTTAACACTCATACCTTTAATCCCAGCACTCACTCTGGAGGCAGAAGCTGGAAGATGGTTTGAGGCCAGCCTGAGATTAAAGAGTGAGTTCCAGGTTAACATGGGCTAGAGTGATATCCTACTTTGAAAAACATAAAGAAAGAAAGGAGGGAGGGAGAAAGGAAGGGAGAGAGAGAAAGAGAGAGAAAAAGAAAGAGGGAAAGAAAGGAGAAAGAAAGAAAAAGAGCTTTGCTCATAGGATTTACTACTTGTTCTTGTATTACCAATTGTTGGCTGTTCAATAAAAGTGCCTGTTGTATAGAAAATTCCTCCGAAATTGAAATACTCATTCCTGAAGAGAGAAAGCAGGCTCTGGTCCAGGAAATGGTCCAGTGTCAGAGACCTAAAATTTCAAGGTCACACAGCCAGTCCCCAAAGTTATGTTAATTAAAAACTGAAACATTCCTTTTTGCATGTGGGGCAGGAAGGAAGTTCCAGAAACTCTGTAAATTAAAAAGTCTGAGAAAGAGTTACAAGACCCCACCCTAAGGCTATATAAAGACAAAACAACAGCTGGGAGAGGAAGTGCTCTGATTAAGCTGCCAGCAAGTGGGACCAGTATGCTCAACATTCTCTGTTTGAGTTGTTGGGGTGACTCTGAGCTGCATGAAGGTTTTGCAGTTTGCTCCAGCGATGCAGCTCCCGTGAGTCATCACCTGTGCTGGGGTGGGGTTTTCTCTGATGCAGCTGCCTTGGAGCCATCTGTTGCTCCTGTAAGCAACACCTCACCCTGCTGTCTGATGGGGTAAGTAACACCAAGAAACTCACTCGTTCACCAAAACTGGTTTTGGTGTAATTATCTTAAGTTCTGTGGAAATGTGTGTTCAGTCACTCCAGAGAAAGTTTTCCACATCAGTGCTAAAGAGTGAGTATGGGGTGTTGAAGCCATAACAGCAATGATATCAGAGCAGCGGAAACAGCAGATGTGGCCGGTTTGCTACTGGCTTAAGCTCAACTACTCAGTTTCTTTTTCCTCACACTGTTGCTAGAAGCAGCTACCTCACTCTTGGGGTGGGTGTACCAAGAGTTAGCTCTCTCACCTCTCATGGTGTGCTCCTAGACTGGCTAACCCACTTCCAGAAAGGAATGTTCCACAGTCTTCTTTTATAGTCTTCCCTAAATTCAGTGCTGTGTTCCCCAAATGGAACAAAAAATAATTACTAAGGGTAGAATTATATTGATTCATTTGGGAAGACACATTATTTTAATAAATACTTTAATTACATATTAATCTTAAAATGAAAGATTCAGGAGAAAAAGATAATCAATTTCATAGCCTTAAAACTATGTTCACAAAATAGCATTTTTACTCAAACCACATCAATTGCATTTCAGGTGACGTTACATATTCTTAGCTCATTCGCTTTCAGATTTAAGATTCTACAAAATTGCAAGCTAACTGCTCTAAAAGGGAAGTTTTGGGGCATAAAATTGAATGCATAGATTCCATGGAAAGTTACTGAAATAGGTAGATATTCTTTTCAGCTAATTAATTTCTGGAAGCTACATCCTCATTTATCATCTGACAGTCTCACAATAACAATGCATGCCTCTGTGATCATAAGATTCAGTGTTAGATCTTTAAAAAATGCCTTTTCATAGAAATTTTCAGGCACTGGCAATTTGTGGAGTTAAGCAGCATAACTGTTTATTAGACAGATAAACACTTTTCAGAATGCTACTACATTGTTCTTAAAGTGCTAACGTTTGTCTGCATCCCTGAAGCATTCTTTTGGGATAAACCCTTTTCCCTCAAGAGAAAAGACATCCAAGATACTGTTTTTTTTTCTCATATTCTAGTCACTTTAAAATATAATAGGAAATAATTTATTCACATTTTTTTGAGAAAAATAATATATTAACTTAAGAAAAAAATCATTATTTTTTTATAGTGACAATTTAGGATGGGGTAGTGTAAGAAATAAACCCAGAGCAATTGTGCACAGTAAGAGGGAGCTCTGTATCTCAGCTACATACGCAAATTTCTTATAGTCTTGTTTTATCTCAAACCTATGTAACACTGTGTGTGTGTGTGTGTGTGTGTGTGTGTGTGTGTGTGTGTGTGTGTTGGCATTATGTGTCCTGCTGCTTCTTCCGTTTAAAAATCATTTCACTTACATCATTCGGAGAAGTCTTTTCTAGAGTTCTAAATAGTTCTTTGTCTCACAAAATGATACTCTTATATGTTATGTGATACAGAATATTTTGGTTTCATTTCTCCCAGAAATATTTTCCTTTTAAGCTACCATGGGTGGGAGGGCATTAATGTTAAAGTATGTTTTCCCTTTGAAAGTACTGACAGCTCTTTTACTTATATAAGTTCAGTAAGAGAATCCTTAATTGTTAAAAAAAAGTGACTGTAATAATTATAAGAATTTTATTTACTTTCCTATGTTACTACATTCCAAAAGAACTATCTCATTTTATAAAACACTTATATTTTCTTATACACTTATTTACATTCCAAATAATAGCTGTTGCAGTCAGGTTCACACTGCTGGTAGAAATCACACAACCAAGAGCAACTTGTGGGAAAAAGAGGTTTGTTTTGTCTTACAGACTCAAGGGGAAGCTTCATGATGACAGAGGAAAACGATGGCATGAGCAGAGGGTGGACATCACCCCTGGCACACCTAAGGCGGGCAACAGGAACAGGACAGTGTGCCAAACACTGGAAAGGGGAAACTGGCTGTAACACCCATAAGCCTGCCCCCAGCAATACACTGCCTCCATGAGGCTCTAATTTCCAATTACCATCAGTTGGGGAAACTAGCATACAGAACACCTGTTTATAGGGGACACCTGATTCAAACCACCAGATTCCACCCCTGGCCCTCATAAACTGATATCCATACATGATGTAAAATATAGTGCATTCAGTCCAACTTTAAAAGTCCCCATATATTTTTATAAATCCTAGTGATGTTCATACATTCCCATAGTCCAAGATCTTTTAACTGAGACATAATACGAAAAAATAACCTCAAAAAACCCATAATGGCACAAAATAAACATTCACAGTGCAAAAGATGGCTTTGGGCATAGCAAAGAAATACTCAAACAATACATGACTTAAACAGGGCAAACACTGTACTCTGAAGCTCCAAGTTCAACAACTCTAGCCTTATACTCCACAATATTAGGCCTAATACTCCACAATATTAGGTAGGGTGCCAATTTGTTAATCCAGGGAGGAAAAAAGCAGACTTTGAAGAACTGAACACTTCTTGATCATTCACGCCCCTTCAAAAGAGTTTACATTCTTCCTGTTGCTCCAGTGAAGGTCAGCTGGTCCAATCTCAATAGCTGTTATCTCTCAAACAATTTTCAGGTGAATGGGCAGCAGTTTAGGCCTAAAGATTTTTTTTTTTGTGTGTGTGTGTGTACAATATCCCTCTGCTCACACCAGTTCATTTCTACACTAAACAACCCTGCACGAACTTCTCAGGACATGGCCATAACAGAAAGCTTTTCACACAAATTGCCTCTAGCCTAGTCCAAGCAATGCCCTTTCTCATCCTCACAAGCCAAACTCAACAGTCCATAGTTCTTAATGCATTCAGGCCTTTCAACTCTGACCAGAATAGTCCATGAAGCTGTACTTAGAGCACTGCAAGGCATCTCTTAGGCCAAGGTTTCAAATACTCCCATATTCCTCTTGAAAATCATCTCCAAAAAGCCAAAGCCACACAGTCAGGTGTGTAGCAGCAATCCTACTCCTTGGTACCATTTTACTGTTGCAGTCAGGTTCGCATTGCTAGTAGAAGTCACCCAACCAAGAGCAACTTGTGAGAAAAAATAAAAGAGATTTATTTTGGCTTACAGGCTTGAGGGGAAGCTCCGTGATGGCAGGGGAAAATGATGGCATGAGCAGGGAGTGGACATCACCCCCTGGCCAACATAAGGTGGACAACAAGAACAGGAGAGTGTGCCAAACAATGGTAAGGGAAAACTGGCTATAACACCAATATGCCCACCCCCAACTAAACACTGCCTCCAGGAGGCTTGAATTTCCACTTGCCATCAGCTGGAGTAACTAGCATCCAGAACACCTAAGTTTGCGGGGGACACTTGAATCAAACCACCACAATAACCCATTATCTTTCCCACTTTATTGCAGAGAATAATTTGTTTACTTTAGGATATCTCTCTGACTTAGCAGTTTAGGGACAATATTCCTGTTGCAATTACCTTTTCATTGCTGGGACAAACACCAGACCAAAAGCATAAAGGGTTTATGTGAATCTTAACAGATTCGAGAGGAAGCTCCATCTTGGTGGAAGAAACTGACTCACTCCCATACATTAATGGCAGAGAGAGCCCAAATCCATAGTCAGCAAGAACCAATAGCCAGGGATCAGATTTTAAACTTAAAAATGTAGGGATGCATGTGCTGAACATGTGCTCCCTCAGTAAGAGAAAATCCACATGAAGTATATCATAGCCACATGGGACATTAAAAGAAGAAAAAAAAAAACAACCATAAATTTTAACATTGACTTGGAAAGTTCCTGTTAACTAAGAGAGGGGAAAGCATTTTCTAGGTAACCTGTCGATTTCTGTCCACACCCCCCCTTTTTTCTTTTTCTTTTATTAAGTAGAAACTTTGTGTGAACACAAGTTTTGGTATCATTTCTCTCTTATTTGCCCCCATTCCACTGAGGACCCTTGTCAGTGGCATTACTGGTATTCCCCATGGGGTTGTGGGTTATTAGTTGTGAGAGCAGCAGTCAATGTGTGTGTGTTGGCGGTGGCGGGGGGGGGGGGTGCCTATGGATATTCCCTCTCATCTGGTGGCTTTTATAAACTTCCCACCCCCTCTTCTGCAAGGGTCCCTGAGCCATGGTGCAGGTTGTCAGTCATCTTGAAATCAGCACTCTTGCTCATCTCACCAATTTCTCTGTGGTTTCACCTGGGCCCCAGCTGATGAGTGTGGGGTGGTTTATCTATTGCCATGGAATCAGCTATCTTTTCTTATTTTGTTGATACATATCTTTTCTTGTTTTTTTTTTTTTTTTTTTTGTCCTCAGTTTTCACTACCTTAACTCTTGACATTCTTCTCCCGAGTCCTTTGATTATAAATATGTAGGCTCAACTCAGTGTCAATCTTAATTCTTTTCCTACTCAGTTTTGAAGGTACCAGTCCATGGTCACATGGCCACATTCCTTTTGCCAAGGCAGCACATCAAAGCAGGAGATGCAAGGTGGAGCAGACTTCTGCCAAAAAAATCAAACAGAAAAGCAGAAAGGGGAAGACACAGATATCCCACAAAATTATTTCACAGCATATCCTTTCCCCCAGTGATTTTCTTCCCACTAAGCTGCCCTTCTCTATGAACCACACCCCATCCCTGCCACTTCCCAATAGTTCCACAGCTGTGGACCAGTCTTTTAACATATAATGTTCTTAATTTTTAGATAGACTTACAAGCCTATGAATTCTACAAAACTGATCATAACCAAAGTAATGCAAATGAACAGTTTCCAGTCACGTGCATTTTTACAGTTATGAATTCATAGTATGTATTTGTGCTTTCTTTCAACATATATATGGTGCTTTAGATGTTCCTTTGGGCCAAACATAATATATTACATTTCCTTTCACTTATTAATATTTTTTTTTCAAAAAATCATTTTATATTTTTGTTAGTCATTATTTTGCCTGTTACAAATTCTTCATACAACATATAAATGGGATTGCAATTTACTTAGAAAACTGACAATTCAAAGACTTTGTCTTTCCTGAGTTTCCTCAAGGAAGTAGAATAGTTTCAATCCCAAGATGAAGGTGAGAGCTTCTAATGGTTATGAATATATTTTTTCCAATTTCTGAAATAAAATGAATAATATAGAAAATGTCCTCAGGGTAAGTACACCCACATGGAGAATAAACTTATTCAGGGAAGATCACATTTTATAATTTCCATTATTTACTATTTCCCATACTTGTTTGGCTTTGAGAGGCCCGGTAGACTGGCGCCCAACTTGGTGGCATCTCTCTGACAGAAGAACGCTGATGGGCCAATCAGTCTGTGGGTGAGTGTACCCTCATAAATTATTAGGCACTCCTCATATATAATGTGCTAACCTTTGCTTCTGTAACCTGTGCTTGCTTGTCAACATCTCTTCATTCCCTTTCTCTTTCCTTTCACTTTCGGTGTGCAGGCAAGCTACATCTGTGGCGTCTGTATTTCTAAACAGGTCATATGTCCCTGGTGGACACACTGTGTGGGCAGACCTGGAGGAGACTATAGAGACGTATCACCCACTCATTTGAGTGGGGACTCTGTCCCAGAAGATAGAGCAAACCTGCTGGGGAGATCTGTTCCCATCCGTACCGTTTGGTATCATCGAGCAGTCCCCTAAGGACACAGACTCGTCTGGCCATCACGGATCTAAATCTGATCTTAATTCTGCAGCACGTTTAGCTAGTTTTTGGATTGTTTGTGTTTGTGTTGTACTCGTGTATCTGTGTGTTGCTGTTGCCCTAACCAACCTCTTCCTTGTCAATGTTAATCCCGGCAGTAATCGCCCCGTCACCTGGTACCCCGGTGAGGCTCATGATTTAAAAGACCTTAAAAAGGCTGTGTCAGAGGATGGACCTAATTCCCCCTGGGCAGAGACCATCCTCCAGGGTTGGGCTTATCATCAGTGTACCACCCAAGACTGGGAAAACCTTGCTAAAGCCATTTTGTTTTCTGTCCCCCTGAACATAAAGTAATGTGCCTTCTTTGAGAATGAGTTCCCTATTCAGGCTGAGTGGACTCAGGCCGCTCAGCCCCCAGTCCCAATCACCTTCGGCATGCTCTCGGGCACCGCTGATGTGTTTCCCACAGGCCTCCAGCAAGCTGCCATCCCTGATCCATACCAGGATCAGGTGCAGCCTTTGAGAATGGCAGCATGGAGGAAACTGGAGGAAGGCCCATCTGAGCCCCCCATCACAGGAATCACACAAAAGGCTAGTGAAGACTTGGCCACCTTCATAGGGTTGAAAAGAGCCTACAGAGAAAGTTGCCCCCTGGTCCCCTACCTGAGCAGTTGATTAAAATGCTGGTCTTGGAAGGTATGATGAGTGACCATAAGTTGGGCTGCACTGGACTAAAAGATCACTCTATGAGTAAATGGATTATAGCCACCAAAGACATGGAATCCAGCTCCCATCAAGCTAGGGCCATGGCATCGGCCTTGCAGGCTGCTTGCCTTGAAGACATGGCTGCTCTGGTCTGCGCCCTTCAACAGACCTCGGGGAGTAAGGGACAATCTTGCTTTGGCTGTGGTAAAGAAGGTCACTTTAACAGAGAGTGCCCCAATCGGGCAAAGAATACCCCAATAGTCCCTGTAGCCCCTAACGTACCATGTATTCCCTGCCCCAGGTGCAAGAAAGGTTTCCATTGGGCCAAGGATTATACAACCAAGTTCAGCCTTCAGGGTGAGCCTTTAAACTCCCCCAAGGGGCTACCCCCAGCCCCGTTACACTCTGGACCGTGCCCCGGATTCTGGGACTAAGGCCAAAAATGGTACCGGGGCTGAACACACTGTCTCTCTTGAGGAAACAATTTAGCTTATAAAATGGCTTTGATGCCTCAGTGTAATACTAATTAGAAAGGAGGAAGTCCCTCTTTCATGGCAGTTAGTTCCTGGTCTGCCTTTACTTGGTGTAGGCAGATAGTCAACGTCCTGGGAAACGGCCAATTGGCAGCCCTGGACTGATCCTGATGGTAACTATGGGGATGTGTGCCCTCTGGTGGTGTCTGGCCTAATGGCCAACTTCCTAGGTCAGGATATACTTGGAGAAGCTGAGGCTTATATCACCACTGAAACTATAGGAAGCAATCCTCGAGGGCTCCGCCCTACTCATCTTTGGCAAATTGATGTCACACACTATTCTCCATTTGGAAAGCTTAAATATATTTTTCGTTCAGTCGATACCTTTTCCTGAGCCTGCTGGGCACATGCCGAGGAAAAATCTAAACATGCTATTAGCCATATGCTTCATTGCTTTGCCACCGTTGCACTACCTGACCAAATTAAAACAGATAATGGACCCTGCTTCGTAAGCAAGGCCATCTATAAGATTTTCTCCAGACAAAACAGGAGGGGACTAGACCTAATGGCCGAAAAGGAAGCATATGCTTTTTTTTTTACAGGAAAAATGCTGCTTTTACACCAATAAATCAGGAATCATCCTGGACAAGATTAAGAGGCTCCAGGAAGACTAGGAGAGGAGGCGATGGGGCCTTCAGGACAACCTGCTATGGATGGGCTTACATGGCTTCTTCCCCTACCTCCTTCCTCTACTTGGGCCCCTCCTTCTCCTTCTCCTTCTCCTTCTCCTTCTCCTTCTCCTTCTCCTTCTCCTTCTCCTTCTCCTTCTCCTTCTCCTTCTCCTTCTCCTTCTCCTTCTCCTTCTCTTTCTCCTTCTCCTCACTGTTGGGCCTTATGTAATTAATAAGATTACACAATTTATTCACCAATGTCTAGAGGCAATAAAACTTCATCAGGTCGAAATACATTATCATAGGCTCACTACTCAGGAGTCAAGCTCCTCATATGGCTGGCTGTCCTCATATGTCCTCTCTGCCCTCCATCTGACCAATGATGGGTAAGATCTCAGACAGGCTGGGACAACCAAAGACGGGTCATGGAGTGGATTCTCAATGAGCTGGATACATGGTACCCAGTGACAGGTAAGATCCCCAGAGGGGATCAACCTAAGACAGGGGCCATGTTTTCCACTGTGCTTACAAAAACAAAAGGGGGAGATGTTGGGCCTTGAGAAGCCCAGATATGAGGCCTAGTGGAACTTCCTGAGCCTAGCTAAAGTTTGATGACCTGTCTCTGGCCAGCTATGACTCAGCAGGGCGCCAAATTGCCTCTGGCCTGCTGCTTCTGCAAAACAGTTAGAGTTCCCATGTGCACTTAGAACCAATCATTTCAAAAGTCATGATATGCTATTGGCCCTTATACCTCATCCTTTCCTGAGATCCCCCTTCCTTCACAACATTATATAGGCAACCGCCTGTAACAATAAAGTGAGATCCTGCATCAACAAGTCTCCCGACTCAGTGTGGTTTTTCTCCGGTGACTAGGAGAGGTTCTGAGTCCTCGACACTCACCATCCTGCTCAGCCCCAGGGAGAGATCAGCGGGACCGGCTCTCCTACAGCCCTACCTTCTGGTGAGTCTGGCATATACCGTCTTTGGTTTTCTGTTGCAAAGCATATTTAGTGCTGAATGCTTTACCATACCTGCATTCATTTCCTGTGACTTCTGCAAGTAGTATAACAAAATGTACAGTGTAAACAACTTGCACTCCAACATTTATGAACACAAGAAGTCCCCAGTGTAGATGTCAGTAAAGTGTTCTACATGTAATCTATTCCATGCTTTTCTGAGTGCCTGTACTTTGCCAGGCATTAATGCAAGATTTAGCTGAAAATCAGATTCTTAACCCGAGTGTCTCTTTGAAGGGTGTGGTTTTAGTACTTGTTCAGTTCCTTAAAAAAGCAAACCAACGAAAATTTTTTTTCATGATTTGCTGAGTCTTGGAGTGAAACTTCCGAGCCCCATACTGTGGGTTTATCACTTTCCTAATCGAGTCCTGCCAGAATAAGATCTGATGGACAGTCTAAGTTAACTACTCCAAAGGCATCTTCTAAGTAGTAGTTTTGCTTTCTACTAATTATAAATTGTGTGTATAAAAATAACATTAAAATACAGAATTAATTTTCATTTATTTGATGGCTTTTGAAAAATGTAAACTTTGTATGCACTCATAGTACTAGCTATTTGAGTTACTAAGTCATGATTTTATGATGCTGCAAAGTAAGTTGGTTTGTACTTGAGTGTTACTTTCATTTTTAGAGTTAATTCTGGTCTTGTCTCTAACTTATCTAGTTAATAGCAGATGAATTCTAGGTTGCAAGATCTCAAAAATACCTAAATTTCTAAAGTTACATTTACACCAGAGAATATACACATTCCTTATTTATTTAATTCTCAGAATCTAGTAATTAAATAAAATTTAAAAAAACACAAATTACAAACAGTATCAACAAAGCAAAGAAACTGTTTAACTGTTTCCCTTGTAGAGAACTAGTTATATTATCTGTTATTATTCATCAGATGCTGTTTTCTAATGCACTTACCTTTCTGTTGTTTTGATTCTATTTTTTCTTTGTTTTTATTTTTGTTTTCTAGGCAGGTTCTCACTTTAGTCCTGACTGAATTGGAACTCACCCTGTAGCTTTAGGCTGCACTGGAAATCACAGTGATGCTCCTACCATAGCCTCACAAGTGCAGGTATTAAAAGCATGCACCATCACACCCACATATTATGGAAGGAGTTATATTTTTTTGTTAAGCATGCCATCATGCCCAGTGAGTACTTTTAGGGCATGGTTTTGTAGTGTTTTGTAAAATACGTGAAGTAACTACATTCTTTTTTATCAGTCAAACACAATTCTAATGCCTTCACACACACTGGGATTGCATCTTGTAATATGAATTCTACACTAAGATCACATTGGTACTGTACACCTAGTATACCGTTTTTGTTGATCATTTTGTAAATGCCTGTCACAATTTATGCTATTCTAAAAATTAAATTAAATTAATACTTGTTAATAATGAGTACAGATTATAAAAATTAAGTTTAGATTCTTTTCATTATAGTAAAACCTTCACAAAATATTTTTCAATCTGTGAGGATGAGGAAAGTCACTTATGGCCAATTTGAAACATCACCAGTTTTCTTTGTGCAAGTCTGTGAACGCAAAAATAATGGAGGTTGTTAAATTACAAGTTATTATTTAAATATATCCTTAATACCACAACATGTGATTACAATTGCCCCTCACCAAAAAAAAAAAAAAAAAAAAAAGAAAGAAAGAAAGAAAGTAAATGTGTTTTTAAAACAGGATATAGAACTAGTGTTTGACTTGTTACTGGAAGAGATTCAAATAACTTAATTGTAATTTTGCAACTTTAGCTTCTATACTTCACCTAGATAGTAGCCTATGGACATGTCCAACATCCTTTCCCAATTGCACACTTAAAATCAAACAGCTTCGTATGAGGGTGAGGATTGCAAGCTGTTGAGTGGGAATCAATCTTCCACTTCCTTTAAATGGCAAAATTAGACTCTTTAAAAACTAAGGGAAGTATTTTTCCAAAATCCAGTTATCCATGGTCTAACAGACTTCCCTCAAAATAGTTCACTCAAGAGCTGCTTAAGAATAATTCATCCAATCATACCTCTTGCTCAATAATTTCACTTCTCTGGAGCCCTGAGTAAAACTTACTTGATGAGCATGCTAGCCTCACAGAGAAACTTTGTAATTCACCTGGGAAGGCAAGGTTTGCTTATACTCCTATCAACTTTTAATTTTATTTTACAGCAGAAGGTGACTGTCTGTTATGTTATGTGCCATGTTTCTTTTTAATACCAATTTCCAAATGTAAAAGAATCCTATCCATACTCTTAGGTTTGTCTTATGGGAACATTTTCTAGATACGAGGCAGTTAGTATCACTTACCTCACTTTCTTTTTAAGTGATTATTATGTCTAAGTGAACCTATAATCTATTTTCTTACTGAGCAAGTACTCATTCAGTATAGACTCACTGAAACAATGTAATTATATTCTCGCACATCTACAAGGATTTATTTTCATTGACTCTTCCATCATAATCTTTTATTATCCTTCAAGTAAAGGAGTTGCCACAATGTGACCACTTCTGAGACTTCATTCACAAATACAGTGTTTATCATATTTCAAAAAGTGGTTTCAGTTATCAGTGTGTATTATTTTCTGATAAAAGACCTCACCTAGCTGGCATCTGACAGGTATAAAGTAATGTGTATGTACTCCTCCATGGGATGCCTGTCAAAATCCCTCAGAAATATTGGTTTCCTTGAGTCTTTTTGTTTATAATTCCTCTAACAGGAGGCTATCATGATAGCCTATATTCTCCTGCAGACAAACCAGTGACTAGATACATTGGTTCGTTTTGGAGTTATCTGAAGGTTTTACTTACTGCTAAATCCACCCACAGGGCAAACAATAGCACTTTCTCAATGTGAAATGTTTACTGTGGTTTTTCCCAATAATTTTTTTAACAGTGAAAGTAAAGCAGAGGTCTTAACAATTTATATATCCTGGTGACTTTATTAAAAATACAACGTGTCTCACTATCAATCACAAGCTTAAAAAAATCAAACAATAAAACACCAGCCTAGCAATGATTTTTAAAATCATAGATTGTAGGAGAGAAATGGGAACCTGTAATTTGAAGATATTGCTAGTTATTTTGGAACAGTTGATTTTTTTTCACTTAATGTTAACAGTAAAAATAACAAAGCTTCTTCAATAAAAGTTGTGACCTAAATATTTTAGAAGAAATAATGTCTAAAGTAAATTTTTGATGAAAGCAAATATTTTTCTTAATACATTTTTATTGGAGAGGAGAGAGTGTTTTGTACTCCTGTCATTCATTAAAATAGCCTCATGATGAATTTATATGGTTTTTAGGAATTTTTTTTTTGATGGTGTGGGTAAGCAGGGGTTAAGTCAACCTCTGATTTAATGGAAAGTTGCTGCAGTGTATAGACAAATCATGTGTAATATTGGTGAGAATGGAATGTGCCATTCATAACCACTTTAACAAACCAGAAATATGTCTTTGGAAATTTGCCTAATATTTAAAGATGTAGGCTCAAAAGGAAATAAAATAGACCATTTTTCTCTTGTCAATATTCACTTGGAACAAAAAAGTTTGTTATGATACAAAGCATATATACAGAAACAATGAAAACTCAAGTGCATTAAATGAGAAGTGCTGTAGCTGTTGACTCTGCTGCTGTGCTCAGGGTAGCTTGGGGAGTGATGTGAGAAGTCAGTGACTTTATCCCTTAGCTGACACAGAGATTCCTACCTTTCTTGAGGCTGCATGCTCTTCACGACTCTGTGCATGGACATGGAGCTACCACTGTATTCCACCCCTTGTATTATGTGTGTGCCCATCACTTGCTATCTCTACTCAGCTTTTCTGACTTTTTGTTCATTTCATTTTATCATTTGAACTAGAAGGAAGGTATCCCCTGAACTGGGAAAATCTGCCTGTGACTCTGATTGTGGTCTTTATGGGAATTTAGCAGATGGGTTCTGAGCTGGCTAGTACAGTGTCAACGCCAGGTGACCAGGAACTTTGCAATCTAATTCACATCTTCCCATCAGGTTTCTAGAGAAGGGCTTTAGAGAAGAAGAGCTAAGGAAAACCCAAGTCTCATGCCATGTATTGGGGTACCTAGTAATGGAATTCCCAACCTCCTGTCAGGTTTTAGGGAACAAGAGATAAGGAATAAAGCAGAACTCCCTAGAGAGACTCAAAGACATTTCCTGCTCCCAGCTAAATAAATAAATAAATAAATAACCATTCACTGTTAATTTCAGATGCCTAGCCAATTCCTATGTTATTCCTATCTCAGAAGAGGTAACCCTAAAGGCCACAATAAGATGATGAGGGAAATAAATTTATGCAACTGATTTTCAATGCTTTTCTGGAGTTGTTTCTAGATATTAATGAATTCCCTTCATAGTAAACATTTTGTAGGTGTAACAACTACCATGACCTGAGTTTTTTTTTATGTTTTATATGAAACTTGGGATAATATTCAGTGAAGAAAGAGGTTCTTCTCTTCTGAGAGATGTCAAATCAAATACTTGAACACTTCTTATAATGATCCCAATATATAAGCAATGATTTTAGTCATGCACTCGTTTGAAATTGTGAGGTCATTGTTTTACTACTACTTTATGCTATAATGCTTTGCTGTGTAGTCCAGACTGATCTTTAATTCATTATGTAGATTGAGCATGCTTCAAACTTGCTGGAATTATAGATATCTATATGTAGCACCACACTTACTTTACTGGATTTCTGACCCAAGAAAAGTTTTCACTTGTTTTGGGTGATCTTTTATTTGACTACTACCTTCTGTATTTTGGGGGGGGGGAGGGGTAATTGTCTATTCTATATTTCTAATGGCAGATAAGTCTAATGCATGCATTAAATACTTTACATCATAGTTTCTTTGTACTTCAAATATGAATGTAACTAGTAATTTTGTCTGTTTCCTATTAATATTTTAACTATTATATGTTTAAAATAAGATAGCTAAGGGCTGGAAAGATAGCTTAGCAGTTAAGGTACTTGCTTGTGCAGCCTAAGGACTCATATTTGACTCTAGACCAATGTAAGTAAGACACAGTGATGCAAGTGCACAAGGTCACAAAATACACACAACATGACACACAATCTAGATATATATTGAGTTCAATTGCAGTATTTGAAGGCCTTGGCTTGCCAATTCTGTCTTTCTTTCTCTAACTCTGTCACTCTCACATAAAAGAGGCAGCCAATTGAGCTTTCTTCAAAAATATGCAATAAAAAATTTAAAAATAAGATATTTAAGTGGAAACACACACACACACCTGACAAAATCAAATATGATATTGATGATCATTAATGTGACATAGTTCACAGAGCCAAAGAACAGCAAGTTACTAACAACTTTCCAAATTGGGAATGAATATATTTTGTAAAATGTCTAATGGCACTAAGTTAAAAGGTGTTAAGTTTTCTTTTTGATGTGCTTAAAATAAAATCCCATTTCCCTAGTCAATCTAGAGAATGCTCTAACAGAAAGTAATGTACTATGCACACATGGTAGGTAAAGAAGAGATTTGGGCCAGAGTTCCTAGTTCCTTGTCCATCTCCCCAGTTCCCTGGTTCTTGACCATTCCCCTTCTGTTAGCTTGGGGCAGCCCAGTCCCTGCCATCTGGCTGAAAAAGCAGGCTGCTTACTCTGCTTGCTTTATTTAAGGGCCCCTGGTTCACCAGATCACAGAACCCCTGCTGTGAAGGGTAAAAGCACTGAGCAGCCAGATGTCTCTGCTTCCCCTCCTCCCAGTTTCCTGGTTTCTGTCAGTCTACTGCTGGCTTAGGACTGCCTGGAACCTGTAAGCTTGCTGTGGCCCTTGCTCTGCCTTCCTGATTGAATGGCCCCTGGATCCCAAATTTGCTGATCCCCTGCTCCAAAGGATGCATGAAGAGAATAAGTAGGCCACAGCTCCTGATTGACTCCCTACCTCCCAGTTCCCTGATTCTGGTACCCCTGCTACTGCCTTGGGGTGGCCTGGTCCCTGTGTGTGGGTTGTGGAAGCAGGTGTTTTGATCTGGGATCCTGATTGAGTGGTTACTGGGTGCCCAAATATCTACTCCCCTGAGCCAGGGGATGTATGGGTAACTGTAGGATCTGGCCTCTTGTCCTTGGCTCTCCAGCTTCTGGGGTCCTGGTTCCCCAAACTCTGATCCTCCTGTGCTGAAGCCTACCTACCAGTGGAGTGGTTAGGCCAGAACTCTGACTTCCTCACCTCTCAGATCCCCAGGTACCTTTGATGTAATTGCAATCTCAACAATCTGTGCATCTGTGGTTATAACACCATAATACACCAATTAAGTACACATTTATAACAGAACACATTCTGAAGATCCTACAAGGACAAATATTTGCTTCCCCCTCATTGGAATATAATGTTTCCCCAAAATGGATAGACCACAACACAAAAAAGTCACCAAAATTTAGAAAACAGAGATCTCCACCAAGGATGCCTAGTCCAACAATGGCATGCTCCAATGAAATCATACAAAAATCAACAGAACTTTAATCCCAAAATGAAAATGCAACCACCAATGTTATCCTGATCAAAAGAATTTTTGAACTGAAAACAAGCCACCAAAAAACCAACAGTTGTATAAAAGAAACTGAGCAAAATTGTCTCCTAGAGGACTCAGCTTTTGACACAAAGCTTAACTTAATTGAGGACAACTATAGAAGCCTCAAAACAGATACATAAGTGAATTAAAAGTGAGTTAACAAATGGAAAATCTCAATAATCAGTTGATTAAGCTTAATGGAAAATTTGATCAAATGCATCAAGAAAGCCAGACTTCCAACCCAAACCATACCTCAAAGAAGAGATGGACACAAGGCAAATGACACAACAGAAAATAAATCAAATAGAGCTTTTCAAAACCTCTCTAGAATTTCTCTCTAACAGAGTTACTCCTGTGGAAGACAGAACCTCTGAACTATAAGACAAGACAAAAGAAATTGATCAGGAGGCCAAAAACTTTGTAAAATTCAAAAAAAAAAAGCCAATATAATATTAAGGAACTGTGGGATAATTCAAAATTATAAAACAACATGATCATGGGTACACCAGAAGGAATGGAAATCCAGGCCTGAGGCATAGAGCACATATTCAACATAATTATTTAAGACTATTTCTTAGGCTGCAAAGATGGTTTAGCAGTTAAGGTTCATGTCTGTGAAGACTAAGGACCCAGGTTCAATTCTCCAGGTCCCACGTAAGCCACATACACGTGGTGGCACATGTGTCTGGAGTCTGTTAGCAATGGCTGGAAGCCCTGGTATGCCCATTATCACTCTCTTTCTTTCTCTCACCTCTGTCACTCAAATAAATAAAAATATAATCCTAAAAGAAAAGAAAAAAATTCTCAATATCTCAAAAGAGAGGCCCATTCAGAAAGAAAAAGCTCAAACAACACCAAGCAGACAGGAACAAAGAAGAAACTCCAAGGTACCTCATAGTTAAAACTCTTAACAATGAAAACAAAGAAAGCACTAATAGCAGAAAAAGAGAAACAACTCACTACATACAAAGGTAATCCCATTAGAACTACCTCACATTTTCAATGGAAATCCTGAAATCCAGAAAGACCTGGAATGGAACACCTTACAGTCTAAAAAAACGATGTCTTCTAACTCAAACCCAAATAATACTTAATGCTGAAAGATTCAAGGAGTTCTCATTGAGATCATGTGGAAGACAGGAGTGCGTATTCTTACCACTGTTCTTCAGTATAGTACTAGAAGTGCTAGCCCCAGCAATAAGACAGGAAAATAATGAATGAGATACCAATTGGAAAGGAAGAAGTCAAGTTGTCCCTATTTATGGATGACATCACCCTATAAGTAAGTGACCTGAAAGTCTCCATCTCAAAACATCTAAAGGTGAGGAATTTCTTCAGTAAAGTGATAGGATAGAAATATATACACAAAAATCAGTAGTTTTTCTATATATAAGAGACAAATATACAGAGAAAGAAATCAGTGAGGCTCTCCCATTTTCAATGTGAACAAGGATATCCTCAACAAAAGAAACTCTTTTGAAGGTATCACCATTCCCAATCTCAAGCTATATTACAAAGTCATAGTAAGAAAAATAGCATGGTACTGGCCCCAAAACAGAAACATAGACCAATGGAATAGGTATGAAGACTCAGAAGCTGAGGTCAATTAACTACAGCTACTTGATCTTTGACAGTTGTCAATAACGTAACTTGGAGAAAAAGGCAGCATCTTAAACAAATAGTACTGGACAAATTGGATAACCATATGTAGAAAAATGATACTTGACCCACTCCTCTCACTATACATAAAAATCAAGTTCAACTGGATTAAAGACCTCAATATAAGACATGAAATTGCTATTCCATTTGAAGGGACAAATCGGAAGAACTCTCCATGATATAAGAGTGGGGAAAGGCTTCCTGAACAAAAATCCAGTAGCCCAGGAAATTAAACAATCATGCAAACAATGGGATCTCATGAAGCTTAAAAGCTTTTGAACAGCCAAACATGTCATAAGTAGAGCTAATAGATTGCCCACTGAATGGGAGAAAATTATTGCCTGCTATACCCTGAAAATTCTAATATCTAGAATCTACAGTTAACTCAAAAAACTAAACAATAAAAATTCAAACAGCCCATTGTTAAAATGGGACCACGGAACTGATAGGGAATTCTCAGGGGAAGAAATACAAATAGCTAACACACCCTCAAAATGTTCATCATCTGACTTCCGGCCAAGATGGCGACCACCTAGCTGCACTGCAAATCACGGGGAAAGAAAGGCAAGACATTAAGGGTTTTCTGGGTCTTCTTACCAGTGGGAGGGCACAGAGTGGGGGAAACAGGGAATCATGGATCCCCTCATGGGTGGGTAGACCACAACTAACACCAATAGCCGTTGTGCCATGCCATTGTGGCCCTGAGCCCCACTGTCCCAGCCCCATGCCCCCACTGCCACAATGCCCGCCTCCACACTCCAATCAAGCACCAATCAATCCCTGTGTGCGGAAGCTTAAACTGCTCTGTACACTTGCCCACATTACTGTTCAGTGAGCCCAGTCCCACAGCAGCTTCCGCAGAAGCCCAGAGTGTCTCTCACTTGCACCAGCTCAGGTGCCCTCCCCTACCTGTCTGCCACACCTGACATCCTACATTCTCCTGTGGTGGGGGAGTGCAGACCGTTTCCGGGTCCCAGTGTTCCCAGCCAGAGTTTGGGGTGCTTAATGGCTTGGTACCTCAGGCCCCCTCCAAGCTCCAATGCAGGCAGCTTTGGTGCATTACAGCTTCAGAATTCAGGAAAATTTGGTGCCCCTGTCAGGCAGCATATAGGTGGCTTTGGCAAGTGGGAGCCAAATCCCAGGCTGCCTGACAACTGCCCAGGCTACCTCAGATTCCCAATGTGCAGGAGCCTAGGCTGATCCACCCACCTACCTGCCCATACACTGTCATGGGCAGACCACAGTGCAAAAGAAATAACATGAAATATCAAATGCAATGAAAGCCAGTTAGACCACCCAGTCCCACAATGAATGAATCTAACCAAAACATAGAGGAGTTATTAGGATCAGAACATCAAATTGAAGTTATGAGCAATGCAACCCGGACCAACCTACTGATAGAATTTGCAGGAAAAGACAAAGGACCGAAAATCGTGTGGATGCTACCATCACTAAGCTAGAATAATTTGATAAGAGATTGAAAGGAGTTCAAACAGAGTTAACACTTTGAGGGAGAATGAAAAAAAAGGACCTTAAAAATCAGCTGGCCATACTAAATAAAGACATAAAGAAATGCAGGGATGAATTATAAGAATCATCAAGAAAATCAGAAAATTATGTGAAAAGGGAGCTTGACAGAGCAATGAAAATGATACATAGAAAAGTAGTAGAAAATGCAAACTTAATTGAATAAGTCAAAAACTCTCTAGAGGCTCTCAAGAATAGAGTCAGTGAAGTGGAGGATAGAAACTCTGATCTGGAAGACTAGATGGAAGAAACAGTTCAAGAGCTCAAAAACTTCAGTAATTTCAAAACTTCCTGAGAACAGAACATGATGGAATAATGTCTAGATAAACGTCCTAATATCAGAATCATTGGAATAGCAAAAGGAGAAGAATTGCAGACCAAAGGCATGGAGAACTTATTTAACAAAATAATTGAAGAAAACTTCCCCAGTCTCTTAAAAGAAAGGCCCATCAAGATGCAAGAAGCCAACAGAACTTCAAACAGACTGGACCAAAGGAGAAACTCTCAAAGACATATTATCATTAAAACTCTGAAAATTGACACCAAAGAGAAAATCCTAAAAGAAGCTATGGAAAAACAGTGCACCACTTTCCAAGGTAACTCTTCCACAATTACTTCAGATTTCTCAATGGAAACCCTGAAAGCTGGAAGTGCCTGGAGTGAAACTCTCCAAAGTCTAAGAACCTATGGATACCAACCCAAACTACTCTACCTCATAATAGATGGTGAAAGAAAAATTTTCCATGACAAAACTCAGCTTTACCATTATATGGACACAAAACCAAACCTACAGAGTGTATTTCAGGAAATTTTCCACAAAGAAGAAACAAGTAACCAAACACAAATGCCTTCAAGAAGCAGATCACAACAACCAAAACCAGAATAGGCACAAAAAAACTTCAAAGCCCATGAAAACACCAACACACATCTACAAGCACAATATGGCAGGGATAAAATCAAATCTCACAGTCCTTACCCTAAATATTAATGGCTGTAATTCCCCCATCAAGAGACACAAGCTAACAGGATGGATTAAAAAATTAGACCCCTCAATCTGTTGTCTTCAAGGAACCCACCTCACAACTAAAGACAGACACCTCCTCAGGGTAAACAGGTGGAAGACGATATTCCAAGCAAATGGGAATAAGAAACAAGCAGATGTAGCTATATTAATATTGGATATAATAGACTTCAAACCAAAAATAATTTAAAAAGACAAAGAAGGCCACTTCCTACTCATTAAGGGACTGATCCATCAACAGGATATTATAATCATATATTTGTATGTACCAAAGACAGGGGCACAACAGTTCATAAAACAAAACCTACTTGACAATAAAACAGAAATAACCATCAACACCATCATAGTTGGGGACTTCAATACACCATTATCAGTAATAGACAGATCATCCAAAAAGAAACTCAACAGGGAAGTAAGAGAGCTCAACAAAACCATAGAACACTTAGACCTAACGGACATCTACAGAGCTTTCCATCCCAAATCCACAGACTACACATTCTTCTCCACAGCCAATGGAACATTCTCTAAAATAGACCATATACTGGGTCACAAAGACTGCCTCCACATATTTAGGAAAATTGACATAATTCTTTTCATGATATCAGATCACAATGCTATATTGCTAGAAATCAACAACAAAAGACCCACCAAGAAACCCAATGGCACCTGGAAACTGAACAGAGCACTTTTAAGCAAAAAAAAAAAAAAAAAAAAAAAAAAAAAAAGGATAGTGGATGAAATATAAAAGAAAATCACAAAATTCCTGTAATTTAATGACAATGAGAACACATCATACCAAAACTTACGGGACACAATGAAAGTGGTCCTCAGGGGAAAATTCATAGCACTCAATGCCTTCATACAAAAGACAGAAAGATCCCAAATCAATAACCTAACCATCCACCTGAAGGCACTGGAAAAACAGGAAAAATCCAACCCAAAGCACTCCAGAAGGAGAGAAATAGTTGAAATTAGAGAAGAAATGAATGAATTGCAAACAAAGGAAACATTTAAGACAATTGACAAAACAGAAGGCTGGTTCTTTGAAAAAATAAACAAGATTGACAAACCCCTGGCCACACAGCCATGGTGGGGAACCAACTGCTCTTGATTTGGCTACCTGATCCCCTCAGTGGTACGGGACCCATAGCTGGAAATGGGAAACAAGTCAGAACCATATCCAAACATAAGCCCACTCTCCAATATCAAGTTACCATCAATCATGGGGTACAAGAGGACCTACACCTATTAAACTCTCTATCAAAAAAGTATGGGTTATCTCATTTGTCCTATTGCTAACTTACTCTCTGTTGGAGAATCTGCTTCTCTTTTTCAGATATTAAACTCTCTATCAAAAAAGTATGGGTTATCTCATTTGTCCTATTGCTAACTTACTCTCTGTTGGAGAATCTGCTTCTCTTTTTCAGATAGATGCAGATCCTAAGGAGAGAGCCACCCCATCATACCTCAAAAGGGCCCCAGCTGAAACTAAGGAAAATTGGTGCAACAAGCAAGGGTGCTGATTTCTTGATGAACTGGATGCCAGCACAAGGGGGAAGGAGAGCAACACAGAGAAAAATCAACTCCTACCAAAGCAGAGATCCAGAGACCCAGAAGCCCCCAACACCTCATCACTGAAGCAGACCAAAAATGGACCCAACATGGCTCAGGGATATTTTGCGGAAGAGGGGGTGGAAAGAATGTCAGAGCCACATGTTGGGTCAGGATATGCAGAGACACTTATCGTACCAATAACTGTGGGATAGATCCACAATGCATGACCCATATACCTCAACAAAGAGGGGCCAATGGAGAGGGGGTAGATCATGGATGAGCGTAATAATGGTACCAAATTGCCTGTATTTGCTGAATAGAAAACTAATAAAAAATAAATAAATATAAATTTTTAAAAATTACATAAATCTAGATCTTTAAAAAATAAATAAACTAAACTAAAATAAATAAATAAATAAAAACATAAATAAATACATATAAATAAAATAAATACATATAAATGCAAACTATATAACAAAGCTTTAATAAATATGTTATTTTGTATTAAAAAATGTTCAGCATATATAACTATTAAGGACATTCAAGTTAAAACAACAGGGAGTTCTCAGTGGAATAGATGTAAATGGCTAACACACACTCAAGAAAATGTTTAACATCTATAACCATTAGGGACATGCAAATTAAAACAATCATGAGAATCCACTTTTCTACAGCAAAGATGGCAATCATTAAAAATCAGATGACAACAAATGTTGGTGAGGATTTGTTGAAAGAGAACCCCCATCCACTGTTGGTGGGAATTAAACTTGTACAACCACTATGGTAATCAGTATGGAGATTCCTGAAAGGGAGGAATGTAGAACTCTTAAGAGACCTAGTTATTCCTTTATTGGACATTTATCTTAAATGCTCCATGCTTCACCCCAGAGATATTTGCTCAACCATGTTTATAGTTTCTCAGTTCATTATAACAAAGAACTGGAATCAATCCAGATGCCTACCATTGGATGAATGTATAACAAAGTTGTGATACATTTACACAATAGAATTCTACTCAGCAGTAAAGTAAGAAAAATAATACAATGAAATTTGTAAAAACAATGGACACACTTGGTACAGATCATACTCAGTGAACACACAAAATCACAGCAAGTCAATTGCTGAATGGTGTCATTTGTCTGTGGTTTCTATCCTGGACCAGCTCCAGTAGGTGACATACCTGTCAGGCAACTTAAGGCCCAAGCAATAGGGATGGAAGGGCTTGGGGGAAGGGGAAGGTCAGTAAAAACAAGCAAAAGTCTAAATCCATGAAGAAAGTGTTCAACAACCCTAACCATCAGGGAAATGCAAATTGAAACAAGTATGAATTTCCACCTTTACCCAGTAAGGATTGCAAACATAAAAAAAAAAAAAAAAAAAAAAAAAAAAAAACAAGTGAAAACAAATGTTCTCAAAGATGTGGAGAAATAGGAACCCTCATCCATTGTTGGTATGAGTGCAAACTGCACAACCACTATTGAAATTAATATGGAGACTCTTGAGAAGGATGAATTACCAACAGACCCAGTTATTCCTTTACTAGGCATTTACCCTAAAAGCTGCATGCCTCAGTTCAGACATATTTGTTCACTTGTTTATAGCTCCTTAATTCATAATAGCTAAGAACTGGAATCAACTCAGATGCACATAACTGGATGAATGGATAACTAAGATGTGGTATATCTACATGATGGAATTCTACTAAGCAATAAAAATGATGACACAATGAAATTTGCATTAAAATGGTCAAACTTGGACCAGATCATACTCAGAAAATTCACACAATCACAGAAAGACAATTGTCACATGGTCTCACTCATCTATGGCTCCTAATGTGGATCATCCCAGATTGCTGACATACCTCATAGGCCTCTCATGGCCTGGACAACAGGAAAGGTTGAACTTGGGCGGAGGTAAAAGATAGGAAGGGGAAGAACACAAACTGAACCCAAACTGAACTGGCACCATAGAAACTTACATCCTAGAAGTCAGCCTAAAAGTTTAAACCCCGAATAGGACCTCAGGGAGAGCACCTGAAAAGAAGGGCCCTAGAGACAGTGGAATGAAGCCTAACCTTAAATTTCTCTTATTTCCTTTTTTCTTTTTCTTTTACTTCTTTTATTTTTTTTCTATTTTCTTTCTATTTCTTCTTTATTTTCCCTTAGAGCAGGCCTATAATTCCCTGTACCAGGATTCACTTAACACCCACAATGAGGTGTTGATCAGAGCAACCTGCAAGGTTTCCCGAAACAAGACAGACTTCTGCCAGAGTGTTTGATTACCCACCAGAAGTTGATGGTAAGGTCCTATTGGTGAAGACACCATATGTGGTCAGCACAGAACATAGAGACCTGGGGCTGGAATCTGGAAGATAGTCAGTTCCCAGACAGTTAGCCCAACTAGAGTAGGATGGCACTACATGAGCTATCAGGGAAAAGTGGCCAAAATCTGTCTAAGCAACTTAAGGTATCAAGTTACTCAGAAGCAAGGACATGATGCTCACACAAGTGCAATAGTGGCACAGAGCCTTGGTGGGTAACCAACTGCTCTGGGATTGGCTAACAGATCTGCTCAGTGGAAAGGAACCCACATCTGGAACAGGGAAACAAAGAATAATATCTAGATAATGGTTTTGCTCTCCAATATCAAGCTTCCACTAATCTTGGGCTCTAAGAGGGAATACATCCATTAAACTCTCTTTAAATTAAAAATGCTTATCCCTGGGCTGGAGAGATGGCTTAGCAGTTAAGCACTTGCTTGTGAAGCTTGAAGACCCCAGTTTGAGGCTCGATTCCCCAGGACCCACGTTAGCCAGATACACAAGGGGGCGCATGTGTCTGGAGTTCCTTTGCAGTGGCTGGAGGACCTGGTGCACCCTTTCTCTCTCTCTATCTGCCTCTTTCTCTCTCTGTCTGTCACTCTCAAATAAATAAATAAAAATTTAAGAAAATGCTTATCCCATTTAACCTGAGCTGTCTTCACTGTCTGTTGGAGATTCTGCTTCTCATTTTCAGATGGGAGTAGTACCTGAGGAGATAACACATGACACTTCAGCCCAGCCCCATGTGAAACCACAGAGGAATTGTGAAATAAACAAGAGTGCTGATTTCTCAGAGAAGGAGATAGATATTGAGGACACTCAACACCTACCAAACTAGAGATCCAGAGTCTCCTAAGAACACATAACTGAAATAGACTTAAAATACACCCAGCATGGCTCAGAGAATTTTGCAGAACAGGGATCAGAAAGATTGTTATAGACAGGAGTTGGGACATTACACCCAGAGGCACTGCATCTCCCCCATAACTGACTGCTGCCCCACAATGCACAACCCACAATCCCCATGGAGATGATCTGCATCCCTAAGGAGCAGGGTCCCTTTGGATAAAGGATAGGGATGATGGAAAAAAAAAAAAAAAAGGTACCAACATGTGTTGTTTGCATACTAAATGTGTCCTTAACTAATAAAAATAAATTTTAAAAAATAACTTCAAAAGTAATTGGTACCATAGAAACTTTTATGCTTAGAGATAGAATGAAACACATAACCCTCAAAAGGAGTAAGGAGGGAACACGTGTAAAGAAAGGCCCTGGAGAAGGTGGGGTAAAACCTAAGCTTTGTTTGTTCTTTTTTTTTTTTTTTTTTTTTTTTTTGCAATTCTCAGTTGCAGAAATCCTTTGCACTGAGCAGATCTCTTAGCCCTCCATGAGCTGTTAATGGAGAGACCTACAATGTTCCCAAATCAAGACAGGTTTATGTCAAAGCACTTGATTACCCACCTGAAGAAATGGGTAAGACCCTATTATTGAAGATACTATATGATGCTGACACAGAGCATGGAGAGACCTGCCAGGAATCCAGAAGACAGACAGTCCCCTTACAGTTAGCCCTTCTAGTTCTTGAAAGTGTTACATGAGCTACTGGTGAAAAGTGATGAAAAACAGTTTGAGCAACCAGAGGTCTAAGCTACTCAGAAATAAACACCTTGACATGGTGTGCATGCCAGTGAAATAGTGGCACACAGCCTTGGTGGGTAACCAATAGCTTTCTGATTGGCTAAGAGATCTGCTCAGTGTAAAGGAACACATATCTGGAATTAGAACAAGATCAGAATCCTAAGGAGACAAAGATTATGCTCTCCCATTGTCAAGCTCTCACTAGTCTTTGGCTAAAAGAGGGGTCACATACATCAAATTCTGCCTAAATTAATAATGCGTATCCCATTTAAACTATGCTGACTTCACTCTCCATTTGAGAATCTGCTCTTCTTTTTCAGAAGGTAGCAAGACCTGAGGAGATAAACTACCCCTTGCACTAGCATGTCAGCCAATCTACAGCTGACTCCACTGAAGAATTGGTAAGATGAGCAAGAGCATTGTTTCCATACTGAACCTGATAATCAGCACCAAGGTGAAAGAGACAGAGCCTGAGGATACTCAACACTTAACAAAAGCTGAGATCCAGTCTCCTAAGACTTCATTACTGAAGTAGACTTAAAACTCACCCCCCCTCCACAGCTCGGGAATTTTGTGGAAGAGGGGGTGGAAAAATTGTAAGAGCCACTGGTTGAGAAATCATACCCAGAGGCATTCCCTCCCACAAACACTAACTGCCTGCTGCAAGCACAATGAAAAACCCATAATCCCTTAGGGAATATGTGCAACCCCACTGAATATAGTCCCCTGTAGAATGCTGGTAGGGATGAGGGAACAGAGGGTACCAACATATGATATGTCCATATGAAATATGTTGTTAATAATAATTTTAAAAAACAGAAAAAACAAAGAGTTGTGAATGACCTTGTACTGGCTATGGTCAATAAAACAGCTGCCTTAATGCAGTTAAATGTATGTGGAACATATGGTTGTTCAGCACATGGTGCCTCTTGTATTTCCTCTTGTATTTTCTTTAATATGGACACATTAAGACATGGACATGACATTTTAATTGAAACCCAAGTTGTAGCCATGGTATAAAGAATTAAATTTGACACTATATCAGTTTACTAATAATGTGCATTTATGCTGGAAAAAAAGTCTTTCTTTACCAATATCAGAGAAAGAACACTCAGTGTTTTCATAAGTTTAAGTTCAATTATTTGAGTCTGAGGCAACAAAGAAGCAAATGTGGAAAGACATGGTGCTGTCCCTGAATTTGTTGCTCGTTAATGTCAGAACAATGTTCAGAGCCTTTCTCTCCTATCTTTGGCTGCATTTGTTTCAGGCATGAAAGGAAGCATGGAATTGCTTCAACATGCATTTGCTTGTTCACCCTTACTCTATTAAATATTCTGCTGTGTACTCCTTTCCAAATCAAAGACTTTTTATAGACAAGTTTCAAATCTATTCTTCATGGTAGAGTCATGCATATTAAGTATTAATCACAACCAAATAGATGTTTACAAAACCTTCTTTCCAAAATTAAAGTGTATTGTTTAAAGAAATTATCTCTAGTGCTTTCTTGTTTGAATAGTGTAAATTAGAACACAGGACATCAAATGATGCGTTCTGAAGCAACTCATATAATTTTTTGAAGAGCATAGTATGTATTCTGAATAAAAATACACATATCTTCTGAAATAAGGATAATTATAATAAACCTTGAATTTCTTTTAAATTAGTCTTGTCACTTTTTCTCATTTATATTTGTTTCTTTCTTTCAAGACAGGGTATTTGGTTGCAAGACTGGCTTTCAGCTTCTATTCCTCCAGCCTCAGCTTCTCAATGGAGAAATTATGGAGTAGATTGCAGTATGGAGAAAAGCTTCTATTCACAATTTGCGAACTAATCAATCAACATGAGATCTTCATAGAATACACGATGAACTTGGGATATAAGATAATCTCAATTTTAAATTAAATTACAAGTTTCATCTAAGAAATAAAAACATGGCAGTATTGGTTGTGGCTGTGCACATGTTTTGAACAATATTTCCTGTATTCCCTTCTATTCTGTCTGCATACCTCTGGCAATGGAATGTGAACATAAGAAAAAAATGTATATTATATTGGGATCCAATTGTGATGCAATTAGTTGTTTTTAACATGTAATCTGATTTTAAAGTTATGTTGCTACAGCAAAGAAAATGAATTATTTTAAATCCCTAATTTGGAAACTTGATAGCATTTGTCTACTTTAATGGTAAATGTCTCAATTCAATATGTAGGACAAAGGGAAATAAGCATTAATGTTAATAAAAATATCTATTAGCCTGCTGGAAAGATTGCTCAGTCATTAAAATCTTGAAAATCTTCTGGAGAGGGAACAATTCCCAAGCCACCCACATAAGCTGGATTCAAATGTGGTACAGTTCTTATGTTCATTTGCAGTGGCAAGAAGCCCTGTCTCACCCATGTATAAATGCACACACATAATTATAATAAATAAAATTAATGATATAGCGTTATTATATTTATTAATTCATATTTTATTATATAATTCCACTGATAGTTTGATTCATAATTTTCAACTCAGAGTTAAAATCAAAGATATTTTCAAAATTGGCTCATTCACAACATAAGTATAGTACATAAAATATTATCTCTACTTTCTTATCTAACTTTTTGTTCATCTTAAACATGGGGTGTTTTCATGTGCTCCCACTCAGGTATAAAAATAGATACTGACTACTTGGGTCTAAGTCTCCATCCCCACTGTGAAATTCTTTATAAAGGCATCCTTTCTTCACTAGTCAATTGAATCATACTGTGCTGACTGTAAGAAGCAACTCTCCCATCAATTAGATGAATTTAATCTTAGAGATAAACTCAGCTTGATAATCACCAAGTGCACCTTAAATTAAAATTAAGAGCATACCTTTTTGTCTTAATGATAATTGTTCCAAAATAGATTCCTTTTCTAAACAAATTATGTATATCATAATTTGGTTTGTGTGGCAATTATAGGAAATTTGTTTAAATCATTCTAGGCAGTACATAAGTATTTTTATGTTCACCATTAACTACATAACTAGCCTTGTCTAATCAAACTATGTTACAACTTTATAGATTTTGGTTTCCCTTAAGCATTTTCAAACTGATTATTTACTGAATACAAAAAGATAACTTTAAATTTATTTAGAAAACATTTCATTATGAAAGCACAGAAAAATGCAGTAAACAATATACCAAAAGAAAGTGAACACTGTATATTCATAGATGTATTGTTTTTATTGCTTTAAAATATACATATCAATCAAATATTTTTAGATTGTGAGCCACTTAAATGCATCACAAGTACTTACGAGTATCATTTAATATATACTTCGTTTCTAGTTTTATATTTCTGTAAAACCAGTCTTTAGGCTTCACCAAGGAAAAGAAGAAAATCATCAGAAAACTATTCTATTCCCAACAAGATAAGTACCTAAGCTAGATGGAACTGACAATTGACAGAGAGATACTTTGCAATGAAAGTAAAAGTTTGCCTGAGTGGAATGTTTGTAAATGCCAGGACTCCATATTAAATCTCTGAGTATGCGTGTGTTTGTTGATGTGAGGATATGGGTATGTATATGTGTTCCCTATCTGGGATTCTATCCACAAGCATTCCTATTTTAAATGTACATATTAAATTAATTTTTGCAAGTCCACCACAGATTAAAACACTGTTACATGCCAAATCAAGTTAGAGTTCACATTTTCTAAAGGCCTTCTTCCATCATTTTTTACAAAAGTGCAGCTTCTCTGTACAGCATGTAATGCATACAAAATGATATAAGCCCTACTTGTGCATACATCAATTTCATGTCCAACAAGCTGTTGCCACCAGGAAGAATAATCTCCTCAAGTAAACTGCCCCTTTGCAACAGAGGTAAAACACTGTATGCTATCTACATATACTGCTAGATATTATTTTTGATACCTTAGTCACGATTCAGAGCTGCTTGGATTAAATACTCCTATATCCTTTCTCCTTCACAAACATACCAAATGCAGGGAACACATACTTTTAAAAGTCAAAATGTTTGCCCACAGTAGCAGACACATCAATAATAAATAATGTTAAATAGAACTCTGAATTCCTTGCAGAATTGAAAATAAATTGAGAATGATTGGAATCATCAGTTGATACTAGCAGCAAGTTTATATACATCCTTCCGCATACAACAAATACTACATGTCGTATCTGTTTCTTCCTGGAAATTACATTTTTTTTCATGATTGAGATGAGGCTTTAATTGAGAGACTCTTCAAGTAATCTTGCAGGAATATATGAATTGCATATAAAATCTGCCATTAATCTCCCAAATCACATTATTAAAATTTTTGACTCATTGCAGTATAATTGTGTTCACATGACCCAACTCTACCATTGTTTCCTATTCAAAGTGTAAGCTTTCATTCCCATGTATGTCTATGTTCACCTTTTTTTCTTTCTAACCTCATACTTTATCGACTTTTGCTTGAAATCTACTCTGTATTAAGTATTATCTTGAAATTTTAGATTTAATCTTTTATTTTGAAACAACCATATTCTAATACTTCGTAGAATTTTAAACTTAAATTATATATGACACAAAAATGATGTGATGAATTATGATTTAAGATGAGTGACAATATATTTTTAGAAATGATGAGTGTTTAAAAGGGAATGAGATCTTATTTTGGTTTCATTCATAACAAGGACACTGGTGACATGAAACAACTTCCAGTCATGCACATATGTCCTCTATGTGATATCACTGATAAAAAAGTAATCAAGTGGAAAATGAAACTAATTCTATGAGAGGATACAGAATGAGATAGAAATGGAAAGAAGACGAATGAGTGAAAACAGCCTGATGCTTCTCTGTCCTCAGCTTACTGTGAACTGACTGATGAGCTACAGGGAAAGAGAACAATGTCCACATTTTCTCACTAAGCCAACTACTCTTTGTGAAGACTCATATTCATTGACAGATTGAGTGAGAACGAGCACAGGGTTTGACTTTGGTCAGGAACTAAACATTTTACCACCTACACTGACAATTTGTGTTTTACATAGAATTTTAAGATGTTCTGTATTTCTGATATTCTATTTTAGGTATAACTGGGGATCCTTCGAATTTGGGCATCCATTGTTTTGCTATCAGGTTCACTGCTCTGAGAAGGAGCTATCATAATATTTATTATTAGATGAAATAAAGATGGGTGTTTTCTTTTTAGGTTTTTAATTAACAGTCTCTATAATTACAGAAAATAAACCATGATAATTCTATCCCATCTTCCACTTTCCCCTTCACAAATCCATTGTCCATCATACCCCCTCCCTCTGTCCATTAGTCTCTCTTTTATTTTGATGCCATTTCTTTTCCTCCCATTATGCTGGTCTTGTGAAGATAGTGCTAGACACTGTGAGGTTATGGATATTGAGGCCAATTTTTCTCTAAATGATTGCATTGTAAGCAGTTCTAACTTTCCTTTGACCCTTACATTCTTCTCACCACCTCTTCTGCAATGGACCCGAACCTTGTAAAATATAGAGATATTTCAGTTCAGAATACTCCTCTGTTACTTCTTCTTAGCTCTATGGTGTCTTTTGGGTCATCCCAGTGGTTACCACCATCTGAAAAGAGATGCCTTTCTAACCAAACGTTACAGTAGCATTAATATATGGGTATTAAGCTTAAGTAAAGTGCTTACAGGGCAGTTTGGTGAGCATAATATATGTCTCTAGCCAGACAACAGCAAGCATTACACTCCTAGAGCTCATAACTTCTCTTTTCATCGGCTTTTGGTTAAGTTTTCAGTGCCAGGTATGTATTCTCCCCTACGGAGCAGACCTTCAGTCCAATTAGAGAGCAATTTGTTTTGACCATAACAGACATGCCACTATTGCACCAATTTGGCCACCTGGCCTGTCTGGCCAAACTTAAGGCTTGCAGTGTCCACTGTTTTTCCCACTGATGACTTCTGTCTCCCATAGGGCTGCATACAGTGCAGATTTTACCAGCTTTCATTAGCTGGTCTATAAGGAGTTGGTTTTCATCTCAACTCCAGTTTGATCTTTCAGTGACTTTATAGCCCAGGCATGTAGAGTCTTCAGCTATAGGGTCTTACCAGATATTTCTGGTGTAAATCAAGAGCTGTGGCAATGGCCTATAATACTTTTGGGGCACCAGGGACCTCCTGGGCCAACAAGTCACTGGAAGGTATCATGTCATTGGCAAAGAAATTTTTCTAGTAACAGTCTATGGCTTCTGGGTGTGCCATTATCCAAAAAAACTAGGTTTCCATGTGGCTTATTCACAACATCTTAAATTTTGATTAACTCTACCCCCACCCTCCTTTTGCTCAATCAGTTCCTATGACCTTGCTTATGCCATTGCACCCCCAGCAATCTGTTAATCTATATCTATTTCTATAACTATACACACACACACACACACACACACACATATATATATATTACATGTATATATGTAGTATAACATGTATATATATACATATATATAGTGTAGCATAGATGATATATATATATATGTATATATATCATATATATATATATGTCATATATATATATATATACATATATATGACAGAGAACATGCAGCATTTGGCTCTCTGGACCTGGGTTACCTCACTCAGTATAATGCTTTCCATATCATTCCAACGAATGGGTGGTTCCTATTTTAATACTGATGCTGCAAAACACTAGTCTAATAAAACCCTAGATAGTTAGCCTACTACATGCTATTAGTTGATTATCATTTGGGCATTACTTTGAAATAGGATCATTTTTATTTATTTATGTTCAATTAATGAAAGTATACAGAGTTTTGGGTATTATTATGGCATACATAAACACACTTTGGTTTTGTGGACTCTCCCAACTTTCCCATTTTTATATTCCCACTTGTGTTCCCTCATTTTTGTTTGTGTGACACACACATTCTTTTGTTTTTTTCTCCACCCACTTCCTGCATTTTCTTTCACCCTCTCTGGTTGCTATTCTAGTTTTTTTTATATTTTACCCATGTTTGCTCCCCTTTACACACACACACACACACACACACTCTACAAGCTAGGTTTACATTTGAAAGACAGTATACAGTTTGAGACTTTCTGATTTTTTTTGGTCATATTCATAATTCTATAGATATATCAAGTTTATTACAAATTTCATAATTGAAGTTTTATTTATTTGAGAGAAAGAGAGGAAATGAGAGTTGATTTTGACACAATGGGGTCTCCTGCCTCTGCAAACTCCAGACATATGTGTCACTTTGTGCATCTGGCTTTAAATGGCTACTGATGAGTCAAACATGGAGCCATTAGGTTTTGTAAACAAGTGCCTAAAACACTATTCCATCTCACCAGCTCATAATTTCATTTTTTTCTGCTACATAAAATTCCGTTGTACACATGCACTACAGTTTCATTATCCATTCAGTTGTTGAATACGTATATAGGTTGATTCCATTTCTAACTACTGTGAATCCAGACACAATAAATAACACATCTCTGTAACAGGATACAGAATTATTTTGAGATATGCTTAGGAATGGTAGAGTTGGGTTATATAACAGTTCTGATTTTATGTTTATGAGAAGCCTTCATTCTTATTTTCATAATGGGTATACCACTTTGGACTTCTACCATCAGCTAATTTCTCTTTTCCTACCCCCTCACTAGAATTTGCTATCAGTTTTCTTGGTAAAAGCCTTTGTGAGAGGAGGATGATTATATCTCAAAATGGTTTTAACTTATTATATCTCAAAATGGTTTTAACTTGTATTCCCTGATATATGGGTCAACTGGGATGTTGAACAAATTAAAAATACTACTGGTCATTTGAGTTTCTTTTTTATGTGAAATGTTTGTTCATTTTATTAGCCCATTTGGTAAGTGACTTTTGATTTTCATTTCATTATAAATTCTTGATATTAGCCCACTGTCTGAAGTATAACTCGCAAAGCTTGCCTATATTCAGTAGGTTGTTAACTTTGCTAATGGTTTGTTTGGCAGTGGGGAAACTTTTTAATTTCATACAGAAACAATTGTTAATTTGCAGGCTTATTTACTGTTTTATTAGAATTCTAAGAAATTCCCTGCCTATACCTGTATCTTGAAATAAATGCATTACATATGTTTTCTTTCAGCAGTTTCAGCATTTCAGGTTTCAAATTTATATATATATTTATTTTTTTTAATTTGAGAGCGACAGATACAGAGAGAAAGACAGGTAGAGGGAGAGAGAGAGAATGGGCGCGCCAGGGCTTCCAGCCTCTGCAAACGAACTCCAGACGCGTACGCCCCCTTGTGCATCTGGCTAACGTGGGACCTGGGGAACCGAGCCTCAGACCGGGGTCCTTAGGCTTCACAGGCAAGCGCTTAACCGCTAAGCCATCTCTCCAGCCCCTCAAATTTATATTTTTGATCTGTTTTACTTTGACAGTTGTGTGGGTAAAAGATCTGAATCTAGGACTGGAGAGATGACTCAGCAGTTAAAGGTGCTTGCTTGCTTGCCACAACTGAGAGCTGGTCAACCAGGGTTGAATTCCCCAGTAACCATATAAAACCAGATATACAATGTGGCACATGTGCCTGAAGTTTGTTTGTAGTGGGATGAGGCCCTGGTGAACCAATACTCATTCTCTTTCTGTATGTCTTTCTCTCTGTCTCTCTCAAATAAATAAAAATTATATCTAAAATAATATTTGGATATAATTTCATTCTTCTGTCAGTGGATATCCATTTTGCAAAGATTGTTTTGTGAATAGGCTGCCTTTCCCCACTGAATATTTTTGTTTTGTCAAAAAGTTGGTGACCAAAGCTATTTGAGTTTATTTCAGAATGTGCTATATGTTTCATGAATCTTTATATCTGTTTTGTGCCAGTACCAGGATGTCTTTGTAACTATTGCTTTGTAATATAACTTGGGTTCAGGGATTATGATATCTTCAACAGTTTTATTTCTCTTTAAAATTAACTTGCCTATATGTGTTTTTTTTTTAAATTTTATATGAATTTTTGTATTATTTTTCCAGTTCATAGATAAACAACATTGGGATTTTGATGGAAATTGCTTTGAGCATGTAAACACTTCTGGTAATATAGCCATTTTCACAATGTTAGCTCTTCCAATCAGGAAGCATGCAAGTTCTATCTGTCATCTAGTATATATTTTTTATTTCATTTAATCAGTGCCTTGCAGTTTTCATTATAGATGTCTTCATTAGGTCTACTGACCCAAAATAAAAATTTTAAAAATGAAGTTTGTAGGCAAGAAGGAGGTGGGGTTGATACAACAGAACCTAATGCAAGCCAAAGTATCAGAAGTACACTTTGAAAACCCACATTCTTAAAAGCTTGAACCACTAGAAGAAATGGCCAAAATTTTAAATGTATATCACCTACCAAGTAAAGTTAAATTAAAAGGGAAAATACCAATCAGTTAAAATGACATACTTCCAGAAATGGATTTGAACCTATAATTAAAATAATCCCTAATAAGCAAAGCAAAAACCCAGACAGATTTTCTGCTGAGTTCTATCAAACATTTAAGGAAGAGCTGATACTGAAAATTTTTTTTTTTTTTTTGAGGTAGTGTCTCAATGTAGCCCAAACTAACCTGGAATTCATTATGTAATCTCAGGGTGGACTCGAACTCGTGGTGATCCACCTACCTCTGCCTCCCAAGTTCTGGGATTAAAGACATACATCACCACACACAGCAATACTGACAATTCTTAAAATTGTTCACAAAATAGAAAGATGAACAATACTACCAAATTCATTCTACAAAACCAGTATTATTCTGATTCCAAAGTAGATAAAGACACAGAAAAATAGTAAAATACAGTCCAATTAAGTCCAATTACCCTGATGAAAATAGATGCAAATATTTACAAGAAAACACTGACGAGCTGAATTCCTGAATGTATTAAAAAGATAATCCATCAGGAACAAGTGTACTTCATACAGGTGATGCAGTTTGGTTCAGCATAAGTCAATAAATGCAGTGTAGCATGTAAATAAAGTTCAGAATGGAAATCACATGATCACCTCAACTGATACAGAAAGGGCATGATGATGGTCCTGGAGAAAGTGGAAATAGAAGCATACTCTACATGATCTTAAGGTTCAAGTGAGTAATTGTTTTGACCCCTGACTTTGCATTTTCTTGCATGTTGCATCTCTAATTATCATCTTCACTTTGCACCACTCTTTCAGTTTCATCTTTGCAAAATATTTCCTCTTTTACACTAGAACAATTTTCTTTATTTATATTTTTGTTTCACTTTCTCTTTCCCTCCCTTCCTTCCTTCCTTCCTTCCTTCCTTCCTTCCTTCCTTCCTTCCTTCCTTCCTTCCTTCCTTCCTTCCTTCCTTCCTTCCTTCCTTCTTTCCTTCCTTCTTTCCTTTCTTTCTTTTGAAAAAAAAAAAAAAGAGAGAAATCAAGAGGCAAATGGCAGCGATTTGGGGGGGGGGGAGAGAATGAGCATGCCAGGGCCTCTAGGCACCTCAAACAAACTCCAGACGCATGTGCCACCTTGTGCTTCTGGCTTTATATGGGTACTGGGGAATTGAACCTGGCCCCTTTTTGCAGGCAAGCACTGTAACCCATGAGCCAGCTCTCCAGTCCAACAAGGGAAAAATTTGGACATTGATGTAGTTTACTCATCAATTCTGAAATACAAACGACAGATTCTATTTTAACACTTACAATTACTTTTTAAAAGTTTCAATTGAGTTCCCAGTTTGTTGTCTGTTGACTTCAGGTCTATCTGTAGTTGCCTATTTCTTTGTTTCCAGTCAGCACAACCAACTGTATCTGCAGCAGTCCTTAAAGGAACCAACTTCTTAAAGAGGAAATTCTGAGGCATGAAAATTTCTTTGTTTGCAACATGTTTGCCATTACTTTTCAGTCTATTTGAGTATCTTCTCTCTTGGATTTTTGAAGCATGTTTAAGGAAATATCCGTTTTCATATGAACCTTAAACTGGTAATTACAAACTTACATCAATTAGATGTTCTACTTCTTTTATTTGTTTTTTTAGAAATTTATATCTTGAATTTTACTTAGTTTTATCCTTACTTTCTCCAAAGCTCAGATGATGATAGAAACTTTCTATAGTTAATAGCACCCTCTCTATAAAGTCTTGTACATTGTCAAGGTCAGAATGAACCTTTGAACTGCTCTTTGTACTACTGCTATCTACAGTAATCACAGCAGCCTGCTCATGTGTGCACCTTTCCCAGTTAATGTACAAATAGTTGCATAAAATAGTATCACATTGTAAAATATAACACAGCAATAACTACTATATAGAAGTTGAAAATTATCATCTGTCCTTTCTTGGTTTTATTGAGACCATCTCTACTGTTTAGTTCTTTGACCCTTAACAAATCGCCAGATTTTTCCCTTACCATTTATTTTATTTTAAATTTGAGTATAGCAACATCACTTATTCATAATTTTTTAATCCACATTATAAACTTTAGGTGGGTATGAAATTGAATTTAATTTAACATAGTTTGATTTGTTAATTTGTGAGACTATATGCTGTGCTTCTGTAGTTCTGTTCAGAACATAATTGCCTATGGTAAAACTTGAAGTATATTCCCTATGTAATAAAATCATACATTCTCTTAACAATACTTATAATATTTATTAACAACCCTAGAATTTTATTAAATGATACCTATATTAATTTGTTAACTATTATTAGTAACTAACAATGAATCATATAATATAAATTTTAAATTAAAGAATTGCTCAAAAAATACTGGTATTCTACTTTTTTTGGGTTTGTTCCTATCACTTTAATTCCTACCGTAAGATGTGTTTCATACATATAAACAATGAGAATTATTGTCATGTTAAGACATGAAATTGCTCTCAGTAATTTGGCATTGGATTAATTAGATTTGTAAAGTGAAGAATAATATTCTTCAAAAATGAATCCATGTTGAAATAATGATAATAAGAAAAAAACATATAGTTTTTGTTTTCTTTTGTTTTCCAAAGTAGTGTTTTTCTCTAGTCCAGGCTAACCTAGAGCTCACTGTATAGTCTCTTGGGCTGACAGCCATTCTCCAACCTCAACCTCCCTAGTGCTGGGAGTAATGCTGTGTGCCACCACACCCAACTAATTTAAAATTTTTAAGTATCAGTTTCTGGAACATGTAGATAAAATTGTAATTTTAATTTGACTGTGCAAGGTATAAATTTTGATCCAGAGTGTACATGTCTTTAAATAAATTATGTATTAGACAAGTTACCAAACATTCCCAGTGACTAGTTTTCTCATTCTTCTATCAAATAGAAATCAGCCCTTTTATAAAATTTACAATGACATAGATAATTTGTCTTTGATTTTTCATTACAACTTCAGCTTTGAGTGCTTCTCTACTATGCCAAAGACATCAAAGACATTTACCTGAAGCCCCTTCCCACCTCCACATTATTCATGAATTAGCTCTAGTTTTCACATCTATGTTCTATCATAGTTGATAATCCTTTAAAGCACAATTCACATTGTGACACTATCATTAAAATTTCTTTGCCCAAATAAGAGTAAAGAGAAAAATATGGCCATAGAATATGAAAAACATGTTAAGAGTATGACATATTGACCTCATATTCAATCATGACAAATGAGTAAAATTTACCTATTAATGCCTTTACATTGTTATTTCCTCTTAGCTTGTTCATAGTAAGCTACTTTCTTGCCAATCTACCTATCCTTTCACATCCTAATTGATGAATCCAACAGAAAGCTTAGCTTTTCTCAACAAGTTCTATGTTCTGGAATTACCATTTTCTCCAATATATAAAGCTGAATTTTTATCATGTGATTTAACTTTTGTCTGACTTATTAACACTCACAGGATAAAAATAAATGTCTCTGTCAGGGTTTGATACTCTTACCCTAACACTAGCTTAATCTCATGCTAAGCATCTCCATTCATTGTGTTCCTGAAACTCATAATTTGGCTGCTCTTTCTTCAATATGCTTATTCCCACTTCAAGGACATGCCATAAAATACTTTTTTTTCTTCTAATCTGAGTTACAGACTTTTAACCTTTTTAATAATGAATCTTGTAATTAACATTAGGACATTATTTTCTGAATTACAAGTCTAATTCTTGATCTTCTGTAAAAACAAATAGCCAATTTATGAGACTATGACCATATATTGATTTTCTTCAAAGCCAATTATTTGGAATTGGTTAGAAACATTTTAAATTTTTTGTTTTACTTTTTACACTATAATATTCTTCTGTTTAAAAAGAGAGACTCAGATAAATTTCAGTTTTTCTCACATGCAGAATGTAGATTTTACCCAACATAATTTTTTAAATCACTGTACCATTAGTGCTGACACTGTTTTGATAAATGTGACATTAACATGTGGATGTGCTTTTAGAGAAACTGAAAACAATACAAATTCTTTTGTGGGCCTCTTTACTCCTATCTCCTACACAATGCTGGAATGTAAACTAGATCAGCACATATGGAAATCAGTACATCAACAAAAATGGTGCTCCTATATGATAAGCTATAGAATTCCTGTGTACATACTATGAGGAAGCGAAGACAACATACTACAATGATAATTGCTCAATCATATTTATGATGGAACCAGCCTAGATGTCCATCAACAGATGAGTGGATAATGAAGATGTGGCACATTTATACAAAGGAGTTCTACTCAGCGGTAAAGAAAAATGAAGTTATGAAATTTGCAGAAAAATGGATGGACCTGGAAAGTATTATACTAAGTGAGGTAACCCAGACCCAGAAAGCCAAGTGCCACATGTTCTCTCTTTTTTCTTTTCTTTCTTTTTTTTTTCTTTTTTCTTTTCTTTTTTTTTTTTTTTAGGTAGGGTCTCACTGAAGCTCAGGCTGACCTGGATTCACTATGTAGTCTCAGAGTGACCTTGAACTCATGGCAGTCTCTCCTACCTCTGCCTCCTGAGTGCTGGTATTAAAAGCATACACCTCCAAGCCTGGCTGAAATTGTGTTTCTGCATGAAAATGAATGGAACTGTGGATCATTATGTTAAATGAAATAACACAGACTCAAATGATAAATATAACCTGAATAACATGGGCTGTAAGTGTGTGTTGTATATTATTTTATATTGTATGTATTATATTTTATATATTTCATATATATATGTATAATATACCTTTCATACAAAATTTATATTCATATATGCAATATATATTTCAATATATCTATATCTCTCCACATATAGATATAAATCGAGAGAAAAAGACACAGAAAAGTAGAAGGGCAACCGAAGGGAAGAAAGAGAAAAGTCAGAATAATGAAGGTGAAACACTAATTTCATCTGTTTGCTCTCGCAGTGAAATGTAGATTTCAGAATATGTGCCACGTCACGAAAGCATAAGGACTAACTACTTGTGTGGAAGAGAGGAAGGAATGGGAAGGGTGAATAAGGGTGATGAGCGAAGAGTAAGAGCAAAGCACAAGCATAGGCGTGCATGAATATTTCATAATGAACCAAATATGGTGTGTGCTGAGTGAAACATGAATAAAAACTCCCCCAAGAAGATATCATTTTACAAATTTAATTGCCTCACTAAGATGTCTTAATTATCTAGAAACAGCTTTGATGCATATCAAGTACAGACTGTAAGGGTAATTTAGCTGATAAGTAGGAAATATATAATGACATACTCCAAATTTTCCTTAAAACTTTCTTTACTCAGTACTGACACGGAAATTAGCCCCCCATAGGCAAAAAGGACAAGAGCCATGCTGAAATACAAGGTAGTCAGGGACAATAAATGAAAATGACTGTGTCAATAGCCTTCTGTGCAATCAGGTTTGCATTGCTGGCAGAAATCATCTGACCAAGAGCATTTTGTGGGGTAAAATAGTTTATTTTGGCTTACAGACTGCAGGGGAAGCTCTGTGATGACAGGTAAAAGTGATGGCATGAGCAGAGGGTGGACATCACCCCTGGCCAACATAAGGTGGACAATAGCAACAAGAGAGTGTGCCAAACACTGGCATGTAGAAACTGGCTATAACACCCAAAAGCCCACGCCAACAATACACTGCCTCCAAGAGGCTTTAATTCCCAAATTTCCATCAGCTGGAAACTGAGAATTCAGGATACCTAAACTTAGGGGAGGGACACTTGAATTAAATCACAATATCTAAAATGAGTTAAACTTATTTGGAAAGAGTTACAATGTTTGGTTACCCACTGATTGAATGAGAAATACTGCTCAGCTCCCTACTCATAAGAGCCCCTCACTAGCTTGGCAGAAGATCATGTGAAGAAGTCCTTAATTCTTTGTCACATTCCTGAAGTGTCACGGGCATGGAGTGGCTCTGTGATACTTGACAACCAGGCACCCCTAGGTTAACCTGCTCAGAGAAGAAAAGGACTTCTTCATTTTCACACCATATGTCAGTACCATATTTATTTTATTTTATTAAAATTATCAGTCTTCTAAGCTTCATTTTGTGGACAATATATTTACCTCAATTTCTGAAGTCTTGCTTTCTGTTTTTGTTGCATTTTTTGAGTGACTGAATGGAAATTACCCTTTTTATATCTCTCAAAGAACATAAAATAACACTTAGCAAACTCATAGTGTACCAATGGTATGATATCCATAATACCTGATCATCATTTTAGAAATACTCATGGCAATAACTGTTTTTCAGGTTTAGTATAGAGAATCTTTATTTTTACCATGGAAACATACCAAGTAAATGGCCATAGAAGGGCCATGGGACAATAGAAAGAGAACAAAAGTTTTGATTTGTAGAGTTTTAGGAGCTTTCCCAGGCAGGTGTTGACCTACTACCAGACAACTAAGCAGTGATTTATAGGAAAAGGCTATCAGAATTCATAAGTGATGAAGATTTAAAAAGGTTTCTCATATTAGCAATGTTCCCTCCTTCACACACTAATATTAAAGAAATGAAAGCACTCTTTGAAAGAATCTTGTCAGGGCCCTTGTCTTCTTTGATATGTTAAGATGAAAACCAAAGCTAATAGGTTGGACAGTGTTCTTTAAGCCAGCAAATTACATGAATTTTACATAACAAGCCACTGGTTTTTATCAGGGGGATAACTGAATAGAGATAATGTTCTCAAGCAATCCCTTGGGCTAACTAAAAGGAATAGAAAAAGCTATTATGCAAATATATAGCTAGGTATTGATAATCTATTTTGAGGAGCATCAAGGTGGACTATGAAAGAATTGCAGATTGAACCATTTCCTACTTGTGCTATGAATCTATTTTAACAGTGAATGTCTATATACCAGCATTATTGGACAGATTATTAGTGGTAATGTTCAATAATGCTAGTGATTATTCTCAATTTCACTTTTGTGTGACCAGTGTCCCTCAGTCATTTCTAATAGCTTTTCATGGTACAGGGATTAAAAACTGATATTAACTCTGCAGAAAAGCAAATTTCCTATTTGCAGATTTATAAATCCTAAATTCTGTGATTTGAATTTGCATAACAAGTACCTGAATAAGAAATTACAAAAAATAAACTTGAAATAATAATTATACCAGTGCTACTTCTATAGTTTTAATAAAATATTAAATTATTAAGTATTTTTGAATAAGAAAGAAATAATAATTTGCTGCACTAAAAACAGGGGCAATGTAAGGAATTTAGAGATTCATTTCTCTGCAATTTAGGAAAAGTAAAAATAAAATAATCCTATTTCTTAAAATATGAACAACTTAAGATCACATAAAATTGCTTCTCCACAACACAATATCAGACTCAAGAGTCTTTATACAAAATGAGTTAGGTATGCAAATTCAGATATTCCTTTAAAGGGCACTCTAATTTTTATTATCCTACACAATTATCCTGACAGAAATTTCAAAGAAGAAACTACAATGTCTTCTAAAATCAATGAGCCATTAGAAGTGAAGTACACAGGCTGAACACAGCAAAAGTTTAGGAAGCATGATTAAAATGAAGAACAGTATTCAGTGAATAGGATTACCACAGCTCTTTTGAAACTAACACTTCAGCATACTTAGTGGGAGTAATGGTTCTTAAAAGTATTTTTATGTAAAAGTTACCATTATATTTTCTGTAAATTATCTTTGAATCACGATAAAAATGTTATAGATTTTTTTCAAAGAGATCTAAAGGCTATATACAGAACAGGAAAAAGGAAATAGAAAATCCACTTTGCCAGCATTATTTCAACTTCAATCCAGTTCACAAGTAAATGAGGAAAAAAATCTTACAAAATTGAAGAAAAAATTGCTGATGATTCTGAATTACTAGCACCAGTTACAGAAAGTCCTATTGATACATTCTAATCTATAAGTATTTGAATAGCATATAATTACTTGGACAAGCTCAAAATGAGATGGCAATGATTATAGAAAAAAAGTGACACAATATTGATATGTACAGAAAAGGGAAATAAAAAATAGGTAAACCATTTTCCAATTTTTACTTAATTTGTATTTCAAGGTAAGATGAAAAAAAATAAATAAGGCAGACATTGTCCTGGAAAACAAAGAAAGGGGAACTCACTTGTATGTAGAAGGAGTCAGAAAATAGAGCGAGTCCAAGTCCAGATTGCCATAAATTGGGTGTATCTCTTTCAGATTTCATTTAAATGTGAAAGAACATTTCTGAAAAATTAAAGGTTCATGTTCTATATTAAAAATATGCACTAATATAAAAGATAATGTCCAATTCATGCTACTATCATAAAAATTAAGCACTCTCACTGGAAATCCATAGAAGGATCTTTGGCACATATACTGAATAAATATCAGTGATTATCAACTTCTCTGAGTTCTTTGGTGTTATTTTGTTACCAGTTTTACTCATCATTGAAAAATATATGCAAAGAATCAGGCAAATGTGGAAGGTGCATGCATACACTAAGCTATGACACAGAAATGAAAACCGATACGATGCTGACACTTTAGAATATTTAGTTATATTAAGCTGTGTATGGTGGTGCATGCCTTGGTGCTATGGAGGCAGAGGTAGGAGGGTCATGATGAGTTTAGGGCCATCTTGATACTCCATAGTGAATTCCAGATGATAGTGGGCTAGAGTGAGAACCACAATGAAAAAAGTTAGTTATATGGAATTCGTTTTTTTATTTAACATGTATCATTAGAAAATGTGTATAATTTTTCTCTGTTGTTTAACTTAAATCAACTAAAATACATCAAAGAATATTAAATTAAATAATGGCATGCATATTTTTCAGACAAGCATGTAGCACAGATTGATTGTGCGAAGAAATCAAATATTTTTTTCTCATTTATACACTCATGCATTCAACATTATATGTCTACTAAACCTCTGTCTTTGTAAAAAGAATGACTGTAAATGATATGTTGCTAGGTCATTATTAAGTTATGCTATCAAGATCTCTTTTCAGCCGCTTTAAATGTTAGCATTTAAAAAAATTCCCTTCTTATAAAATATTTTAAGGTAACTTTAGTTATTTCTTTATACATTATACAAATAATTGTATCTACTAGCATCTCACAGTAGCACCCTTCCCTGACCCCTAAAATCATGTGTTAATCCTTCTATCCTTTATTTCTAAGTTACGCATAACTGGCACTTATATGATCAAGTCATGCTTTTTCTATATTCCTTATCACATCACATGAAACTTAGAATATTTCTGTTGTATAAAATACTATATTATGCATACTATTTCCCGAGCATTGTCAAAATATAAACTTTGTGATCTCACTCAGCTTGTCAAACCATACTTACTTTTTTAAAACTTATTATTTTTATCCAGACAAAAAGCATTTAAATAAGATCCATTCTTGGACATATAACTATAGTGCAATTTTTACATTTAAGCACAAAGGAAAAATAATGTCTAAAAACTATGAAAAATAATAACATTATAAAAATGTGACATAAATGAGTTCACTCTTAAGTTTCTCAGAAGACTAAGTTTCAAAGGGAAATGTGGTTTCTATGGTTTCTCATAGAAAGAAAATAAAAAAGGTAACAAAACCACTTTCTATCATTAATTCCATAAGGCATTACTTACAGATAAATTAGATAAATTATAGTCAAATGAAAGATGACTCAATGGTGTAATAAAGAAACATGTGTGTGAAATAATTGGAACAACAAATAATATAATCCTTCTTAAAGTTCAGAAATCTCTTCTCACTTTGATGATTATTTTTCCAATATTTTATTTATTTATTCTCAAACAGAAATAGAGAGAGAGAAAGAGAGAGAGAGAGAGAGAGAGAGAGAGAGAGAGAGATATTATCGACATGCCAAGGCCTCTAGACACTGAAAATAAACTGCAGACATATGTGCCATGTTGTGCATCTCCTTTTATGTGGCTACTAGGGTGGTTAGGATTTACAGGCAAGTATGTTAACTGCTAAGCCATCTCACCAGACCAGATTCTCTTAAGCTGAGGAAAAAAGGTATATTTCAGGTCAAATGTCTATATTTTGTATCATTTGAATTGAACTTTAATTCGGGGGAATTTATATGATTTTTTTGCCAAATGAAAAATGAGAATAAGTTACACTTAAAATTTTTATATTGTACTTAAAAAGTCTTTACTGAGATCTACCCATGAGGGCTGGGCATGGGCACAGGGCCAGGAAAGAACCACCAAAACTCCCAAAAAAGGACATGCCATTAAGAGTGCAGCATGAATTCGTGAAGGAGGAATGCAACCCAGGGAGCTATATGGAGAAAAGAGGCATTCTCACTCCAAAGTAGCTAACTTCCAGTACATCATTAGAAATATTTACCATCTGTGGTAGTTTGAATAGATGGCCCCAAATATATTCACTGTTTTATTAGTTTGCTGTTAGCATGTGCAGCCATCTGGCTAGAGGAAGTGTCACTGGGCAGATCTTAAAGAATGGTGGTGGGTTTGAGATTTCAATCTAAAGATACACAGAGTGGGTCTTGCTGGAGTTCCTGAAGTGTGCTCTGCTGTGTGGCTTTTTGTTTGTGCTTCTTTCTTTCTCTCTGCTTGGACCTGTGAAGGCAGTCAAGCTTCTTCTACCATCATGGAACTTTCCCTAGATCTGTGAGCTTCAATAAATAGCCCTTCCTGGGGGTGGAGAGGTGGCATTTCAGTTAAGGTGCATGCTTATGAGGCCTAAGGACCCAAGTTCAATTCTCCATGTCCCACGTAAGCCAACTGCTCATGGTGACACGTGCATCTGGAGTTTCTTTGCACTGGCTAAAAGCCCTGGTGCACCCATTCTCACTCTCTCTCCCTTTCTCTGTGTCTCTAAAAAGTAAATAAAAATAAATATTTAAATAAGTAAATAAATATCCCTTCCTCCATTACTGTGCCTGTTCTGGAAGGTCATCTCAGCAAACCAGAAGCTGTCTGCTATAGAAGTTGGTACCAGAATGTGGGGTAAGATGAATCTAACCATGTGGAGTTTCTGAAGTGTGTTGTGCTGTGTGGCTTTTGGGTTTCTCTCTCTCTCTCTCTCTCTCTCTCTCTCTCTCTCTCTCTCTCTCTCCCTCTCCCTCTCCCTCTCCCTCTCCCTCTCCCTCTCCCTCTCCCTCTCCCTCTCCCTCTCCCTCTCCCTCTCCCTCTCTCTCTCTCTCTCTCTCTCTCTCTCTCTCTCTCTCTCTCTCTTTCTCTCCAAGGATATATATGTACTTGGACCTGTGAAGGCAGGCCAGCTTCTTCTGCCATTATGGAACTTCCCTTGGATCTGTAAGCTTCAATAAATATCCCTTCCTTCATAACTGTGACTGTTCTGGAAGTTCATCTCAGCAAACCTGAAGCTGTCTGCTACAACATGTATACTTGAATCATTTAAGGTCTGAGTCTCCAATTCATAATCACATGACCTGCCTCCTTGCTTTTTGGTAGTGACTCTGTATGGATAAAATGTATGGGCTCACTGGGCATCTTTTTACATGTTTACTGGATGTCTGTGGAAACCCAGGATAACTGAGTATCTAGGTTCTCTCAATTCTCTCACATTGATCTATTGATCTAAACAGAACTAGCAGAGGAACTCCTATTAGTGGAAATGCAAGAGCTACAAATAAGCCTTGATATCTTATGGTAAATGTATTTCAGGTAAAGGTAAATAGTTAATCCAAGAAAAGGATATTCTTTTCAGTAATTGGCCACCTCTACTGAGTGAAAAATAATAATAACTCTTAACATTATTTTACACAACAAATATTAAACTTTTACTTAAATTGGTCATGGTGGAAAATATATATATATGGAATCTCCAAGCACTAGGGACCCTAAGCCAGGGGGAACAAAGTTTGAGTCTAGCCTGGGCTAACTAGTGAGATACTATGCCATAATCACACACAAAAATGAATAAAAATTAATTAAATATGATTTTTGATTATAATATAAAGCTAAAATTATAATAGTTCTTTGGAGAAAACAGTGTCTTATTGTCTTTAGACTTCTTTTCTTCTGTCTTGCAATGATTATAAACTTAGACAAAAGTATCATACAGTATACTTCTGTCTTTTTTACTCAGAGACAGAGAAAAAGAAAAAAAATATTTCCCCATGTAACTTTTCTCTATTATTATTGTAATTAATAGCATATTTCATGTGGATATATTATGTGTTGCTAGCCTCTTTATCCTTGTTCTTACCCCCATTCCACAGGTGTCCCTCTTCAGTGGGGTTACTGGTATTTCCCATGGGGTTGTGGGTTATGTATTGTGGGAGCATCTGTCAGTTATTTTTTGAGGGAGTTAGGAAATGCCTCTGGGTATGATGTTTCAACATCATGTTTCAACATCATGTGGCCCTTACAATCTTTCTGCCCCCTTTTCCACAAAATTTCCTCAGCCCTGATGAGTTTGATTTAAGTCTACTTCAGTGATGAGCTCTCAGAATCCTCTGGATCTTTGTCTTGGTAAGTGTTGAGTATCCTCAAGGTCTGTCTCCTTCAACCTGGCACTGGTTATCAGGATGAGCATGCAAACAGCATTCATGTTCATCTCCCCATTTCCTCTGCAGCTTTAGCTTTGGCTTAGCGGAAGTGTGAGGGGCAGTTTATCTCCTCCAGTCTCACTTTCTGTGTGCACACCCTCTGGAGCAGGGCCTCAAGGAATTGGGGACATAGGATCTTCAATCAGAAGTTTAGAACAAGGGCTGCTTCAGTCTTATTACTGGAGACAATGTTTGAGCTTGTCTACTATGACTTTTTGTCACATTTTTCTGAATAAATGAGTCTCACTTAAGAAAATACTACTCAGAAGCATCACATTTAATACTACTCTAGATGCTAAAATCAGTACAGAGGAGCACATTCACAGATAATTAAAATCATTTATAAATAGTCCCTTCAGTCATCCATAAAGTGCACTTGGAAGCATATTGCATCCCAGTCAGTTCAACATAGCCTGTGTGGATCTTTGTGTGTGAACAGATGCCTCTCAGCCAATGTTTACATTGGAGACCTACCACAAGATGGAACTACTGCAATATTTAAATTTTCATTTTGTCCTTTCAGACATTATTTTTCTGTCCCCTTTGCTAGAGGCTGGTAATAAATTTCTTATGCTAAATATACAAATGATGCTTTTCTCCACTTTGCTTTGCATTCTGATTGCTTTGAGTCATGTGTTTTTAAACTTAAAGGGAAATTACCTGAAGTTCCTGAATTGAAATGAATTTTTCCCTCTGGGATCAATAAGATTACCCCTATTTCTGTGACTCAAAATAGTTCATAGTTTATTAGTAAACTTGCAATACATTCTGAGAGGAGAAAAATTAGTCATGCAGAAATAAAAAAATAGAGACTTTTTTATTGAACACTTTTTCTTGGAGATTTACAAATCACTTTCCCAAAATAAAGGTTTTCATTTGGCTGACATATTTCAAAGAAATAAAGTTTGTAATTAAACTACTTCTTCAACTTTAAATGTACACCAATCCATGTTGAATGTCATGAAGTCATCATAGAAGTAAAAAAACAAACAAAAAACAACAAAAAATAAACCAAATAGAGCCCAGAATAAACAGACATATTTCACTTTTGGAGCTAAAGAGATAGCTCAGTGGATGAAGCACTCCCTGCTCAAGGTGAGGTACCTAAATCCAATCCGAGACTCCATGTAACAGTCAGGGGCTGTGATGGACTCTTGTATTCCCATAATGTTCACGGGAGATGGGAGGCTGAGACAAAGGATTTTTTTGTTGTTGTTTGTGCAACATACAACAGCATAACAAATGAGCAAAGTTAAAAACCATACAAATTAAGTACAATAGATACAGATTGGCTTTCACTGGTATGAACGCTAGACATACTTATTGCCAAGAGGAATAAGGAAGTATTGTGATGGGATGGAAATCTTGAATGTGATGGTAACTATGGCTTCCTTACATTAGCCAATATTCAATATGTAATAATTTACTATCATTTATATTCATGTACATCTATGTGTATAACTTATTTAAAATGAATATATATTTAAATGATAAATACCTTTTACTCACTTAATAAAAACTACTATCCAATAAAAACATTCTACTTACTAATATCTCATTATAAAGTTGATTATCTAATAATACAAACACACAACAATGGTCTTGGTAATGCTTGTATATACACCCACAGACTTTGCCTCATATGCTATACTGAAAAAGTCTTTTGAGGAAAAATTCTTAGCATCTTATTCTACGTGATTTTCCCATGGACTATCTTATATACTTCTGCCCTATTTCAGGGGTACAGCCCTGTAATTTAGTGAGGACTAACTCTGAGACTTTTCTATCTAGAATTGGGCAGACTGCTTCTTGGAGCAGAGCCTGAAAGTTGAGAGAACTAATTCCTGGCACTCCCATCCCAGGAGTGGTTTAATTGCTTCTAGCAGAAACCTGAGGAAAGAGGAAACAAAGAGGTTATTCTAAGCCATTAGTAAACATGTTGCATCTACTGTCACTGCTGCTCTGTTGTTACTGGGACTACAACTTCCTCCCCTATATGCAGGTCTGCATTGGTAGTTCTATTGAATAAAGACCAGTAATACATGAATAAGTCGTATATTGCATGATCAAAGTGTAAGAAACTTCAACCTTGGATAATCTTTAAGCATTTACTATATGTTTTAAAAAAGAGGGGGAGCTGGGCATGGTGGCACACACTTTTAATCCCAGCACTTGGGAGGCAGAGGTCAGAGGATTACCATGAGTTCCAGGCCACCTTGAGATTACATAGTGAATTCCAGATCAGCCTCAGCTAGAGTGAGACCCTACCTTGGAAAACAAAAAAAGAGGGAGGGGGGGAATACCAGTATGACCCACTGAACTCTGCTGATCCAGAACACACAAACACTCTGGTCACAAGAGCAATCACATTAAGTCCACCTGTTGTCTTCAACAGATCTATGCGTCCATACCTACTGAGTTCATTGTCTTCAATGCTAAGATGACCACCTATTATGCATGTATGTTTGTTTTTAGTTGAGAGTCTTAATTAGACCTTTGATAAAAGGAGCATAGTTCACAGCTTAAGATCAGACAGTATCTCTAAACTTCCCTTGTCCATATTGGTCATCTCTGTTGTCCAGGCCAAAGGTACACCAAAAATGAGGAAACTTAGTCTCATTAATTTAAGCAGGTGGATTACATACTTGTAAGATTAACATTAAAGCAAATTTTAAGCAAGGAATTTAGTATCTCACAGCAATATCACAAAATTTATCTGTAAAGTCCATAAGAAATATTCTCAGTTCTTTCCCATATTTCATTCCCATTCTTTATTTCCAGAATTTGTTCTTATATCTCATTACCACATATTTCTACACCTAGATATATAGGAAATTTTGTACATCTAGATATATATGATTATAGTTTATTTTCTCATTCTCTTATCAACTTTTGTAACTGAATAAGGAATTTAAAACACTTAGACTCTATCTTGTTACTAAGAAGAAACATATGTCTCTATAGTATTTATAAGCACCTACATTCCATCTTTCCAATTAGTTTGTCTAAGAAATTTTCTTAGGCTAAATCCAAAAACTGCAAAATTCCAGAGTCCTTCTGGGCTCTTGCGTATGGCGCTTGTCAGCAAAACTTTGACCTAACAGCTTAGCAAGATCTCAACAGAGTCAAACCTCGATCCTGTTCAGCTTTTCAATCATGCCCTCACTAACCCTGGCAATATGACCCAATTTCTTCTTTACAGCATTATGGAATTTTGAGCCACAATTTTTCCACTTCAACTAGCATTGAGTGTCAGATGAAGTTTTCAAGGGATCTCCACAAACAATTTTATTTAGCTCATGAAAGTTCAAGAGTCACGGGGTGATTTCTCACTCTACTGAATCTGTTCTTAGTCAGCCTTAAAGAGTTAGCCACAGAACAGAGTAGAATTTTCTTGTTAAAAATTATTTCTCTTGTTGAAATTCAAGAATAAAGACAGAACTTAAAGCACAATTGTGAGTCTGAAAATTGTCTCTAAGCAAAGATTTCATTTACACTTTCAGGCCATGATTATCTATTATGAATTCCAATAGTATACTTCTATCATGAATATAATATGTAAGTCATACAAAGTAACTTTAAAATAACTCAGTTAAAAACATGGTTCAAAGAATATTTGCTATGTGTTTCCGTGGAAACAATTGTGGTTGCAAAAAATGTCATACCCAATATTTCTCAATAAAATATTTTTGATTTATGTTAGATTGGTTCAAAACTAAGAGTGAGTAGGGGAGATTAAGGTGAAACATAACCTTAAATTTCCCAGTTTCTCTTTCTTCTGTGGCTTTTTCTTTTCTTTCTTTCTTGTTTTTTTTTTTTCTTTTTTTCTTGGTGCTGGCCTGTAATTCTCTATATCAGGATGAGGTCTACATCCACAATGAGCTATTGATCAGAGAAACCTACTAGATCTCCCAAAGCAAACAAGACAGATTTCTGTCAGAACATTTGACCCTACTGCTGAAGACACTAAATGCTATTGGCATGGACCATGGAAAGACCTAGTTGGAATCGGGAGGACAGCCAGTCTTCAGACAATTAGCCCATCTAGTGCTGGAAGGTGCTACATGCGCTACCGGGGGAAAGTTGACAACATCTGTCCAAGCAACTCAAAGTCTAACTGACTCAGAAACAATTTGATATGATGCTCACACAAGAGCAATAATGGTATACAGCCATGGTGGATAACCAACTGCTTTTGGTTTGGCTAACAGATACACTCGGTGGAAAGGAAACCATATCAGAAACTGGAAAACAAGTCAGAATCATATCCAGATAATGATTCTCCTTTCCATTGCCAAGTTCCCACTAACCTAAGACTATAAGAGTGTCAAAACCATTTTAATTCTCTCTAAATTAAATAATGGTTATCCCATTTAACTGGCACTGACTTCACTCTCTGCTGGAGAATCTGCTTCTCTTTTACATATGGTAACTGACCTGAGAAGATACATGACCCAGCGCACTCCACCCTGGCCCCAGCTGAAACCACAGAGGAAATGGGGAAATGAGCAAGAGTTCTGCTTTCTCAGTTAAGCTGGGATCAGCACAAAGGTGATGGAGAAAGATACTGAGGACACTCCACACCTACCAAAGCAGAGATCCATATGCTCCTAAGTGCCCATCACTGAAGCAGACGTAAAATGCTCCCAGTATGGCTTAGTGAATTTTGTGGAACAGGGGATGGAAAGATTGTTAAAGCCAGAAGTTGGGACATTTTACACAGAGACATTGCCTACCCCATCCAATGCATGACCCACAGTCCCCATGGGGTTGGCCTGCATTCCCAATGAGGAAGTCCTCTTCAGAAAAGGGGCAGGAAGAAGGGAAAGGATGATGTCAACATGTGATGTTTACATACAAAATATGTCCCTATCTAATAATAAAAATAAATAAAATTCAAGAAATGACTTAAATTAGAATTATATTAAAAAGAAAACAGTATGTTTTTTGGATTTGTTTGGATTGGGCTTGCCTTCTGGTAATCCAATGAGATGCTACATTCTGAAATTAAAGTACTTAGGTTAAAAGTCTGCTGATGATACTCTGAATTTGTTTTCAGATTTACATACCAATAAACATACATCCTGACAAAAAGCTGGATCCTGTCCCCTGGGGATTTGCAGCTGGGGGGTGCTGGCGCACAGAGTGTTTAACCATCCAAACAGGTATGAAGATACTGTCCATTGAAAAAGACAAGGCTCTCACCTTAGGAGTGACTTTGGGATGACTCAGAAGGTATCATAGTGATACAAGAAGTGATTGGAGTACTGAGTAACATATTGATCACACCTACCAAGGCTCAGGGTCTAATGTGAAAGAGGTGGAGGAAAGAATTTAAGAGCCCAAAGAAGGGGAGAAGTCCTTACAATTTGCTCCCTCCAGACATAAAATGGCCTGGATATCCATGACATCACAGTGCCTGACACTACCTACACAAGACCATCATAAGAGGAGGAAAAGATCATGACATCAAAATAAAAAAGGGACTGATTGAGATGGGGAGGGGATATGATGGAGAATGGAATTTCAAAGGGGAAAGTGGGGGGAGGGATGATATTATTATGGGATATTTTTTAAATCATGGAAAATGTTAATAAAATTTGAGAAAAAATAAAAAGAAATATCCTTGGGGGAAAAAAAGGGGGGAACAAACATGGAAGGCACTTGAAGGGTAAATTAGAGCTTCCTCCTGAATTAAATAAGATTCCCGCTCTGTGATGGACAGTCCACCATGCAAAATGAACAACATGAAACATCAAAAGGAAGGAACCCCAACAAGATTGCCTAGTCCCACAATGGAAGTCTCTAATCAAAACATAGAAGAGACAACAGGATCAGAACCCAAAATGGAGACATAAGGTAATTGACCCATACCAAGCAATTGGCAGAACTAGTAGAAAATCGACAAAGGACCATGATTCTGTTAATACTGTCTTTGCTGAGTTTCACATAATAAAAAAAATCCAGAGAGATTTCCAAACAGAGAAGAGAGTTAAGTGATTTGAAGGGAGCCAAAAAAAAAAAAAAAAAAAGAGGACCTCAATAATAAGCTAGCTAAGCTCAATGGAAACATAAACAAAGGCAAAGATGAATTTCAGAAAGCATTAAGAATATGAAGAAATAAGCACCCTCATTCACTGTTGGTGGGAATGTAAGCTGATACAACCACTATGGAAAGTAATATGGAGACTCCTTAAAAGGTTGTCTATAAAGTTCCCAAGAGACCCAGTTATTCCCTTAGTGGGCATTTACCCTAAAAGCTCCATGCCTCAGATATATTTGCTCAACCATGTTTATAGCTGTTTAGTGCATAATAGTTAAGAACTGGAATCAAACAGGTGCCTGTCATTGGGCAAATGAAAAACCAAGATGTGAAATTCTATCCAGTAGTTATTAAAAATGACACAGTGAAGTTTTTAGAAAAATGGCTGAACTTGGAGCAGATCATACTCAGCAAACTCACACATCACAGAAAGATAAATGTAGCATGGTCTTGCTCATTTGCAGTTCCTAACCAAGATCAGCCTGAGCTGCTGACATACATAATAAGAATCATGAGGCCTGGGCAACAGGGAGGGTAGGGCTTGAGGGAAGGGTAAGGTGGGGGGGGGTACACAAAAATAAACCCAAATGGAACTGGTACCATAGAACCCTATATTCTGGAAGACAGACTAAAAGTTTGAATCTTCAATAGGACCTTAGTGGGAACACCTGAATCAAAGTGCCCTGGAAAGGGTGAGATGAAGCTAACATTAAATTTCTCCTCTTTTTTCTTTTCTTCTTCTTTCCTTTCTTTTTTTCTATTTCCTACAATTCCCTCTACCAAAATTCAGTTAACACCCACAATTAGGTATTGATCAGAGAGACCTTCAAGGTTTCCCACAATTAGACAGACCTGTTAAGAGGATTTGATTACCCACCAGTGTTTAATGGTAAGACCCTACTGCTAAGACATCATATGCCGTCAGTATGGAAAATGGAAAGCACTGGCTGGAATCTGGAAGAGATCCAGTCTCCAGGCAGTGAGCTGTCTAATGCTAGAAGGTGCTACATGAACTACTGTAAGAAAGTGACCAACATCTGTCTGAGCAACTTGAGGTCTAAGCTACTCAGAAGAAAACAACCTGATGTGATGCTCACACAAGTGCAATAGTGGCACACAGCCATGGTGGGTAGCCAAATGCTCTTGGATTAGCTAAAAGATAAACTCAGTGGAAAGGAACCCATAATTAGAAATGGTAAACAAGTCAGAATCATATCCAGATAATGAGTTTTCTTTCTAATGTCAAGCTCCCACTAAATTTAGGCTACAAGAGTATCTACACCCATTAAACTCTCTCTAAACTAATAGTTACTATCCCATTTAACTTGTGCTGACTTCACTCTCCATTGGAGAATCTGCTTCTCTTTTTCAGATGGAAGCAGAGCATGAGGAGAGAAACAACCCATCACAGTTCACTAGGGCCCCAGCTAAAACCATAGAGGAATTGAGGAAATGAGCAAGAGTGCTGCTTTCTCAGTGAACCTGATATCAGCACAAGGGTGAAGGAGATAGAAAATGAGGATGCTCAACCTTTACCAAACCAGAGACCTAGAGGCTCCTAGTAGCCTGTCACTGAAGTAGACTTAAAATGAACCCAGCATATCTCAGGGAATTTCATGGACGAGGGTTCAGAAAGATTACTAGAGCTATAAGGTGGGACATTATGCACAGAGACTTTGCCTCTTCCCCATGACTGACAGCTGCCCCCACAATGCAGGTTCCACAATTCCCAAGGGGATGACTGGCATTCCCAAAGGTCCCTTTGCAAGATTCAGGGATGAGGGAAAGAATGGTAACAATGTGTTTACATACTAAGTATGTCCATAGCTAGTAAAAAATAGGGAAATATATTTCTTCTATCAATTGATTATATGAAATCCAGATTTCATAATTTGGAAGCATGAAGTGCTTATAGAGAAAGAAATATTTATGCATGAAAATATTTATATTGAGTGTTAATGAGTACCTTCCCTTACAATGTCAAGGCCTTTATTTTGAATTTAATTTATGCATTACTACCATAGAAAACTATGTACATGGTTACCCATACTTCTTTTTTCTTTTTTCACAGATATAATCTTCACATTGGTAAATATAATATTCCAAATACTATCATTCATACTTTAATAACCTAACATTAGCAATTATTATTCAATAGTATACATTATTTGAAAATTAAATACTCAGAATTCTGTACTTTTGGAAGCAGAAATTCCTCAATAATATACTAATGCATAACATTACACATATGCATATGTGTGTATGCATGTATTTGTCTACATAATTGATATACCTCAAAAACTTCATTTAAAAATCACTTTTATAAATAAATGTTTATCTGTGTGAACATGTACCAAAGCTTAAACACACATGCACACACATTAGAATAGGTGGACTATGTTTATTTTTTCCTCTTTAAATTTTTCCTATAACCCTATTTAATGTATTCAATACTACTTATCACCTGATTCCCTTAATAAAACAATTCATGTAAAAATATAATATAAATCTGGGGAGATAGCTCAGTTGTAATGTACTTGCATTTTACGCATAAGCCCCAGAGTTCAAGTCCTCAGAACTCACATATAAACATAAATAAGAATAGAAAAACAGCATGGTGGTGACTATAATAAGCATTAAAGAGATCTCCCAAAAATGTCACATTAAGAACATTGCATCCAGTAGGTAAGAATTTAAGAAAAACAATTTAGAAAGCTTACAGTGAATTTTTCAATTGTGGTGTAATTTCATTTGGATAGTCATATACTACTTAGACTAGCCACTAGAGGCTAATAAGTATGTACTTGACTTACTAACAGTTGGAAAGATTGGATATAGTCAATGTCAAGTCTGCTGTTCTACATCTAAGGTAATGGACATTAAGTTAGCTTTCATGGACAAAATGCCTATTCATCTATAATTGATCAAATTTTTTTCTATGTTTTTATGTGGAGTATTTGAATAAGCATAGGTTTAAATAGTCAACCCTCATTAGATCACCATCTTAGTAGGAACATATAGTCAGCTTTATTTTGCTGGGATGGATATCCAACCTAGGCACAGTTTATGGGAGTAAAGGATTTCTTCCAGACTTATAAATCTTGACATCAATGACAGAAGAAGCTGCTTGCTTCTATACATCTAAGCAGATAGGAAAAACAAAACAGCAAAAAATAAAAACAAACAAACAAACAAAACATAGCCAGAGAACGTCAAAAAATCAGCATGCACAGGTTTCCCTCCCCTCACCCAAACTCAGACTTGCTATCTCTACATGTGTTGGAAGGAATCAGATCTGCTGCCACTGATACTCTCTCTCTAGCAGGCTGCTGGAGATTTAAGCAGGGAGTTTCACCTTAATAAGAAATACTTGAGGTTATGGGGACATACTTTCATATCCAAACTAGCACAAGATACATTAGAGACAAAGTCTGAGTAAGTTTTAATTACTTTAAGATGGATTTCTATATTTTCAAATTACAAATTTTATTTTGATTTTTCAGAACCTTTACAAATTGTGCTAGTCATACTTGTTGCTACCAGAGAATTCCAGATATAAAGAACTTCAGTGGAAACCTATTTATTTTTATTTACGATTTCAAGTTTCATGATTCTTGAGAACGTATTTTTTTACCCATAGTCAGCCTGGGATCACAGTGGGTCAGAACATCATAGCAGCAAGAATTGGAGTTGGAGGCCTTCTTCATCTTGTGGAAAGCAGGAAGCAGAGGCAAAGAAAGAAACAAAAGATGAGGAATGACCTTCAAAGATTGCTTCTCACCAAGCCCCCAGTGACTGAAATCCTCCAAGTCGGTTCAATCTAATAAGTTCCTTGAGCCTCCAAAGGATGAGACATTCAAAATAAGCTTATGGAGGGTATTTTACATTCAAGTCATAGCATCCTGCCCTTGCCTCCAAAGGTCTATGGATATTTAAAGTCTCCCTAAGAATCCAAGTGAACTAAGATGTGGCTCCTATAAAATCACATCTAAGTCATATTGTCTAACAGATAATAATGAAGAGTAAATTTTTCCATATTAAAAAGGAAGAAAAAATGTGGACAGCTAGAAAAGTGAGGAATCACTGGACCAAAGAAAGGTTGAAACACAGAGGGCAAACATTAAAATCTTTTGTTCCACAGCTACCATCCAGCACCCATAATGTTGAAATGACACTGTCAACTTGAGTGGATTGGGTATCCTTGCTCTCATGGCCTTGCTATTTGCAGTCCACCTGATCTCTCTGTGTTGAGGCTCTAATCATTCCCTGGAGCTAGCCATCAGATTTCCCCTGTACCTGTCATCTCCAAGATCCTGGGGTCTCCAATAATGCTTGGTATTCACCATCACAGCCTCATGCCCAGCCTTACTAGAGAATAATGAAAGGGGTTTTGAGACTCTACATACTGTTTGGCTGGCAAAGCCATACTGTGGAACCTGAGTGAAAGACTCCATGACCTCATGAGTATCATTTTCATTGCCAGTAAAACCAGAATCACATGTATGATGCCACTGCAACAAGGTGGAGTTGCAGGTTTTTTTTTTTTTTCTATTCCAGTGTGTGGCATCCTCTATATTTCTGGATAGGTGAATATTATAAAAATAAATGGCCAGGGAAAAGCTTCCGCACAGCAGTGATTCCTCCGCTGTTCCTCTGGGAAATCGAGCTACTCAAAGCAGAGACAGTGCCCAGACTTGCTTCAACCTCTATATCAAAGTTATCCAATTACTTATTATAAAATATTTGTCATCTGTTGTCTTCACAAAGACTCAAAGTTGGCATGAGTTTAATCTTTTCTTCAGCTTGTTAACTGACTTAAAAAAAAAAACACTTGGCAAAAAGAATTTGGCATCATTTTTTAGATATTCATTGTTATAGAAACTAACATAATTTAAATCAAAAGCTATGTTAATATTACTTATAAATTTATGAGCTAATTATTTTATATAATATTTGATGTGAAAGTACTTAAAAGCCTGAGCAAAAACTTATTAACCTCATTATCATGGGATGGCTATTAAGTCCCTAAAAGATTGGTTCAATATGACAAGTGAATTCTTAAAAATAAAATACTTTTTGTTCTTTTATCCAAAAAAAAAAAAAAATCCTTTGGGCTGGAGGCATGGCTTGGAGGTTTAAGCATTTACCTGCAAAGCCAAAGGACCCAGGTTCAATTCCTCAGGTCCCACATTAGCCAGATGCACAAGGGAGTTTGTTTTCAGTGGCTGGAGGCCCTGGCACACACATTTTCTCTTGTCCTCTTTCTCTGTCAAATAAATAAATTAAATTAAATATTTTTAAAAATAAAAAATATATATTTCCTTTATAAATCCTGTAACTGTGGATTAAGTTTTTTTCTAGTAGCTGAAGTAGACCTAAATTATAAAGCACTGAACAGACAGGCCACTCTGGAACTTTCTTTCTTTTCTCTTTTCTTTTCTCAGTACAGTCTTTTCAAATGAAAAAAAAAAAAAATGAATGATTGATTTTTAAATCCTTGAGACTAAGGAATGGCCAAGTCCTGAATTGTGCACATGACATCTTACCTTTCATCCCAGAGTAAAGACATGATTTCTTTCTAAAGGTACTACTCTAATTTAAAGCCACACCCTCCTCATCTTCAACTTAAAATACCATTTTTCTGGACAAACTTCCATTTATTCAAATATCACCATTCTTTGGTGTCCTAATACTGTCAAAAGTGCTAAAGACAATTAGAATTAGATATTCTACACCTTGAATATTTTTCTATCTCAAAGTTTCCTCTATCAAATTAATTAGTTCATTATGTTGAAACTGAACTTCGGCCAAGATGTAATAATACACGAAAATATAGAAAAATACTTTGATAGTTGCACACATTGTATACTTTGAATGTAACAGAAAAGATGTCTCTTTGATTTCTAAATAGTTCTTATTTCTGTCTGAAACATCAGGAGTTTTGTGATAGTATTTTGGGAGGTACTAGAAACTCATTAAAAGGGATCTCTTAGGAAGATTTAAGTCACTAATTTTTTTATTTTATTGTTCATAGGTTTCAGTTCCTCATATATAGAAATTCTTCTTTGTTATAATTTGGATTATATTAAATCCACCCCCCCTCCAAGTAGTTATTGTATTTGATTATGTTATTCCCAGCCGTTAGACATGTTTGGAGACTGGAGAACTTTTGGGAGGTGACTCTTAACTGAAAGAAAAATACTTCTGCAGTATGGAAATTGAAATTCATAGCCTAAATCCATGTACTGGCCCATAAAATTAGTAATTTTTATTCCCTTTAACCTATGCTGATCACATTCTTTATTGGAGAATCTCTTTTACTTTCTCCGAAGGCAGGGAGAACTGAGAATACCCAAAATCTATCAACAAGATAAGAAAAGATAGATGACTCCCAGGCAAGAGATGAACCACTCTTTGCGCATCAGCTAGGGTCCAGGTGAAACCACAGAGGAATTGGCAAAATCAGCAAGGTTGCTGCTTCCATGGAGAGCCTGACAACCTGAACCAAATGATGGAGACAGACACTAAGGATACCCAAATGTACTAAATCAGAAATCCAGAAACTTCTGAGAGCTCAACACTAAAGTAGACTTAAACACACACCTATGGAAGGGGGGGTGGGTGGAAGATTGTAAGAGCCTCAGCGTAGGAGGGGATATCTAGAGGCATTGCCCAATGACTGACTGCTGCTCTTACAACGCATAACTGACAACTTCAAGGAGAATACCAGCAATGCCAGTGAGTAGGGACCTCAGTGGAAAGGGGACAGGGAGGAGGGAAATGATGGGACAAACACAGGATATATCCATACAAAGTTCCTACTTAAGAAAAAAAAAAGTAGATCTAGTTATGTAATAGTGATGTATATAGGCTCTTGCCTCTTTAGTTACAGGGAATACATAACTTGTCAAGGAAACTTCTAGCTATGAGGAGCAGATCATCTTCCTCAGTCCTTGACTGAGTTACCCTCAGTCCTTCTGTGCAAAAGACTATCCTATAGGAATCTCAAAGCCACTGCTACCAATCCTTTGACAAGCTTTCTACTTCCATGTGCCCTGCAGCAAGCATGCACATTTGACACAGTTCTGTCTCCTTCTACCTGTTGTTCACTAGAAACAATGTCTGAATCCTGAAGACCACCAGATGAGATTCCTTTCCTGAATTGTTCCCTCCTCTCAAGGGTTTGATGTTGATTTATACTGCTTTTATTAATAATTTCAATGAAAATTGTGTAAAATATTATCAAATCCTAAAATATGTGTAATTTAAGAGCAGATTGCTGATGGAATCTTCATGATAATTGCCATAGTAACTTTCAGATGAGATGATTATCAATAATATCTTAGTGCATTTATTTCAACAGACAAGCAAACATCAATCTTTGACTACTGTGCAAAATCAGGAAATTATGTCGATATCACTAGAATCTAATCTCTAGATCCCATTCCAGTTATTATAGTTGTCCTGATCATGGATAAAGATAATTTATAATAACATACAGTTTTTTTTTAGTTTTGAGAAGTACTTAAGTTTTTTCATCCAGAACAATCAGAATTTTGGGAAAATACAGAGGATGTTTTTAGCAGAAAGTTTCACAACTTGTGTTTCTCTGATATGTCATTATACATTCATATTATATGTTTAATTTATTCATTTTTCATGAAATTTACATAAAGGATTCTGTGTTCTATTGAAACTTGAGAGGTTTCTGTTTTTCTGTTTCTTCCAGAACTGTTGGTCAAACACACATTTTGTTACTATGTTACAACTCTTGTCCATACCTTTCCTGAGCACAACTTACCATAATTGTGTGTTTTTATGTATGTGTGCATTTATATGAAATATTTATTTTCACATTCTATATATACATGTATTATGCTGTTTGAGATTTTGAGATGATGTTTAAGATCTGGATGATGAGAGAATGGATCCTCTTGAACCCACTAATCTTTAGAGATGATAAAGGATCTGGCCAGGACCATGGTTTAGATACACATACTAATTCATGGAGACCTGCAGTGCCTTTGTCTGGCTTTAGTACCCAAGAGGCAATATTCTCTCTTTATTATCCCAAAGCAAGCCACTACCAAGTACAGGCTACCTCCCTAACTCATAGCCCTGCTGAAATTGTTAAGCAACTAGTCATCAGCTGTCTACTCTGCTCTGGCTTGACTTTACCACAGCCATGACAGGAGTCCTTCCCCCTACCTTCCTGTCTACTTCTGTCTCACCAAATTCTGTCTTTCCCAAGTGATAGTTCCTGACATATCTTGCCAGCTGCTGCTAGGGAATGTGAGTGTAATAAATTTGACCTTCCATTCTTATATCTCTTGTGACCACATCTGACTGTCCATCAGATAAACATATGTATTTCCTTTTACAGATGCCATAAAGCTAAATATTTACCCTATGTTTCAAGGAGATAGAAGTGAATCCTATAAAATACATAAAGAAGCCTAAATTATTTTTTTCTAAAGCCAGTTGTTTTTCTCCCTGGTAAAAAGAGATTTCAAGAAGAAAGTATTCTCATTTTTTGTTTTTTATTATTTTGAGTCTGTCTAGTGAGAATATTGCCAAGATCTATGGTAACTATCCAATGATTCCCCAAGTAAAACACACACACACACACACACACACACACACACACACACACACACACACACACACGAAGCCAAACTGCTGAAGTTAAGGGAGGAGAATGTGTAAAACCACCTCAGGGCTTCCATGACATCATTGTGTTGCTGAATTAATAGACCCTCCTGAGTCTTGTTATGTGGGGTTAAGAATGCCCTCACTGTTGAAGTCACTGTCAGTGGAGTTGTTTGTTACTTGCTGCTGAAAGAGTGCCATCTGGATCACATCATCATCAGTCTATGATGGTGGTTAGGGACACATTCATCATGCTGTCCTTCCTTAGTTGTCAGTAGGCTTGGGTCATCACTGAATCATTCTTCATTTCAGTCCTCAAAATCCCACTGGAGGAAATCATTTTTCTTCTCCTGCTCAGGAAACTCAGTGAGATTATAGGAGCCCATCTCTCAAGATTCTTCATAAAGTCAATGAGGTTTATGTTTTCAGCTCCTTAGTTCTTTCTTCCCTTACCTACTAATACTACCTGAAAAACAAAATATAAGCCCCCTTTGTTTTAAATTGTACAAAAAAAACCCTGGGTTCTTTTATCTCTTCTGGACCTGATCTTGGGATAGAAACACTGGGACTTCTTATACAGAAAATAGCTCCCATGTGTCCACTACCATGCAGTTGTTCGTCTCTTCTTAACTTTGATTCATGCATCCATATCCCCGGTGTGAAAGACATTGCATTTATTCTGTTTGTTCCTGTCCCTGACCAAAGGACAACTATTTTTGCCCTGAGTCCTTTGAGCTCTCCTCAAGGACTAATCATGCAAAACTCAAAAGTTAGAAGAGTGATTTAAGCTAACATATCTTTCCCTGGGGCCTTGAGCATAGATAAGGTTATGTTCCACTGAAGCAAGCAAGGGACTAAACAGGAACAGAAGATAATAAAAAGGATTTTTAATATTTCAAGCTATGAACCCAACACACATAAGTTTATGTCTATGGGGTATCATTTTCAGCAAACTATGCTGTTGTCCTACTTCGGCTGGAAGTGTGAACATTGAAGGAGCACTGTATGTCTTTTTCAGAAGATATTAGAAACGGATTGTTCTATTAATTGCTATTCATTTTCAGTGCCTAAGGTAACCAATACTTATTATATACTCCAAGTAGTTGTAAGTCATCTTAAGGCTTTTTCTATTTAGCTATATCTTAGATAAAATATATATTATAATTTACTGCAAAGACCAATTAGAGACCACTTTTATAAAATATGTGTTACAGATGTTCTCTCAAAATCAGCCACTTAAGCAGATAATAAAAGGATAAATTCATATGACATGTGTACAATAGTTCAAAGTAAACTTTAGGTGGGAGATTGAAATGATCTTTTGAGACTCGTGAATGTCTTGCTAGTTGATTATGGTGGTTCTCAGTTTTCACTGCTTTCTGAAAACAGACAAACAAAAATTCTCCAATGGAGTATGAGATCAAGATAGGCTAAAGGAGAAAAACATTGTTAATTTATAGACATTTTGATGAGTGTAGTCTAGTATAGAAATAACATGGGTCTTTTGAAATAACTGATAAAGAAAATGATTTTAAAGAAAATATGATCTTAAAACAATATCAAGTACCTTGCATATTAATAGGTAAAGGTGCTTTCTTCTGGGCAAAATTGCCTATTCACAGGTTATTTTTCCTGGTGACACTGAAGTCTGTTAACTAGAATTATGCATGGGATAAAAGTGGTTTCTTAGGCTTTATTTACTTTGATCTTCTCCCTGCAGTAAACAGAGGAGTTTAGGGACCAGGTGGTAGTAAGTGGTGATAGCATCAAGGAATTTATTTCTGGTTAAAAACAAAACTAAACTAAACTAAACTAAAACCTAAATGTATGAAAAGACATTAAAATATTATTTATTCAAGGAATTCTAATAGACATAGTCAGTTTTGCTTTTTTTTGTGTGTGTGTCTTTAATATCATTTACGTTAGTCAGTTGTTCTTAAAACTTCCTATGAAGCTGCTTTTGTGTGATCTTTAAGCTCTCAATGTCTTACTACATTTAAGATTTGCTTTACCCATTCCAGAAGTTGAAATTTGGGGTGACCACTTAAGGAATGTATTTATATTTTGGCAATAACAATAGTTAAAAGGCAATTATTGAGCAAAAGTGGTACCTTACAATGAACAGGTCAATTTTTTCACTGAGGATGATTGTCTAGGCCTATAAGTGAAAGCCACATAGAGTTAAAGAGTGTACAAAAATTCTCCAAGTTTGGCCATCTACACAAAGCAATTGCCATCAAATATAATGAAAGCCTCTATATTATTAGCTGCTGGGGTTGACCTTCTAAGGATCTTAGCTACTCTTAATTTCTTCTTCCTTCTTTCTTAAGAAACCTCTGATTTTGATTAGATAATCCAATTCTCTTCTCAAATTCACAAAATGTTTCCTTCACAAAAAGAATAAAATGAAATAAAAATTATGCTTCACAAAACCAAGCAGAGGAATCTTGTCTTCAGTTATATTACTCTATCATTTTGAGCAGTTTTGCATGAAAGGCATGTACCATTAGATGTGGAGGCCTGACTGTAACACAGGAGTGAGATTCTGGCATCCCTGTCCTGAATGCTCGTAGGCTGAAAAATTATCCATGATTAGGATTCTAAAGATATTTTTTGAGGTAGACTCATCAGCTATTTAAGAAGTGTAGTATAGTGCTGGAAAGATGGCTTAGCAATTAAGTTGCTTGCCTGTAAGCCTAAAGACCCATGTTCAGCACCCTAGATCCCAGGTAAGTCAGACACACAAAGGTGAGGTTAGCACAAGGTTTCACATGCACACTAGGTGGTTCCATTTTGATTTTGGTGGCTGAGGGCCTGGCATGCCAATTATCTCTCCCTCCTTCTCTCTCTAAAATGAAAAATAAATAAAAATTTTTAAAAAGCAATAGATCATAAAACAATAATATTTCTCTGTCACCTGTTTCAAGGTTCATATAGATTATCAGGTGAAAATATTTACAAATTTATTGTGTCAGAATTTTTCTTGAAAAGTAATTTTTTACAAATGATTCATGGGCTGGGGTAATGGGTCAGTGATTATAGATGCTTGTTTGCAACATGTTCTGGTCCAAGGTTCAGTTCCCCAGTACCTGTGTAAAGAAAGACAAATATACAAAGCCAAAAAGAATATGACATAATGGCAATTAACTAAGACAATTTACCAAGACCTAATTCTTCACAAACTCCTTAACACTTTTGTGTCTTCATTTCCTCCCTCAGAATTTGGGACAGGGTTCTTGTCAAAGAGGAAAAGAGGATGTCAGGTTGTGCTTGTGATGTTTTTGTAATTTCCTTCAGTCTGAAATACTCAGTATGTCAAGATGTCACATCCTGCTCTGTGCTCCAATGCAAGTAATCCCTAAAGAATCCAATCTAAATGTGGTAAATATCAACCTCGTTTGTTTTCCTTGACTAAGGATCAGGAAGTTATTGAGAATTGTACCTAAAGAGGGGCAGAGGAAGTTTGATGAGAAACTCTGAAGGGAAGAAAATTTCTTCAGTAAAGAAAAAAAAAATAACAAGAAACATACTTCAACAAACACACTCACTCTGATCACTAACATTTATCACTGACATTGCTTCACTTTCATGAGTTTTCTGGAACTGTGACATGAATTTAGAGTATATGGGGACATGCAAGGAGAAAATTTAACACTGTGAGGATAAAATATGGTAAAGGAAATGTAATCAAATAATGTAATCTGGTATGTTGTATTAAATAAAGCTATAAGTATTTGCTTTATCACATGAATGCATGCTGTGTAATGTAATGCATTTGTGTTTCCACTTACAGGACATTTTAAATATACATATACTTTCTGCTTTCCCTTTTTCCTTTTTTCCTCTGCTATTTCTTTATTAACATAGCATAATATCATAGCGAAGGCAGAAAAGTTTTTGGATATTGTGGAGCTGGACAGGTGTTATTCTAAAGGTTATTCAATTAGGGCTTAAAAAATTGTGACAATGTTTTGCTATAGGTATAGGAATGATATAGGACTGTTGGGATATCTTTGATAGTTTCAGAGCTTCTCTCAGCTTTTGTGTGGGCAGTAACACAGGTGCTAATGTGATGGTGATAGTAAAACAGAGCTTTTTCAGAGCCACTAATTGCAGGCTCTTGATTTAGAAGTTGAATGAATGAATTTCAAAGACCATATGAGGGTGATCTTCAGGGTAATTCTAGTGTTTTCTTAGTTTTGTAGGAATAAAAGAGATGAGAGAGAGAGAGAGAGAGAGAGAGAGAGAGAGAAGAGGAGAGGAGAGGAGAGGAGAGGAGAGGAGAGGAGAGGAGAGGAGAGGAGAGGAGAGGAGAGGAGAGGAGAGGAGAGGAGAGGAGAGGAGAGAGAGAAAGAAAAAAAAAAAAAACCCATGAGCTAAAGGACACTTGCACCATGTAGTCAAAAGAAAGCTATTAACTTTGGATGCCCTGTTACTCCTAAGTTACCTAGCAAATTTTTATCCCTCATTCTTCAGGAACACAACTAAGCTCCCTCTTTACTCTACCAAATCACATACCCAGTATGTTTGTTCATAAAGGTTGCAGTATTAATGTAATATAAACAAAGTAACATAAATTAAAATAGTACTTGATCCCAGATATATGAGTAAAAAGTCAGATTACCTTATTTTAATGTGTTATATAATTACTAAACAAAATGTATTAATTTAATCCTTCTAAATTATTATTATTCACAAATATTCATAGATAGGTAGGTGACTAGTTAGCAGAACATATCACACAAAACTGGCCTCCAAGTTTCAGTGTTCCTCCTGTTCTAGCATCCCAAATGGCGATGTTACGTCATGCCCAGGTTAAACTAACATTTTAGGATTTTATTTTATTTGTTTAATATTATTATTATTATTATTTTGGTTTTCCAAGGCAGGGTCTCACTCTAGCCCAGGCTGACCAGGAATCAACTATGTACTTTCAAGTTGGCTTGAACAACCTGGAATTCATTATGTAGTCTCAGGGTGGCCTTGAACATAGCTATAAATGACTGGACTTCTGTGTGAGTAGGAAGAAAACTCAGTAGCATAGGCTAGTTAGATAGAAAGGAGGTCTTTTCCATTCCTAAATCATAGAAAGTTACTTCTATATTTTCTTTCAGTAGTAGCCAAGTTTCTAACCTTATATTGAGGACTTTGATCCATTTGAACTTGAGTGTTGTGCATAGTGAGATGTGTGGATGAAGTTTAAATTTCCTGTATATGGTTATCCAGTTTGTCCAGCACAATTAGTTGAAGATGCTGTCTTTTTTCCAGCCTATATTGTTAGGGCCTTTGCCATATATCAAATAGCTTTAGTTGCTTGACCCAAAGTCCAGGGTCTTAATTCTATTCCATTGGTTTATACTCCTATTTTAATGCCAATACCATGCTGTTTTTACTACTATGGCTTTGTAATATAGCTTGAGATCAGGTATGGTGATGCCTACAGTGATATATATATATATATGTGTGTACATATATATATATATATATATATATATATATATATATATATATGTTTTTTTTGCTGAGGATATGCTTTGATATCTGTAGTCTTCTGTTTTCCATAAATTAGAGATCATTTTTTCTATCTCTGTGAAGAAAAATGTTGGGATTTTAATTGGAATTTCATTAAATCTGTATATTGCCTTTAGTAGGATTGCCATCTTTACAATGTTAATTCTGCCTATCCAGGAGTATGAGAGGTCTTTCTATTTTCTCAAGTCCTCCACAATTTCTTTTTTTAATGTTTTTATATTTTCATTGTACAGATCTTTCACTTCCTTGGTTAATCTTATTCCAAAGTATTTTATTATTATTTGTTGTTGCTGTTGCTATTGAAAATGGAACCATGTCCCTTATTTCTTTATCTGCATCTTTGTCATTTGCATATTGGAAGGCTATTGATTTTTGTGCATTGATTTTGTATCCTGCTACTTTGCTATAGGAGTTTATCACCTTCAAGAGATTTGGGATGGAGTCTCTCAGGTCTCTTATGTATACAATCATGTCATCAGTGAATAGAGCTAACTTAACATCATCCTTTCCAACTTGTATCCCTTTTATTTCTATCTCCTGTCTTATTACTTGTAGTAAGACTTCCAGTACTATATTGAAGAGCAAAAATGAGAGTAGAGAACCCTGTCTTGTTCCTTATCCCAATGGGAATTCCTCCATTCTCTCTCCATTAAGTATGATTTGGGTCTAACAAAACACCAGTAGCACACTATCTTAAATAGTCACTCAACCACATGAAGCTGAAGAGTATCTTTACAGACAAGCATACAATAAGCAAAGCCAAAAGATTACCCACAGAGTGGGAGAAAATATTTGCTGAATATCCAACTGACAGAGGCTTAAATTCTATAATCTACAAAGAACTCAAAAAGCTAAACAATAAAAAGTCTAGCAGAGCACTCACAAAATGGAGCAAAGATCTGGACAGGTAGGTCACAAAGAAAGAAATGCAAATGGAAAACACATATTTAAGAAAATGTTCATTACAACTAATCATCAGGGAAATGCAAATTAAAGCAACTATGAGGTTCTACCTTATCCCAGTAAGGATAGAAAACATCAAAAAATCAAATGCAAAATAAATGCTGGTGAGGATGTAGAGAAATAGGAATGCTCATCCACTGTTGGTGGGAATGTAAGATGGTACAACCACTGTGGAAAGCATTATAGAGGCTCCTACAAAAGCTGAGTATAGAGTTACCAAGAGACCCAGTTATTCCCTTACTGGGCATGTACCCTAAAACCTTTAAACCTCAGTCCAGAGAGATTTGCTTAACCATGTTTACAGCTTCTCAATTCATAATAGCTAAGAGCTGGAATCAACCCAGATGTCCATCACTAGAGGAATGGATAACTAAAATGTGGTATGTTTACACAGTGGAATTCCACACAGCAGTAAGAAAAAAATGACACAATGAAATTTGAAGAAAAATGGATGAACCTGGAACAGATCATTCTCAGTGAACTTACCCAATCACAGGAAGAAAATTGCCACATAATCTCACTCATCTACAGCACCTAACCTGTGCCCAAGATGCCTTACATACCCAGCAAGCACCTCGAGGGCTAGACAATAGGGTGGGTGGAGAATGAGGGGAGGGTAAGGGAGGAGGTGGGAGACACAAATCTAGACACAAATGCAATGGTACTTAAAATTCTACATTCTAAAATGCAGACCAAATGCTTGAACCTTCACCAGGCCATTAGAGGGAACACCTGAGCCACAAAGCACTGGAGAGGGTACAATTAAGACTGACCTTAATCTTCTCCAGCTTCTTTCTCTCTCTCTCTCTCTCTCTTTCTCTTTCTCTCTCTCTCTCTCTCTCTCTCTCTCTCTCTCTCTCTCCTCTCTAACTCTTTTATATCAGTTATCTTTTTATTCCTTCTCTTAGTGGACACTGACCTATAACTCCCAGTACCAGCATGTGGCTATCACAATGAGCTTTTGATCAGAGAGACCTACAAAGTTTCCTAAAATAAAGACAGATTTCTGTCAGAGTACTTGATAACCCACCAAAGTTAGTGGTAAGACCCTACTGCTGAAGACACCATATACAGTTTACACATAAAATGGAAAATGGAATGACACGGGTGGAAGCTGGAAGGGAGTCAGTTCCCAGTCAGTCAGTCAGTGCATCTAGGGCCAGTAGGTGCTACATGGGCATGGGCGACTAGGGGAAAATGACCAATATCTTTCCAAGCAACTCATTGTCTAAACTACTTAGTAGCAAATAACCTGTTGTGATGCCCACACAAGTGTAATAGTGGTGCACAGCCATGGTGGGAAACCAACTGCTCTTGATTTGGCTAACTGCTCTACTGAATGGACTGGGACCCATAGCTGGAGCTGGCAAACAAGTCAGAACCAGATCCAAACATGAGCTGCTCTCCACTATCAAGCTACCACCAATCGTGGGCTACAAGAAGGCCTACACCAATCTGCTTCTCTTTTTCAGATAGATGTAGATCCTAAGGAGAGAGCCACCCCATCACACTTCAAAAGAGCCCCAGCTGAAACTAAGAATAATTGGCAAAACTATCAAGGGTGCTGTTTTCTTGGTGAACTGGGTACCAGCACAAGGGTGAAGGAAGTCACACAGAGAACCATCAACTCCTACCAAAACAGATTTCCAGAGGCACAGAGGCTCCCAACACCTCATCACTGAAGCCAACCAAAAATGAACCCAATATGGCTCAGGGAAATTTTGTGGAAGAGGGGCACAAAGAATATCAGAGCCACACGATGGGTCCTGATACACAGAGACATTTCTCCTACCCAAAAATGTGGGTTAACTCCACAATGCATGACCCATATTCCTCAACAAGGTGGGGCTAGGTGTAGGGGTTAGCACATGGATGAGCCTAACAATGGTATCAACTTGACTGTATTCACTGAGTACAAAACTAAATAATAAAAAAAAATGTTTAAAAAATAGATAGAAAGGGAATACAAAGTGAATAGAAATTGATGGAAGGGGGGACTTAATAGGATGGTATTGTATATATGTAAATAGAAGAACAGATTAATGGGGGTTAAAAGGCCCAAGTGAGGTCAGGGGAAGAGACTGAGTAAAGGAAAGGTGGAGGGAGGGCTAATCAAAATCTAAGAGGATATAAATAAGTCATATATATGGAAACCTACATTTTTGGGCAATGGAACACACAGGTGCCATAGATTATTACTAGAGAATTTCTGTTCCAGGGTTGGGATAGCTTACAGTGAGTTGTTTGCCATGGAGGTCCCTGATGCCCCCAAACATTACAGGCTATTGAAGAAGCTCTTGGTTTGCTACCAGGAATATATGGTAAGACCTTATTACTGAAGACTCCACATACTTGGGCTGCAAGGTCACTGAGAAACCCTCTTGAGCTGAACTGAAAACTTACTCCATGTAGACCAGCTGACAGAAAGCTTGAAGAAGCCATTCTGCATGCAGTTCAATGGGAGAGAGAGAAATCATCAGTGAAGATACTCAACAGTGAACCCTGCAAGACTGAATTTTGCCAACCAGGCCAAATGAGCCAATGGGTACTATAGTGGCATGTCTGTCTTGGTGGAAACCAACTGCCTTCTAGTTGGACTGGAGGCCCACTCCATGGGAAGGAATACGTGCCTGATACTGAAAACTGAAAACAGGGGTAGTCATGAACATTAGGGGTATAACATCTGCTGCTGTTTGGCTAAATGTATGTACTATGCTTATCATACTGCCCAGTAAGCACTTCTTTGAATGTTCATACCCATATATTAATGCTATTCTGGCTTTTTGTTAGAGAACCTTCTCTTTTCAGATGGCAGTGACCTTGGGATGACTCAGGAGGTAATATGGTGCTGAGAAGAAGTGACTGAGGAGTTCTCGGCCCTGAAATATTAGAAATCCCCTCACGCATGTAATTCGCACATAAAACATTTTAATTGATTCACAAATCCAACATAGGAACCAATGAAATGAGATAATTCTTCAGTAACTGAATCCAAAGAAATCAAAATGAAGTAAACACTGGAAAATCTAATCCAAAGATTGAATTTTAAAATGTTCAATGACTTTAATGAAGAAACAAATAAACAGCTGAAGGAAGTAATGAAGACAATCCAGGATATAAAGAATAAGGTAAAATTCATCTAATTAGCAAATTCAGAAAATAATAAAGAAAATAAAATAATGAGCAGAACATTCAAGACTGAAAAGACATGAGTAAAAGATGAACCATATATATTTACCATATAGGCAACAGAGGTAGAGTTCAAGCTAAAAGTATAAAAATCCTATTTAGTGATATAATCCCAGAAAACCTCTCCAAACATCATAAAGACATGCATACCAGGAAAGGAGGCACATAGAACCCCTAATGAACATGAACAGAAAAGCATCATTCATATTGTATTTTAGTTTGGTGTCCCAGAGCACACAAATAATGAAAATTTGAATGGTCAGAAGAGAAATGCTAAGTCATGTATGAAGATGAAACAATTAGAACACCAGCCTATTTCTCAGCAGAAACTTTAATGCCCAGGTAGTCATGGGATGAAATACTTAAGTCCTGAAAGAACCTACATGTCAAACCAGCAAAGTTTTCCTTCAAAATAGAAGATTACATTGATGTTTTCCAAGATGAGTATATACTGAAACAACCAAGCCGGTCTTACAGAATAATGTTGCCTAATTGTGGGAGTGGAAAAATCAAATGAGAATTAGGAAATATCCAAAGTAGATAATCCAGTAAACAATAAATGCTCTAGGATGAATAAGAAGAAACAAAGTTTTATGATTTAATACAAGCAGAAATAAAGCAACACAAGATTAGGATTGCTTCATTGCTTTTAAAATAATCCTGATAATAAGGGAAAATAATTATTCTTTTAAAAGATAAAGTGACTTATAGGTTTATAAAAAAGACTAAAATATTTGTTCTTTGCAATAAATACATCCCATCAAAAATACATATATAGACATACATAGACTTAAAGAAACAGAAGAGAAAAAAATGATATTCCAACCAAGGGAATCCTAAAGAAAATGGTATAGTTAAACACAAATATATTTTGAGCTTTAATCAGCTGTAGAGATAAAGACACTCTAAGCCGATAAAGGGAATAATCAATCATAAGTTATAAAAATCCCTTCATATAGATACACCAACTGCCTGAGCATCTAATGTTCTCAAACAAGCACCATGGATATAGAGGAAGAGCCAGTCCCTAGGGCAAGAATAATGGATCACACTGATACTGTCTTCTCAGCTCAGCATGGGGCACATACCTGTAATGCCAGCATTCTAGATGCTGAAGCATGAGGATTGTGTGCCAAATGCCAAACTGTGGTTTCAAAGCAAAATCTTGTCTACAAACCTGCAGTAACAACAGAGGATCTCACTCCCATTCACAACCATTCACAAAGATTTTCCACACAAGAAGCTCACAAGCACACATCAGAACTAAGTCAAAATGCTATTTAAAGGGATTAAACATCTACTCAATATTTCACCCAACAGCCATAATTCTATTACTGCAAGTGATTTTTTCTATATAATCTTATGTATGAAATATATATTATATATGTATTAGAAAAATTAAAGCAATATTTTGTGTCATATGATTATAACAGAATAATCCTAAATATCAAGAGCAAAAGATTCTATAGAAATTATGCAAAAGTAGGTTACCAAAGTATGCAATTTTATTTTTTAATTGTATTTACTTATTGATTTGAAAGAGAAAGAGGGAAAGAGAAACACAGAGAGAAAGAGAAAGAGAGAGAGAATATCAGTATGACAGAACCTCTAGCCACTGCAAACAAACTCTAGGGATGACTGTGCCATCTTGTGCATCTGGCTTATGTAGGTACTGGAGAATCAAACCTGGGTCCTTGGGCTTCTCAGGCAAGCACCTTAACTGCTAAGCCATCTCTAAAAACACCAGGTACAGAAAGGTCACACCTTAGTGAAATTCAATCCAGGTAAAACAAACCCACCTCCAATTTCATGCTGAAAAGACAAAACCTAAAATCATTTCCTCCAGCATGAGAGAAAAAATAAGTATACAATATTCAATTTTACATTCTTTTTTTTCTTTTTTTAATTTTAATTTTTATTTATTTGAGAGCAACAGAGAGAGAAAGAGGCAGATAGAGAGAGAGGGAGAATGGGTGTGCCAGGGCCTCCAGCCACTGCAAACGAACTCCAGATGCGTGCGCCCCCTTGTGCATCTGGCTAACGTGGGTCCTGGGGAATGGAGCCTCGAAGCGGGGTCCTTAGGCTTCACAGGCAAGCGCTTAACCGCTAAGCCATCTCTCCAGCCCCAATTTTACATTCTTGTTCTGTATTTTAAACATAACAACTGCGAAAGGGACAAATCAATGGCATGCAAATAGTAAGAGAGGAAATGAAGTTTTCTATTTCCAGAGGATATAGTTTGATATCTACTGCAGCCCTAGGTTGCCACCAAAAGTCAAATCCAACCAAGCAAGAGGATACAAAATCAGCACAGAAAAATTGATAGTTTTTCTACATGCCAGTAATGAACTTGTTAGGAAAATAAAATCAGGAAACAATCCCATTATCAATAGCCTGAAAAATAAAATACATTACTGGAGACTAAGTCAATCCAAATAAGTAAAAGACTTTGAGTGGATATTACAAAAAGAAAAAAAAAAAAAAAACCTGAAGACAGATATTACAGGGAGAAACAGAAACCTAGGCACCTCAAAACAGAAAGAGGCCCATTTTTTTCCTGCAGGGATAATTCATGTTGTCGAATTGGCCATACTACTGAAAGCAATCCACAGATCTAATGCAATGTGCATCAAAATCCCTATTATTTTTCATGGAACTGTACAAAGCAATCCTAAAATTCATATGGAAGCACTAAAGACCACAAATAGTAAAAGCAATTCTGGACAAAAAGAGAAATGCTAGGAGTATCACAATACTCAATTTCAAATTACACTTACTACACTTTTTGCTTGTTACTGAAGCATAGGAACAAAACTGAATTGTATTGACAGAAGTGTCACAGGACCAATGAAATAGAATTGAGGACATCCGTATGAGCCCCCAGCTGTAGCCAAATGATTTTGCACAAAGATTCCTATATAAGAGGAGACAAGACACCATATTCAACCAGCTCTGCTGGGAAGACTGTCAGATATAGATGAATGAGAGTAAATCCTAGACTCACCTTGTATAATAGTCAATTCAAAATGTATCAAAGACCTTAATATAAGACCCAAAATGTAGGAACTACTGGAGGACATATTGGGAAAATAGTTCAATATGTTGATATAGGCAATAATTCCTTGAATATCTGTTCAATAGCTCAGGAAATAAAAACTAGAATTAGCATGTGACTATATCAAATTAAAACATCTGTACAGAAATGTAAACAAGGAAAAGAGCAAAGAAATAGCTACAGTGTGGAAAAAACAACTTTGTTAACTGCTTCCCTGACAGGTGGAACCCCTGAAAAAAAATTTAAAAGCCCAAAACTAAACACCAGGTAATCCTATTAATAACTGGACAAATGACCTGAATAGACACTTCCCAAAATAAGACATACAAAATAGCCAGCAAAGTATGAGAAAGATTCAACAGTTGTTTTGAAGAAGTTAAACTGAAACTCTATCGAGGTTCCCTCTCATTCCTCTCAGAATAGCCATTGCCAAATAAATAAATAAATAAATAAAAGGCTGGTGAAGTTATTATTAAAAAAGGAGCCAACGATCTAGTTTTTAGAATATACATTAGTACAGCCACTATGGGAAACAGCAAGAAGATTCTTCTTTAATTTTTTATTTTATTTTTATTTTTACTTATTTATTTGAGAGAGATGGACAGAGAGAAAGAGGCAGAGAGAGAGAGAAAGAGAGAAAGAAAGAGAGAGAGGAAAACAGAGAATAGGCATGCTAGGGCCTCCAGCCACTGCAAACAAACTCCAGATGCGTGTCCCCCCTTGTGCATCTGGCTAATGTCGGTCCTGGGGAATGGAGCCTCAGCCAGGTCCTTCAGCTTCACAGGCAAGTGCTTAACCACTTGGCTTAACCACTGGGCACTCCGGCCCAGGAGATTCTTTGTATGCAAACAAACATGAAGCACCAAATAGAGTTACCACGTGATCCTGATGTATCACTCCTGACTCTAGTACTTTCACCTCTACCTCTCAAAAAAAAAAAAAAAGATACAGTTTGATATCTACTGCAGCCCTAAGTTGCCACCAAAAATCAAATCCAACCAAGCAAGAGGATACAAAATCAGCACAGAAAAATTGATAGTTTTTCTACATGCCAGTAATGAACTTGTTAGGAAAATAAAATCAGGAAACAATCCCATTATCAATAGCCTGAAAAATAAAATGCATTACTGGAGACTAAGTCAATCCAAATAAGTAAAAGAAAAAGAAATGAGCATGCAGAACAAAAAAATCTACATGGATATCTTAGGTATTGTGTTTATCCAAGTGAGTATCTATCAACAGATGAATTGAAAATGAAAATTAGGGTTGGAGAGATGGCTTAAGTGCTTGCTTGTGAAGCCTAAGGACCCCGGCTCGAGGCTCGATTCCCCAGGACCCACGTTAGCTAGATGCACAGGGGGCGCACGTGTCTGGAGTTCGTTTGCAGTGGCTGGAAGCCCTGGCACACCCATCCTCCCCCCTCCTCTCTCCTCTCTTTCTCCCTCTTTCTCTCTGTCACTCTCAAAGAAATAAATAAAAATTAAAAAAAGAAAATGAAAATTATATGTATCCAGTTTCCACCTATAGACATTACAGATTTCAATGTGTCCTATTACATACAACTTCATATGCATCTGATTATTTGTTGAGAAATTTTTAGGCCATAAGTTAACTTATTGTCTTATCATTCCAGGTTAATGCTAAAAAATAATTTTGCAGGATTACTGACTTAATATAATAACTTCTATTGTGGACTGGGAGACTCAGTGTTGATAATATATCAAATGTCCCAATATTAATTTATTGTATGATTATAATTTTGGGCACAATCCAAACTTGGTTGTTTCCTAGAAATCAACAAGGCAGCTTTATATTTTATTTAGTAGGATTTAGGAGCAAAATCAGACAAAGCTTACAGAAATAAAAGAGTCAAAGGACTTTAAGAATTATCAGAATACTATAACAATCTAGACATTGTATTTTTACAAAAGGAAAAAAACAAAAAAGACCAACAGACCATAGTAGAAAGTACAGAAACAGACTCACAGTTAGATAGTCAAGTAATTATCAAGGATGTACAAGAAACTCAACAGGGACTAGGAAATCTGTTCTGCAAATGGTGTTAGAACAATTGAATGTAAATATGAGGTTTGATGTAATAAAACCATTCTTTACATCAGACACAAAACTCGATTTCAGATGAATCAGTATCCAAAAAACAAAAGAAATATATTTTTTTTAAGCTGAACTGAAAAATCTTTATTGCCTATGGGTAAACAAGTAAATGTTAGGCAAACAGAACAAGAAGTAAACATTTAAAATGATAAAGAGGGGCATCCAATGTAGCTCAAGGGTAGAGCATATGCCTATCATTGTGTGAGTCTGAGTTTAATTCACAATTTCATATATATAATGTGTATTATATATAAGTAATAGATATAGATAGATGAATGGAGAGAATAAACTTAATTATAAGCAGACTTTTTTCCTCACTAAAAGAAATAATTAATATGTATTGAAATCTCAAAAGTACCTGAAGACAAACCTGATTAAGATTAGCTTTGATGGGCTGGAGAGATTGTTTAGCAGTTAAGTGCTTGCCTGTGAAGCCTAAGAACCCACGTTCAAGGCTCAATTCCCCAGGACCCACATAAGCCAGATGCACAAGGTAGCACATGCATCTGGAGTTCATTTGCAGTGGCTGGAGGCCCTAGTGTGCCCATTGTCTCTCTCTCTCTCTCTCTCTCTATTTGCCTCTTTCTCTGTCTGCCACTCTCAAATAAATAAAAATAAACAAATTTTAGAACAGTAAAATAATTTTTAAAAAGTATAGATTTGATTCAATTTTGAAAATATAATAAAATAAAGCATGACTTATTAATTAGACCAACTAACATTTCAAAGAATATAAAGAAATGACAAATGTGGAGTAAGCAAAAATACTCAAATGTCATCAGAGAAATGCAAATTTAAAATCAAAATAAACAAAATATGTCCCTTTACTTGGTTAAAAATGAAAGAATAGGGCTGGAGAGATGGCTTAGCAGTTAAGTGCTTGCCTGTGAAGCCTAAGGACTGCGGTTCGAGGCTCGGTTCTCCAGGACCCACGTTAGCCAGATGCACAAGGGAGTGTACGCGTCTGGAGTTCCTTTGCAGTGGCTAGAGGTCCTGGGGAGCCCATTCTCTCTCTGTCTCTCTCTCTGCCTCTTCCTCTCTCTGTCTGTCACTGTCAAATAAATAAAAATAAACAAAAAAAATAAAAAAGAAAGAATAAAATATAATAAAAGATAATGAGTGATGCCAAATATTACAAAGTACTGTGAACAACACACATTTCTGGTAAAAGTCCACAATGGTACAACTATTTTGGAAAACCTCAGCTTGAGCCTTCTGATGGTGTATGCCTACTACTGGTTCCCTATTCAATTGTGTGTGTGTGTGTGTGTGTGTGTGTGTGTGTGTGTGTGTGTATTTTCCATATGCAGAAAGTTTATTTCTAGAGTTTTGCCCAAATACAAGCAAGATGATAGCATTACTGCCAATGGCCACAAAATTAACAACACAGACACGAATCAAGGATATTTATTCTGGCAATATCCTTCAGCATGGAACATGGTTGAATCATAACCCTGCTGAGGGCTAGAAACAAGATACCAAAAAATAAACACAGAACCATACATCCTGTGATTTCATTTCATGCATATATATATATATATATATATATATATATATATAAATGTAAATGTATATGTATATGTATATGTATATGTATATGTATATGTATGTATATATATATATGTGTGTGTGTATATTTATATTTATATTTACTCTTTATTCAGCTAGTCTTATGTAGCCAGCTTCCTCTGACCATCTATTATGTTTGCCTGCCAGGTGCTTGGATATAAGGCTGGACATCATGTCCAGCAGAGGTTTCTCATGGGTGTTGTGGGTCCAGATTCTACTCCTCCAGCTTGTGCAGTAAAGAATTTCCTTACAGAGCCATCTATCTCCCCAACCTCCTTGTAAGTTTACTTTATTGTCATATTCCTCCAACACTATTCCCTTACAGTTTTACCAATTTCCCTGGATTTTATTTCCTCTTGATTTGCTGAGATCCCCATGGATTCAGTTAGCTACAATTTGATGATTCTCCAAAAAATATCCAGCCATACATTATTAAAAATGTCAGTGCAGACCAAAGATCCCTGGAATCTTCATCAAGTCATCTTATAATTTGTTTTTACAACATCAGGATAGTTTTACTACAAGTAATGACATCACCTTACATTTGCAGATTTTCTCACATTTCATGTGAACTCCTATTTGCTCTAACAATACCCTTGAAAGATGGAGCAGAATTTGGAGGGGCTCTTGTTTATTTGATCCTTTTGTTTATACATTCCAGGTATGCAATCTACCACTAAGCTATGACCCAGCTCCGACAGGGCAGGTTTTCTTATTCCATCAGGACCTTCAGGTTATGAGACTGACACCTTGCCCATTTTTTTAAATAGCATCTTAGGTCTATGGCAGCCCTACATGACTTTCCTTTGTTCAAGAGATTACACATATAAAGACCGTTTGTCTTCCTCCTTGCCAGTGTTTATAACATCCTTCTTGTGTCTTGAAAAACTCTTGAATGAGTGGATTCTTCTTGATTTCCTAAGTGATTTATGAATCTTTACATACTACAGTAATAGATATTTTTACATTTTCTTTGAAACAATCAGAATGATTTATTATAAAGTGTGCTATATATAGAAATTTCCCTTTATATGTAAATTCTTTCAGCAGCCTAATATTTCCTGAATGACAAAATTTAAAATAATTTAGTATTGTTTCATCAATTTATATCTTTTCTCTCATGCTTTTCATTCTGTAGGACATTGTCTTCAAAGTTTTGTTTTTCTCTGTTTTGCATTTCTTTTGCCTCTGCGACTCTGCGTCTATCTCCACTCAATAAGTTTATATGCTTGTTACTTCCTTAATACTAGGTTTCTCAATGCTCCATCTGAAACTCTCTCTCTCTCTCTCTCTCTCTCTCTCTCTATATATATATATATATATATATATACACACACACACATATATATATTAAATCACTTTTAATAGTAAAACTGAGAAACATTATTTATTTGGAAACAACTGGACTCAAAGGAAATCCTATGTCCAGTATATTAATGTAATCGTTTACAAAGGTTTACAGAACTCAATCCACTAAAAAAAAAAAAAAAAAAAAAAAAAAAAAATGCTAGGAGAGGGCCTGAGAGATGGCTTAGAGGTTAAGGCACTTGGTTGCAAAGCCAAAGGACTCAGGTTCAATTCCATATGAACCACATAAGCCAGTTGCATAAGGTGGTAGATGTGTCTGGGGTTCCTTTGCAGTGGCTGGAGGCCCTGGCTCTTCCATTCTTTCTCCATCTTTATCTTCCTCTATTTCTCTCAGATAAATAAAAACAAAACATTTAAATTAAAAAAAAAAAAAAGATTGGCACTCACTGGAAGTCATGACAGGAATTAGGCCTACCAACACAGGTCTCTTCTGGGAGTCACATTTGATTGAACTCAGGTTAAAATTTAAAGCCTCTGGGTCCTGCTCCAGTCTCTGAAACTATATCTTTAAGTATCACTTCCACTGTATGACTTTATGAACCCCTTATGCTACAGAGTTTGTAAGTACAACCCTAATTGAGGAACTTGGTCCTTCTCAGATGCTCTGCATACTTAGGTCAAAGGAGAACAGATTACCTTTCTGAATATGATATTTATGAAATATGTCTTTAAAATGCTTAAAGTTGGGCTGGAGAGAATGCTTAGCTGTTAAGGTGCTTGCCTACCAAGCCTAGGAACCCACATTCTACTCTCCAGATCCCATGTTAGCCAGAAGAGCAAAGGTGAAGCAAGGGTAAGTTTGCACATGCCCACTAGGTGGCGTAAATGTCTGGAGTTCAATTTTAGTGACTGAGGCCCTTCCACACCAATTCTCTCTCTCTCTAACATTAAAAAAAAGTGCTTAAAGTTCAAGGAAATGTGGTGAATATGTGTGTTTTTAAAAATAACCCTCCTGATTTGCATATAAAAGTTACATATATACAATATAGAATCTATCAGAAATCAGTATCAATATTTGGCAGAATATCACTCAACCAATGATAGGATATCATCTCTTAATCCATAGTATTCAATGCTTTTTGATAACAAAATTAAAATTTAAAGATTAAAATAGTGTAGTACAGGTGGTTACCATGATGTTTCGCATGCATTATTCAACATATTTTACATTTATTATTTTATTTATCCTAAGTACAGTTTCAGAGGATTCTGTAAATACTTAATGGATAATGGAATTTTTTCATGCCTAAATAACTAGACTCCAAAGTTGTGCATATAAGCACAAAATTACGTTTTGTCATAGAATTAAACTAACTTTTTAATGATATGTTTGACTCCACTTTCAAAGAAAAGTATGCAAAATTGAAGCACACATCATTAATTTAGTCATTAGATAAGCTTGCTTGCAGTTAAAAATCAGTTATTGAATGTTCAGTATACACATATATGAGTTGTTTCAATTATGAAAAAGTTGTATATGTATGTATATTATAGTACTTATATATCACATTTTAAGACCTAATTTATGTATATGCAAAATGTCATATAATATAGCAACAGAAACTATTTTGAAAAGACTAGAAAGTATAAAACAAAAAAAAAATAATGTGTCATCTATAAGATACAGAGAATTTGAAGCCTAGTCTTGGTATTGTTTTGTAATATATTGAGAAAAATATACACAAGTTTCAGATAACTAATGTGACATGCTATTGTTGATTTTTTTTATTTCAGGGGTGTTATTATTGTAATCATTAAAATTAAATGAGTTCTGAATATTTATTGAGTAAATAGAAGTTAATATAAATGGAAGTTTAATGCAATTTCAAAATATTTCTGTAAAAACCATATGTATCAATAATTTATATAAATAGTATTTTTAAGCTTTTATTAATAAATGTGCTATTTCATTGCTATTATTTCAGAGGTATGTCCAAGTCATCATCTATAATATCTGGTTTATTTATTTATTTATTATTTGTGTGTGTGTGTGTGTGTGTGTGTGTGTGTGTGTGTGTGTGTGCATGAAGCCCAGATTTCTTACCACTGCAAATGAATGCCCTATGCATATGCAAGTTTTTACATCTGGATTTACTTGGGTGATGGGGAATCCAACCCAGCTGGCAGTATTTGATAGAAAGCATCTTTGTCTTCTGAGCCCTCTCCCTGGCCCAAGTTATTGTGTTTTTCTACAGTAATAATAAAATCAGTGAATTATCTTAAGTAACAAGTTTTAGTGGCACACATAGTATTTGTTTCCAATACACTCTTTCCCTGCCTCTGAAGTACTGAGTATAAGAATATTTTACACAACTCTTTCAAATTTTAAGTAAACATATCAGATAAGAATTTGATAGATCATTCTGTTTTAGTAAATATAAAAATGATAAAATGAATGATACAGTTTATATCATCATTGACTTTAAGATACTCCCTGTATGTATATATGCATTCTTGTATGTATGTACATATAGGTTCATAAATAGTATTTCATGAAATAATATACAAAATACTACTTGAAAATGGATAATATATATACTATCATGTATATCATACATATATATGAAAGTCATTTTGTTCATTTAATGTTGCTATGCAATCTGTGTCTTCAGTTATTGTAGTCTCAGAAGATTCTACTCTACTTCCATGGACTAACCTAATAAAATGTGATGATGGAAACTCAAATTACTTATTCATATATGTAAACATGTGTGATAATGGAGTCTGCAGAGTCCTCCAAGACCATCATTTCAGTTATAACGCTTGATAGCAACACAGAAAAGGAAGACAGTGGTTGATCCTCTCTTAGTGGAACATGAGAAACCCTTTATTCTAAGAGCACTTCTCATTCAAGTGGAGAGACACTAGGCTGAAGTTCAAACCCTTTTTCCTGTTTATCTGCTTTCTGATTATGATCTATTTCATTTAAATTGCCTGTCTTAACTCTAGAGCTAAAATGGTGCACAATTAGCACTGAGTCACTCAGTTGAGGCTTTTACACACAGAGCTCAAATTATCATCCATCCAAGACAAAATTAATGACTGAAAATTATTAAGGCTTATTTCTATTTGCTATCTCACCTTTGCCTTTGTAATATGTTTCTTTTAAAATATGTTTCAATCATAAAAAATTAGTCCCTTTTAAAAAATACGTTGACTTTTAACCACAGTGTAGTTTATGCTTTCAGAAAATCTGTCTTAGCATTATATAAGTACAAAATGCACATCACCTGACTTAAAAATGCCAGTGCATTCTTAAATTTTGCTTATTTGTTTGGAACAAAGGTCTACGTTATAGGCACATGTGTTTATTTCTATAGTGAGCAGGTAATGCTATACTTAAATGATTCCATTGCCTTGCATAGTATTTGTCATTGCATAAGGAGAATGGATGAATTCTCTGGGAATGAGATGACTCTGTTATACATATGTAGAAATACCTTGGATGCCACAAATCATATATTTGCAGAAAATAACATCATGATTCTTCCAGAAACTGACACTTCATAATGATAAATATCTTTCTATGTGGGCCTAAATGAGTTATATAAACATTCAGAGATGACTGTTTTCTACTCTGCCAGATATTTGGGGTGAACATAATTTAAATCAATATGAAAATTATATAGTGTTTATCTACAGCTATACTCTCATGTGGATGTGATTAAACTTAATTTAGTATCCCATTTAAGGCTCACAAACCTAAGTATTCAAAAGCTGTCATGTGTTTTTTTTTTTCAAAATAGAACATTAAAACAATGCAATAGTTTGAATAATAATGTTTAACTCTCTAGATTTCAAATCAAGTAACATGTGCTTCTTTGTTTCAAACTGTAGTATATGAAATAAATATGCTTTAAATTTATCTTCATAATTATAATTAGCTTAGAGATTGTATCACGCAGGACTGTCCAATGAAGTTAACAAACACACTTTTTGGTTTACTGTGAATATTCTGGAATAAAACATAATTTGAAAATTGCTATGTGTCCAATCTGGTGAAAATTTGCCTTTATATATACAAATTTCATTTTTTAAGACATTGAATATAAGATCCTACTGGTCTCTCATGACACAAAAGTGAACATTTCTAATCTTTCTATTCACTTTCTATGTATGTAACATGAAAACAATTTACATAAAATGAATTGACCTAGCAAGTTTAACAATTGTATTATATAAAGTAAAAAGATGATTTTGATGTATCCCTGACATCCTAGAGAATAAACAAAAAATATGAATAAAATCAAACATATATCATGAAGCAATAATTGAGTCAAATCTTTATCAGGAACAAGATAAAAGTTGGAAGAAGTTATATATGTTCTCTTATAACGAATTATGCAAAATAGATTTTTACTATTGAATAATTTGCAAACCCATCCTGAAATGTATCTATTCCATTTCTGTAAGGTCAATTTCTTTCATTTTCTTCTTTATTTATTTAATTAATTGAAAGAGAGTGAGCTACAGAAAAAGGCTTACAAAGAGACAGAGAGAATGGACACACCGGGGCCTCTAGCCACTGCAATCAAGCTCCTGGCTTTTTATGGGTACTGAGGAATCAAACCCAGGTTGTCAGGCTTTGGTAGACAAGTACCTTAGCCACTGAGTCATCTCTCCAGCCCCAAAGATTTATTTTCTTAAGCTTAACTATACTTCTTAGTCTAAGCACCTGGATTGAAGGAAACTTTCGTCTAGATATGTTTGGATCCTCTGGGAAGACCTATACATAATAGATGCACAGTTAATCCTTACCAAAGTGTTTTGTAAATTAAGGAGCTATTCTATAGGAAAATTTTTATAAAACTCAGTACATTGTAATTACTTCAATATATCAATGTTTCAATTGCACTAGATAGAAAGGTATACAATAAACAGATAAAGAGCCCTAACTACATGCGTTAACTAATGACATTAAGTATATATAATGCATCTAATGTGTTACATTAATGTAAAAAATAATACAGACATTTTCAGAGATATATTTGAACAGTGCTGATATTGTCTAAAACAAAATTTCTTGCTGGGCACAGTGGCACGCGACTTTAATCCCAGCACTCAGGAGCCAGACAGAGGAGGATCACTGTGAGTTCGAGACCAGCCTGAGACTCCATACTGAATTCCAGGTGAGCCTGGTGTAGAGCGAGACCCTGCCTCAAAAAACAAATAAAACAAAATTTCTCAACCTTAACACTTCTGAGACTTGTTCTGGATACATCTTTTTTTGTTAACAGAGTATGCTGTGCACTGGAGAATGTTGAGCAGCTCAGGCCTATAACATCCTTCAAGTTGTGACAACCAAAATATCCCTAGACATTGCAAAGTATCCTCAGAAGGCAAAATTGCCCCTGGTTTGGGACCATTTTTCTAAGAAAAAGAGCCATTGAACAATCTGTAGTCTCAAAGTTGAGCTGTTTAACCACATAAATTTTCCTTGAGTTTATCAAATGACCAAATGGGAAAGTATTTTTTTTTTTTCACTAAATGATGTCAGAAAGGAAAATAAGAATTAAAATTTTGATTATCTATAAACATACAGATTAGAAGAGGTACAAATAAATGAAATATACCAATTAAAATATGAATCATAATATAACTCTTCTTTTAATATTGGCCTAAATAATGATCAGAGTTAGGATGGCACTTAAATTAAGTCACACAAATGGGCCACAGAATATAAAGGGGGAAAGTACACATTTTATGGATAATGCCATGATTCTTTTTTTTTTTTTTCTGAAGTAGGGTCTCATACTAGCCCAGACTGGAACTCACTATGTAGTATCAGGTTGACCTTGAATTTATAGCAACCCTTCTACCTCTACCTCCAAGTGATGGAATTAAAAGTGAATGTCATAGGGCTGGAGAGATAGCTTAGAGGTTAAGCACTTGCCTGTGAAACCTAAGGACCTGGTTCAAGGCTCGATTCCCCAGAACCCATGTAAGCCAGATGCACAAGGAGGTGCAAGCATCTGGAGTTCGTTTGCAGTGGCTGGAGACCCTGGTATTCCCATTCTCTTTCTCTGCTTGCCTGTTACTCTCAAAGAAATAAATAAAAAAAAAAATTAAATAATTAAAAAAATTTGTGTCACCACGTCCCAGCTTAATGCACCAATTTTTTATTCTTATTAGATTATACATTGCTTGAATATCTTGACACTGGAGAATATTCTAGTCCTATTACTTTTTAAAATCAAGGTTACAAATTGTGTATAGCAATGGGGAATATTACTTATATATGTAATTTATTCATTGATATTATAAATAAGATGGTGCTACCTATACACTTATACACTATATATGATTCTATAAGTTATAATGAAAATAGCAGCTTTGAAAAATAGTTTTTAGACTAACATTGACTTTTTCATCCTAATTTTGTAAATCTTATTTCTCCTCAGCAAGATTATAATTTTAGTGTTAAGAATGGCATTAATTGTAATTTACTTTTTAAAAAAATATTAATTTGAGAGACTGAGAAAAAACTGTCTATCTGCATATGGTTAACTGTCTTGTGTTGGTTTTGCATTTATGTATTCCCATATAATTTAGGTACTAACAACCAAGCATGATACTCTGAGTCCATCTGGTAGATGCTTTGCCACTGAGTCATACTGTAATAATAGTGAAGGATTGTAGATAGTTCCACATTACTGGGATGAGCATCCAGCCAGACAGTTTATGGGAGGAAGGTATTTATTTCAAGCTTACAGAACCAGAGGAAGTTCCATCTATGGCTGAAAAAGCTGGATCCCTTTCATAGGTCCAAACAGAGAGAAACAAGCAAACAGCCAGCAAACAACAAAAGCAGCAAGCACTAAATCACAACTGCAGGACCCCAGAGAAAAGATTGTTCTATACTCCTTTGGGCTGGGAGCAGATCTGCCCCCAACATAACTTTGATCTTGACCCCATAAAATGAGACTTACTTTGTGGGTTCAAACACTAATCCCAAGCCCAAGCTCATATCTGCTGTACTTAAAGAATTGAAACAAAACAAGACTGAGGATTATTTTTTTGTGAATTAATATATGTATTCAAAAATTAGGAGGGATAAGGAAAGTTCATGGACCAAAGAAGGGGACTGGCTGTGGAATTTATTCTGAGAACAAAAAGAGTGAGGAGTGGATATATCAACATGGCCTAAGGGCCCTCCTTTCCAATCCTGGCAGCTTAATCTTACCAGTAATGAAAACTTTACCAGTAGTGAAAATTTTAGATGCTGAGAGATGAACAGTCCAGAAGCCTAGAAGAGGAAAATAAGGCCATCAAAAACTTTATGACCAAACATGCTTTTTATTTTGGGTTTGGGGCTGAATCTGGAAGAAGTCCACATACCGTGGTGCAGTATCCATAAGGGGTTAGAAATTAGTGCTCACTTGAGTAATTCCAGCTCCAACAGCAGCTACAGATAGCAGGATGAAGATATGGAGTGCTTTCCCTCTTGTTTTCCCCGTCACATAAGAAGATACTCTACTGTTAGAGGAAAGATGATAATGACCTTAAGTACTTCCTGCTAAACAGGGTCATAGAGTAATTACAATTAGAGTCTCTCCCACAGGGCACTATCTAATGGTCCAAGTCAAAAATCTCTTAGTCAAATGTCTTGTTCTGTTGTCATCTGAGCATTGCAACAAAGTGATTGCTGGCAGTGAATGTGCTTAGAAGTGGTGAGTTATCAGCTGATCAAGGGGGCCCACATAGATGGAACTGATTGTTATGTGGTCAACTGAGTGTGAGCTGCCTGTAATGAGCAGAGACACAGTTAAAACAGTAACTGAGTATGGAATGCCCAAATATTAACAGAGCATCTATGAAGATAATAGTAACTATGATCATTTTCCACCATGTAAAATTTTGAGGTTCATTCCTAGAACTGTTCACTGAAATTCACAGTAGTGTATGACATGGTCTGAACCTGTTCCTATAGGTCTTAGTAGATCCTTGTTGGCTTCCACTTTTGTGAAGCTCTTTGATTCCTTGTTAATTTATTATAGAGTTGGTCAGCCATTGAGAAACATCCTAACTAGTAAACTGGATTGAGTTAGAAAAGCTAGCTCTTCATATATATATATATATATTTGTAATTGGTTCTAGTCTTCTCCTTGAAGAGGATATACTCACTATGGGAGTCCTGAGGTGCTAGACGTGGGCAGAAACCAGAAAGCCAAACAGTTAGTATAATTCCTATCCTGTGCATATTCTTGAGTCTGTATAAGGAATGAGTTTTTATTACCCTGAAAAGGTTGGAAACAGAACACTGGAGCTTGAGTTCATTTTTCTTACATGAGCATCACTTGAGCATGAGACTGTATCCTGCAGTAGGGAATATGCTTAAGGGTTATAAGTAAATGAACTTGAAAAGTCAAATTACACATATAAATAGAACAAAACCCAGTTATTCCTGAACTAAAACAGCTGAGCTCTAATATAAGACAAATCTATTTTGAAAGAGAAAACACTGTTGGACAAAATATGTGTAGAGCATAATCTTGGATAGTAATTAATCTGGTGAAAGCCTAAAGATGAAACATTTGATAGAATTAGCATATACAAAACAGGAGCTATCTTTATTTTAAGCACTTTTTGATGGCAATTTTTACCTAGGATAGTGGTGACCTTGGAGGCAAATTTTCCCATCTGAAAGAAGTTAGAGGATGGAGAATAAAAGACTCTAGGGACAGGCTATGCTCCATCCTGCCCCTCAACTTTTAGTTGGAGGGGGGCATCCCTCCTGAATTCAGTTTGTCAGTCAACTACCTATAGGAATTCTAACCCAATTTCTTGTCTTTCCAAACCAGGGTTCACATAGTGAAGTCTATGTGTCTCCTGGAGCAAGAGGGGCAGGTCTGAGCTAGGACATCAATGCTTGTATTAGTGTAGTAGACAGCTTCAGGTTTGCTGGCATAAACTTTCATACCAGGCAGAGTTAAGGAGGAAGGGTTATATTGAAGGTTACAGATCCAGAAGACGTTTTATAATGGCAGAAGAAGTTGGCCACCTTATAAAGGACCAAAGAGAGAGCGGGGGGTTGGGGGGCCCAAGCTACATGCCACACAGCACACTTCAGCAACTCCAGGTGGAATTAGGCACTTTGCTTATCATATCTTTGTATTGGGATTTCAAACCCACCACCACACCTTAAGATCTGCCCAGTGATACCTCCTCTAGCCAGTTGGCTGCATATCCAAACTCCAAACTAATAAAACACTGAATATATTTGGGGCCATCTATTCAAACTACCACAATGTCCATCTTAGTCAGACATCCTATAGACTTGAGTCCTCCTGACTTCCCCAGCCCATTCATCTCATATCATAGCATAAAAGATGCAGCAAAAGCAACAGATGCTGAAGTGCAGAGGTTTCTGCCCCTACTCCCATCTTGATATGTTATATGCCTTTGGGGAGAGGGGGTCATTGGATGTGTTTAAGCCTCTCATGTTTTTAAGGATTCAATCATCCTCAGAATCATCTAGTTCATCAAGCTTGATGGTTGTTTTAAGGAGTTTGTAACACGATCAGTTACCTTTACTCAGTTTATCCATTTGACCTTTACTGTCTAATTAGAAATTCTATCTGACAGAGGTGCTGTGTATTCAGAAGAGCACAATTATAAAGAGAAACAAAGTTATATGTTGTTCATCACTCTTATTTCTTACCATAGACAATTAGCCATTTTGTTTCTGGACAAAGTCTGTAGGATACATGGCTTAACCGTCTTGGGTCTGAGTTGAAGGGACACCAATTCTTTTCCCAAATTCAACCTTCCATGACTTCAAATAGTATAATAATGTCTACCAATTATAAGGAAGTACACTAGGAAATAACTGAACAGAGAAATTGTCTGCCATTAAGTCTGTGCCATTAAGAGCATCTAAAGAGATGAGAATCCCTAGGCATGGTGCTTATCTTTGCTGAGCCTTAAAATATATTTTGTTTTCTATAAAAGGAAATTGATTAGTGTAAGTTTTGGTCCTTTTAGATCTTTCCTAAAGTCCCTCCATTCAACCCAAGCATATATTCTCACTCTTGTCCAGCATTCAAAGTTTCCTTTCCAATATTAACCTTCAACCATCATATCTCATAATCCACAAAAATTATATTAGCATTCTCTTTTATAAGACTATTAAGAGAAACTATATCTAATTGACTCGTTATATTATTAATTGACAGAGAAATAAATACCTTGGTATAAACTAGCATTAATGACATTTCTCTATAAATATGGCCTAGATAAAGTGACAACCAGACTTGTCTTATTTACCAGCATATACTCATAGATTTATATTTCCCATTAATTCAATATATTCCCTTTTTAATAAATCATATGAAACATATATTTTAAAAGTATCAACTTCTAAATACAAGTAAACATAATAATTGTCCTGGGGAAAATCATTATGAATAAATTTAACACACTTGGAAATGTTTTTATTTAGAGTAGCTAAAGAATACTTTTTTTTTTTTTTTTTTTTTTTTTTTTTTTGTTTTATCAGGCTGGCATGGAAATCCTGGCATAGTTGCATCTTCCTTCCAACTAATAGAAACATCATAACCATCAGGATCCTGTGAGCCACATTAAGATGTGAACCATTATACTTGGTAGAATTTGTAATTCCAAATAATCCTCTGTGCAAGTATATGTATTTAAGCCCTAGAAAATTACCTGTCTATACAAAACTTTACCTCATTGTAAGTCTTAGTTAAGTCTGACTTGTTTAATTTTTCTTACATTTCATTTTTCTCATCCTAATAAAGGAACTAAAAGATGTAACATCTATTTTGCTGAAATCAGAGACAAAGTGTAAATGCCAAATGTGATTACTTACAAGTGTCTCTAACCATAAAGGAAGCCAACTAGACAATATTAGTGATCGTCTCTGTCTGTGGAGTAAGGGTAGAGATTCTGTCCCACAAAGAGGTATGTAGTCTTGCGGGGACCAGGTGTCATCTAGCTTTCCCCTGCTGTGCCTTTGTTACACACAGCTGGATAATGTGCTTGGCCTTCCATTGCCTCCCAAGCAGGACATTGAATAGATGTCCTTCTCCTAATTCATTCTGTAGTCTCAGGCTGGCCTCGGATATCTTTCTCAGACCTCCGACCGCAACAGAACATAACTTGGGGGTTCAAATGCAAATCTTAAATCTGAACTCATGTATACTTTAATTTAAAAAAAAATGAAATAAAACAAGACTGAGGATTATTTTTGTGAATTATATTTACTCGGAAGTCCGGAAGGGTGAGGAGAGTCTGCAGACCAAAGAATGTAGAGTTGCATGTGAGGTTAGTCTGAGGACCCAAAGGTGAGGAATGGACACAACCACATGTTCTAAGGGCCATGTGTACTCTTTCCCGCTCTTGAAGCAGTTAATCTACCAAAATCTTCAAATCACTGATCTCAGCAGACCATAAGACTTCTTGGACCATAGCATGATAAGCGATGTCTGTTACAAAGCGAACTCATAACTCAAAGGACTGCCCTCAAATGCTATCAGGCCACTTGGGCAGGTGATTATTCCTTACCTTTCCCCAAGTCTTCACTCCTAAAGACCCCTCATGCTTTACTCTCCCACATTCAAATGCATTAGTTCCATCATGGGAGAGCTATTGTATTTCTCAAAAAGTCTGTGCTGTTGAGTTTGGCTTTCTTTTCTGGTATTTCTCACATAGCCCTACTCGATCCAGAAATCTAACAACTGGTGCCAAAACCTGATTCCCTAAGCAACTTTTCCCTCTACCCACTATTTAATTTTAATTTATTTTACTTAGTTGAGAGAGTGTGGCAGAGTGAGAAAGAGAGAGGTTATGCCAGAGCCTCTAGCCATTATAAATAAACTCCAAACGCATGAACCATCTTGTGCATCTGGCTTACATGGTATTGGGGAATCAAACCTGGGTCCATAGCCTTTGCAGGCAAGTATCTTAACCACTGAGCAATCTCTCCAGCCTAATACTTTACCCTTTACTGATGCTTAAAGTAAACTCAGTTTTCAGTTTTTGCTCCCCATTTCACCATTTATACATTTTCTATCACTGCCCCCCTCCCCAATTCCAGCACAAAAGTCTCTTGTCATTTGATTCTCATATCCTTTCTCCTGGATCATAGCATGATAAAGGATATCAGTTACACAGCAAGCTCACACTCAAAGATTCAGCATCAAGATCTATCAGGCAACTTGGCAGGCTATTAGTTCTTACCTTCCCCCCAAATCTTCCCTCCCGAAGACCTTCCACCATCCCACATTCTTTGTATCTCTACTCTCTACCACATTCAAATGTAATAGCTCCCTCCCAGGAGAGATGTTGTCCCTCCAATAAAGTCTGTGTTGTTGAGGTTGGCTTTCTTTTCTGTCTTGTGTTTTGTACATTGCTCCAGTCAATCCCAAATTCTAACAGTGCCTTCCAAATAAGTGTGTATTCTTTCTAAATCTACATAAGCTCCTAGCACCTATCTTCCTTGTGCTTGTGGCTCTGCTTCAGCCTTTCTGTAGATGCCTACTTCCCTTACAACTCCACATTTTTTATTTCTCACTAGATATACTTCAATAATTCATAATTGATCCTTTTTGAGTTCATTTTTATGGATTATTTTTTTTAAATAGTATAGGGACACAGAGTATATTCATATATTTCAGAAATCCTTCCTGCGCTCCCAAATCCTGCACTAAGACTGTCTCTTAAATGTGAATTCTGAGGCCAGGTGTGGTGGGAACACACCATTAATCCCAGCACTCAGTAGGCAGAAGTAAGAGGATCACCATGAGTTCAAGGGCACCCTGAAATGACAGAGTGATTTCCAGGTCACCTGGGAGAAACTATCTCGAAAAAACAAAAACAAACAAACAAAAAAATTAGTCATGTAAAATCAAAACAAGTTAAATATTTCAACATATAATGGCACAGAGTAAACATTTACATTGCTAAAAGGCATAGTAAGGAGAGATTTGGACCACTGAAAAGTAAATAACCATCAGGTGAAAATCAAACATCAGCAGTCCAAGTACAACATTCATAATCATTAAAAAAAATCATAGTAGTAATCAATTTTGCCAGTGCACAAATACAAGTCTTTTTTAAAAACCCAGTGTATATAACCAAAGAAATTTTACTAAGTCATAAAGATAAATGGTAACATGTTATTTGTGGAAGAAATTAACAACATAAAGAAACATAATTATCAGGGAGTCTTTCATATATGGAAATAGCAAACAAAAATATGAGTTGAAAATAAGGAAATGAAATGCTAGCCAAACTGTAGGAATCACAATGCAGGAACATATACTGAGGAGGTTAATATAATCTAAGCAGGTGCTAGGCATGAATAAAAATATCACAAGAAACTAAATTAATTGTTATAGTTATGACTGAAATATTCTAAGTAAAACAGTATTTAAAAATTCAGAAAATAGAATGGTCTCTCTCTCTCTAAGGATAGATAGATAGATAGATAGATAGATAGATAGATAGGCACTAAATATATACAAAGCAAGGAATGCTAGCTTCAATCAAGAATGGGAAGGGGACAGGCAAGATTATCCCTTAGAGTTTCATGAAAGTTCTGCCCTGTAATAATTTAGTTTGGGAATTTTGGACCTAAGTACTTAGAGGGAATTCACTTCTGTTTTTAATTTATATAGTTATTTAAAATGTACAATATTGGTTTCTGGGCTTTGTGTATGCTAGGCAAGCACTCTACAACTAAGCAATACTACCAGCTCCAATTTCTGCTTTGTTTTAAGCCAAATATTTCATGGGAATTTCTTACAATCCCTTTGGTGAAACATGCATGTGTGCACATGCACACACACACACACACACATCACACATGATAAATGGAAAATTTAATAGCATGCTCACTAAATGAATTAACTAAATATTTTGTGAAAGTCTTAATCAATGTTTGCTTTGAATCAATCAGGAGATGTCCTTGAGGAAGAGGTGATATTTTTCCACAACCATAAATAATGAGTAGAATGGAGAAACAGAAAGAATAAGAAATGGTTCAATATTAAATCAACCTATAGAACCTTTTATAAATGGCAAAGAAAATAATTTAAATTGTCAAATTTTAAAGTTCAATGAATCACACATCCTTCCTGCAATTTTTTTCTAAATAACTTTAAAAGGAACCAAGATTTCTGTGTAAATACAAAATTGTGTTATACAGTAGTAACAGTGGAAAAAGTGCATTTTTTCAGGAGTATTACAATAGGGGAAGGCTTTGAAAATATATAATGGAAAAGTAGGGCTGAAGAGATGGCTCATAATTTAAGGCATTTGCCTTTGAAGCCTAAGGACACAGGTTCAATTCAATAGAATGCACATAAGCCAAATGCATGTGTCTGGAGGTTGTTTTCAGTGGCTAGAGGCCCTGGTGTGCTCCTTTTGTCCCTCCCTCAATATCTCTCACTCTCTTGCTCTTTCTTTCTCTCCCTAATAAATAAAAAAAATAAATAAATAAAAACAAACAACAAAAAAAACACAGAATGGAAATGTAAGCTTTGATGGCCTAGGCTTAGTGTGAGAATAGGTATATAAAAATTACTAAGAAGAATCATCAAACATGAAGAGAATCATGACTTAATAAGATTCTTGCAGATGACAGATCAAGATGATCAGATAGCAGCTGGCAAATATACAGAGTGTGATCAGATATTCAGGTATTTTAGGAGTATCAGGGCCCCAAAAGTAAAAGCAGGGAACCTGTAGGGGAATAATCTTGGCCATCCTTATCTTAGAGGAATCCTCCACTTTGCTAGAGTTCAGAAATGTTAGAAGGTTCTGATCTCTCCTTATTGTTTGCTCCATAAAGGAATCTTCTTTTCCTAGAAAAGATATTCACCCCATTCCCACTAAGTTTCACCCTTCATGGAGAATAAGATTCCTGGGAAGATTGCTTTTTTCAAGAATACTTGACCCCCTTCCTAGACACCTAGTGGAATGACTAACTGACTATTAGGTCACTCCCCACTCTGTAAATGCCCACAAAAAACATGAATCAGGTTCTTTAGATATGCGCTTGCATCGTACAGAACTCTCTTTTTCCTCTTGCACAAGATACCTGCATTCCTTTCTTCTGTAAGGTCTACCCATTATCTTTATAATAAAATCTTTCTAAACAATACCCTCTGGTCTGTGGGTTTCATTCATCAACAGTCACAAGACAAAAATGCAAAAGGCCAATAATTCAGTGGAAGCTTTGCATAACAGTGTGTGTTCAGCACTCAAGATCTTGATGCACTGACTCCCCAAGAGCTGAGAAATGCTCTGACACTCTCAAAGACATTCCAGTTCCAATATCAATATGGAGAATATCATATTAATGAGTGGGCTTAGAAACATTCTTATTGAAGCCAAATATTGAAACAAAGTATTCAAGTTGGCCTCTGACATGATCAAAGGATCAACTTTACTTGAAAGACAAAAGATAAAAAGTATTCAGAAGAAACAAAATGATATTTAAAAAAGTTCCTAATGAAATCTATTTTGTATTATTAAATGAGACATGTTGAAAAGAAAGAATATTTTTAAATTATTTAGAATTTTGTTTTTGTCTTGCGTTTTTCATTTCTTTATCTTGGACACATCTCATTTTGTAATGCAAAATATATAGTTTATATTACTGTGACTGATGAAAATTTTTAGGGTTCAGGAGTGGTTCCCTAGGCCTGCAAACTATAACCTTATCCTAATAATTGGATTGATAAAATAAACTCCAAAACGGGTAAACTATTAATTATTGTTTATTTAGGGAGAAAACTTGAATTGTGAGGTTTATTGTAGGGAGAATTAAGATCTAGGAAGGAGGTTAATTGAAAGACTTAAGCCATAAGAGAATTCCCCCACTTTCTGGGCTGGAAAGGGAGAGGGGAGACAGAGAGGGACTCCTTCATAAAGAAATCTTTAAGGTTACAAGGGCTTTGGAGGAGGCACATACACCCACATGCAGAAGGCAAAGCATAAGGACTAAAAAATATCCTTCAATAAAAGACAAGAGACAATTAAGAAATTGTGAGGTAATTGGAGATCAAAGAAATTCATAAGCATTAATGTGCCCTGGCCAAAAGTGACAGATATATGCAATTTCAGCAAGGTCACAGGGAAATTTGAGAGCTGGCCTATATAGGTAATCTCCTTTATACAGGTCAGACATCCAGTTAGTGTGAAACTTGTTATTAGTCATAAATATATATACAGTAAGATCTGATTGGTTCATGGACTCCTTAGAGAGGTAAACCAGAGAGGCTGAGCAGAGGAAGAAACAAGAAGAGGGCTCTGGGAGTGTCACTGTCAGCCATCCTGGTTGAGGCAGGATCAGACATGCGTTCCAGTTTTGGCAGGATGGGCGGAATGGCATCTCGTTGTTCCCTCTTTGGGTTTCTGTCCCTGACTAACTGCATGTACAAAGCTATCTTATTCATATTAAGGAGTTAATACTCATATAAAAAAGTTCTAAGGGCCGATAATGAAAATGCCAAATTTTAATTAAAAATTGTAACTTGAAATCTAATATGTAAATGATCATCAAGTCTTATGTATAATTCGTACCATAAATTTCTTATTAATACTTATATTTTTTTACAATACTGTTTTTCTTAAATATTTTTATTTATGTATTTGCTTATTGGTAAGAGACTGAGATCTAAGTCTGGGGGAGACCTAAATTTCTAAACTTCCCAAAAGTATATATGATTGCTATTTAGCTGAAGGTTTGTTGGCAAACAACAATGATGTAGTAATGAGCCTGTCAATTACCTGGGCAAAACAAAAAAAAAAACAAAAAAACAAAACAAAACAAAAATTCCTTAGCAACATTGTCTGATTTGTAGAGTAAGAAATCGTATAAAATGTACTTAAAACTGTAAGTTGACACAATTATTTCTGTGGTCACTATCCACTCTCATCTTTTGAGAATGGTCCCCTTTGGCCCTTGTCCATTCTTGCTTCTTGAGAATTTTGTGTTCCAGACAATGTTCTCTTTGAACATTGTCCACCTTCATCCCTAGAGGGTGTACACTTTAGTTGGCATTAAACTTTTTTATATACTACACTCACATGAATTATTTTGACAGAGATTACAAGGTCCAGGAATGTGAGAGGAACCCTGTGTGAGATCCCATTAATATCAATGTCTTTTCAAAAAAAAAAAAAAAAAACACAATCTTTATGTTTGTGTGTTCCTCTCCAGAAAATTATTGCCCCTAGACCCTCAGAATGCTTCCATTATCTTGGAATGACTTGTAGATCTGACAAAGAAAATTCACTTCCTGTGCTTTGTAGAGACAAGCTCTATTTTCCCTGAATTAGGTTATAGAAAGGTGACTATTATTGCTATAATTTGCTCTAGGAGAGGAAGAGAAGCAGGAGAGTGGAGGATTGGAGAAGTGCAGAACTAACTTGTTCCAGAGGCCTTTTCAATTTTCTGTAGTGCAATACACCAAACTGCCCTCTTAAGGGACAGAAGACGAAGCCACACACTGCTGCATGGAAGCCTGAGGAGTTGCTCTCATAGACCTCTATTTGGGAAAAGCTGGTGATCTTGTCTTAGCTGCAGAGCATAATTTCAACATGAGACAGGATGGAGAAGAGTTGGAATGTATTAAGAACAGGTTTAAAATATACTTGAACAGAACCATTAAGAGAGAGAAAGTCACAAAAAGATCAGTATATACTCAAAACAATATAGCTATATGTTAAAGAAAAACACCATTTTATTTATTTATTAGAGAGAGAGAAAGGTAGAGAAAGACAGAGAGAGAATGGGTGTGCTAGGGCTTCTAGCCACTGCAAAATCCAGATGCATGTGCCACCCAGTGCATTTGGCTAATGTGGGTAAGGGGGAATTGCACCTTCATCCTCAGGCTTCACAGGTAAGTGCCTTAACCACTACACCATCTCTCTAGCCCACTATCCATACATTTTTGATGGTCTCTGAAACTTCATTGATTTAAAAGTGTGTGGTGGTTTGATTCAGGTGTCGCCATAAACGTAGGTTCCCACCTGATGGAGATTTGGGAATTAACACCTCCAGGAGGAAGTATATTGTTGGGGGTGGGCTTATGGGTGTTATAGCCAGTTCCTTTTTCCTCGTATTTGGCACACTCTCCTGTTGCTATTGTTCACCTTATGTTGGCCAGGGGTTAATGTCCACCCTCTGTTCATGCCATTGTTTTCCTCTGCCATAATGGAACTTTCCCTTGAGTCTGTAAGCCAAGGTAAACCTCTTTTTCCCCAAAAGCTACTCTTGGTTGTGTGATTTCTATAAGAAATCCTGTTTGGTTCTTGAACCTGAATCTAGCAAAGTGTTAACATGTAAACTTAGTTCCTTACTTGTAATATTTTTAGAAAGTTAATTGAAAAGTTTACAGCTAAAAAAGGAGTAATACACACTCTGGCATTAATCATGGTAATTGTTATTTTAATACTTATATTTGAAATATCTCTGTACCAAAGGAATATTGCCTTTATGTAGGCAATCATAATGACAAATTTTGTTAATTATACCAAAATTCTTGACCGTCAGATAATGAGAGACTTCAACCAGGCTCCAATGTGCAGGACTCATTTGGTATCCCAGTTCCCTTTAATTTCCTCTGTCATTCTTTCCTGGCTCAGAACCACCTTTTAGGATACTGTGTTATGGACCTGCACAATGTCAACAGATTTTATCTTTCTTTTGTTAATCTGTTTCTTGTCTTAGACACCCATTTTGATTCAGAACCTATGAGTGCTTAAGAAACTTTTTCTTTCAGCCAGATCACCTTGGGTCAAAGGAGGTTTATGTGTGTACATATATCATATGTTCTAGTGCTAGAGATTCAGCTCAGGTGTTATATATGTTAGGCAAACATGGTTTCATTGAGTTGTACCTCAATTCATGCAACTTAATATAAAAAAAGAATGGAAAAGATTTAGTCCTAATTTAGGAAATTTGCAATTATAAAAATATCATATGTAGCATGAAAATACTTGGAAATAATGGAAATTAGGAGGAAACCAGTATGTCCTAATGAAAGGCAACCTTCTCTTAAATACACTCCACTTGGGCACTTACAAATCCAATTATTAAAGAACTAAGGAGGAAATATGAATAGGATAAACTTTAGGGCTTAGGACAATCTTTTGACAAGTACACAAGTCATTTTACAATTCACTGTAAAAAGGAATATGGGTTAAATTGAACATGTGCTTTTAAACACTATATTGCAGCCTCTTATTTCAGGATATGAATACATTTCAATTACTCTTGTAATTTTATCTGAAATATAAAATAAACAAAATGTAATTTTATTTGTACATATCTATTTTAATTTTTATTTAGGTGACAGAGACCTATGGCCTCTCTAAATAATGCTCAGCTGTTAACTTGCTTTAATATGCCAAATCAGTTTAATTACAGTTTCTATAAATAATCTATGCAAAATACTTCCCTGAACAGAATGCACTTTTCCTTCTGTATGTGGCACATTTTAATACTTAAAAGCATTAGAACAGATGTTAGGTGCCTGCTAAACTTGTTTTCAGTTTTCTTTTATTTATATGTTAATGAGAATTTAATTACTTCATGAATACTTAAACAACCTGAGGGTGCCTGATATCATTAGCTTGAACATGACAAGCACCTCAAGTGACCACATGGGAAGACAAAAATTGCTTTTAGTTTACTTGAAGACAGAAAGATGAATTGATTTCACCCCCTGCTATGTTGTACCTGACACACAAAACTGGGAAAGCACAGACCCAATCTTGCTTCTACATGACTGAAAGGATTTCAGCAAAGCACTCACAAGCATAAATTCTTCCTGTTTGGTTTTGCTTCAATGTCTTTTAATAACTACTCTATACTTTGCTTTAAAATCTTATTTTACTATGTGTTCTATTAAAGTAAATCTCTCTATTTTATGTATTAATTCTATGGTAGTCTTAGCAGAACTATGAACATTTTCAATGTTATTTATAGGATTGAAAAGTTTCTCCATTTAAACTCAATTGGATAGGATTACTTTGCTAAACTATGGGAAATCATGTAGCAAAAGTAGCATTTGTAAATATTTGACTGCAATTTTGGTACCATAAATGGAAAGATTTCATGTATATGATTTGTGTTAATTAAATATATAATATATTATTATGCATTTAAATGAGTATTATTGGTACTCAAATATAGTCACCCACCAAAATGTGCCATTTTTTGAATGCTAATTATTTTATCTAAATAAAAGTTGTTAGGGGCCAGAAAGGTGGCTCAGCAGTGAAGGTATCTGCAAAGCCTAACAACCCAAGCTCAATTTCCCAGCACCCTAATAAAGCCAGAAGCACCAAGTAGCTAATGTATCTGGAGTTCATTTGCAGTGGCTGGAGGCCCTGATGCACCTATTTTCTATCTCTCCAGCTTTCCTCTTTCTCTCTATCTCTCTGCCTGCAAGTAAATTAAATAAAATAAAATATTTTTAAAAGTATTAAACTATTAAAGTAGGCTCATGACTAGAGTACCTGTAACCTTTCATATTTTATATCTTCAAGACAAAGGAGAATACATTTTAAAGAACTCTTATTTTTATTGTACCACACTTCACAAGGGAATACTATTCCTTCTATCCTCACTCAGAAATACCATTACTTATCTCAGAAAAGTGACTGCGAAATGCAACTCTACTTGTAACTACTTTCCTTACAGAAAAATCTCCATCATTTGGGCTCATTCATCTTTCAGTAGAGGTTTCTCAAGAACATTTGCTTTCAAGATAATCCTTTATAAGCCCTCAATATGGTATCTTTTCCATTTTCTATATCACCTATAGATGGCTTTATAAGTAATGTTAATGATGGGTAATCACACTACTTCCTGCTACATTGTTCTGTGACTTTCCTTTTGCCCACTGATGATTTTCATTATTTTTATCCTACTTCATTTGTATCTGTTTATTTGATCAAACTTTTTTTGAGATAGTGGGAACAATTCTCTATTAAAAATTATTATTACTATTATTTTTTAGGACTGAAGAATATTAGGGCTGGATGTTTTCCACAAAATGTTCATCTTATAAAACCAAGAATTAGAACTCCCAGATTCTAATTGCTGGTCAGAAGCATGAGGCCTGGGTCATACAGTTATGAGAGGATTCTTGTCATGCTGAAATGTCCAAAAGATCATTAAAAGAAAACTATTTGGAGTTGGAGAAATGTTTCAGTGGTTAAGTCACTTGCCTACAAAGCCTAACAACCTGGGTTCAATTCCCCAGTGGCCTGTGAAGCCAGATGCACCAAGTGGTGCATGTATCTGGAGTTTATCTGAAGCGAGGAGAGGCCCTGGCACACCTAGTCTCTCTGTTTATGTTCGCTCTGTCTCTCACGACTTGCAAATAAACACATAAAAATTTAAAAAGAGAATGATAACTATTTAAGCTTTGTTCCAGGAGGCCTAAACCTTTTGAAATTAACATCTAGCAGCAGGCCTTCTGATTCAGTACAATGACAGAGAATTGCCTAGTCCTTTAAGAGTTAACTACCTGAATAGGACAAATTACCACAGGTAAAAAATGTTTATTCTAAGGAATTTAACCTGCCAAAAATCTAGAACAATGAAGTAGGTACTTTGGTCATCTTCTACTCTCACCCTTACTCTCCTCCCATATACTCTGTGAATCTGCTCTGATTTTTAATTTTTTATGACATTGTTGGATTGAGATGCTTAGAGGAGTCCAGAATATGATGATTCTACATGGCATCATATAGTCATTTCGTTTTTATATCTCTATTTAATTTACTAACCTCCTATAAAAACAGAAAGGCTTTCCTCTAGGTAACACTGTATTAAATATTCAAACATACATTTTTACCACCTGCATAGTTGTGAACTATATGAAGAATTACAAAGAAATATAAAAAGCATACACAAAGAAAATTCAGTATTACAAAACAAATGAAAATGATAAAATATTGCAAAGACATGTGTTATTTTCAAATTTTATTGGTTTCACATGAGTCAATTTGTTGTTACTGATCCAATGTCTCTTATGGATTTGAATAACTGTCCTCTAAAAAGGGATATTTAAGTCAAGCTCTTTTATTTATGATGGACACGGAAGCTGCTGCTTCTATAAACACCTCTTAACATATATTCCAAATTGTTATTATTTTGATTGATTTGTTTTGTTTTGTTTTAGTTAAAACCCTTTAGAGAAACTTACAAGGAACCAAAACAAATCACAAAGTTACTTGGATTCAATCATTTTGGGTAACCGAGAATAAAATTTTCCATATTCTAAATTTTCTAGCCTGAGGCCTTTGAGTCTGGCCATCCTTTAAATGTGACATTGAAACAGTTTAGGGTTGATAGGGCATCAAAAGTAAAAGTGATGAGTGTCTTTATGCCTGCAGGGGTAGAACCTATTATATCCTTATCAATTTCCCCCAAAGGAGGCCTAGTACTTTACTGTAAATCAGAAATGTTAGAAGGGTCTGGCCTTTCTTAATCTCTTCTTCTCTAAAGGAATTTCCTACAAGAGATAATTAGCTCATTTTGATAAGCTTCCTAGAATAGTTAATTACCCCTTCTTAGAAGGTGACCCCTACTGGAGAAATAAGATTTCAGACACCTAATCCCCAAGTAGAATGAGGGCTGGTAAGTGCAGCTTTCATCCAGTTCATAATAGATCCCAATCTTGGTCTCAAGGTGGGATTTCACATTTGCTATGAATCCCTTCTTGACTCTTCTGTGGGAAAAATGTCTGCATCTCTTCTTTATCTTCAGCTCTATCCTGGGAAAGTGCCTTAACCATTAAGCAATCTTCCCAGCCCCATATATTTTTATTTATTATAGACAGAGAGAGAGAGAGAGAGAGAGAGAGAGAGAGAGAGAGAGAGAGAGAGAGAGAGAGAGAGAGAGAGAAGGGATGTGCAGGGACCTCTAGTCACTGCAAACTAACTCCAGACCCATGTGCCACCTTGTGCATCTGGCTCATGTGGTACCTGGAGAAACAAACCTGGGTCCTTAGGATTCACAGGCAAGTGCCTTAGAAGGTTTATCTCTACAAGCTATATAATAAAATTTTTCTAATATAATGTCACTAAACTTTATCATCTGGTATATGAGTTTCATTCATCAAAATTCACAAGACAAGAACAGAGAAATTCACAGGACAAGACCACTAATTCGTGGAAAATGACCATGAACATCCTGTACCCATAACTCCTAAATTATTGGCCACCCATGAGACAAGAAAGTTTCCATCTCTCTCAAGGACACCCCAAATTTCCATATTAATATATGTTGTCAAGTTGATTGTGCTCAACAAGGCTGCAACTTCTGTATGTGATGATGAGTACCTCCTCCACGATCAAAGTCCCATCGCTTGGCTACCATTCAACAAAGGGCAATTTAGTGCAAGTGAAAGTAGCAGGAAAGAAAAAAAAAAATCACAGTGGTCATCAGGAACACTGTAAATACTGGATTTTCTGAAACACCTATCCTAGCTGACAACTGAAAGGGAGGAGCTTATGCAGGAAAATTAAAAAGATATGGTTTTAGCCACAAATGGGCAGGACACACTGATGTGATTTGATGGTGAAGGTCTCCATATCTCCTGTGTTCTATAAAGCCCAAAACATATTACTAATTGTATGGTCTTATGTTGTTCTTGTTCCATTTACTTTCTTTTTTAAAAAAATATTTATTTATTTGAGAGAAAGAGAGAAAAAAAAAAAGAAAAAGAGGCAGGGAGAGGGAGTGAGAGAATGGGCAATGCAGGGCCTCCAGCCACTGCAAAAGAACTCCAGATACATGTGCTCCCTTGTGCATCTGGCTTATGTGGGTCCTGTAGAGTTGATCCTTTGGCTTTGCAGGGAAATGCCTTAAACTCTAAGCCATCCTTCCAGCCTATCTTTTACCATTTTCTTAAGATAATTGCTAGTAGTTGATGTCAGCCACTTAGGTGGGGCTGCTCTGAAGAGTTTAGAATGATGGGAAAGGGGGGTGAACAACTACTGGTGCACAGAATACAATGCATTAGTTATGCTCTCACTTCTGTGATAAAATTTATTTAAAAAAAACAACTAAAAAAGAAATTTACTTGAAGAAAGTCATTTAGGCTCATGGTTTAAAAGGGAATACATTTCACTGAGGCAGGAAAGGAACAATGGTGGGAGGACGAGATGTCAGTCACTTTACAATCATAGCTAGGAAGCAAAGAGAAATTAATCTCCTTAGGTTTCCCTGCTCCTTTTCTCCTGTTTTGCAGTGAGCACACAGCAAGCCTTTAGCCTGGGCCATCTCTCTTCAAATAAAGCTCTCAGAATTTCCTCACAGACAAACCCAGAGGTGTCTTTATTAGGTAAACCTACAACCCACTCAGGTTGAAAATTAATATTAAGCATCACAGATAATTTAACCCATTCCGTCTTTATAGCAGATACCTTCTGCAGGAAGGACACAATATCTGATCATAAGCTGATTCTAGCAACAAAGGGTTTACATTAGTTTCTAGTTTTTAGCAGGAAGCCTCATCATGGTAAGAAAAGTATGGCCCAGGAGACAGCAGGGCATTATATCACTGGACATCAAAAGGAAGGCAACAGAATATACTGAGCCAGTTTTGGCAGCTGTGCCGGATTGTACAACGGTGAGGTTTTACCTAAGGAACACACCTCCTCCAGCAATGATCCCCCTACTTAAAGCTCAACAACGTTCTCAGTTTGCTACCAGGGGGGACCAAATATTTAATAAACATGAGCCTATGACAGACATTTTATTCACACAACTACATTGTTTCACTACCTGTAGTGTTCTCTTTACTTCAAGTAATAAACTCCTCTCGACTATTTTACATACTGGTTGTACGAATTGGCTTTATTTCAAAAAAAGGCAAACACGATGCAATCAGTTACATGATTACCACAATTTAAAGTTAAGGGTTTCCTTTACTTTTGAAGATTATTTTTATAAACATTTTATTTATTTTGATTTTTTTACAGTACTGAAGATTGAACCTGGAGACAGCTACATTGCAGGTAATTCCTTTAGCAAGGATATAAACCAGGCCATAAAATTTTAGTTATGAAGATATTTTCCAATTTGTTATGAAAAAGATCATAATATGTAAGAAAATGTAATGTATTTCAGAATAACATTTCCAAATAATTTCCTGTAATAGACTTGAGTCAATAGAAAGACACATACACATTGACAAATGCATGCATACATACACATAGGCACATACACAATTTTAACCATACATTACAACTTTTAAAAGCAAAATCAATTCAAAATAGGTAAGAACAAGGAAAATTAAATACTTCATGCAAATGCTGAAACTCATTAGATTTGCTTATTGACTGGTATTAAGTTAAATCTCCATGAACACTTACATAAGTTAGGGAAAGGGGTTTGGGTAAAGGAATAGTTTTGCAAAGTTTGCTGGCCTGGGTTCTGTTCCCTAGCATACACTTAAACCCAGATGCACAAAGTGGTCCATGTATCTGGAGTTTGTTTGCAGTGACGAGGCTCTAGGTTGCCAATTCTCATCCTCCCTCACTCCCTCACTCCCTCACTCACTCCCTCCCTCCCTCTCTCCCTCTCCCTCTCCCTCTCTCCCTCCCTCCCTCTCTCTCTCTCTCTCTATCTCTCTCTCCCTCTCCCCTTGCAAATAAGTAAATAAAAAATTTAAACACAAAACCTAGATGAGAGGTTCACAAACCTTGAATATGGTATATGTATCTACTCTCAATCTCTCTCTCTCCTTGCAAATAAACAAATAAAATATTTTTATAAGATATTTGTGATAAAAACATCTACTTGACATTGAATATTTTGGGTGAAGAGTAATGTGAAAATGATAGGTGGGAATTATTTTTTAAATTTCTTTGTTTTCTGTTTGACAAACCAAGTCTATTATATGAATGCTATTTTTACTTCATAAAAAAGCATCATAACTTTTTAACGTATATAAAAGTTTCTCAAATGAATGTGTGGAAATGTCAATATGAAGAAAAAAATCAAATGGAATGCCATTCATAAAAGCCTTAATTTTTTAAAGCTCTTCACATGTGAAAGCTTTAAAGTGCATCATAATTAAAATAAAGAAAGAAAATAAAGAGAAAAAGAAAGGAAATAAAGAGAGAAGAAAGGAGGGCAGGAGAGAGGAAGGAAGGAAATGTTTACAGGGGCTTTGTGTGTGTTATCATATAACTTAACAGACAGGAAGAACTTGTTCTCCCTGATTGGCAGACACTGTTTGGCAGATTTAGATTTCAAAGATGGGTGGATAATAAGAACAGCTATAAGAGTCGAGGGCATGCCAGAAACATAGTGAATAATTATTATTCTTTCTTTTCTCTCATGATCCATAAGGAGATTATGCTACTGGGCTTTGTGAGAAAAGAGTCAATAGAATTCAATTAATAGTAGAATATGCATATTTCTGTATTTTGTCAAAAATTAGCATCACTTAATGCTCACTGGATTTCCTAGAAAGTAATTTGCTTTTTATTTATTTTTAATACAATATGTTATTCATGCAAATCATAGTGTTTAGTAATCAAATGACAAATAATTACTAGCTATTACTGGAAAGATTCATATATGCCAATGTGGATGGGAGATTTGAATACCAGAATTGTGAGAGAAATTCCATCAATAAAGAATGAATCCATGAAGTTTCATAAAGGAAAAAGAACAATCAGGAAGTAGATAAGAAAGCATTCATGTCATATTCTGGAAAAAGTTTGCTGTTTTCTGCCAACATCTTGAAATTTTCAGTAAGTCTGAGTTACAAGGTGATGAAGTAGGAATCTTGATGGTGAAAATTTTGGGACAGTATAACTAACATCCAGGCTATGGCACCCATATTCTATATTGTTCATACTAGGATCTACAGGGAAGAGAGGAGAAAGAGTTGAACATAAGGAGAGGAGCATGAGCAATTTTAAAGTTGCAGTCAATGAGACTATGGAGAAAACTTACAATTTAAATAACCAGGTACATTTAGAGAGAATGTGGCATTTTGTACTCAGACACTTTTTTGATAAAGTGAGCCTGAGCTCCAATGGGCCAGCAGGCATAGCCTGGCCAAGGTCACTCATGGGCAGGGGTAGCAGGGCAATCACCCCTGTGCAGTGAGGCAAGTGGAACTATGTTGGCCTAGGACCCTTTTCCTACAGTAAGTGTGGGAGTTTGCTGAAGCTGAAACTGCAGCAGCTGCTTGGGGGGAAGGGTGGGCTACCCACCCGCCCACAAGGGGATCAGCGATTCCCTGTTTTTCCCCCTTTGTGCCCTCCCTAATCATCAGGGAAATGCAACTTAAAACAACAATGAGATTCCACCTTACCCCACTAAGTTTAGCAAACATCAAAAAATCAAATGAAAATATGTGCTGGTAAGGATGTGGAGAAGTAGGAACACTCCTACAGTGTTGGTGGGAATGTAGGATGGTACAACTACTTTGGAAAGCTATCTGGAGACTCCTGAAAAAGCTGACTATTGAGATACCAACAGACCCAGTTATTCCCTTACTGGGCATCTACCCTAAAACCTTCAAATCACAGGCAAGAGAGATTTGCTCAACCATGTTTGTAGCGGCTCCACTTGTAATAGCTAAGAGCTGGAATCAACCCAGTTGTCCATCACTAGAAGAATGGATAACTAAGATGTGGTATATCTACACAATGAAATTCTATGTAGTAGTAAGAAAAAATGACACAATGAAATTTGAGGAAAATGGTTGAACCTGGAACAGATCATTCTCAGTGAACTTACCCAATCATAGAAAAAAAAAAAAAAATCGCCATATAGTCTCACTCCTCTACAACACTTAACCTGAATCTACCCAAGATGCCTTACATACCCCGCAAGCTTCTCTTGGACTAGACTATAGGAAGGGTGGCGAGGGAGGGAAGGGGAAAGGAGGGGGTGTGAAACACAAATCTAGACCCAAATGACAATGGTACCATAAAATTCTACATCCTACAAGGCAGACCAAATGGCTGAACCTTCACCAGGCCCTTAGAGGGAACACCTGAGCCACAAGACACTGGAGAGGGTATGATGAAGACTGAGCTTAATCTTCTACAGCTTCTCTCTCTCTCTCTGTCTCTCTCTCTCTCTCTCTTCTCTGTATCTCTTTTATATTAGTTATCTTTTTATTCCTTAGTGGGCACTGACCTGTAACTCCCAATACCAGCATGTGGTTATCATCTACAATGAGCTTTTGATAAGAGAGACCTACAAGGTTTCCTAAAAGAAAGACAGATTTCTGTTAAGAGTACTTGATGACCCTGCAAAGGTTAGTGGTAAGACCCTACTGCTGAAGACACTTTATGTGGTTGACACATAAAATGGGATGACATGGCTGGAAGCTGGAAGAGAGTCAATCCCCAGACAGTCAGTATGTCTAAGGCCAGAAGGTGCTACATGGGCAACTGAGTGAAAATGATCAATATCTGTCCAAGCAACTCATGGTCTCACCTACATAGCAGCAAATAACCTGTCCTGATGATCACACAAGTGCAATAGTGGCACAAAGCCTTGTTGGGAAACCAACTGCTCTTGATTTGGCTAATTGATCCCCTCAGTGGTACCAGACCCATAACTGGAGCTGGAAAACTAGTCAGAACCATACCCAAACATAAGCCCACTTTCCACTATAAGGAACCACCAATTGTGGGCTACGAGACGCCTACACCTATTAAATTCTCTGTAAAAAAGTAAGGGTTATCTCATTTGTCCTGGTGCTAACTTACTCTCCATTGGAGAATCTGCTTCTCTTTTTCAGATTGATGTAGATCCTAAGGAGAGTGCCACCCCATCATACCTCAAAAGGGCCCCACCTGAAACTAAGAACAATTGGTGAAACAAGCAAGGGTGCTGCTTTCTTGGTGAACTGGGTACCAGCACAAGGGTGAAAGTGGTCAACATAGAGAAAAATCAACTCCTACCAAATCAGATATCCAGAGATCCAGAGGTCCCCAATACCTCATCACTGAAGCAGACCAAAAATGAACCCAACATGGCTCAGGGAAATTTTGCAAAAGGGGGCAGAAAGAATGTCAGAGCCACATGTTGGGTCATAATATACAGACATTTATCCTACCCGTAACTGTTGGCTAACTCCTGAATGCATGACCCATATATTTCCATAAGGAGGAGCCAAGGGGGGCGGGTAGGTAATGGATGAGCCTAATAATGGTACCAATTTGACTGTATTCATGGAGTACAAAGCTAATTAATAAAAAATAAAAATAAAATAAAGAATAAGCATGGAATAAAATTCATCATAATGAAGTAACATGTTAATATAACTTTATAAGATATATATATAGTTTATGCTAACATATTTTTCCTGCAAACTGAAGTTACCTAAATGTACCTATTTATGTAGCTAAATGTTACGATTTGCATGCTATAGAAGTCTTGATTCAAAATTTTATTTCTTTATTTATTTGGTTTTTTGAGGTAGGGTCTTGCTGTAGCCCACACTGACTTTGAGTTCACTATGTAGTCTCTCAGGCTGGCCTCAAACTCACAGTGATCTTCCTATCTCTGCCTCCTAAGTGCTTGGGTTTATTTATTAATTTAATTGAGAAAGAGAGGGGTGAGAGAGAGAGAGAAATAGAAAGAAAGAGAGAGACAGAGACTGGCATGCCAGGACCTCTAGCCACTGTAATCAGTCTCCAGACTCATGTGCCAAATTGTGCATCTGGCTTACTTTGGTACTGGAGAATTGAACCTGGGTCCTTTGGTGGCAAGCACCTTAACCACTAAGCAATCTCTCCTGCTCATGATTCAAAACTTTATGTAGCTACAACTTTAACTTAAAAATGTTTTTGATACTTTTCCTTTAAGTATCAAATAGTTATGAGCTAGTTATTTTGACATCTGCATTCCAGCCAGGCCTCAAAGAAACTTTTGAATCACAGATTTCTTTAGCTATAACCACCTAGCTAAAACTTCAGTCTAGCAAAGGAAAACAAAACACACATTACATATTCTCTGTCATGCTCACACATATACACATGCATAAGCATATATACAATTAAACAGAAATTAATATTGCATTTACCAGAAAGAAAATCACAAAAATTAAAAAAGGCTATAGATATTCTAGTCAGTTATTTTTAGGAGATAAGTTGCATCAAATCAGTGTATATTTTCCTTTACATATTCATTTTCATTACCTTCCATTCAAGGGCAGTGACTATGTGTGAGACTCCTAAGGACATTATATTCAAATAAATCCAAATAAGCCATGGGATTATTATTATTATTTATTATTCATGGGCTGACAAATTCTGTTATAGCATCTCTAAGTCACAGATTCTTACTGTATACTCTGGATATTTGCCTGTTCCAAGAACAATACATGCACACACACACACACACACACACACACACATACACACACACACACACACACACACACATATATATATATATATATATATATATATATATATATATATATTTATATATAATTTCATTTATTTCCCAGGGTAAAGAAAGAGAGAGAGAGAAAGAGAGAATATGAAAATGGGCATGCTGCTACAGGAAAGGAACTTTAGTCACATGTGCCACTGTGTTGATTTGGCTTACGTTGTTACTGTGGAATTGAACCCTGGTGACAGGCTATGTAAGAATTGTCTTTAGCCACTATTTCTATGTAAAGTTTTGAGCAAAACTGGAGAAAGAAGCTGGGCATGGTGGCGCATACCTTTAATCCCAGCACTTGGGAGGCAGAGGTAGGAGGATCCCTGTGAGTTCAAGGACACCCTGAGACTACATAGTGAATTCCAGGTCAGCCTGGGCTAGACTAAGGCACTACCTCGAAAATCAAAACAACAGCAACAAAAAGAAACTGGGGAAAGAAAAAAAAAAAAAAAAAAAACTTGGTATCCTCCTTGCCTATAGCAGCATTACAACTTGCTGAAAGGTAAAGTAAAGCCCAGGAAATGTGCTTATGTGACTGTGTGCCCATCTAATATATGGCAGAGATAAATCTTCTCTTAGTTCCTTGGCCTTGAGCTTTGGGGAAGGTCATTTTCACTCCCAGCATATTTTCCATATGGAGCAGAACCTGTAAAACTATTTTTCTAAGACAGTTCCTAGTGTATTGGCCCTATCACAATTTTATAAAGCTAGAATTAGAAAAAAAATAAAATAAAAAGTCTTCAGTATCCATTTTTCCCAGAAGCAAGCCAAGAAACATGAAAGTATTGCATTACTTCTACACAGATTTTTTTCTGTTTTATTTTTTAACATTTTTTTTCACCACAGCAATTTTAATATAAAAGCGTGTCTAGTTTGTAAACAGTTCATTGGTAGAACTTCAGTTTCTGCCTCAATTAAAACCAATTGAGATAATCACACAGAAACATGGTCATAGCTGAAGAATAGCAGCTAAACAACAGGAGCCCCAGACAGCCCCTTTGTGGTCTCTTGGTCAGCTGACTTTATTTACACAAAAAGATAGAAGCAAATGGGACTGGTCAACAAGTGCGCTGGTGAACTCCATTAAAGGACGAACTTGTTTGTCTTAGGTCCACATTTTCAGAATAGGCTCATGAAATTCATTCCTTGGTTTGTGAAAAGGTGATCGACCATTTAAATACTTAGAAAGAAAAAAAACAAAGCACATAAAATAAATCACAATGCCACCAAGGAGTCTCCCTTGCCAAGGGTCTGGCTCCTGGTGAGCATAGGATTTATTGATGGCCAGGCTGGACAGTTACAAATCAGTTTAAAAACCCAATATTCAGACAGTTTCTAAACAGTTTCATTTACCCCTGAATTCTAGCAGCCATGTGTCTTTAAATATCCACTACTGAGATAGTATTGCAAAGAACTCCTTTTGCTGAATCCTGTGCAAAAGCTACCCAGATGAGGTTCTGTCTGTTTGGCTAAAATTACAGGACATTACCCACCTGATTGTCAGTCCTCAAGATACTTCTTAGGTATGTCAGCATCTCAGGTAGATTAAAGTTAGGAGGTGTAGATGAGTGTGACTATGAGACAATTATATCTCAGTTATCGGGTGAGTTCACTGAGAATGATCTGTACCAGGTTTGACCATTTTTCTTCAAATTTGATTGTGTCATTTTTCCTTACTGCTGTGTAGAATTACATTGTGTAGATATGCTACATCTTGGTTATTCATTTGTCTAGAGATGGATGTCTGGGTTGATTCCAGCTCTTAGGTATTATGTATTGAGCAGCTATAAACATGGTTGAGCAAATCCCTCTGAACTGAGGCATGGAGCTTTTAGGTAAATGCCCAGTAAGGTAATAGCTGGGTATGTTGCTAACTCTATAGTCAACCTTTTTAGGAGCCTCCATATTCCTTTCCAAAGTGGTTGTACTATTTTATATTCCCAGCAACAGTGGAAAGATGAGTGTTCCTATTTCTCCATATCCTTGCCAGCATTTATTTTCATTTGATTTTTTTTTTTTTTTTTTTTTTTTTGTTTTTTGGGTAGGGTCTCACTGTAGCCCAGGCTGACCTGGAATTCGCTAAGGAGTCTGAGGGTGGCCTCTGACTCACGCGATCCTCTTGCCTCTGCCTCCTGAGTGCTGGGATTAAAGGCGTGCACCACCATGCCCGGCTTTCATTTGATTTTTTGATGTTTGCTATCCTTACTGAGGTAAGGTGGAATCTAATAGTTGTTTTAATTTTCATTTCCCTGATGATTAGGGATGATGAACATATTCTTAAATGTGTAGGTGCCATTTGTATTTCTTCCTCTAAGAACTGTCTGTCTAGTTCATTGTTCCATTTTGTGAGTGGGATGCTTGTCTTTTTATTACTTAGGTTTTTGAGTACTTTGTAAATTCTAGAAATTAGGCCTCTGTCATTTGGATAGCCAGCCAATATTTTCTCCTACTCTGTGGGTAATCTATTGGCTATACTTATTTTATGTTTGTTTTTGAGGACACTTTTCAGCTTCATGAGATCCCAATGGTTGAGTGATTGTTTAAGATCCTGTGCTATTGGGGTTTTATTTAGGATGTCTTTTCCCATTCCTATATCATGGAAAGTTCCTTCTATCTTTTCTTCCAGTACTAACCAAGTTGTCAGTCTTATATTGACGTCTTTGATGCATTTGGACTTGATTTTTGTGCATGGAAAGATGTGTGGATCAAGTCTCAATTTCCTACATATGGTTATCTAGTTTGCCTATCATCATTTGTTGAAGATGCTGTCTTTTCTTCAGAACCTATATTGTTAGGGCCTTTGTCAATATTAAGTAGCTGTAGCTACTTGACCTAAAGCCCAGGTTTTCTATTCTGTTCCACTGGCCTATACTCTTGTTTTTTGGTAGTACCATGCTGTTTTTATTACTATGGCTTTGTAATATAGCTTTAGATTAGGTATGGTGATGCCTCCAGAGGTGCTTTTTGTTCAGTATAAGCTTGTATATCTGAGACCTTCTGCCTTTCCATATGAATTTTGAGATCATTTTTTCTATCTCTTTGAAGAAAATGTATATTGCCTTTGGTAAGATTGCTATTTTCATAATGTTAATTTGGCCTAAACAGAAGCATGGAAGGTCTTTTCATTTTCTCAAATCTTCCTCAATTTATTTTTGAGTGTTTTAATATTTCCATTGTATAGGTCTTTCACATCCTTGGTTAATGTTATTCCAAGGTATTTTTGTTGTTGTTTTTGCTATTGAAAATGGGACAATGGAACCCAAATGGTAATGGTACTATAAAATTCTGCATCCTCAAAGACAGACTAAATGGTTGAACTTTCATCAGGTCCTTAGAGGAAACACCTAGGTCACAGACCCTGGAGAGGGTATGATGAAGACTGACGTTAACCTTCTCCCATCTCCCTCTCTCTCTCTCTTCTCTTCTCTCTATCTTTTTTATATTATCTATCTTTTTATTACTTCATTTCATTGGCACTGACTTGTAACTCTCAGCACAACATCCACAATGAGTTGTTGTGTTGATCAGAGAAAACTACAAGGTTTCCCAAAAGATAGATTTCTATCAGAGTGCTTGACAACCCATCAAAGGTTAGTGGTAAGATCCTACTGCTGAAGATACCATATGCTATTGGAATCTGGAAAAGTCAGCCCACAGACAGTTAGTTAGTCCAGTACCAGAAGTTAGTACCTGAGTGACTGGGGGAAAATAACCAACATCTGTCCAAGCAACTCATGGTATAAGCTACTAAGGAGCAAACAACCTGACATGATGCTGATACAAGTGCAATAGTGGCACACTGCCATGGTGGGAAACCAACTGCTTTTGATTTGGCTAGCTGATCAGCTCAGTGGATTGAAATGCATAGCTGGAGCTGGGAATCAAGTCAGAACTATATCCCAAATAAGCCTGCTCTCCATTATCAATCATTACCAATCATGGGCTATCAGAGGGTCTATACCCATTAAATTCTCTCTAAAAAGACACTGATTATTCTATTTATCTGGCACTAACTTCACTCTCCATTGGAGAATTTGTTTATCTTTTATATAAGGACATAAATCCTAAGGAGAGGACCAGCCCATCACACCTCAAAAGGGCCCCAGCTAAAAGAGCAATTGGGAAAATGAGCAAGAGTGCTGCTTTCTTGGTGATACCAACACGAAGATGAAGGATATAGACACAGAGAACTTTCAACTCCTACTAAACCAGATTTACAGAGACACAGAGGCTCCTAAAACCTCATTATTGAAGCAGACCTAAAACGAACCCAACATGGCTCAGGGAAATTTGTGGAAGAGGGGGCAGAAAGAATGTTAGAGCTACATGTTGGGCCATTATACACAGAGACATTGCCTCTTACCCATATCTGATGGCTACCTCCACAATGCATGACCCATATTCGCTAATGCTGAGGATCCCTGTGGGGAGGACAGGGAGGAAGCTCACAATGTTATCAACATGACTGTATATACACTGTGTACATAACTATAAATTTTAAAAAAAAATTATGACTTTGACCTTATGGAAAAAAAAACATGATTTGGCACAAGTCTTTCTTCTCTTAAGGTCCTTTTTTTGTGTGTGACATAGTCTGGCCATAGTGATAAAAAGCTACCAATACAAAGGACCATGAACTATAGCCCTTATATATAGTCCTGATGATGGGTGAGGTATCTCTAACAAAACAAAAAGAAATTTAAAAAATGCCATTTTACTAAAAGTAGGAAAAACATTTTAGAGAAGTTAGATATTTAAAGAAAAGCTAACAATGAATTTCCAAGAGTAAAAGAAAAATTTAATCTACAAACAATAATGGCTTACAGCGTTTCAAACAACAATTACAAAGAAAATAACTGTAGCCAGAGTAACATTAAAATACACTGAACACATTGAGTCAAAGCCTCCCTACAAAGGGCAAAGATGCTGAATGACATGAGATTTGCAGCCACAGCACTGCTCCTGAGAACATAGTGAATAAGATTGTGGAAGTTTGATGTTGGACCAATTAGAACATAAAAATATTTATTTCCTTCCTGACTTGGTGGAATAAGCTTGTATTACCAGCATTTGGGAAGCATAGACAGCAGGATTGTTTGTTACAGGACAGGCTAGGTTACATAGTGAGACACTGCCATAAAAGATGTGTGTGTGTGTGGGGGGGTGGGTGGGTTCTAGCTGTATCCTAGTAGGATAATACTTGCTTATAAATAAGCAAGGCCTTGGGTTTATACTCACGGCTGCAAACTAATCAAGAGTTATGTGGCAATTTGTTATTTAATCCCACAGTGATAATGGAATAAATATAAGCTTTAACATGTAAGCCTTTAGTATATTTGGGGAAAAATTGTTAATTGGAATTGCTAGAACAAAGTACAATAGAAATTGATTCAAAATATTTTGTTATAGAGGGCTGAAAGTAGCATAGTAATGTTTCATTACATGTTCATTGCATATTTGTTGGATTTAGAAATATATGGCTATAAAAGCAAATATATTGATACCAGTTATCTGCTACATATTACCATAGCAAGTAGAAAACCTTCTTTAAAAGGACAGTACCCTCTACCAACATAATGGAAAAGCTGACATGTCTGCAAGCAGGAATGACCTCAAAGTATAAACTGTTCCATAAATCCTCAGGTCATTCTAATTCTCAGCCTTAATGGGAGCTGTGGTTGCTTTATGTTTTCTGTCACACTATATCTCATGAGGTACAAATCCAGTGCCTCAAGTACTCTTGATTTCTGCTAGCTCATTGTTTCTGTCACCCACAAACAACTCACCATATGTAATTAAACCCTCCTTAGATTTGTGTTCAAGTTGTACTGTGAGGCACTATCAGTGTTTATCTTTGGTTATCTCTCTTCTGTATATAATGGTTTCATTATATTTTTGTCATATGCCAGTACTTAATCACAGACAGGAACATTTAAAAGGATATTCCTCTAAGTACATTGATAGCAAGCAAGAGACAGCTGCCCATTACACATGAAAGTCAACTTATCATTTGTGGATTTATAGAGAACCAGATAAAAGTTAGGAAGAAAGCATAGGTGGAGTGAGAGACAAAGAGAGAGAGAGAGAGAGAGAGAGAGAGAGAGAGAGAGAGAGAGAAAGATTATTATTAATTACTACAGTATCAACCTGTGTGGAAAACCAAAATAGAAAGTACAAATCTGCCTACATGATTGATTAACTGTAGAGTTGGAACATGGTAAATAGTACTGATAGTTGGTTATTGTTACCAGTGCAACAACACGAAGTTTAAAATGCAAGTTCTATAGTTCAACATATCTTGATGAAAATAAGAATGCATACTCTAGGGCTGGGGAGATGGCTTAGCAGTAAATTGCTTGCCTGTGAAGCCTAAGGACCCTGGTCCAAGGCTCAATTCCCCAGGACCCATATTAGCTAGATGCACAAGGGGGGGGGGTGTGCAAATGTCTGGAGTTCGTTTGCAGTGGCTGGAGGCCCTGGTGCACCCATTCTCTCTCTCTCTGTCACTTTCAAATAAATAAAAATAAACAAAAATATTTTTAAAAAGAAGAATGAATACTCTATATAGTACATTGGTTTGAAAAATTTATTCTGTAAGATATCACATAAGAAATATTTTACTATTTAATTATACTATATGTACTATAATTTTATACAAGAACTGTGTGAATCACATAAAGTTTCTTCTATAGACTAAATTATGTCCTGACAAACTTCACACTAAAACTGTAATGACAAAGTGCTTATTCAAAGAGAGTTTTAATGAGGCACTTAAATGTTTCATAAGGCTAAGGCTCAGATTCAATACCAATAGTGTCTTTAAAAGATAGACACCCCCAAGTAGCAAATCCCTCTCTCTCACACACACAAAAATTTTTGCAAGCCCATACAGAAAAAAAAAAAATGTAGTGTGAGGACCGCTCATAAAAGTTTCTATAAGTATAGAAGAGAACTCTTACCAGAAATTAAATTTTATAGCACAGTTATTTTGTTTTATAACCTTTAGAACTGTGAAAAAAATGAATTTCTGTTTTTGAAAAGACACCTCACTTCTACAAATTTGGCATGGCAGTGTAAGCAGAACAACAAGGTGCTACTTTTTCATTCCCTTTGAAAATATAAATAACTCTTTTCTAACATTTTAGAAAATAAAGACAGATTTGGTCACTGGTTATGTTTTGCCATTCCTGGTATCATGTAAAATATGCTTTCTGGGAAAGAAGGTTATCAATTGAATCTGGAATGGACATATGTTGATTCTTTTAAACTTATTTTTTGTTATTATATGGGCATTGTTATGAGGCAAATGTCTGTACCACTCTACAACTTTTGTTAGGAAATTATTATCCTAATTATTCTTTTATTAGGGTTTGAGGTTTTGTGAAGGTTATCAAATCATTAAAAGAGAGAAATAATTAAGAAGATTATTATGCTCATAATGGAAATTTCAGAGACCTCTTTCTTATGCTATAGACAAAGGAGACTCTTTTGTCTTTACTACACAATTTTCCAGCACTCTGAACTTTTAGTCTGTACTCTACAGAAATGTGGGAAAGTAATTTTTATTATTTTAACCAACCAGTGTATGGTGTTTACATGATAGTATATGTTCAACACACTAAGACAGTTTATTTGCCAACTTGTAATACACTGTATTATGTTAATAAAGATGCAAACTAGGAAATATTAATAGCATAGAAAACTAGAAACTGTCTAAATACTCTAAAGGGTAGGCCAAGCTAAATAAAATAAATTGTCTCACCTAATTCAGTGCTATGTTCTCAATAAATAATAAAATGTATCATAGATTACAGATGAAGGGCTTACTCAGGGGAAGGACTTCCTCCTTCAGTTAATCCTTCCTGGAAGCAACCTCAAGGATCTACCCAAAAGAGATTTCTGTGTATTATAAACAGATCAAGTTGACAATCCATTAACTATCACAAATAGCAAAATTATAAAAACACATAGTGGAAAAAAAGTCCCAAATAATCAAAATTATTTTTATTGTTTTTCCCACATAAAAGTTATTACAAAATCATAAGGATACAAATTTAAATTCATGAGCAATAGATTTTTTTTAAATGACTACATATAAAAATACATCAGTGTATTCAAATATATGAGTTTTTCAAATTTAAATAGTTTTGATGGAAGAATTCAATTTGATGAGATAAATTCATGGACTAGCAGATAAGGCAAATTGTGAAACAGTGATTATATGCAATTCAATAGGTCATATTGCTATTATGAACTAATCAATACAAAATGTAAATCACAAATTTCCAAATCTTCATAAGGAATTAAATATAATTACATGATTGATCTTTGTTAGGTATTCAAAAGGAAAAAAATAAACTTAAGTTTAAACAAATCAAATGTTGATGCTTATGCAACAAAATGCCAAGCATGAAGTTAGAATTAGTAATTACTAATAGTACTTTTTAAAAGTTTTTCTTTTAATAATTTCTTTTGTTTACTTTTCCTTATCTGAAAGCAACAGACAAAGAAAGAAGGAGAGAGAGAGAGAGAGAGGGAGAATATGTGCTCACCAAGGCTTCCAGCCACTGCAAATGAACTCCAGATGGGTGTGCACCCTTGTGCATCTGGCTAACATGGGTCCTGGGGAATCGAGCCTTGAACTGGGGTCTTAGGCTTCATAGGCAAGCACTTAACCACTAAGCCACACTAAGCCATCTCTCTTGCCCTACTAACAGTATTTTTAACATAAACATTTGCACCATATATTTTGATAAGTGCATATACAAATTATAGGAGAGAAAACATATACTGTGTATTTATATACATATATAAATATAAAAATATTTTATATATTATATGTAGTATTATATGTGTACAGTAATTATTAGAATCATAAAAGATAGGCAATGTTATTAGAGGTTTGAGAGACTAAAAAAATGACTAGGGAAAGACCACTCTGTGAGCCTGATATAAATTTCTTTTCAAGGGTTTGACAAAATTGTTCAGTGGTTAAAGCACTTGTTTGCAAAACCTGCCAACCTGGCTCAATTACCAAGCTGCTCATGTAAGCCAGGGACTAAAAGTGACACAACTATCTGGCATTAATTTATATGTGTAACAGGTGCAGAAGCCCTCTTTCTTTCTCTTTCTGTCTCTCTCTCCTTCTCTCTCTCTCACACACAATTTAATAAATAAAAATTATGTTTTAAAAGTCTGCTACTGAAAATCTTTTCAATTCTAATTTGGGCTTGTGTCTAGTATAATTTTACTGGCATTCATTTGAATTTTCATGTAAGTATTTCACTTACATGCTTTTTACACCTGTCTTCTAATGTCTGATTTCCTGAGGAAACAAGGGTTTTATTTGGTTTTATTTTGCCAAGCATTGAGAATGTTGACTGTGCCTCAAAATTTCACAGCCTTCCACTTGATTTTCCTCACCTTATTCAATGGTCTTTAGGTCAACATTGTCTCTAAGTGATATTTTTTCCATCTCAATGGCCAACATTTACTAGTTATCCCTTCAAAATGAAAACAATACAGGTCTTTACTTTCATGGAGAAAGGAACCCAGATAATGGATAACTTACTGTTGTTGATTTGAAGCTTTTTTAATTTTTTTGATTGTTTTGAATGATATAATTATTCATTGATTTTGTTCTACATTTTCAGTCTTTCTCTCTCACTCCCTCTCTCTCTCTCTCTCTCTCTCTCTCTTTCTCTCTCTGTGGGGTATGTTTTTGTATTTGTGAAGAATGTGTATGCAATGTTTGTGGGAGCATGGTTGTCATGGCCAGAACATTGAAGTTAATGGATAACCTTAGTGTCAGGGTTGACCTTCCAACTCGATTGAGACAGGGTCTCTTTGTTGTTAACCATTTTGTTCACCAGGATGGCTGGGCCATGATATTCCAGGATTATCCTGGCTCTGACTCCCTTCTGGTCATTAGAACATTGAAATTACAGAATGTTTTTGGTTATATGTATTCTTGGAGGTCCAGACTTAAGTTGTCATGCTTGTGTGGCATGTAATTTACACACAGCCTCAGCTCCCTTCAGTGTTATTTCACTTCTATTTTTCTGAGGAGTGAAAGCAATAAGAATAATCTTTCAGTATGCTGCTCCTACTAACTTGTTATTTATTGCAGCAGGAACATTTTGAAGACATTTCTGTCAGTCCAGATTACATACAAAAACAGACTATAGGATGTATACACTCAAAGCATATATCCTAAGCAAGTATCTGTTGTGATGATGGAAAATATAAATTTAAATTCAATCATGAGGCCTGGAAGCCTAGCAGACCTCAGAGAGTGCATGGTGCAGTGCGGTGGAAACATTGATAGGCTGAGGAGAACCAGTAATGTGGAAAGAATCTTAAGGCTCAGTGATGCTGGGATTGTTGTCATATTAGGTTTTATGTTCATAGGAAAGGTCCATCTACAGTTGTGAGGACAATGATTATTCTAATATCTTCAGTTTAAATGTTTGTTTCTTCTGGAAACTCTTAAAACTGACACAAAGTTAAAGGTCACAGCACTCCCATGACTCATTTAAGTGGTATTTGTTGTGTGTGGCATGCTAAGTAATAGCTTTTTGTTCTACTTGATTATTACTATAAATAAACTCATTATTTCATCTCTTGGATACATATGAAAAAGGCACTCTAATGTTAGAGTATGATTTCAGTCAAGAACTACTAATGGTCTCTATAAATTAGCCAATAATCAACATATTTGCATTACCATCTGGGAGTTCTATTTCACAAGCAAAACACAAACACAGTGAGATTAAACAATCAACAATTAACATTCCTTCATTTAGCTCTGGATGGTGGTATAATATTTTTTTAATTATGGAAAAATATGCATGATTGTTGATAGAAAAATGTTATAGTGCTAACCTTTTTATAAATATTTATTTATTTGCAAGCAGAAAATGATTACAGACAGAGAGAATAAGAATGGGCATGACAGAGCCTTTAGCCACTGTAAACAAACTCAAGATGCATGTACTAATTTGTGTAATTGGTTTTATGTGGGTACTGAGGAATTGAACCTCTGTTGTTAGGCTTTGTGAGCAAGCACTTTAACCACTGAGCAATTTTTCCATCCCCTAGTGCTAATCTTTTTGATGAGTAAGGAAAGATGATATTCTAAGGCTGCAATATATAAAAATACTTTCAAAAGTTAGTTCTGTTCTATTTTCTCCTCCAACATGGAAATAACTTACCTTGGAGGTTGGGACTCCAATTAATTTAACAAGAAAATAGCTGAACACACTGGAATTCTATAAATTAGAGCCACCAGAGAACTGAATTCACAATATGAACTTATACCTTTAAAACCTAGATAGGAAGAAACCAAAGTTAGCAGATACACATATCCCTACAGCCAGTTATAGTGAGAAAAAAGTTAAACTGAAATTTCTGAGAGAGCTTGAATTTTCTGAAGTTCCAGTCTGAACGGTCTCCTTCATTAAATATCTCAAGGGACATGAAGAGGTATGTGTGGAGTGGATGAGAAAAACCTTCTTTTGCATCAGGGAAGTAGAGCAATGAAATTTTTGAAACACATGGAGAACCTGCCATTGCATATTTACCTCAAAGATAATCTTACAAAATGATATATGAGAAGAACATTATCTAACTATGGCTTGTTGATGTAAAACATTACTCTGCATCATATGGTAGTAAGAAAAACTAGTCTAAGATAAATATGGGTTTTGACCAGGAAACATAGATTCAGGTTGGTCTGAATAACATGTGCCAGGGATGAAGTGGTTAAAAACTGTGCTAAAAATAACCAAAACAGGGACACTTGGATAACATACATTAGTAAAATAAGCAAAAGTTTGAAATTGCAGCACAGTATTAAAAGGCCACTCTTAGGCAAAGACTCAATGGGAGAAATAAAGAATGTATTTTATAAATTCACCTATGTAGTGAACATGAACATGTCTGTTGCTTCTTCCTGCTGAGACAAACAGATCACAAGAGTAGCTTATGAGAGGAAATGGTTTATTTCAGGCTTACAGATTTCAGGGAAGTTTCATCAGGGCAGAAGAAGCTGGCTCACTCCCATTGATCCAAGTTGAAAGACACCACCAACAGCCAGCAAATATGAACAACCAGAGCTCAAACTGTCATCTACATATAATAGATCCACTAAAAGATCCACCCCCAGTGATACCTACTCCAGCAAGATTCTGGAGACTTAAGTTGTAATGGTAAACCTACATTCACCTTCCAACCACTACATTCTGCCATTGGGCCTCATATAATTGATCAACTTTAATATTGTTACAAATTCCCACTCTCACTTGAGATTTAAGATTATCTTTTAACCTTGAGCCATGTAAACTCCAAACAGAAGTTGCACACTTCTAACACATAATGACATAGAGTAAATATTTTCATCACAAAAAGGCATAACAAAGATAGATCAGATGAATAAAAAAATCAAGAACCACAGATAAAAATCAAACAACTGGACTTAAACTCCAACATCCATAATCAGCGAGAAAAGTCTCTAAATTTCCAGTTCCTCTCTCTAGTTGGGCTGAGCAATCTGGCAAAAATTTTGCCCCAAGCTAGTAGCTATCCATGGCAACTATTCTGCAGTCTAGGTACATCCAAAACAACTTCTAATCTACACTACAAACCACAATTTATCATAACAGTTACTATCATGGTCTTACTGTGCCCCCAACTCAGGCATTTTCACCCTCTTTCCCATCCTGTATCTCAGAAAAAGTTTCTGGAACCAATTTATAGTCATCATATCATGGTCTTACTGGACTTCCATACAGGGATTTAAGCCCTGCTTTGCCACACCTAAGTGGCTTCTGGAACCATGTGCACTTCATGAGACACTTCCTTGAATCCTTTTTGGTTCCAAAAACAAAGCAGGTAAATGGCAGAGTTATATTTGTAAATCCAGGGTGGAATATTTCTTCTGGACCTTGAAGAACAGGTTACTGCTTTAGAATTCTTCATGCTTCTCCTTGAAAATTAGTTTGTATTTTTATTTATTGAGCATTCCATGGCTCACCCTCAGAGCATCATTTCCATTGTCCCAATGCAAAACAAGGAGGCCCACTCTTCATGATGGTAATCTACTTAACAATTACAGTATCAATAGCTAAAACCAGTCTCTGGTCAGTAATTTTAAACTTGCTTGATGTTTCCCTCTAATTAACCATACATTTTTCATTTCTTACTGTTATATACCTTCTGCCAAGGACACAGTCCATTACTTTTGAATTCAACCTTCTTCAAACTTTTAGAGCATAGGTTGAAGAATGCAGACAGCCTTTATGCCAGTAGTCCAGATCCCACAAAATTATCTCTTCCCCTTTTAAAGTTCATAAGACAAGACTTAACAGTCCATAATTCTCTCTGCATTTAGAAATTTCAAACTCTCACTATAATACCCCATCCAGTTCTGCTTATAGTATTCTAAGAATTCTCCAGTCCACGGTACTAAATCCTTGCATATTCCTACCACAAACAAGTTCCAAAAGAACAAAACCCACATGGTCAGATTCATTGCAGAAACAACTCCATTCTTGATACCTGTTTTTCTGTTGTAGTTACTTTCTCATTTCTGGGACAGACACCTGACCTGAGGCAGCTTATGGAAGAAAAGTATTTATTTCAGGCTTACAGATTTCAAGGAAGTTCTGTAAGGGCACAAGAACCTGGCTCACTTTCATAGAGCTGTAGCAGAAATAAATCACCAACAGCCAGAAAGCATGAAGAGCCACAGTTCAAACTAGTCTTTATACCTAGTAGGGCTGGACTAAAGGTCTGCCCCCATTTATACCTCCTCCAGCAGGATTCTAGATACTTAAGTTGTAAGCTTAATCAAAAATGCTTCCATATTTTAATGCTGTTCACACTTTTGGTTAGGGAAGCTTCTCTTTTAAGATGGCTGTGACCTTGGGATGACTTAGAAGGCACCACTGTGCTAAGAAGTAACAGAGTTATGGTCAATCCTAAAGCATTTCTATCATACCTTCCAAGGCTCAGAGTCCATTGCAGAAGAGGTGGATGAATGAATGTAAGAGCCATAGGAGCGGTTCGACTCCTTAAAATGTGCTCTTCCATTCACAAAATTACCTTGATATCCATGACCTTGCAATACCTGACACTGCTTTAAAAGACTATCATAATAAGGGCTGGATTATTAAGTACAAGAATAGGGCTGGAGAGATGGCTTAGTGGTTAAGAGCTTGCCTGTGAAGCCTAAGGACCCTGGTTCAAGGCTTGAATCCCCAGGACCCATGTTAGCCAGATGCACAAGGGGACCCAAACATCTGGAGTTTGTTTGCAGTGGCTGGAGGCCCTGGCGTGCCCATTCTCTCTCTCTTTCTTTTCCCCTTCCTCTCTCTCTCTCACTCTCAAGTAAATAAATAAAAATGAACATAAAAAAGACTATCATAACAGGAGGAAAAGATGATGAAGTCAAAATAGAGACTGATTGAGAGGGGGAAGGGATCTGGTAGAGAGTGGAGTTACAAAGGGGAAAGTGGGAGGGGAGGAAATTACCATGGTTATTGTCTATAATTATGGAAATTTTCAATTAAAAATATAAATTCAAATATAAAAAAAGAAAGGGAATGAGAGAAATGCATACATACAAAAACTGCTTCAGGTTATGAGACAGTGACATTCACATTCAAACTACTACAATATCTAAGTCCATCACAAATGATCATGAGGACATGCCCAAAATAACCAAACTAGACTGCAAAGAAAAGGGAAACAGAAAACTGGAGCAATATTTCCACAAAATACTGGAAACTTATGATAAGGCACATGTATAATGAAAATAGTGTGATGAGAAGGAAAGAAAGAAGTAATTGTACTTCAAGTAACATGAGTATTTTACTAAAACTAGTCACAACTAGTCATAATTAAGGTGCTTGCTCAGAACACTGAGTAAATGAGAAAACTTCTCATCAACATATATCATATTCACATTGCAGAATATCAAATGAGGTTATAACATTTGAGATTAAAATATTTTATAATATTTCAAATATGTAATATTTGAAAGAGATTAGAGAAAAAAATATTCTCTTGTAGAAAGACAAGGTTATTATTTACTTGACATTTACCAGAAACAGTGTAAGCAAGATGACAATATGGCACTTAAAACCTTGAAGAAACAATGGCAATACAACACTGCACAAGGGCTGAAATACTGAATAGTAACACATTAGAAGACTAGTAAGATCCAACTTGACAACTTACCATGTTGCTCCAAACAAACTATACTAATCTTCTTGCAAAAGTCATAAAATAGGAAGTGCAGAAACACCCCACATAGCTCATCTTGACCAAGGAGAAAGGATACTTTTTCCAAACCTGGTATTAGAAAAATAGGGCATTCAAATGCAAAATCAATTGGACATCAACTTACAGCTTCCACAGAAAAGAGATGAAATAGATTAAAGATCTAAATACAGAACATAGTATTATATCCATCCTCTAAGAAAATATAGGAGGAAATGTATGTTTGATTTCAAATAAGTTTTTATTTTCAGAAACAACACTGAAAGAATGCCATATAAAATGGTATATAGGGTTTCATTAAAATTAAATAGTTTCTGTATGACAAGTGACATGTTGCATATATGCTTGCATAAGAGTAAATCTGATAAGTCTTCCATTCCAAATACAGTAAGGCATATGTAAAAATCACAAGAGTGCAAACACTTCAGTAATGTGTGTGTGTGTGTGTGTGTGTGTGTATGTGTGTGTGTGTAAAGGCTCTGCATAGACACTGATACAAATAAGATACACAGAAGACGACCGAGCATATAAAGACACTGACCATCATAAGCCACTGGGAATTTTAAATTAAAATGATAATAAATTATCAAGAAACACCCAATTGTTTGGCAAAAATCCACAAACTGATAATAACTGTTGTTCAAAAAGTAGATCAGGAGAGCACACATTCCTTCTTGCTACAGATGTAATTTGGTGCCTTGCTATGGAAAATTAAAGACCCCATTGTTGCCAATGGTTGCAGTATAGAAAGTATAACTACATGGAGCAAAGAGATAATCAGAGCAATAAGATGGGCTTATGAGATGCTGTAGCATTAAATGTATGATATTATGCCTTGGTCAAAATTCAGATCTGTAAAACCAAAAATTATCAACTTTAATGTAAACTATAACTTTAGCTATCTTAATGTAAATATATTTGTTTTAACCATTTATCAAACTAGAGAAAAATGCAAACAATGTGCCTTGGTAAGAGGGCTCAGTGTGTAAAGGGAACTTGCTACACAAGCATGGGGATACGAGTTCAATTTCTTGCACTTATTTAAAAATCTTGATATGATTGTAAACCCATTGATAAGGGAAGGGGATAGGACTGTTAATGGGACTTTACGTCCAGTCAGACTAAGTGAACAACAGCATGCACTCAAGGTTTACCAGGCATTCAGGGAAATTAGACTGATGCATGACACAGGTGGACATGCATCTGTACATATACATGACAAGATCATATACACAGATATCACAGATACTACAACATACCACAGATAGCATAGATATAGACACACAAACACACACACACATGCACACACACAAATATACACACACTAAAAAAAGTAAACATAGAAACTGGAGCTAGAAGAAAATTCAGACATGGAATATCCATAAGTCTAAAATTTTTATGAAAATAGTTTATTAATTAAACCTGAAAATTCCTCACATTGCAGTATAAATGTCCTTGAAAAGATGGTCTAGACAAGGACTGTTATTATTCTCCTTGCAAGATGTACAATGATATGAAACATACAGAGAATTTTCTCTTCATGTTTGGGATGGGACGGGGAAGTCAAACTTTGAGTTGTCTATCAGAAGTCAATATTTAGGTGAGATAGTTATTTCTTCATTAGCCAAAATAGAGCTTAAATAAAACATTCCATATAAATTCTAATTGTAATAGAAATCCACAGGCATGACATCTGTTGGATTTTATATATCATATATGTACTTTAAAAAATTCCAAATTTCACTCTCCAGTTTGCAGTTGGAAATGGAGTTCCAATACCAACTTCTTTGGTTTATTTAGAATTTTTGGTTTATATAGATGGAAACAAATGGTTCATGGGAGAAAGAATTCCAATTTTCCTTAGCATTGTTCAGCCTACCACATTCTAAAATTAGCAAAATAACTCTTATTCTAGGACAAAAGGATACCTAAGGATAAGTTTTAAGAACAGTGGAATAGGACTTCCGGTTAAGATGGTGGCGTAGGTACCATGCCAAAGCAGCCTGGGGGAAAAAAGACCAAAAAAACTCAGCAAAATACACACTTTTACTAAAAAGTGAGGTGTATAGGAAATTGAAGCAGCAGTGGAGAAGTAGAAGAGATCCAGAGCATCCAGAGCCCACACAGGCCAGCAAAAGGGGCCCCGGCAGCTCTGCCAACCAGAGTGGTGCGCACAAGAAAGCCTCCAGGCTCAGCTCCAGCCAAAGGAAAAGCCAGGTGTGGGGATTTTCCCCTCACACCGGCGCTCTCTGCAACTCAGGAAACGTGAAGAGAGAGCGGCAGTGAGCAACAGAGGAGCAGACCACGAGGTAGAAGAACATGTGGAACAGTGAGAGAACCAGAGCAGCTGCGGCTCCCTCTCCTCCCCCGCCATCTGAGCCCAGCTCCAGAAAACAGAGCAGTGGTCCCAGGACCCGGCCACGCCAACTTGGGCCAACAGTGGGACTGAAGCAGGAGCAGAGACCAGTAGCAACATCAATGGTTCCGGCACTGGTAACAGAAGCCCCAGCAGTAGCAGCTCCAGTCACAGCAGCAGCGGCAGACCCAGCAGCAGCAGACCCAGGAGCAGGAGCATGGCAGGCCCAGAAGCAGCAGCTTCAGTGGCAGCACTGGCAGTGGACCCAGCAGCAGCTTCAGCAGGAGCAGTGGCTCCAGAAATGGCAGCTATAGCAGCAGCAGCAGAATCAGAGGCAGCAGCAGCGGAGGACCAGCAGCAGCAGCTTCAGTTGCTGACAGACCCAGCAGAGGCAACATTAGCAGCAGAAGTTCCAGAAGTGGGGGTGCTTATCTGCAGGGCCACAGTTTCCAGGCTCAGTTTGCCCTGCAGGAAAAGCCAGTGCCCAGCTCCAGAAATCAGAACAGCAGCCCGACAACCAGGCAGCAACTTGACTGAGACCAAAATCATCCAAGGTAACTGGGATTGCACCACAGAAGGGCCTCACTTGGTCACAAGCTGAATTGGATCCTTCAACAGACCAGAAAACTTAACCTCTTTGTTGATAGAGGATCTGGTCGTTATAATAACTACTCTGGCATATATACTTGGGGCTGTTTTTGATTGAATGTGTACAGTGTTTAGTTAACTTTTAGAATCTACCTGTATTTTATTCCACTCAGCCTACTTGAATACACCCATAGCAGGGAAACTTAACCCCTAGAAGCATCTTTGTAGATACTCTGAAAGTCTTAAGAGCCACACCTAACACCTTAAGCTCCTACCCTGAAAATATATAACATCAAATCAATTGATACAGCTAAGAATACCCAGCTAGCTAGAAAATTCAACCATGAACTTAATCCAAGATGCAAAAACATATACATTATAACACAAGAAAAACTAAAAAGCAAGATGATATAAATGCACCTAAAAGTATTAATGCATCAGAAATGACCTCCAGTGAGAACGAGTTAGAGGAAATGCCTGAGAAAGATTTCAAAAGAATAATTGTAAATATGTTCAAAGAAGTCAGAGAACAAATCAAAGGAGTCAAAGAGTAACTCAAAGAGGAAATCAAAGGAACCAAAGAAGATGCAGGACACCAATTTAATGAAATAAAGAAGGCAATACAAGACAAATAAGGAAATAGGAATAATAAAGAAAAACCAGTCAGAATTACTAGCAATGAAGAACACAGTTAATGAAATAAAAAAACTCTGTAGAAAATCTCACCAGTAGAATGGATGAAGGAGAGGACAGAATATCTAAGCTAGAAGACTAGGTGGCAGATCTAATACAGTCCAACAAAGACAAAGACAAATGTATAGAAAAATATGAGTGGGAATTTCAAGATAATGGGGACACGAGTAAAAGATCAAATATAAGAATTCAGGGCATAGTAGAAGGAGAAGAATTCCACTCCAAAGGCTTAGTAGGCATGTTCAACAAAATCATAGAAGAAAATTTCCCCCAAATTGGGAAAGAAGTGCCAATGCAGATACAGGAAGCCTTTAGAACCCCAGCCAGACCATTCCTGGAAAGAACCTTTCCTTGCCATATTATAATCAAACTTCCAAACACACGCACCAAAGAAAAAATATTGAAAGCAGTTAGAGAGAAAAATCAAGTTACCTACAAAAGCAAGCCCATCAGGATTACAGCAGATTATTCAACACAAATTTGAAAGCCAGAAGGGCTTGGAGTGATATATTCCAAGTTCTGAAAGATAACAACTGTCAACCAAGGATACTTTATCCTTAAAAGTTATCCATTAAAATAGACAGAGAAATAAGGACATTCCATGATAAAAGCAAGTTAAAGGAGTATTTGAAGACAAAAGCAGCTCTACAGAAAATACTTGATAGAATCCTCCATGCTGAAGAAGAGGAAAAGCACACATATAAGGAACCTAGGAAAATCAAGCAATACACAAATACTAGTTAACACAAGAGAGCACAGGTAGAACCAGAACCACAAAAAAAAAAAAAAAAGGCAAACATAAATACACACCTTTCAATAATATCTCTTAATATCAATGGCCTCAATGCCCCAACGAAAAGACATAGGTTTGCAGACTGGGTTAAAAAGCAGGATCCTACAATATGTTGTCTCCAAAAAACTCACCCTTCTACAAAGGATAGACATTACCTTAGGGTGAAAGGTTGGAAAATGGTGTTTCAAGCAAATGGGCTTAGGAAACAAGCAGGGGTTGCTGTCCTAATATCTGAAAAGGTAGACTTTAGTCCAACGTTAGTCAAGAAAGATAAGGAAGGTCACTTTATATTGATAAAGGGCACACTCCAACAGGAGGACATTACAATCCTAAACATATATGCACCTAACATGGGGGCTCCCAAATTCATCAAACAAACACTATTAGAACTAAGTTGACAGATAACACGAAACACAGTGGGAGTGGGTGACTTTAACACCCCACTCTCATCAACTGATAAGTCATCCCAGGAAAAAAATAAACAGAGAGGCATCTGGATTAAATAAGGTCATAAAAGGAATGGACCTAACAGATATATACAGGACATTTCATCCAAAGGTTGCAGAATATAGATTCTTTTCAACAGCACATGGAACATTCTCTAAAATAGACCATATATTAGGACACAAATCAAATCTTAACAAATTCAGGAAAATTGAAAGAATTCCTTGCATTCTATCTGACCACAATGGAATTAAACTACAAATCAGTAGCAAGAAAGTCTATAGAGCATACACAAAATCATGGAAACTAAATAATACACTACTAAATGATGAATGGGTCAATGAAGAAATCAAGAAGGAAATCAAAAAATTTATACAGTTAAATAATAATGATAACACAACATATCAAAATCTCTGGGACACAATGAAGGCAGTTCTAAGAGGTAAATTTATAGCCTTAAGTGCCTATATTAAGAAATTAGAAAGGTCACAAGTAAATGACCTAATGCTTCACCTTAAAGCCTTCTAAAAAGAAGAACAAGGCAAACCAAAAATCAGTAGACTGGAAGAAATAATACCGATTAGGGCAGAAATTAATGAAATAGAAACAAACAAACAAAAAACAATCCAAAGAATTAATGAAACAAAGAGTTGGTTCTTTGAAAGGATAAACAAGATTGATAAACCCTTAGCAAATCTGACCAAAAGAAAGAGAGAAGAGACACAAATTAATAAAATGAGAGATGAACAAAGTAACATCACAACAGATTCCAGAGAAATTTAAAAAATCATAGGGACATACTGTAAAAGTATATACTCCACAAAGCATGAAAATCTGAAAGAAATGGATGATTTCATTGATTTACATGACCTACCTAAATTAAATCAAAATGCAATTAATCACTTAAATAGACCTATAACAAACATGGAGATCCAAACAGTTATCAATAATCTCCCAACTAAAAAAAGCCCAGGCCCAGATGGATTCACTGCTGAATTTTACCAGACCTTTAAGGAAGAGCTAACACACTTGCTTCCTAAGCTTTTCCAGGAAATAGTAAAAGAAGGAATTCTACCAAACTCCTTCTACGAGGCCAGCATCACCCTGATACCAAAACCAGGCAAAGATAGAACAAAAAAAGGAAATTACAGACCAACCTCCCTCATGAACATAGATGCAAAAATTCTGAACAAAATATTGGCAAACAGAATACAAGGTATATCAAAAAGATCATTCACCCTGACCAAGTAGGTTTTATCCCAGAGATGCAGGGATGGTTCAACATACGCAAATCTATAAATCTAATACATTATATAAATGGGTTGAAGGACAAAAATCACATGAAGATCTCATTGGATGCAGAGAAAGCATTTGACAAAATCCAACATCCCTTCATAATTAAAGTCCTACAGAGACTGGTAATAGAAGGAACATATCTCAATATAATAAAAACTATTTATGACAAGCCTACAGCCAACTTATTACTAAATGGGGAAAAACTGGAAGCATTTCCACTAAAACTAGGAACAAGACAAGAGTATCCACTGTCCCCACTTTTATTTAATATAGTTTTGGAAGTCTTAGCCATAGCAATAACTCAAGAGACACAAATAAAAGGGACACAAATTGGAAAGGAAGAGATCAACTTATCATTATTTGCAGATGCTATGATTATATACATAAAGGACCCTAAAAACTCTACTAGAAAACTGTTAGAGTTGATCAAAACCTACAGCCATGTAGCAGGATACAAAATAAATACACAGAAATCAGTAGCCTTCATATATGCTAACAACAAACACACAGAGGATGAAATCAGATAATCACTTCCATTCACAATTGCATCAAAAAATAAAAAATAAATAAAGTACCTTGGAATAAACCTAACCAAGGAAGTAAAGAAACTCTACAATGAGAACTTTAAAACACTCAAGCGAGAAATTGCAAAAGACACTAGAAAGTGGAGAAACATCTCCTGTTCCTGGATTGGAAGAATCATTATTGTGTTAATGGCAATCTTACCAAAAGCAATCTACACATTTAATGCAATCCCTATCAAAATTCCAAAAGCATTCTTCATGGAAATAGAAAAAACAATCCAAAACTTCATTTGGAAGCACAAAAAAACCTCGAATATCTAAAATAATACTGAGCAACAAAAATAAGGGTGGTGGTATCACCATACCTGATTTTAACCTATACTACAGAGCCATAGTAACAAAAACAGCATGGTACTGGCACAAAAACAGACATGTAGATCAGTGGAACAGAATAGACGACTCAGATGTAAGCCCAAGTAGCTATAGCCACCTGATATTCGATAAAAATGCCAAAAATATTCATTGGAGAAAAGACAGCCTCTTCAGCAAATGGTGTTGGGAAAACTGGGTATATATCTGCAGAAGAATGAAAATAGATTCTTCTCTCTCTCCATGAACAAGAATTAAGTCCAAATGGATTAAAGACCTTAACATCAGACCTGAAACTCTGAAACTGCTAGAGGAAGAAGTAGGGGAAACCCTTCATCATATTGGTCTTGGCAAAGACTTTCTGAATACTACCCCAACTGCTCAGTCAATAAAACCATAGATTGATCACTGGGCCCTCATGAAATTACAAAGATTTTGCTCTGCAAGGACACAGTGAAAAAAGCAAAGAGGCAACCTACAGAATGGGAAAAAAATCTTCACCAGCTATATATCTGATAGAGGATTAGTATCTAGCATATACAAAGAACTCAAAAAGTTAAATAATAAGGAATCAAACAAGCCAATCAAAAAATGGGCTATGGAGCTAAATAGAGCATTCTCAAAGGAAGAAATACGAATGGCATATAAGCATCTAAAAAAATGTTCTACATCACTAGTCATCAGGGAAATGCAGATTAAAACTACATTGAGATTCCATCTCACTCCTGTCAGATTGGCCACCATCATGAAAACAAATGATCATAAATGTTGGCAGGGATGTGGAAAAAGAGGAACCCTTCTAAACTGCTGGTGGGAATGCAATCTGGTCCAGCCATTGTGGAAATCACTGTGGATGTTCCTAAAACAGCTAAAGATTGATCTACCATATGACCTAGCTATAGCACTCCTAGGCATATATCTGAAGGACTCATCTCATTTCTTTAAAAGTACATGCTCAACCGTGTTTATCGCTGCTCAATTTATACTAGCTGGGAAATGGAACCAGCCTAGATGCCCCTCAACTGATGATTGGATAATGAAGATGTGGCACATTTATACAATGGAGTTCTACTCAGCAGTAAAGAAAAATGAAGTTATGATATTTGCAGAAAAATGGATGGACCTGGAAAGGATTATACTAAGTGAGGTAACCCAGGCCCAAAAAGCCAAGCGCCACATGTTCTCTCTCATATGTGGATCCTAGCTACAGATGATTGGGCTTCTGTGTGGGAATGAAAATACTTAGGAGCAGAGGCCAGTAAGTTAAAAAGGGGACAGAAAGGGAAGGGAAAGGAAGTGAGGAGGGTACTTACTAGGTTGATATTTTATATAAGTACAATGATTGTGATGGGGAGGTAATATTATGGAGAATGGAACTTCAAAGGGGAAAGTGTGGGGGGGAGGGAATTACCATGGGATTTTTTTTTATAATCATGGAAAATGCTAAAAAAATTTAAAAAAGAAAAAAGAAAATAAAAAAGAACAGTGGAATACAAAATGTCAGAAACATGGACTGTAGAGATGGCTTAGTAGTTAAAGCAATTTCCTGCAAAGCCAAGAGACCTCTTTTTGACTCCCCAGGTCTTACATCAGCCAGATGTACAAGGTGGTGCATGTGTCTGGAGTTCATTCACAGTGGCTGGAGGTCCTGGCACACCGTTCTCTCTGTCTGTCTGTCTGTCTGTCTCTCTCATTCTCTCTAATAAATAAATAATTTTTAAAGGAAAAAATGGAGGAAACAAAGTTAGATAGGGGTAGAAATCATTAGAATTGAAACTTGCTCAAATATGAGTAGAGGATACCTCAAGAAACTTGGGTACAAGTTGGAGATATGTTATCACTTATACTGAGTCCACTTTGTTCACTTTTAGTTATTATTCCCTTTGTAAAGTGTAGTCACTTAGTTATACTAACTCCTTTATGTTTTGTGATTAGAATCACAACTGCTCCTATTTGTTTTATTCTCTTGAGAATATTTTGAAATCTCATGAAGTCTTAGTTGTATAGCTAGGTAATAGAAAATAAAATACTTCTCAGATTTATCCCAATAGTTTTATATTATTTTATTTCCTAATGACTGCTAGTCCTTCTCTTTTCTTCTTTACTATTACTTGGACTTGTTTAGGAAATGGAAAAAATCATTTTCTATGGAGAAATAAGAAAATTCTTATAGTTGACTAGCAAATCTACACACAGACAAATGCATAAGGAAAGGTTTTCTCCAGGTTTACACAAAGGGACTAACAAAATGCTAACAGATCATGTTCTATAAAAGGAACATTTTAGTTGCATTTGAAAAGATGAATAAGCTTTTATTAAACAAAAATGAGAGGGTATATTTTTATCAATATAAATAATTTTGTTAAGAGAGAAGGAGGAAGAAATAAAGAAAGAGCATGATTTAGTGATTTCTCATAAAATATATATGTTTAAAACCAGCCCAAAGTTTAAGAAAGTGATTGAGACTTCTCCACTTCACATCATCCCCATCTCTCTGTTATCCTCTGCACCACACATCTTCAATCCACCCCACCCTATATTGGCCACTAACATGGGACATATAGTATCAAAACAAGCTCATATATTTTATAATTTCTCACAGAAATCAGCTTATCTTTTTGCTTATTTCTTGTCTTATATTTGGATAAAGAGAATTGTACATTTTTGGTGCATACATATGTAGTGTGTGTATGGGTGTGTGTGTGTTCGTGTGTGTGTGTGTGGATGTATGTGAGTGCATGTGTAGATGTATGCAAATATGTGTGTGAGTGTACATTTCTGGAGGCACATATGTGCCATTCATTATGAGCATGTGTGTGGAGATAGTAAACAACTTGTGTATTCCTTTGATAATTTAGCATTCCTGAACTTTTTATGGTTTTAATTGCATTCCATAAAGTCACTGTCATAAAACTTACCAAAGTTCTCATGTTTTTACCTCTGATCATTTAAATGCCCTTTAAAAATAAAGATTTATTGCTACATTATATCCTGGATTTCTGATTCTATACTAGTATTTGATTTATGGTGTCATTTAAAGAAATATGAGTTAAGATTATTTTTTTCTCTAGAGAGCACTTACCAATACTTTTGGCATAGTTTATTTCACATAAATTTATTATTTCCATCCTATTCTAAGAAGTCAGGCATTTTCTACATATGGCAGAATGTTAGCAGTAGAATGAGGAGCCAAGATATATCCCACAGTGACAAAATCTCTAAACTTAAAGTGATTTTTCATATTCCATAGTATAATCTGTGAAGAATTCAAGGTGGTTTAGAGAAATATTTTTCTCACTATAACCAAAATTAAGTCATATACTGACCCTGAATACACACAATCAATTCACTGACATTGTGACTTAAGTGAACGTTTGATGTGTCAGTTAAAACAATACTTAGAAAAGGTATTGACTGTGAAGTATTATTACTACCCAAGGATTTTTCTCATAGATTATGACTCATTTTTCCTTTTACCTGATCAGTTTTTTTCTGCTATTTTCTCGTTTTACAGCAAGCTTTTCCTCAATGCAAACTTTGTCTTTCCCTCAAACCCAGTGTCATTTTAGATGCATTTGCTTTACATCTTCTCACCCTTCTACCTCAGCTGTTCTTCCATTGTCATCTGAAGAAGACATAATTTGTCCTTCAAAATTTGAAATATGACCTTCATTATGATAGTTCCTTACATGAGAAGGCCTGGGAACAGTTTCTTATACCATACAGAACTTCTCATATGGGATTTAGTGGCATCTCTTGCTACTTGATCTTATCTTTCTCACTTCAAGCTATCATATTTTTCCCTGTAAATTTATGATGTGTCAAACATCTTGTTGATTCTAGATGAATGTTTCTAGAATAAATAAATGTTGAATGCTCTAGATGGAGGAGGGTGAAAACATTCACATAAATGGTATCAAAATATAAGGTAAAAATAGAACAAAAAGAGGCTGAAAATATTGGTAATAAACTGAGTACTTTTCAACTCTCACATATGTAGAAAAGCAGGCAAAAAGAAAGAAAAAGAAAACGGAAGAGGCAAAATAGATAGTTAATGAATAGATCAAATATTTTGTGATTTGACTGAGGCAGTGAAACATTTAGAACTTGACTTAAATTTTCTTGGGAGGACTGGATATTTTTTTCCTTGGGTTGCAAAATATTTCTTGTTGAGTTATGGCAAAGCTTTTCTTCGTTTATATAAGTTACTGAGTGTGAACTAACTAAACCACAGAAACATTAACTTTGCCAATGTCTGGCAGGTTCTTTCTGCTAACTAGTTCCAATCACTTGTTGGTTTCTCATTTACATGTTAATAGAGGTTTTATCTTAGAACAATGCCAATTTTTCTTGTAGGAGAATCATTTTAATTTGATATTTTAGCTAATACATAAAATTGTGTACATCCCAGATAATATAATTAAAATCAAGTAAGATTATATTCAAAGGCTAAGAATTAAAGCAACACAAAAATATCTCTAAGACATACTTTCTAAAGTGTCATCTAGGGCTGGAAAGATGGCTTAGTGGTTAAGCACTTCCGTGAAGCCTAAGGACCCCAGTTCGAGGCTTGATTCTCCAGGACCCACGTCAGCCAGATGCACAAGGGGGCACATGCATCTGGAGTTCGTTTGCAGTGGCTGGAGGACCTGGCGAGCCCATTCTCTCTCTCTCTCTCTCTCTTTATCTATCTATCTGCCTCTTTCTCTGTCTGTCACTCTCAAACAAATAAAAAAAAATTAAAAATAAAAATAATAAAAAATAAAGTGACATCGAAATCTAGTGAAATTCTAAATTCAAAATAAAATTTTTGTATATTTGCTGTTATTATTTTTTTAATTTATGCAATGATTTTTTTCTCTAAGTAAAAAGTTAGCACTCTCATATCCCCTCTCTTCCACCCCCTTTCTACTGAGCACCCTCCTTTGTGGCATTTTAGGATTCTTTATGGGTTCCTAAAGGCCTCAGTCAAGGTCTTTTTTTTTTTTTTTCCAGGTAGGGTTTCACTCTAGTCTAGGCTGACTGTTGCAGTCCGGTTCACATTGCTGGTAGAAATCACCCAACCAAGAGCAGCTTCTGGGAAAAAGAGATTGATTTTGGCTTACAGGCTCAAGGGGAAGCTCCACGATTGCAGTGGAAAATGATGGCATGAGCAGAGGGTGGACATCACCCTCTGGCCAACATAAGGTGGACCACAGCAACAGGAGGGTGTACCCAACACTGGCAAGGGGAAACTGGCTTTAATACCCATAAGCCTGCTCCCAACAATACGCTCCTACCAGGAAGCATTAATTCCCAAATCTCCATCAGCTGGGAACCTAGCATTCAGAACACCTAAGTTTAAGGGGGACACCTGAATCAAACCACCACACTGATCTAGAATTCACTCTGTATTCTCAGCGTGGCCTTGAACTCATGGTGATCCTACTACTTCTGCCTCCCGAATGCTGGGAAGTGTGTGCGCCACCACGCCCAGCTCTATGTCATTTTTTAAAATCTTATATTTCTTTTGGAAGAAATCTGAGGGTAACTATGGAGTACTCATTTAAATATATTTGCAAAATAGGTAAAATCCAATAGGGAATGTTCGGTAATGTTGAGTGTTGAATAATGAAAGAATGAAGTATGACTTGATTGGGCTGTATCCCTCAAGTTACACTCAAAAGATCAATCACTTGCATATCCTGTGCCTTTATTCGTTTAAAATCTTGTAAACATTTTTCTTAAGATGCTGTATAATCGGTAGGATCAGGACCACATTACAGTATGTTTATTAAACATGAATTCCTTGCTTCATGAAAGCTACTACAAAAAAAGCCTTAAGTGTGGTACACAAAAAAGTTTCGTAAATGCCTATCATACATGTTGAAAATGGAAAAAAGTCTATGACAATGATCATAATTTAACAATTCCAATTCTAATGTCCATGTATTATGTTTTTCACTGAGAGCATATTATTATTTATTTTCTATAAGTAAGAGGTGCTTTTAAAACAAAACACCAGTGTTAAAATGTGTCTCTGATACAGAAAATATAAATGTATCCACTTCAAAACTATCATTGGATTCAAGACACAGTATGCAATTACATTACTATTTTTGCAATGGGGACTTCTGAGTTATGTCCTTAATAGTCACTGTAGCTTACTTGGGGCTATTTATTTAGCTATGCCTCTCTGTTCAGTTGGTTTGCCATTGAGTTCATTCCCCATGTCACACATTGTAGGTCTGCACATTTTATTATCTCATAAATCAAAATATTTTAGGATAATTCCTTATATTCTTTACTAAAACAACCTAGATGGCTTCTCCATGCATCTACTACAGTTTGAGACTGTCTCATCTAAAACACCTATTTCTGAAACAATTAAGTGCTGTCAAAGCTTATAAACTATGTCCATTTTATTTCATTTCTGAGTGTTTTAATTATTTGTATCAAGTATATGTTGTATAGCTAGATTTACATTCACTTGAAAGGATGAAACCAATTAGCTTAAATATGGCCCCAAAATAAAATGAATAAATTAAGCTTGATAAAAACAGCAGGTAATGTCATTAGAGGGAAATCTACAACATAAGCAATTCCTGTACAATATTATTAAACAACTAGTACTCTTCACTGCGCTTGACCTTTTATAGTCAGTCTTTTTTTTTTATACAGTAAAATCTCCCAGAGACAAGGTTTATTTTCTTTAATGAGGGAGAATGTCCATTTTATTCAAAACAAATAAAATGGAACAAAATTCCGGGCCACTGTATGCCATGAATGATCTTTATTTAAAGAAAATAAGACTATAATGAATTTTCAGAGGATCAGGGCTGATCTCCACATTCTGCAATAGATGCATGAGAAATAGTTTTATTAGCAGTCTCCCAGACATGAAACATAGCTCATTATACACAGCTGCCAACTGCTACATTAAACATTTAATAACATAGGATACACCTTACCCTCACCAGTAATAAATGAGGACATTTTAGCATTTTCCCTTTTCCTTGGTTAACTGTGATTTTTATATTACTTTCTAGGTAAGTTGCCACTTATTATCTCCACAATAGTATTACTGGTAAAATGAGAAAGTAAATTTGCTATTTTTTTCAAGATACATCTTTCTTTCTAACATGATGTGAATATGTATACATAAATTTTTAAATAACATCTAAAGGTCTTAGAAGCAACTAGTTTTAGTTATTATTAATGGAAAAAAATGGAATGAAGATTTTTCTCATCTTCAAATAATGTGCACATCCTTAATTCCTGAGGAAATGTCTAGACTATTGAGCATTAAGACAAAATCAACCATGGATATGGGCCAAGTTCTAATTATCCCCTTTCCCTTCCAATCAAATAAATATAATGCATAATTTTAACAACTGAATGTTAATAATCACTGTCCACTTTTGGGTTCAATTCATATGCACCTCACATTCTGACACATTATTCTTTGCCCTGAAAATGAATTGAAGAAAAAAAAAAAAGCCAGAAAACAAAGTAGAGAGGGCCAAGGAATCACTTTTCTGGTAAGAAAAACAAGAAAAAGTGTGTAGAAGAGATATCTCAGCCTGCTCGTATTTCTTTTCATTGTATAATGATTCTGCTGTGGAGGAATAGAATACTAAGAACCTTGTGCTGAATTTTAATAAGAACTGCATGGTCAAACATACTTAAACCTCTCTGCACCATGGCAAAGAATACCAAGTGTTCTCATTGTGGTACTGGAAAATAACACATTTTTTTAAAACTCAAGGCTGATTTCTTTTGTAAAGTATAATCAGAGATGAATATTATCATACCACTAACATACAAACTTCCAGTACGTTTTTTTTTTCTTTTTTTCCTAAATGATTTACTTGTAGACCACAAGTTTCATCATTCCAAGGAAATTTGAATCAATTTTGATGCTAGTCACAGAATCTGGGAGGATGTGTTCTAGGATTAACAAGTATTCCTGCCATACTCTTATGAAAAATAAGAGCATTGCCACTTTATATTATGTTGCCTATTAGGAAAAAACAAACATTTTTGTTGGTGTGATAATGACTCTATATTCTGGATAGAGAGTTTATTTGTTATTTATATTTTTTTTAATTTTTGTTCCTAAATATTCTGAGGTATGTTTATCAATCTATCCTCCATCTATAGCTATAAAATATTTCTAGAACTATATCCATATTTATATTTATGCTTCTATCTACTAAATATATATAGAGAGGTAGTCATACTTATTTCACACTTAATTGTGACAAGGACCAGCTTGACTAAACAAAAATCTAAAATGTTTTTTGTGTTTCCCTTTATAGGAAAACCTTTTCTGAGTGCCTTGTATTAAGCATTTTCAGCCATTGATAAAAGATCTATGAAAGTCATATTGTATCAGATCTAGTTCTTAAAACTTATAAATACATATACATGACTTTGAAATCATTGGATCAAAAATTAAAAGAAAATTTTTTCAATATTATTTATTTATTTGTTTAAGAGAGATGGAGAGGAAGAGGTTGATAGAGAGAGAATGGGCACACCAGCATCTTCAGCAACTGCAAACACTCTCCAGACACATGTGCCCCTTGTACACCAGGCTTATGGGGGCACTAGGGGAACAGAACGTGGGTCCTTAGTCATTACAGGCAAGTGCCTTAAGCCCTAGGCCATCTCTTCAATCTGAGAAGGCAACTCTTTCTTGTTTCTTTTCAGCTTGTCATCATGCTTACTTGTAGAAAATTTCTTAAAGCCTTAGAAACATTTCTACTTATGAAGCACTTACTGAAAATAAAATGCATAAATATTGAGCTACTCTCAATGAAGTTGATTTTCCCACTGTTTTTATATATCCCCATTATGGTTTATTATAGAAATTCTGGAATGTATCAAAAAACACAATGAGCAAAATAAAAATCATGTGTAATTATACCATGTAAAGTATCTATGTTGCTGTATCTTCTACATGTGTCCATACAAAGTAAATTCATAATAGGAATTTCATTCCTAACCAATACTATTCCATTGCACCTTTGTGAATATGGGCTGAGACAGTGAATCCAGATGCGACCTAGGGGTGGAGATCAGGGGTAGAATTCTCACCTAACATGAATGTGACCCTACGTTTCTTCCCAATGCAAACGACAACAGCAATAACAAATATCCAACTGGCCTCCTATTTTAGCTCATTTATATGTTTCATAGGCCTCCCCAATTCTGCAAATGGTTTAATTTCCACAACTTATTCTTATGTAAAAGTTATATAACACTACCATTGCATTCACCAAAATTATGCTTAAACCATATTATTGGTTGTCATTCTCGAATTTCCTCCTACATTATTATCCTTATACATTTTTAAAAAGTAAACATTCCCTGGTAATGACAGAGTCTCTCAACATTTCTCCCATATTCATTCTCATTTTATCTAACATTGCCCTGAGTAGAACTTTATCATCTCATATCAGGTTGTCAGTATGGCATATTAAATAAACTTATTCCATTCAGACTTGACGCTGCAGTAAACGTTTAACTTATCTATAAGTTGATCTTGTATTTTATTTTTAGCATGCAGGTGTATGGTATGAATGTATGAATATGTGCATTAGTATGCATGTGTGATGTGTAAATGTGTGTCCATGTGCATGAGTGTGTTTGGGAGAGCAGAGATCAATTTTGGGTGTACTCTATCACTTACATCTTTTTTTTTTTTTTTTTTTTTAATATGGGGTCTTGCTCTAGCTCAGATGACCTGGAATTAGTCTCAGGCTGGCCTCAAACTCATAGTGAAACTCCTTCCTATGCCTCCTGACTGCTAGTTTAAAGGCATGTGACACTAAGCCTGGCCCATCAAAGTTTTTTCATAGCAGGTTTCTCACTGAAACCAGAGCCCAGTGATTCAGCTAGCTAGACAACAAATCCCAGGGGTCTCATGTTTCCATCTTCCCAGTACTTGGAAAACATGTATGACCAATGCTAGGCTTTTATGTGGAAGGTGGGCATGAGAACTCAGGTCCACAAGCTTGTGTGACAAATACTTTACCAACTGATCCACCTCCATAGCCCAAAATATCTTTTTGAAATGAACATGACCATTCCATGACTTTATATAAATTAGTTGAGGGAATTCCTTTTGTCTTTAAATTGTCCTTCATTCCCATATTGCATACAGCCTTTCAGAATCTATATTTCTTCTGGATTTTTTTTTTTGGTTGCATATGCTAAATTTTGCTGATCATTATATGGATAACAGAGTTCCATTTACTTTCAAGTTAGACAATTAGATTTTAAGATTAAGAACAGACAAGAACATATTTGATCATGGTAACCTGAATTGATGGTACAGTAACCTTCTTGTTGCTGAGTTAAAACACACAATGCAAAAGAGATGATGGTAGAAAAGGTTTTTATTTTGGTTTACAGTATCAAGGGGAAAGCATGGCATGAGCACCTCAAACCATCACATTCTGCTCTTGGTTCCTTAACTGTGGGACTATAAACCAAAAAATACAAAGCAGTATGTAGTAATATTTCACATAACAAAAGATGGCATTGCAAGGAAATATTGAACCAGTGCAAGATCTATAGAAAGTAGAGCAAACATCAAATCCTGTGGTTCCATGTCCACATGAGACCCACAGTGAAGATTTGGGATTACAATTCTACCCTTCCAACCATGCTGTTCATTTCCTTGGGGGAACAATCCAGCCTGAGTTGGCTTCTTTTCTTGGCAGCCCATGGACAGTCCTGGCATCTAATAATCTAGGTTTCTCCACTGTAACTCATGGGTAAATCACATAGCTCAGTTTTACCCCATGCAGGGACTCACACAACCATGTCTCACATTTTACAGTGGCCATCTACAAAAACAAGCATGTTGTAAGTCCAGTTATCCTGTCTTTCATGCATCTGTTATATTCCCATAGTACTAGGGAGGCAATTAAATTTGCTAAACTAGGGCTTTAGGGAATAAAGCTGAGTTTCAAGAGCAGGACATTCCTTTAGTGCCCAGACTTCCTACTTTCAAGACTCAGCATTCTTTTTGCTGTTGTAATTCAGAACACATGTTCCAATTTCAATTTGGGTAGTCTTAAACAATTGTAGCTGAAACAGGGCTGTTGTCTCCTTTCCAACTTTTATTTCTTTCTGCACCTTCTTCAATTGCTCACATCATTCCACTCCTTCTAAACTCAGCCCTACTGAAGTTCTCATGACACAGGCAGAATGCAGCAAGCCCATCACACAAACTGCTTCTAGCCCAGCCTGGGCAAAGCTCTTTCTTCCTCTCATTAGCCAAGCCTGCACAGTCCATAGTACTTTCTGTATTTAGGTCTTTAAAACTCTGACCAGAATGGTCCATAAAGCTCTGTTTAGAACATTGCAGGGTGACACTTAGTTCAAAGTTTCAAAATTGCCCATATTACTTCCACAAATCAGTTCAAAAGGCCAAAATCCATATAAGTTCCTGGAAGCATGAACCCTCTCCTCTGATACCAATATTCTTTTGTTATCTTCTCATTGCTGGGACAAAGCACCCCAACCCAAACCATCTGGTGAGAGAAAAGGGTTTTTGTTTGTTTGTTGTTAAATTTCAGTCTTACAGCCTCAAGGGGAAGCTCCACAATGTCAAGGAAAAGAAGGTAAGGGTCAGTCGGGTTGGGCATTGACTTCTTGCCAATATCACATGGACAACAGGAGTACAAGAGTCAGTCAAGTTCTGGGAAAAGGAAGCAGGCAATAACTTCCCTCAAACAATTAGTAACAACATATTTCCTACAGTAATGCTCTACCTCCAAGTTGCCACCAGATGGGGACTAAGCATTAAAAACATATGAGCTTATGGGGGAATATCTGACTTATACTATCAGAGTAAACTACAGCTTGAAGCAGTCATTACAATCTCATAGTTATTGGGAAAATAGAAAAACATATTTTAAAAGTCTGAATAAATTGAAAACATCTAAATTTCAATTATGTAAATCTAAATTAAGAAACTCTTAAGGAATAGTTCTAATACTTAAGCATAATTCTGGTGATGTAAAAGCATACGTGGTCAAATAAGCCCCAGGAAGTTGCATAATATTGAATGAAATATTTAATAAAAAAATGGCAGTCAAGGTCTTAAGAAAAATCAGCTTATTAAAAAAATTGCCAAAATAATTCAAGCAACTTTCATGTGCTGGCTTTATTGGGAAGATGAAGTATTTTGCATATGGATTGGAGCCTTAGTCCTCTGAACAGGTATGGTAATTTTATGTAGAAATCGAGTATCACTTAAATCATAGTTAAAAAGTACACCTGAGGTACACAGAAGACAAGTATTATCATTACATAATTATAAGTTGTTCATCTAACAACGAAATTAGGAGTTATAAAGCATTCCATGCACAAAAAAGCACTGCCCCATATTTATTATTATTGTGTATTATCATGTTATATGAACACATATTATTTTCAAATGGTATGGAACACTAACATAAATATCTTTATGCATTCTCAATAAAGCTGTAATTCTACCACTAAATATAAAATGTACACTGTAGGCTGCATTGTAAATAAATTAATGGTGTTTGTCTTACTGTGTCTGAGATTGTATTCATTCTGAGGCCCTGTGTATCACTTTTTACTGCACCATGAAGCTGAGCAGCAAATGAGTTGGCTGAACAAAAAGGGGCAAACAGAAAGCAACAGCTTAGCTGTAAAACCATTTGGCAGGCAAATACAGTTCGACAATTTGTTATAGTCAGATCATTAGGTTAATATGAAGTTGTGTGAGGAGGATGGCTGAGGGGAGGTTTATATGTCTAGGAATATTAAAAAGCAATTTGCACCAGAAACACAACCTCACCCTGGACTGCCTTTGAACATGTTTACAATCCGCTAAGGAAATTGGATGTACAATTTATTTCTGGATTGACTTAAACAGTCAGAAGTGCAAAGAAAGTGGGGTGTAGAGCTCCTGTCTGACCTAAAGGAGGGTATCAGTTCGTTTGAAATTATTCACATGAACTTGTAATATTTTCCTTATCTTCCCAACATCTCAGCAGGTTTTTCATTTCAAAACTTGATATTTTTCCCTGCCATATTTTAATGGTTGTTTTCCTTTCTCACATTTTAAAGAATTGTTTTGAAGTAATTAGAATTCAACATAATTTTTTATTTCAATATATTTCAGAAAAATATTACATTAATTGATCTAAAGTATACAAGACATGTAGTTGCTGCTAAAACGTGCTATAAGGCTATAGATATTATGAACAGATAAGGAACTAATATAAGAATGTTTTGATGTGAATGGAACATATGTCTTTATTCTTATTTCTAGACATCCTGTTAACTGATTCTATAATTGTATTATCCTTACTTGTGCTCTTGGTTTAATTACTCTTGCTTCATCCCTTCATTGACTTTTCTACTTTTCCTTGTGTCCAGTGCTAAGTCCAATCTATACCTCTGTGTGTGTGTGTGTGTGTGTGTGTGTGTGTTTTGTTTTGTTTTTGTTTTGCTTTTCAAGGTACGGTCTCATTCTAGCTCAGTCTGACCTGAAATTCACTCTGTAGTCTCAAGGTGGCCTTGAACTCTCAGCAACCCTCCTACATCTGCCTTCCCGAGTGCTGGGATTAAAGGCATGTGCCACCATGCCTGGTATGTTTCTTATCAAAAGTGCACACTGGATGTGCCCCATCCTTACTTGACACTAACTATACTTGCAGGTAATATATATTTTCTATAGTAGCTTTATCAGAAACATCCTATGTCTATAAAAAATATGCTACTTCTCATACAATTTCTTAAAAAATAATATTTATTTATGTGCAAGCTGAAAGAGAGAGAGAGAGAGAGAGAGAGAGAGAGAGAGAGAGAGAGAGAAATTAAGAGAGAGTGAGTGAGAAATGGGCATGCCAGAACTCTAGCCACTGCAAATGAGCTCCAGGTGCATGTACCACTTTGTGCATCTGGCTCTACATGGACACTGGGGAAGGGAATCCAACTGTTAAGCTTTGAAAGCAAGCTGAGCAATCTCTCTAGCCCTTATATCCTTTCTTTGTTGATATCTTTAATTCAGTATTCTCTACTCTTATAGCCATTGCGATGCCACAATACCTTATTCTACATTTCTTTGATTAGCCTTCTTCTCTGATAATTCAGTAAATAACATTAGTAATTTGAATTTTATTTTTAGGCCATTATATCTCTTATGATCATTTTATTTCTTAACTGTTTCAAACATTCCAATCTTAATAATATTTCAACTGAGAGCATTATGACCACCTCAATCCAAAATACATCAATTTTTCTGTTATTTTGAGTTGACAGCACTCAAAATTAGTGGATTTAGAAACAGGTTGAATTTTATTCTTCTATGCATAATTAAATCATGAAAATTCTTTTGAGAAAAGTGGCTTTACTGTACCAAATGAAAAAATATATATTTTTTATCCCTACAGGTTGTGATTAATGTGCCAGTGGGTATATAGCAATAAAATTACTTAACAAATCATTATCACTCACAGTCTCTATACTGTACACCACCTAAAATCTCTATTTTCTAATTACTCACTATATCCTTCAAATCCACGTGTTTCTTTCTTGCTTTGGTTATTTCTTCAGGTCCTTGTTTTCTTCTTCATGTAACAAGTACAAGTCAACATCAGTGAAACACACAGGTTTTTCTTTCCTGCTAACTTTGTATTAATTTCTTTTTTTTTAATGAATTGAAAATCACAAGCAAGAAGGTAGATACACACGAGATCTAGCTTCCTGACAGAATTTATGAATCCAAAGACACTTACTCTTATTAATTTCCATTTATCTTTCCTATTGAAATTCTACTATTAATACTTAATTTTTAAAATTTATTTGTTTATTTTTTGTTTATTTATTTGAGAGCAACAGACAGAGAGAAAGAGGGAGAGAGAGAGAGAGAGAGAGAGATGGGGGGGGGGAGAGAGAGAGAGAATGGGCACGCCAGGGCCTACAGCCACTGCAAACGAACTCCAGATGTGTGTGCCCCCTTGTGCATCTGGCTAACATGGGTCCTGAGGAGTAGAGCCTAGAACCGAGGTCCTTAGTCTTCACAGGCAAGCGCTTAACCTGCTAAGCCATCTCTCCAGCCCAATATTTAATTTTTAAAATCATTTTCTTTCTTTTAAATTATTTTTGGTGCCAGGATTGTACTCAGAGCAATGAGCATTGCTAAGCACACAGTTTTCAAGGCATTGTCTCCACAATCCCTATGGCATCCCTTTTAACTTATTTTTACTTGGTGTTTTGGTTGGAGGTATAGAAATCAATGGAGTTATTTAAGATGGAAAACTGACATCCATCTTAGCCTCTCCCTCTGATTACATTCTCAGTAGCCAATCAATGTCAAATGACATTCACATTCATGGTATCTTAGTAATTATACCTTAAACTAGGACATTTACTTTTTCTTAACTCTATGACTCCAAAGTCAATTTTCTTTATTGTCACTGCTATTGTTCCCAATCCAGAGTTGTTTGCCACAGCTACCCAATTAACCACATTAAAAATATAAATTGCATTATGCCATACATCAAAAAAAAATCAATTATTCTATATAATAGCTTGTGTAAATTCTCTTCTTTGAGCTAATAGTGATATTTTTCTCAAGTTTTGATATTTGATGCCAGCCTATATTATCACATTCATCTCAACATTCATGGTCTAGATGTCTAATCAACTCCCAAGGGTTTTTATGAATATGTTGACCTTAAACTCCTGATCTTCCTGCCATCATCTACCAAGCTCTGGGTTTATAGACATGCATCATCATGTTTAGAATAGCACGAACTATTTGATTGCTTTTACTATTGATTCTTATTTTTTTTTTTTTTTTGAAGAAGAATCTTACTATGGGCCACTGGCTGTCTTAGAACTTGCTAGAAAGACGAGGTTGGCTTTGATCTTCTCATAATTCTTTTGCTTCTGCCACCCTAGTGCTAGGATTATGGGAATGCAATATCATACCAGGCTAAATCTGAGTGGTTCTTAGGAGTTTCCTCACCTAAAACATCACAACTTTATGTGATATAATTTATTTTTCATTTAGTCTAAAAAGGCAAATCCACTGAGGAATCTTTCTTGATATATTCACAACACTCTGCTTATCAGTTAAGTACAGCATTCACTTAGGTAAGCAGTGCATCAATGAATGAACAGATTACAGTACAGTGCTAGGTTTTATAGAGAAAAGATATAACATCAACATCTATGCAGTCTCTGTGGTTGTCAGGGATATAGGAGATAACCACTTTATTGTCTGGATCCTCCGTCCAGACCAACTTCCTTACTTTTGCATTAGACTAGAACTGTTGAGTGCTTGATTGGGATAACTACCTTAACAGAACCAATTCACTTCTTATTTTAAATTTTTATTTATTTATTCATTTTTTAAATTTTTTTTGTCTATTTTTTATTTATGTATTTGAGAGCGACAGACACAGAGAGAAAGACAGATAGAGGGAGAGAAAGAGAATGGGCGTGCCAGGGCTTCCAGCCACTGCAAACGAACTCCAGACACGTGCGCCCCCTTGTGCATCTGTCTAATGTGGGACCTGGGGAACTGAGCCTCGAACCGGGGTCCTTTGGCTTCACAGGCAAGCGCTTAACCGCTAAGCCATCTCTCCAGACCTACCAATTCACTTCTTAACAGAAGCAATTCACTTTTGTCTTTTATTACATAGAGGAAAATTCAGTGTCTAATGCATGTACTGACTTAGTTGCAGAGGGTTGTGGGATCCTCTTTATAACCTACAGACTTATTTCCTGAGACAGAATCAACTAAATGAGATTTATATGCAAAAGCATTGGTTACTAAAGGAAAATATTTGAATCTTAAAAGAACTATTTTTAACTGACCTGATGGAAGTATTGCAATGATATCTCATAAAACTAGCATTTTCTTTAAAAAGGCCTTAAACCAGAATTCTAAAAATGGGTGCAAATAATTATACTTTACATTTTTTTTTGTGCTTCTTATCAAATGTCTGAGAGATTAGGGATGACATTTCAATAACAGGATCATTTGTGACTGTTCTAGCTAGTACAATTGACTTGAACAAGCAGCATTTCATTTTCCATTAAATTTTTCCTAACTACATTTGTGAAATATCCCTTTATTGATCTTCCTTTTGCTACCAAGGGATAATGCTAATCATTCATTTCCTAATATTTTCTCATTTTCATCAGAAAACATGTCATAGGAATATATGTAATACAAAATCTTAATTTTAAGGTTTTAAATGACCTTCACCACTTTCAGTTTTTGTTGCCTTTTATCATGAATATGTTTATTTTTCCAAAGAAGATGGCAATATGTCCTTGTGCAACCAAAATAGAAGGAACACAAGAATGGAGGAGAATCAAGATGCTGCTGTATTTCTACCTTGGGTTTTTGGGTATTTTCCAAACTGCATTTTCCTTAGCTTAAATTAAGTGTTGAATTTATTAAACAATGTTTTAACTGCATACCAAGCACAACTTTTCTTGAATTGTACAATTGAGGACAATCACCATGGAAGTTTTTTTTTTTTTTTTTAAATTTTTATTTATTTGAGAGCGACAGACACAGAGAGAAAGACAGGTAGAGGGAGAGAGAGAGAATGGGCGCGCCAGGGCTTCCAGCCTCTGCAAACGAACTCCAGACACGTGCGCCCCCTTGTGCATCTGGCTAACGTGGGACCTGGGGAACCGAGCCTCGAACCAGGGTCCTTAGGCTTCACAGGCAAGCGCCTAACCGCTAAGCCATCTCTCCAGCCCACCATGGAAGTTTTTGAATTTATCAATGTAATCACAAATGCTAATTAAATACTAAAGCAAGGTTTTATATATACATATGTTTACACACACACACGTGTGTGTGTGTGTGTGTGTGTGTGTGTGTGTGTGTATATATATATATATATATATATATATATATCTCAATATTTTACCTTGAGTAAATGGAACAAACCCATTTCTTTCCTAATGCAAATAGATATAAAATGAAAACTTAAGATACAATTGTCAAGATCCATTAAATCATTTGTATATATCACTGCTTCTTGAAGGGCAGTGTAAAACCTGAGTATGGAAACCTCTACTGGTGTGTGCTATTTTCACACAAAAGATGGGAAAATATGAAAAATACATCTCCTTTAATTTTGTAATAGGTTTGCATACTACTATGTTCTAATATAGACAAGATACCAACACACAATGATAAACACTACCAAATCGGCTATCCATCTGAAAAACACTGAACATTATTGATAAATGCAGTGTAATCTCTTTGGAAGATTTTTTTAAATTCAGTTTCAAATTGATCAATGAATATCTCTATTCCCATGTATCAGATTCAGTTTGACTAAAAGAATTTTCTTCCCTGACCTATGGCCTGCTTTCCTTTTCTTTCTCTCACAGGTTGATCCTATCATCTGGGAAGCTTCTGTAATCTCCATCTCTTTTTCTGAATCCTTTATTTGGCCACAAACCTAAGAATCAAACTGATGAAAAGCAAACTTAAAAGTGGTCAGTCCTGCTGAGGTTGGCTTGTTTAATTGCACTCTCATCCTTGTGCTTCATTTCTACTTTAAGTAGCTGCTGTGGCTTTAAAGGCTTCTGGAAGGTTTTTATTTTCTCAAGTCAGTTTGGCCTCAGTGTAAGCACTGCCATGTTAAAGACAGTTTTGAAATTGCAAGTTAACATGGAACTCTGAAAAAAATAAATCCTCCCTGAGCTTCTCTTCCTTTTCTTTTTCCCAGTGTCTCTACTGCCTTTTTCTACCTGTGATCTGGTTTTCGGTTTTAAGGATGCATAGCCCAGGCCATCATCCTGTTCATACATTTTATTTGTGGCAGCAACTAAAATTGTATAGATAAATGGCACCTCAGAACTCCATAGTTATAGTCTATATGAGATAGACTATAATACTGTTCTATCCCAATTTATACTGCATTAAATGTTTTCTTTTTAAGGATCAGGTCCTTTTATCTAAGATTTTTTCCTTCAAATTTTATAACAAAAAATACTGTGTACTTTTATTACTATTTATATACAGATATGTATGTGTTTGTGCATGTCTTGGAATGATTGCATATGTATCCAAATTTAGAAATAATTAGAATATCTATTATTAATATTTTCTATAAGATTATGGCTTATACAAAAATAAGCAATTTTTTATTGATTTTTAGTGTGCATACTGCCAGCTTAAAGAAAAAAAAAAAAAAAAAAACAGTGAGACTAGGGCTGGGGAAATGGCTCAGCACTAAAGATAACTGGCTGCTTAAGAACTGAGGTCCTTGAGACTTCCGGTTAAGATGGCGGTGTAGGTACCACGCCAAAGCAGCCTAGGGGGAAAAAAGACCAAAAAACTTCAGCAAAACACACACTTTTACTAAAAAGTGAGGTGTATAGGAAATTGAAGCAGCAGCGGAGAAGTAGAAGAGTTCCAGAGCATCCAGAGCCTGCACAGGCGGGAAAAGCAGCTCCGGCAGCTCGGCCAACCGCCGTGGCCGCGGCACACCAGAAAGCCACCAGGCTCCGCTCCAGCCACAGGAAAAGCCAGGTGCGGGAGCTTTCCCTCACACCGCGCACTCCGCAATTCAGGAAACGTGAGGGGAGAGCGGCAGCGAGCAATGGAGGAGCAGACCGTGAGGTAGAAGAATGCTTGGAGCAGTGAGAGAACCAGAGCAGCTGCAGCTCCCTCCCCTCCCCCACCACCTGAGCCCAGCTCCGGAGAACAGAGCAGCGGCCCGGGACCCAGCCACGCCAACTTGGGCTGACAGCGGGACCCAAGCAGGAGCAGAGTTTGGCAGCAACATCAGTGGCTCCAGCACCAGTAACAGTGGCCCCAGCAGCAGCAGACCCAGGACTGGCAGCAGCGGCAGACTCAGCAGCAGCAGCTTCAGGGGGAGCAGGGGCAGTGGACACAGCAACAGCAGCTTCAGCAGCAGTGGTGCCTCCAGCAGGGGCAGCTACAGCTGCAGCAGAGGCAGCAGCAGCGGTGGCTCCAGCAGCAACACCTTCAGCAGCAGTGGCTACAGACCCAGCAGGGGCAGCTTGAGCAGCAGCAGTTCCAACAGCAGGGGTGTGGATCTGCAGGGCCACACTTGCCAGGCTCAGTTTGCCCCACAGGAAAAGCAAGTGCCCAGCTTCAGAAATCAGAACAGCAGCCTGACGACCCAGGCAGCAACTTGACTGAGACCAAAATCATCCAGGTAACTGGGATTGCACCAGGGAAGGGTCTCACTTGGTCACAAGCTGACTTGGATCCCTCAAAAGACCAGAAATCTTAACCTCTTTGTTTACAGATGATCTGGTCGTTATAATAGCTACTCTTGCATACATACTTGGGGCTGTTTTTGATTGAATGTGTACAGTGTTTAGTTAAATTTTAGAATCTACCTGTATTTTATTCCAATCAGCCTGCTTGAATACTCCTATAGCAGGGAAACTCAACCCATAAGAACATCTTTGTAGATACTCTGAGAGTCTTAAGAGCCACACGTAACACCTTAAGTTCCTACCCTGAAAATATATTACATCAAATCAATTGATACAGTTAAGAATACACAGCTAGCTAGAAAATCCAAGCATTAACTTAATCCAAGATGCAAAAATATATACATTATAACACAAGAAACACTAAAAAGCAAGACGATATAAATGCACCTAAAAGTATAAGTGCATCAGAAATGTCCTCCAGTGAGAAAGAGTTAGAGGAAATGCCTGAGAAAGAGTTCAAAAGAATGATTATAAATATGTTCAAAGAGGTCAAAGAACACATCAAAACAACCAAAGAAGAAATCAAAGAGGAAATCAAAGGAATCAAAGAAGATGCAGGACACCAATTTAATGAAATAAAGAAGGCAATACAAGACATAAATAAGGAAATAGAAATAATAAAGAAAAACCAGTCAGAATTACTAGCAATGAAGAACACAGTTAATGAAATAAAAAACTCTGTAGAAAATCGCACCAGTAGGATGGATGAGGGAGAGGACCGAATATCTAAGCTAGAAGACCAGGTGGCAGACCTAATGCAGTCCAACAAAGAGAAAAACAAACTTATAGAAAAGTATGAGTGGGAATTTCAAGATATTTGGGACACTATGAAAAGATCCAATATAAGAATTCAGGGTATAGTAGAAGGAGAACTCCACTCCAGAGGAATAGTAGGCGTCTTCATCAAAATCATAGAAGAAAATTTCCCCCAAATTGGGAAAGAGGTGCCAATGCAGATACAGGAAGCCTTTAGAACCCCAGCCAGATAAAACCTGGAAAGAACCTTTCCTCGCCTTATTATAATCAAACTTCCAAACACACAAACTGAGGAAAAAATATTGAAAGCAGTTAGAGAGAAAAATCAAGTTACCTACAAAAGCAAGCCCATCAGGAGTACAGCAGATTATTCAACACAAACTTTAAAAGCCAGAAGGGCTTGGAGTGATATATTCCAAGTTCTGAAAGATAAAAACTGTCAACCAAGGTCACTTTATCCTGCAAAACTATCCATTCAAATAGACAGAGAAATAAGGGCATTCCATGACAAAAGCAGGTTAAAGAAGTACTTGAAGACAAAACCAGCTGTACAGAAAATAGTTGATAGAATCCTCCATGCTGAAGAAAAGGAAAAGCACACATATAAGGAACCTAGAAAAAACAAGCAATACTCAAATACTAGTTAACATAAGAGAGCACAAGTAGAACTGGAACCACAAAAAAAAAAAAAAAAAAAAAAAAAGGCAAACAGAAATACATACCTTTCAATAATATCTCTTAATATCAACAGCCTCAATGCCACAACGAAAAGACATAGGTTTGCAGACCGGGTTAAAGAGCAGGATACAACAATTTGTTGTCTCCAAGAAACTCACCTTTCTACAAAGGATAGGCATTATCTTAGGGTGAAAGGTTGGAAAATGGTGTTTCAAGCAAATCGGCCTAGAAAACAAGCAGGGGTTGCTATCCTAAATCTGACAAGGTAGACTTTAGTCCAATGTTAATTAAGAAAGATAAGGAAATTCACTTTATATTGATTAAAGGGCACACTCCAACAGGAGGACATTACAATCCTAAACATATATGCACCTAACATGAGGGCTCCCAAATTCATCAAACAAACACTATTAAAACTAAGGTCACAAATAACACCAAACACAGTGTTGGTGGGTGACTTTAACACCCCACTCTCATCAATTGACAGGTCATCGTGAGATAAAATAAACAGAGTTATCTGGACTAAATGAGGTCATAGAAGGAATGGACCTAACAGATGTATAGAGGACATTTCATCCAAAGGCTGCAGAATATACATTCTTTTCAGCAGCACATGGAACATTCTCTAAAATAGACCATATATTAGGACACAAAGCAAATCTTAATAAATTCAGGAAAATTGAAACAATTCCTTGCATTCTATCTGACCACAATGGAATTAAACTACAAATCAGTAGCAAGAAAGGCTATAGAGCATACACAAAATCATGGAAACTAAACAATACACTACTAAATGATGAATGGGTCAATGAAGAAATCAAGAAGGAAATCAAAAAATTATAGAGTCAAATGATAATGAGAACAAAACATATCAAAATCTCTGAGACACAATGAAGGTAGTTCTAAGAGGGAAATTTATAGGCTTAAGTCCTATATAAGAAATTAGAAAGGTCACAAGTAAATGACCTAATGCTTCGCCTTAAAGCCTTGGAAAAAGAAGAACAAGGCAAACCAAAAAATCAGTAGACTGGAAGAAATAATAACGATTAGGGCAGAAATTAATGAAATAGAAACAAGCAAACAAAAAATAATCCAAAGAATTAATGAAACAAAGAGTTGGTTCTTTGAAAGGATAAACAAGATTGATAAACCCTTAGCAAATCTGACCAAAAGAAAGAGAGAAGAGACACAAATTAATAAAATCAGAGATGAACAAGGTAACATCACAACAGATTCCAGAGAAATTCAAAAAGTCATAGAGACATACTATAAAAGCATATACTCCACAAAGTATGAAAATCTGAAAGAAATGGATGATTTCCTTGATTTATATGACCTACCTAAATTAAATCAAAATGAGATTAATCACTTAAATAGACCTATAACAAACATGGAGATCCGAACAGTTATCAATAATTTCCCAACTAAAAAAAGCCCAGGCCCAGATGTATTCACTGCTGAATTTTACCAGACCTTTAAGGAAGAGGTAACACCATTGCTTCTTAAGCTTTTCCAGGAAATAGAAAAAGAAGGAATTCTACCAAACTCCTTCCATGAGGTTAGCATCACACTGATACCAAAACCAGGCAAAGATAGAACAAAAAAAGAAAATTATAGACCAATCTCCCTCATGAACATAGATGCAAAAATTCTCAACAGAATATTGGCAAACAGAATACAAGTGTATATCATTGGAAAGGAATCCATGTCTTGAACTTAGAAACAAGCCAGAATTATATCCAGATAATGAGTTTCCTTTCCAATATCAAGTTCCCACCTATCTTGGACCAAAAGAGGGTATACACCCTTTAAATTCTTTCTGTACTAATAGTGGTTATCCCATTTAACATGTGCTGAATTCACTCTCCATTGGAGAATCTGCTTCTCTTTTTCAGATGAAAATGGGGCCTGAGATAAAAGACCCATCACACTTCACCAGTTCTCTGCTGAAACCACAGAGGGATTTGAGAAATGAGCAAGAATGTTGCTTTCCCTGTGAACCTGATATCAGCACAAGGAGATAGACACTGTGTACACTCAACACCTACAAACCAGAGATTCAGAAGCTCCTAAGAGCATATCACTGAAGTAGACTTAAAACAAACCCAACACTGTTCAGAGAATTTTGCAGAAGAAGGGGTGGGTTGTTAGCGTCACAAGTGGAGACACTATGCACAGAGACATTGTCTTTTCCCCATAACTAATGGCTGCCCCCACATGCATGACCTGCCATCACTATGGGGACAACATGCATCCCCAACGAGGAAGGTCCTTTTGGAATAGAGACAGGGATGAGGGAGATGATGGTACCAACATATGCTTTTAACATACTAAGTATATCCATAAGTAATAAAATAAAATATAAAAGTATTCTAGCAAAATAAATAAAAGCCTAATTTTCTCAGGCTTCATCTATTACTGCCCACTGCCATTCAGTCAATCAAGTTTCTTCACATTACTAAGCTGGTGTGTTAATCATTGACTTCCCCCTCCAACCTTATACTCATTTCCCAATACAGAAATTACTCCTTTAGGGGATGTAGCATGATCAAATATTTTAAAACTATGTCACCAACACTACCATCTACACCATCATAACTCCAAAGACACAACTCAAAGGTCAGTATTTCACCAGAATCATGTGGAAGGCAAGTTGATAACATCCATTCATATCACTCAAACCTTTTTTCTGTGTATGTAAGTAAGCTTGAACTACTACAGTGAACATGATTTCAACTACATAAATACTTGTGCAATTAAACAGTTAAAATGTGAAAGCCATGAACTGGAGAGATGGCTTAACCATTAAGGCACTTGCCTGTGAAGTCTAAGGACCTAGGTGTGATTCTCCAAGACCCACATTAGCCAGGTGAATGAGGTGAAACATACCTCTAAAGTTCATTGGCAATGGCTGGACGCCCTGCTGTGCTCATTCTCTCTATCTTCTTCTTTCTCTGTCAAATAAGTAAATAACTGTAAAAGTCTGAAAACTTAAGGAGACTGCAGGAAGAAAAAGATAGGTACAACTCAAGAATCAATTTAGACATGTAAGTAGGAAAAGACTAATAATAGCTAACCACGATAAGTTAGGCAAGATTAATAGCTATGGAAAAAGCACATTTATATCTGCTTTATCTACACTGTTGGTGCGATAGACCTAGTTGCAACATGACTACAACCCTGGTGATCATTTTCCATCATACCTAGAAATTCCTTCTTGTCAAAACATTTGAGGAAACACATAGCTCCAAGTGAAATGGTGAAGCAGTTAAACATTTTAGATACTTTGTAACAATTTGTAATAGAGTGTGCTGGAATTATATGTACTTTTGTTCTCCGAACTGCTTTGAAGGAACCTATCAGTCATTTAAATTTAATAGTGCATGAGCTTCTCTAACTTTGTTTCTGTTTCCGTTGAAGCCTCTATATGTGAATTTCTAATGAGTTTCCAGGTGTTTAGTAGCCTGAATATAAAGGCCCATACTTACCAGTATATTGGGAGCAGATTTAATCAGACAAAACGATTTGATACTCAAACAAAGGTTATGATATAGGAAGAATAATGGTGGTTATTAATATAGTACATATCATGTTTAAAAGTAATAGTAACTAATACTATCAGTGCATAATCACTTGGACAATGCAAAACTGAGAAACACAAATAAAGGTAAAAGAGTGAAAGGGGTTTAATATCACTTGTTACAAGTAAAGAGTGCACTGGAGATAGTTCTCAAAACAATGTGTCTATGACGAAAGAAAGCAAGGGGTTTTATTGGAGGACATATACTTATTCAACTAGGAATACCTCATCCTCAAGTGTGCAGGAGATACAGGTTTCAGTATGTTCAGCTGAGGTCATAAACTACACGTTTAAACACTGGCAGATGACAAGACCTCTGGCATGGAATATAGCATTATACCTAGCAGAGAGTAAAAAAAAAAAAAAAAAAAAAAAAGATTGAACCAGAGCAATTTAGCAATTTGGCTAGTTCAGGAAAGATTCTCTGAAGGAGCTTTTGTGAAACAAATTAAAAGACCAAACACTAGGGCTGGAGAGATGGCTTAGTGGTTAAGCACTTGCCTGTGAAGCCTAAGGACCCCGGTTCGAGGCTTGATTCCTCAGGACCCACATTATCCAGATGCACAAGGGGGCGCATGCGTCTGGAGTTCATTTTCAGTGGCCGGAGGCCCTGGCACGCCCATTCTCTCTCTCTGTCTACCTGCCTCTGTCTCTCTCTGTCTGTCACTTTCAAATAAATAAATAATTTAAATAATTTAAAAAAAAAAAAAAAGACCGGGCTGGAGAGATGGCTTAGCGGTTAAACGCTTGCCTGTGAAGCCTAAGGACCCCGGTTCGAGGCTCGGTTCCCCAGGTCCCACGTTAGCCAGATGCACAAGGGGGCGCACGCATCTGGAGTTCGTTTGCAGAGGCTGGAAGCCCTGGCGCGCCCATTCTCTCTCTCTCCCTCTATCTGTCTTTCTCTCTGTGTCTGACGCTCTCAAATAAATTAAAAAAAAATTAAAAAAAAAAAAAAGACCAAACACTAAAGGAGTTCTCACAGTGTAGAGGGGCCACATTCCAGTCCTGAAAATAATAGGTGATTGGCCTGGAAAAATTCTAACTAGTATCTAAAACAACCACCAGGGATAAAACTAGTGCTGGAAGAGTGTAACTGATTCATCATTAAATATTATGTTCCTTCCATTGTTTGAAGATCTTATTTGTTTTGTTCTGTTTTGAGCAACTTTCCACACTCAACAGTGAAACCATTGAAATAGAAATGCCAAGAAGTAGGGAACCTTTTCAACCAGAAGAGTAAGCTTGGAGAGCAGGAGCCATTCAAGAAATGTGGGTTTTCCTGCAGCAGAGTGGTCCTCCAGAGAAAAAGTGTGATATTCAATCACTGTATCACACATCATACAGACACAAATTCCAGATGAGTCAAACATTCAAACAGGAAAATATGTAACACAGTGATGTTATTAGCCAAAATGAGCAATGTGTTTAAAAAATACTGTTTGAAATGATATTTTTCTTAGTATAACCCAAAGTCTTAAAGCCATTAAAATTGTTAAACAAACATGTTTAGAAGTGTATAAAAGTAAAACATAGATTTATAGAGGGACTTATTCTGTAAAGAATTTTGTGAATGATTAGAATGAAATATTTTAAAATCTATTAGAGCCTGTCTTCTTGGCACACACTTTTAATTCCAGCACTTGGGTGGCAGAAGTGGGAAGAGCATTATGAATTCCAGGCTTTCTTTTTTTAATTTTTTGGTTTTATTTATTTGTTTATTTATTTATTTATTTGAGATCAACAGACAGACAAGGAGAGAAAGAGGCAGAGAGAGAGAGAAAAAATTGGCTCATCAGGGCATCCAACCACTGCAAATGAACTCCAGATGAATTTGCCAACTTGTGCACCTGGCTTACGTGGTTACTGGGGAATCGAGCCTCTAACCAGGGTCCTTAGGCTTCACAGGCAAGAGCTTAACCACTAATACATCTCTCCAGCCAAATTCAAGGGTTTCTTGAGACTTGAGACAACAGTGAATTCCAGGTCAGCCTGGGCTAGAGTGAGACCCTACCTCAACAACAACAAAATAGAATTTTTGACAAAAGAAATGAAGACTGTATTCAAGGAAAGAATCAAAAAGATTCATAAACATGGAAACATGGTCTAATCCACTTGTGATTAGCAAGTTAAACTGGAATTAAGATCACTTTTTACCAACTTAGAACAAAAATTAAAATACTTGAATAAATATTATACTGGCTAAGATGTGTAAAAATTAGTGGGCATGTGAATTAGTCTAAGTTAAACTCTTTGGAAAACATATAAATAAATATGTAAATGCAAACTTATTTAGATAATTTTACTTCTAGGAATTTTATCACAAATAAACTATGCTTTGTGGAATAGCATATGGTCAATAGGATTCATGGATAAATTGTGTGAAATAAATGAAGCATCACTTAAAATGAGACCACACATACATTTTCATATTCTTGCATGGTGAAATTCAAAGTGGTTAGAGAAGAAAAAGAAACAATATGGTGAGAAGTGGGAAAGGAGAAAGGAAAACTCTGACTGTACATGGTAGTCCAACTTTCTGAGGAACAAATCTTGCTTATTTCCATAAGGCTATGTTCCCATATCTCAGGCAGGCTTTATCACCATCTAGTTGCCCAAATATAATTTCTTCCTTTTCATAACCCCTTATGTGATCATAATTTGATATTTCATTGGGTAGAACTTCCAAGCATTGAAATTTAAGCTGACACCCTCAATTATTATCTTAACTTGGTCCTTTTGAGAATGTAAGAAATAAGAAAAACTGTGATAATGGAGTTTTCAAATACAACAAGCTTACTTTCTAATTACAAAATCCTGGGAAATCAGTTTCTGTGGCTTGGGGGTCAGATAATATTTTAGGATGATTCAACATTTTTTAAAAAGTTTTGTGGCAATTATTCAGAAGTAGAAAGAGGACAGCAAATAAACACTTTTTTAACCTCATCCTGAAAGACCAACCTTTTAGTTTTGTTTTGTTTTGGTGCTGCAGTTTGAATCCAGGGCTTGCACACTGAGAAGGACATAACTCTGCCATCCTATGGCAGCCCTGTCCAGGTATGACCATAGAACGCTGAGTCCTTTCTTCCCTTCCACAATTTTACCCTGGCAAATTAAAGGTGTTATTTTGCCCGAGACAGCAAGCATGCCATTTCAGGATCATGAGGAATTGAGCGCTGAAGAGCTGCATGACACAGTTCCCCTCTATAGAAATATATTTGGCTCTCTATGCCACAGATATCTGTGGTTTTCTGTATAATGTTTGTCTTTGTCTGTCTTTCACTTGGTGTCCCAATCTCTAAGTTTACTTTTCCAGTAAAAATTGGTGTTAGTGAAGTGTTGGTCAATGTATCTGAAAGATGCTCTGGCATAGAATTGGAAAAACAAGAAAATGGGTCAGAGGTAATTGTTTTCCTTAAAGGCATTAATTAAAGTCAGGCATGGAGTACAGTACACTTAGGGAGAAACAATGAACCTCTTGGACCGATGTAAAAATTGTTCTATGACTAATTTTTCTGAATGGTGGCAATTGCAGCAAACTATGACTCTTTACCAAGAATCCGTACAGAAAAACAACTGAAGTCAGAAAGAGTTCAATTGGGGGGACCAAAGTCTAAATATTGGAGAGACATGAAAAGGAAAATTCAAAATAACTTATTGAAGGATAAATGGATATACTGCATCAGTGATTAATGATGGGAAGCCCCATTTGTGGATGTTTGGCCTCTCACCTTTAATATAGTAATTGAAAGTAGAAGTTCAGGAAATCGCAAGTGCTTGACCACACATACATGGGCAAAGTGTGAAAACAGTTAATCATTATAGGGGTCTGACGACTTTACTTGAGGTGAATAATTATGGAATTATTTGATAAAAAGGAATAACAAAAAGTTTCTATGAATTCTGTGAAATTGTACCTTTCTTGAAGTTTGTTCTTGCATGACGTGATCAGAAAATAAAAGACTGGGGCTAAGAGTCGTGGCAGCAAAGAAACATAGAAGCATGAAAGCATAGAGAGAGGGAAAAACAGAGAACAGAGAAGAAGACAAAAAAAAAAAAAGAAAGAAGAGAAAAAGAAAAAAAAACAAGAAAAAAATAGAAAAGGAAAAAAAAAAGAGAAACAGAGAAGCTGAAAGAGAAAGATGGAAAAACTCAGCTGCCTTCAGCCTTAGCCTGTCAGCTTGCACCAGAACTTGACTTTGAGTTGTTATTTTGCAGCTCCCTTTCACACCTCTCTTCGGGGACCCTCCTTCAAGCCAGGGCTGAACCCTGGCACTATTTCCTTGCTGAGAGATTTCTCTTCAGTTTCTTCAGCTTGTTTGTTCCATTGCCTAGTATGTCCAGGTCCATACAAGTCTCAGAATATATTTCTTGATACAATCCTCCTGGATTTACTCTCAGTGAAAATATATCGTATTCCCTTCTCCATAGTACAGTCTTCATTTACTGTCTTTGACTAATTTTTACTATCTTTTTCTGAAATTCCTATTCTGTAATTTTCAAAGTTATTGGATTTGGTATGAGCTTCAATGTCCTAATATGGAGACACAAAACTGGAAAATTCCTTTACTTTCAACTTTTTGCTATAAGGAACCAATTTTATCTGAAAATCATAAATGCACCAAAATAAATAGGTAAATTTACTTAGAGAAGAACTTGGAGAAAAGAAATGTTTAAGACAATATTTTGCATATACAAGTTATACACATATTCCAAGTTTAAATTAATTATCAGACTAGTCAACTAATATATGCTACTAAATATTTAGATAAATTCAATATCTATAAAGAGAACTTATTTAAAATCATAATATATGTATTAGTTACATTAATATTTGCTGGGACCAAATACCAGACATCAAGCAGTTTAAGAAAAGATGGATTTTTATTAATTATTATTTCCTGGGGCTATAGGTTATCATGGAAGTAATGTAGGAAGTTAGGGTTCAGGGAGGGATTCCTAGGCCTGTGAACCCAAACTTTTAGGTCCTTATCTGATATAGATAGAATTGAAAAAAAAAAAGACTCAAAGAAGCATATATTATGAATAATAATGTTTATTTTAGGAAGAATTAGAATTCAGTGAAAGTGCTGGTTGTGAAACACAACCCAGAAGGGATTTTTACTTCTTGCTCAGGTATAAAAGGAGAAGGGAGAATGGAGACATATAGAAAGCAAGTAGTGAGCAGTTAAATATACAGGCAAAGACCTGATCCCTTCTCTCCTTTACAGAACTGGGAAGAGTTTACCAATGCAAGGACCAATAAAGTCTGAAGCCAAGAAAATGAAGTGCCAAGATAGTAACACACACAGGCCAGGCCCATTTTGGGCGGTCAGACATCCAACTAGAATGAGATTTTCCATGACTAAGATATATAAGGGACAGACCTTATGGGTTTGTGATATCAAGGGGTGACCCAGGTGTGCTGAGCTTAGGAAGAAGAAAGAAGTTCCTGATGGGAAGTGTTCCTTGTAGCCTTCTTGGATGAAACTAGATCAGACATGGGTTCTAGAACTGCCAGGGCTGGCAAGGTGGTATCTCCTTGTTCTCTTTGGCCCTTTTTTCTCTGGTTGACTTACTATAAAAATTTACCTTTCTCTTAGTTCTCCTTCAACAGAGAAGGCATGCCATCGAGAGCAGGAGGCTGGCTGGTCATATCATATCCACTGCCAGGAAGCAAAGGAAAAACAGGAAGTAGTGCAGGGCTGTAAAACCTCAAGGCCTGCCTGCTCTCAGTGACCTACCTCACCTAGGAAGTTACTTCATCGTCAACGTTTCACAACCTTCCCATATAGCCCCAAAAGCTAGGGTAAAGTGTTAGAACACATGGGTCTATGAGGGACACTTTACTCACACAATAGCATCTTAACCTTCCAATGTAGATAGAAGGAATTTTGTTTCGGATTCCATATGTATTTCAGCATCTTTCATTTGAAATTCAAAATTTATTAGTGTTCACACCAATGTAGAATAATAGTCACATACAACAGGCTTGATTAGGCATTGCTTCTTAATTATTGTCATAATATGCTAACATTTTTACACTTTGAGAATGAATTGTGTTTTTTGGCACCCAGCTAATTATCTTTGCTTTATTTAAGGTCCTGGCACCCTCTTTGGTGGTATGTTGTTTATGTAAGTAATGGCAATGTCACCAGAATCTCATTGTTAAGTATTTTCAGTCCCCTCTGAATATTATCATTATTTCTAAAAATTATTCTAGAACTAAGATACTATATTGGTTATCCTGATATTTTTAGCAATGTATCATGCTACATAAAACCCAATTTACCTGTTGGCTTTGAGTAAGAAGACTGGAGTCATTTGAAGATAAATAAGGGAAGTGGTAAATGCTAAAGATGGAACTCCAGGCAGAAGTGCAAGTTCAGTTAAATAAATCCTTAAGTGTGTCTTTACATTTATGTTGAAAAAGTAGAGACATGTATTCTTTGTGGAAACACTCTACCTAGTAGGCCAGATATTCTATGAGAGACTTAACTGTCCTGATATGTCTGCAATATTTATAATAATGAAGACTAATATAGAATTAGCTATCCAGACCAGTCCATTGTAGTTGTGGCTCACATAGATCACACAGTAAATAGAGACCCCTGGGTACCTCCTATGTTAAAACCTGATTGTTCTCATAGTGTATATTTTAGCAATATTATTTTATGTAGTAATATAACTTCATTTTACCTTTATTTTAACTTTCACCAAAGCTTAGTATTATGTTAATTCATTTTTTCAACTTTTTAATAAAACATACCAAGGCAGTGGGCATTTACCAGCTGATTGATATATATATATATCTTCTAAATTTGTAATATTTGTCATTTCCTGTGATTGAAGTTGGCAGTAGATCATTCTTTTCAGTCTAGTCTTGCTAGTAACAATCTCCAAAGTTTGCTCAATATATTTAATTCTAAAAGAAAAAAAAAAAACAAACCTGGAAGTCCTAAGGTCAACTCAAATTTTGGTAATTACTTTTTTAGGTTTAATGCAAAGAGTTCTTTTCAGAGCTTCTACAATGTGCCCTTCGAGCTCAAGTGTGACATTTCAGCATCAAACTGTTCTGCTTTCCAAGTCCTGCATATACATTTTATCCTTCATCTCTGTCTTTGATACTTTCTCTGTCTTCTATTTTTAGTCATTGCACCTCTCCCTGTATTAGCAGTTATGAGTTTTGGACAACTGGATAGGGTACAAATTTCTATACTAACTCAGTCATAAAATATTTCTTTCTTTGGAAGAAGGTAAAAATATTTGTTGGGATAGAGAGCAAAATTAAAAAAAAAAACACAAAAGAGTTCAAAGTGAGCACTCCAAATTTTTAAAACTACATGTAAAATTAGAGAAGGGATTCAGTCTGTAAAACCTATAGCTTTTAGCACAGGAAATCAGAAAATATTGTGACTTGCACTTGGAGAATATCAAACATTTGCTTATTATTGTTATCAATTAGAAAAATAGAATACTAAATAAAATAACATAGATGTTTTACTACACTTGTCTAAACTTTGAAATACATTTAATTTAATGGTTTTGTAAGGAATAACTTTAGAGAAATTGGCATAACCTTACTTCTTGAGTAATATATAGTGACTTATCATTTTAGTTATTTTCCCCATAGGTATTCTTGACAGCTTTTATGTTTCATATGAAGATGGCATTGTGGTTTACTTGTTAATTCTATCACATAATTAAAATTTTTGTTTAGTGTTCTTGCTATATTAAAGTCCTGCTTAAAACATTAATGCCATAGACATTTATTATTCTCTTCTCAAAGAATAAATTTTGAGACTGGCCATAGCACAGGCCCACACCGGGCGCCAGGACCCATGCAGATGCCAAAGAAGACCCTGTTAAAGAGGTCCTGGCTTCTGGTGGAACCGTGTGCCTAGAGCCTGCTCCAGTGCAGACTTGGATTTCCAGCCTCAGAAGCCGTGCATGGACTGGAACCCCACTGATGGCACAGGCCCAGTGCACATGCCTTTAGGGCACGTTATGGCTAATGAGAAATGGCAGGAGTCACAGTTGGCTCAGGAGATGCAAGGAAAAATTAAACTAATCTTTGAGGATGTTGTGGCACTGGCAGATTTTTACCTATCCAGCAGATCTTGCATTCTTTATATTACTGAAGCTGATTTGGTGGCTGGGAATAGCTACAGAAAGCGACTGGTTCATGTTAGAAATTCTAGTACTCTTCAGGGCATTGTAGTTGTTGAAAAAACAGGAATGAGTGAAAAATACTTCTCAGAGGTCCAGAAGTTTACTGTGTTAGACCTGGGGATGGTGTTGCTTCCAGTGGCCAGTCAGAAGGAAGCAACCTGTCTCATTGTCCAGTTGGTTCAAGAGCAAGTCAGAGAGCCCAGCAGGAACCCCTTCCTCAGGAAGAGAAGCTCTGTGCTCTCTGGTTCAAACTGTACAGCAGATCCCAGGGGTTGGAAGGGTTAAAGCTACCCTTCTGCTTCAGAGGTTTTCAAGCATCCAGCAACTGAGTGATGCGTCCATTCCAGAACTTGAGCCAGTGGTTGGACCAGCAGCCATGCTTTCTTCACCCAACCCAGGTGATATCTGGCCTCACGTCCATTTCTCTTCCTTTAGGCCACAAACTACAGGATCTCATTTTCATGTGTACAATGCTAGAAAGGGGTTGGGGAGATGTCTCAGGGGATAAACCTCATGCTGGACAGGATGAACACCAGAGTTTGGGTCCCCAGAACCCATATACATACCAAATGCACATGAGGGTTCCCCAGACAAGCTGGCTGGCTAGACGAGTCCAATGCATGAGCAAGTGAGAGACCTGCCTCAATAAATAATGTGAAGAGTAATCGAGGAAGACACGTGATATCAGCCTCTGGTCTAACACCTCCCCCCCCCAACACACACATATCTACATACAAACACACACAAAGGAAGAGAGTGCCATTCCCTCCTAGTGACAAACAGCGAAAGATAAAAACTGATGGTGCTCAGGAGTCCCCTTGCCTTGTTGTCTGATCACTAAGTTTGTGGGTACCAAGGGCCTCTGGTGGTATTGCCCATACTCTGATGAGATGGAAAGGGCTCGGTGGACAACATCAAAGAGTGCCAGGGACTCTCAAGTCTCAGCAAAAAGCCAGTTAGGACATATCCTAGGAATGACGTTGGTCTGCACCTGCCATAGCAGGTGAGAAGCCCCAGGCGACGGAGGTGACCATGAAGCACGGTCTCGAGAGCCCCAGTTCCTGGAGTCAGGCCGCTGCTCGGGGATCCTCTGCTAACCTCACATACCTGTGCTTGGGGGCTGAGTGTAAACAAGCAGACTTGCACAGAAGAGCGTGTAATCCCCGCTTCCTCTGACCTCCTCTCAATACAATAAAAATATTTTGCTCATTACAGTCATGATGGTGTGAAAGAAGAAATAAAAACCAAAAAAGAATAAATTTCATTACAATTTATGTGCTTTTCTAAAAAAAAAAAAAAAAAAAACTATCACAACAGTTTTCTTGCATTCAAAAATCTATTGTTTATGCATTTTCTGTTTTGCTATTGACTGCATGACTAGACAGATAACTGATGTAACTATTAGTCATTTATATTGTAAAACACAGAAATAGTCAAAAAATACCTCACTTTATGACTATTAATCTTGTGAGACATGATTTATACATTACGACAATTTATTCCTATGACCTCCAGAAAAAATTCTAACAATAACTTATGTACTTCATGGTTTTTTGTATTGATATAGCTTAATTTTTAGCTTATATTTTGGATGCTATGGTGAGATTTTTTTTCAGTTTATTTAGTTGGAAAACAGTATTACAAGAAAGTGGAGTTTCTAGTTCATTTTAAAATTGATGTGAGTCGATCTGGGTGAAGTATTTTACAATATAATGTAATAGAAATCTATATCTTTCAATAGTCTTGTAAAGAATGAATAATACATAAATATAATTTGTTGCATCTACATAGTAACACAAGTGTTGCAATTACCCTCTCATTGCTGAGATAAAGCACCCAACCAAAATTAACAAATGGGAGGAAAGTTTTTTTATTATTTCATGATGGCAGAGGGAAGCATGGCATGAGCAGATGCTGGATATCACTTTTGTCATAGCACATGGAAAACAACAACCAAATAATAAGTTGAGCCAGGTGTGTGTTGGCTCCTGCCCTTAATACCAGTGCTTGGGAGTCAGAGGTAGGAGATTGCCATGAGTTTGAGGCCAACTTGAGACTACATAGTGAATTCCAGGTCAGCATGGGCTAGAGGTAGATCCTGCCTCAAAAAAAGTTTAGTTTAGTTTTTTTGTCCCAATACTGTTCAAACATCCACACAGACCAGGGTCTCTTATCTGTAAGCCTAAAAGATCAAAATGCCTGGTCCAGAGTAAACATTTGCACTGAAGAAGAGGGCATTGTAAAGAAAGACTGAACCAATACCAAATATAAAACAAAACAAACGTCAAATCATGCAGTTCTATATCTACTTGACAATCACAAGAAAACATCTGGTGTGCCAATTCTGCCACTCAGGCTGGGATAGTCACAGAAGAGGCAGCAATTATCTCATACTTCTAACTCATTTTGGCAACATCCCAAAGTTCCGGCATCATCATCATGTCTTCACTGTAATCAGGGATTTATCACTTTACTTCCATTGAGTCTGAATGCAGGGACTCCAACAAACCTGCCTCATATTACCTAGTGGTCATTAAAAAAAAAGAAAAAAAATATATCCCCCTGCACTTGGTATACTCTATAGTTTCATACAGGCTACTAAATGTGCTAATCCAGTGGGAAATAACACTGCCTTTGGAATCAGGTAAACTTCCTCAGCTTTCTGGCCTGGTACTTCAAGAGTTGGCATTTTTTCTGTTGGCCCAATGCAGAACGTCTGGCTCAAACTCACTGCTAGTAATCTCTCTAACAATTGCAGCTGAAACAGGCCATTATCTCTAGCCCAAAACTAATTTATTTTTGTTCCATATCCTTATGCTCACACCAGTTCTTTTTTTTTTTTTTCTAAATGTAACCCTGTTCAAGTTCTCATGCCCTGGACAATATGTAGCATCTCTCTCACACAAATTTCTTCAACCTCAGTCTCAACAATGCTCTTTCTTCTCATCATAAATGAAGACTACACAGTTCTTATTTCACTTAGATCTTTCACAATCTGAACAAAATGGTCTATCAAACTCTGTTTGCATGTGAATCTCTTAAGTCAAGGTTTCAAATCCTTTCATTTTCCACACATATATCAATTTTAAAGGATCAAAAGCCACATAGGGTTCTAGCAGCAACAACCTCACCTCACTGATGATAATGGAGGGGAAACCTCATGATGGAAGGGTCAAGCCTGCCATGAACAAGGGCTATGCATTACTTCTCCCAACATCCGGTAGACAAAAGCATCAGTAATGTTAGCCAGATTACTCAAGGGTTTTCTATAATAACCATATGCTCATCTCATCCCAAATGAATACCTACTACAGCAAGGTTCCATCTCCCAGATTGACACCAGTTGGTGACCAAGTATTCAGAACACATGAGTTTACAGGAGGCATCTGATTCAAACCACACCAAACCAAAATTTTGTGGCTCAAAAACAATACACTCCTGTGAGAAATTTATGTAGTATGATCATGGTGACTGTGTTTTCAGGCACCTCATTTGATTCTTGAACACTTCTGAACATATATAAATATTTTTACTTACATTATTATAGGTCTATTAGGGATATGTAAATACTCCATTTTGGCAATTTCCTCATGGACCATGTAGTAATTATGTTACATACATGATGACTTAAGTCTCCAACAACAAATATATCAAAATACAGATGTCAGGACTTTCCAGCAATTGAAAATGATAGACTCAGAAAGCTTGTAAAATAGTTTTAAATATGAGTTTATTGATGAATCACTAGCTTACTTACTTTAAAAGAAAGGCCTATTAGAACCATGACTTGATTGAAAAATGTCAAAGGATATATTATGTTCTTTACTGAAGAAGTATTCAGAGTTCATTGAATCCCAGAAACTGCTTTTGACTTTAGTTTTAAGGCATAAGGAAGATATAAAAATATTGCTTTCTTTTAAGATTTTAAGGAAATAATCCCTTTTTGTCCCAGCAAACAGCAAAATAATATTTCATCTCAAGCCCAAGAGCATGCAAAGTCAGCTATTTCAGAATTCAATTTCAGAAGAAGTCATATTTGTCTAGACCTTGGTCAGCTTTTGAAATGAACTATTTCATTGTTTCTGGACGAGCTGAGACCTAGGTTTACCATTTCAATTTAGTTGAGCCAGTGCAATGTATGGCAAATTCTGGAGAATTCATGAGATTCTGTGATTTTATTTTAGTTCATCTTTATGTTTCTGTGTAAAATATGCCACAACTTGTCAAAACTGTGTGAACTCAAAGAGTTTATGGAAGGTTATTGGTTTTTCATCCAGTTTGGAAGCCCATGTGATCTTGGCCAAATGTGACCCACTGGGCTAAATGTGCTCTATTTCAAGTGGTGGGACAGACAGAAGACTACTAATGCAAGTGATTTAATTCTAACCTAAATAAAAGTTAAAATCCGATAAAGTATGCAATGATAAAGATCTAGAACAATTGCAAAAGTAACTAAAGTTTATTCTTAAAGTTCTAACAATTTCTTAAAATTGTATATTCATATTAGCATGGGCATTATTTATTCATGACATCAAAATAAAATTCTACTAATTCTACTAGGTCCCTCATACTGGCAGACTTTCCCATAAATGTCTTCTACTATGTGATTATTTTATTTCTCTTGGTAACCTTATATACCTTGGATAAGTGTATGCATAAGCAATGTATTGCATATACTATGATAGATGTATATAGATGTAAATTTGTTATGAATACATGCATATATATATGTGTGTATATATATATATATATATATATATATATATATATATATATATAATTTTTACCATGTATAATATACTCTATCCCCTTCACATATTTGATTCATTCCTTCTTATTTGAAATTGACTGAATATGAAGCCTATCTAGGCAATATTGACAATATCTACTTACTCTTTAGCATAGAATCTGATATTTTTAAAGATAAAATGGAATCTTATTGTTATATTGTTTGTACTTAATCAGACAATCAAAGATACTGTCAAACAAAACAACTAAGTATATGGCATTACTAAAAGTAGAAAAAAGGCCTTGGAAGATGGCTCAGTGGAGAAAGCACTGGTTGTGCAGGCATAAGGTCCAGAGTTCAAAGGATCAGCAAGTGTAAACAATATATGGAGGCCATCTGCAATCCCAGTATTTACGAGAGAAACATGGGACCCTAATGCACTATGGCAAGGGCTAGTTAAAGTAGGCTAATTTCTAAGTACTAAGTTCAGCTGAGACTCTCTGCTTCAATAAATAAAACAAAGAGTATGGGGGTGAAAAGGCCCAAAGTGACGTCAGGGGAAGAGATTGAGTAAAGGAAAGGTATCTAATAAGATATAAATAAATCATATGGAAACCTAATTTTTTGGACAATGGAACACTTAGGAGCAGAAGATTGTTGCCAAAAAAATTTCAGTGCCAAGGACGGGATAACTTCCAGTGAGTTGTTGGCCAGAGAGGTCCCTAATGCCCCCAAAACATTATAGGCCATTGTTGAGGCCCTTAGTTTCCCCTCAGGAATAGGTGGTAAGACCCTGTTGCTGAAGATTCCACATACTTGGGCTACAAGGCCACTGAGAAATCCTGCTGGAACTGAGCTGATAACCTCCTCCATGTACACCAGCTGACAGAAAGCTGGAAGAAGCCATTCTGCATGCAGTTCAATGGGAGAGAGAGAAATCACCAGTGAAGATAACCAACAGTGGACACTGCAAGCCTTATATTTGACCAGCCAGGCCAAATGAGCCAACAGGTGCAATAGTGGCATGTCTGTCATGGTGGAAACCAACTGTCCTCTAATTGAACTGGAGGCCCACTCCATGGGAGGGAATACATCCCTTATACTGAAAACTGAAAACAGGGGTAGTCATGAGCCCTAGGGGTGTAATGTCTTCTGCTGTCTGGCTTAATGTATATCCTATGCTTATCAAACTGCCCATTAAGCACTTCTCTTAATGTTCATACCATTATATTAATGCTACTCTCACTTTTGGTAGAGATTATTCTCTTTTCAGATGGCAGTGACCTTGGGATGACCCAGAAGGCATCATGGTGCAGGAAAGAAGTGACAGAAGTGCTCAGTACTACAATATCTCTATCACACCTTCCAATGTTCAGAGTGTATTGTGGAGGAGGTGGCAGAAAGGATATAAGAGCCAAAGGAAGGGTATGACTTCTTGTAATGTGCTCCCCTCAAACACAAAATGGCCTGGATATACATGACCTCACAGTGCCTGACACTACCTACACTAAAAAGATATGACATCAAAATAAAAGAGAGACTGATTGAGATGGGGAGAGGATATGATGGAGAATGGAGTTTCAAAGGGGAAAGTTGGGGTAGGGAGGCTATTACCATGGGATATTTTTTATAATCATGGAAGTTGTTAATAACAAAATATTTGAAAACAAAAAAAAGAATTAATAAATTAATAAAAGAGTGATTAAGGTAGATAGCAGTAGCCTCTGGCCTCCATTTGTATACATGTGCATTACCCTACACTATTCCACAGTGACACACTTATTCAGACATAACAAACATGTCACATACATTAAGTATAAAAACTATTTTAAATGATGAGAAAATTAAAATGGAAATATGACTTTAATTTTATCCAATAATTAGGATCCCCCATTGTTTTAATAGGTTACCTACTTTAAACCTATTGTTAGTATTTTTTTCTGTGTTATAAATTTTCAGAAAACAGAGAGGTCTAGAAAAACAGCCACCTATGAGTGAGAAATTCACAACGTTTGAGCTACAGAGAATTATTTCTGAGTACTTCATAAAGTTGCGGTTAGAATGTGGTTGGAGTTAGAAGTGATGACTGGCACAGCCTGTAAGTCACTAGATATAATTTCTTCCTTGCCTTCCCTCCCACATATCCATGTATTCTCTGCATGGTCTTGTGTTATTTTCTGCCCCAAATGTGGGCTTTGGGATATAAGCAAAGTGAGTACAGCACGGAGTGGCCAAAGTTTACAAGTCAGGAAGCAGCTAAGAATTCCATGACACATGTTTCCAGATTCAGGAAAGGAAGCTCCACCCACTCTAAATCACAGAAACATCCTGTCAGGGCCGATTTTTGGAAGAATTGGTGGAATGAAGGCATTTATCTTAGCGATCTTGACGTAAGCATGATGATAGTAAGTTGTAAAGCTACCATCAGCAGCAAGAAATATGTAACTTGGCAACTTAGGAAAAAGAAAAATTATGATTAAAAAAAAAAGGAAGAACTATCAAAAACCACGAGTCTTGGGCTTGAGAGATGGCTTAGTGGTTAAAGTGCTTGCCTGAAAACACTAAGGGCCCAGTTTTTATTTCCCAGAACTCACATAAGCCAGATGCACCTGATAGCACATGTGTCTGGAGTTTGTTTGTAGTCACAAGAGGCCCTGATATGCACATTGTCTCTCTTTCTAATAATTAAAAAGATAAAAACAAAAAAATATATATATAAAAAAACTGAGTCAAATCCAACCATCTGTTTACTTACTATAATCTGCTTGTCACCACTGCCGATAATGCCTCTACTGTAGATCATGTCATAGTTTTCTTCCAAGGAAACTGTTTTATTTTGCCAGGCACTTTTTTTTAAATATTTTTTGTTCATTTTTTATTTACTTATTTGAGAGCGACAGACACAGGGAGAAAGACAGATAGAGGGAGAGAGAGAGGATGGGCGCGCCAGGGCTTCCAGCCACTGCAAACGAACTCCAGACGCATGCGCCCCCTTGTGCATCTGGCTAACGTGGGACCTGGGGAACCGAGCCTCAAACCGGGGTCCTTAGGCTTCACAGGCAAGAGCTTAGCCACTAAGCCATCTCTCCAGCCCTTGCCAGGCACTTTTTATAACATGTTTACAAATTGTATCCAACAGGTCAACATGCTATATGAAAGTGGGAAACTGCTTTTAAGGCAGAAAATTTCAGCCCAAACCACTGAGATCTTTGGTTTTGTTCAAAGCTTCATGATAAAACTACATCAATGGAGCTCTTTCCTCTTTGAGTTCCTGTTGTTCTTGTCACTTTTCATCTTTTATTTCTTCCTGGGTTGTCAAACTTAAAACATAAGGATTCTTTATTTATGTCCTTATATAGGGTTTAATATTTTGTTTTATAGGAACTATTTTGCATCTATCTTATGAGATGATGAGAGGTGGTATTTGCTTGGGCATCTTTCTCAGAGCCACTTTAAGAATGTGATCAGTCATTGTCTGCCATTTCATTTCATCAGCTCTAAGGAAAAGATGTCACCTATGTTGCCCTTTCATTGTACTATGACATAGATAAATGAACACCTAAAATCAGTACAGGTAAAAGCCTGGTCAGCAAGTTTGTCCAAAGCTGGAGGATAAAAGAAAAAAGCAAGCATTTAACCTATTTATGTTTCATATGCTAACCTAATTTCATGATCCTTCATGACCCTTCACCTTTAATCTTTGCAAAGTTGAGTTTGATTTGTTTTTTTCCATTTAATCATAAAATCCCAAATCTTAAATGATTGTCATCTGCTTTTCACATTTTGCTATGCTAAAGGATAAAATGCAGTTAAATGTGACCAAGAGGAGGTATATTTGATGCAGTTAGTTGCATATTATAGTGAAGATATTATAAAAAATAAGGAGAATATTGAAGCAAACAGTTACGATAAATTTATGAATAAATGAATAAGTTCTGCATCTGGTCAATCCTCTCTCAATTTTCCAAAGCCTTAATACAATAAAGGGTTTAAAGTTATCTATCATGTATGTTTAGTGGACACAACCTTTTAATTATTTAGCAAGTTTGCAGAGATTTGGTTTATGGACTGCAAATAAATTCAAAACCAGAGTATCTGAAGACTAGCACTGCTAAAAGTTATTTAATGTAAAGTGGAAATATTAGGGCAAGGGTTAATAAAACATCACTCCATGTTGTAACAAAGGTTTATAAACATATTTATCAGTTCATTATCACCCAATTTACAGAGTGTATGATAATACCACATTTGGGAATGGAAGTAAAAAATGACATTTCAAACCCACAGTGAAAGGTTTCAGACAGGTCTTGCTGATATTTCTGTCATCTGGCTGATTCTCTTTTGTGTGATTGATTAGTCTAATTTTACCGAATACAACAAAACAAGAAAGATAAAATAAAACAGAATGGCAGAAATGACATTATATTGTCAGAACTGATATTCAGACTCACCCTTGGTGTGACAGTGAGAACCTCATCTTCAAAAATAGATATAAGCCTTCAAAATGCCGGTTTTTCTTACAGCCAATTGTCTAGCCTGTTTGCCTATATATAATTGGCATATGTGCAAACATTTTATTTTAAGTAAACCTTTTATTCAATATATACTATAAGGCTATGGCATCACTTACAGCCTGATGAAATAGGTCAATCTGGTTTGTTCTCTTATTGCACCATGCATTCAATTGGCAACTTCCTTGTAGTATAAGTCTAGCAGGACCTTCTGATAGTAGTCATATAGATCCCTCACTGTCATTTTACTTTGACATCTTTACTATTCTTAGAGATATACCCAAAGCCATAAATACATAATTGTGTATAATTAAAATTACTGGGCTGGATAGATGGCTTAGCAGTTAGCACATTTGCCTGCAAAGCCAAAGGATCAGGGTTCAATTCTCCACAACCAACTTAAGCCAGATGCACAAGGGGATGCATGCATCTGGAGTGTGTTTGCAGTGGCTGGAGGCCCCAGCGCATCCATTTTCTCCCTCTCTCTTTCTCTCTCTCAAATAAATAAATAATTAAATATATTTTAAAAATTACTGATAATTAACATAACAATTATTCATATAGAAGACACTGACAGAAAAGTTTCATAAATATGAGTACTGGAGAGATGGATTAGTGGCTAAGGTTCTTGCCTACAAAGCCAAGGGATCCAGAATCAATTCCCCAGGACCCACATAAGCCAGATGAAGAAGGTGGTGCATGTATCTGGAGTTTGCTTGCAGCAGCTGAAGTATAATACTCTTATGTATAATATTTAAGTATAATACTCTTATGTCAGATGAATATATTACCAATATTTAAAGCCCCATCATATTATGTGATTCCATGAAATCACATAAAAATCATGTGTGTTTGTGCATATACATGTATGCATACCAACATGTTTAATATCAACTGGTTAATTGTTTCCGTGATCACTCAAATAATTACTATGTAGAGTTAAAATGACCCCATTCTATTTTCCCATGGCACTACATTTAATATATGTACCAACCACAGACCACAAGATCATGTATAATTCCCTGTCTAATTCTTAGGAAAAAAAATGTGAAGGGTTAGATGTCTTTATAAGCAGCTATTAGAAAAACCCATTGAATTATCTTTCTATATACAAACAATAATAAAGAAATTTTATTTTTGAAGGGAATCAAGCAGAAGTAGAAGGATTTGAAGGCAAATACAGTTTCTTATTTCACTTTCTTTTTTTTTTTTTTTGATTTCAACAAAGTCATGTTCCCAAAAGTGAAATCTATTAAAATCAAGTAATATACATGTAAGAGAAATACAACAAATGATAATCATGGTTAGTTACAGACGTAAAAGAGTATCTAGTTTTGCTAGGCTTGTGAACATAATAAAATCAAACTTATACACGAGTTCAAATATTATGTACAATTTTGATGAGCTGGTCAAGTATTACTTGAATACATTTATTTGGCAAATCTAAAATTATATTACCTTTTTTGTCTAAGTTAGTGAAGCTGTTTTCAGGGAGTAATATAGAAAAAGAACAGTAAGAAACAGGATAATCCTGCCTCCTACTCGACTTCTTAAAGTAAAGCATTCCTGAAAATATTGCTTCAAAAGAGACATTTTGTTTCTGATTGCTGCTTGTTAGCACAGACTGTGTACTCTTGAGCAAGGGTGAGGAATTTGTTTCACTTCAAATCTTCCATCCTAGAACAGACAACCATCTGTTTGGAAAGTTCAAGAGGAAATTCTTATAGTAGTCATTTGAAACAAAACAAATCTCAATTTGCCTCTTTTTTTTTTCTTTCTTTGCTCTATAAATCTATTATAATTTTACATCCAAAGGCACAAGAGATGTGTGCTCAGTGTTGAGTTCAGGACTCTGGAACTTTGAATTCAACACAATCTCCAAAAGACTAGAATAACTCTTGTTCATTTTTTTATTTCATATTTTTCCACTCTTGACTGCTCATGTTTTGTGTATTAAATCAATCATCACACATCAGACTTTACTTTAGTCTAGGTTACATGATGCAGAAGAATATTCTCTCAGCTCTTATCATCCTCAAGAAAAAAACATTCAAATGGGATTGCCTTCCCCAATGACCCAGAAAACATTGCCTCCATTATTATCTCGGTGTGGGCATTTGAATCTGAGGTATGGCATTTTCTTTCTGTTTTATTCACAAGCACATTTCAAAATGCCAATCAAAATCATGGCAGAAAAGGTTCTGATTTAGGACACAATGATGGTCACTGACACTATTTCAAACTTTTGGTCATGTGCCTCTGTCTCGATGTTACATTTTTTTTGCTTCTCTTTAGTCAGAATGACAATTAGTGGAAAAGATGTTTTTAAAATGTGAACTCAACCTTTGCTACGAAATATGTTAGGATTTATATTTTGAGAACTACATTATATAATTGTTTTATAATTCTATCACTGTATCAACAACTGCATTTTTTCTTTTAAATGGAAATAGATTTTTGATATTTTCTAAATGGGAGTTTCTTAAGTAAGATCTACATACATTAGTTACTAGTAAAGAGTGTCTTTTCTTCTTTCAAAATGCCTTACTTGTATTTGAGATACAGTAACAGAGTTAGACTTGCAAGCTTTCAAAATTTGCTATAAATACCTTTTAGAGTAAGAAATGTGGCTGGATGTGGAGTATGAAATCCTCACTCTAATCCAACCAATATCTATTATTTGATATTTGCCCATAAAGAAATATTTTACCTTCTTTCCTTGAGCTTTCTCATTAGTTGGTGATAGCTAACAGCTCATCTCTCTCTGGCATGACCCCCACTGAACCAGCACTTTTGCCCCAGTCATCCCTGGCTCCTTTCCTTCCTTCCACTGCCCTACACAAAATGGCTGTATAGTTGTTTATATCTGGTAGAATTATGAACAGGGAAAATTATTTCTGTTGATAAGTGTTACACAAACTAAAATGACTTCATTCAATCCCAACTTTTGCATGAAATACCTTATTCTAACTACTGGAGACACAGAAATAATTTTTAGTTTACAGGAATTGGATTGAAAAGGTATTCCACTAACTTTATTCAATGGAAAACAAATAGCTTTTCCTTTCTAGCACTTGTTTTTGCTTTTAGCTTTCAACTTTTATCGTAATATGTGAATGGTCTTAATGTTTTATTAATTTGTATAATCTTAATATTTCATCTTAAGTAAAGCGACCAAATTAAAATCATTTGGGAAATTCTGAATAAAATGCCCAGTCATTTCTAGGAGAATTTATTTTGGGATTAGTCTAATTAATCTAATTAATTTTGAAAATATAGAAACTAAGCCATTGAATTATCAAGGAGGGGAATTATGCCCTTCATTCAGAAGAAATCTATACGGGAAATTTTTGTTTCAGATAATTCAGGTAGTAATGAGCTAACTTACCTATGTTCCTAGCTTATCCTTTTGCTAATGGTACCATGACTTTTCTTCTCTGACAAAATTCAAAAATGCTGTCATAATGTATTTTGACTTAAAAGTAAAATGAAGCACAAATATTGTCATGTCTTCCATGTTTCCAGATTAATATCTGTATTTTTCATTTGATACATGATGTGTATACTACAGCTGCTGGAATGGAGTAATTAGATGGACAATTTATGCTACTTAACTTATAACTACATACCAAGAATATGACGAACTTGAGGTTAGGCATCATCTAGATATATGAAAAGACAAATATATATTTCATGTGACAATTACTAGAAAGTTTTATGTGTAGATTGGAAGTATATTTTATAAAATTTTTCATGAAAACTGAATAGGTAAGATTTCAATTCCAGTTTATAACTTTAAAAATAAAACGTTACAGGTTCCTGATCGATATCTTGCAAATAACACATTGCTAGATAATTCATTAAAATGGTAACTATTTGAAATAGTATCATTGTGAAGTATTATAGAGACTTCTCTCCCCCCGCCCCTCTCTCTCTCTCTCTCTCTCTCTCTCTCTCTCTCTCTCTCTCTCCCTCTCTCTCTTTTTTCCAGACATAGGGTATCACTGTAGCTCAAGCTTACCCAAAACTCACTCTATAGTCCCAGGCTTGCTTTCAGCTCAGAACAATCCTCCTTTCTCTGCCTCTCTCCCTCTGCTTTCTCTCCCTCTCTGGGATTAAATGTGTGCACCACGAGCCTGGCAAGTATTATTTTCAATGAGTATGAGGAATTTCCATAATGCTTCACTGATAAGGCCTCTCATGTCCATCTGGCCTTAGACACAAAGCATAAACAGGAGGAACAGAGACCACGAGGATAGTATCTGTCAACTAGGACCTTCTTCCTGCTCCTACTCAGCATTCCCTTGTCTCTGAAAATGTCAGGCAGGAGGCTGAAGAGATGGTTCAAGCATTGAAAACACTTGCTTGAAAAATGTAAGGTAGAATCATTCCTATTCTGCATATCATAGGGAGAACATAACAAATCTATTACAGAGCACCTTAAGAATAGAATAAAATGTTCACAAGAGCTTGAATAAGGGCTTTATCAGTTGAAAGAGTAGTGTGAGTAGTTTTGGACGATGTGGAAATGGATGATATCTGAGAAATAACAAAGAAAGCAATGTTCCTTGAGCTTATTTGACAGGAGAAAACTATAGGTTAAATAATAGGCACAAAGTTTACCAGGTAGTAAATTGAAAAGTTCACATTCCAACCTTTCCCATAACATCTATGTTTGCTTAAACTGTTTCACATTGTGATATGCTGTGTAAAAATAGTGAATCCAGCCGGGCGTGGTGGCACATGCCTTTAATCCCAGCACTCGGGAGGCAGAGGTAGGAGGATCGCCTTGAGTTCGAAGCCACCCTGAGACTACATAGTGACTTCCAGGTCAGCCTGAGCCAGAGTGAGACCCTACCTCGAAAAACCCAAAAAAAAAAAAAAAAAAATACTGAATCCAATGGTATTAATGTACATAATGTTATGAATGCTTGTTAGGCATGGATTAATTTTCATTGCAATGAAAATGATTATATATTCTATGGAAAATCTCTTCTCTTGGTCTATCCAACAAGTATTTTTGCTGTTATTGACTTATAAATTCATTTTATTTGGGGAATAGCACGTTAATCAAAGAGAATTCAAAATTTAATTGAAACAAGTGGGAGACAAAGACTTAGAAGTTTCTTCACTGTCCTGTTGTAGAGAAATTATACTGCAGCTTTGAAACATAGCATGGTGACTGCTTGATCTGTATCATAATCTTGGACACAACATCTTAAGAAATACAAAAAGTAGAATTTGGATAATACATACTGAGAATAGTAAGAGAAATCATATCATAATTTAAATTGACCTAAAAATAGGTTTATATAGTTGGTGAAGAGAAGAATTAGCAAAATGTGTTAGTATATGAGTAACTTCAGAGATGTTGCTCTCAGGGAATCAAGTATTTTTTTTTTTGTAACAACTAGAAGTTGAATCAAAATATATTATGAACAATATATAAAAATAAGTACATTGATATACTGCATCCCTTATGATGATCAATAAATACACTATTTACAAAAGGTCAACCATATATTTCCCCTGGGTAACATATTGTTTACCTCTGTGGTCATTTCAGCACTAACTCACGAAATTACTCCATGACTGTTTTTGTAGGGTCCATGTTAATTGCCAATTAATTATCATCTACTCAATCATATTGACTCTGTGGCAAACCAAATAGGCCATTTAGACAAAGGAATTATGCTGAACAGATGTCTTATTTTGCAGTGATTTTATTATAGATATGGGCTGTGCCAATAATATCTATATATTATAATAAATTTCTGAATGTCATATAAGACTTCTTAGTAATGTATATAGAATTTCTATGCCCAGTAGTATTCTAGGACATATTAAATGAGGGATTTTAGTCTGGTTATGTTTTCCAGTTTGTTTTGATATAGTTACTTTTTATTTTATCACAATTCAATTAATATAGAGTGGCTCCAATCCCAACAAATCTGCCTTAACAAAGTGGAGTAGAAATTTGAGACACCAGCAAAAAGAAAGCTGCAGTTACAAGTATGATCACTATGCTACACAGACATCATTTTATAAGGTACACGTTGAGGATGGAATGACTTTTCTTTTAAGTATTTTCCTATTCTTGGTGCCTCATGTGTTTTAAACTACTCCTTGGCTCCTTACCATTAAAGAAGAGAATAAAATGTTTAGAAAGAGACTATCACTGGGGGAACTATCAGTCACCAGTGATTTCTATTTCTATTATATAAATGCTTCTTTCTTCAACAAATATTCTTGTCTCACCCCCCTCCAAAGATTGTGTTTCTCCCACTTGCAAACTACAATAGTGATTTATGAAGAGGTTACAAAAATAATAATAGAGGAGAGAGATAAGACTAAAATAACAGTAGAAATAAGCTCTCTCTTGTCATTTACTCCTAAGTAAATACTTTTCAAAACGATTATTTACAACTAACACATTTCACAAGACAAAATTTTATTCATTAATATGCATGTATCACATTATGGAAATAGAATAAAACACTGTCTAGATGCATGATCTATGTAACCCATTCAAGTTCATTATAATTCAACTTTGTATGGCTGTTGTCTAAATGAGGCTAGTGACGATTCTGGCTGAATTTGTAATCTTTGAATATATTATTTTGTTTATGGGTGGATTGAAAAACCAGAAACCCCCTTATATAAGAGATCTCTAATCTATTAAATTTAATAAGTACACAAAGTTTCATGTTGACTTGATGGATACTGTAACTGAGGATACTAGTTAGGAGCTGAACCTGTGTCTTTGTTGTCTTCTGATGATAGCACACCTACTGAGACATATCATTCAGCAGTGTTAGCTTTTCTTCAAAGCAGAAGTTAGCAAAGTTTTTAAAGAAAGACTACTCTGATACGTGTCTTGGGTTTTACAGGTTGTAATAATTTATACCTTTAAATCTCATAGCCATCATAGAAAATATTTACATAAACAAGCAAGGAAGTGTCCAGAGAAAGCATTACAGACACTAAAATTAGCATTTCTATTTCATATGAGTCAAGATACTACTTTTAAAAAAATAAAAAAAGATTACATGTGTGAAATCATTGAAAGCTCCATGTGACATCTGTATATGTAGACAGGATTTTAGTTCCAGAATATATTAAAAAAATTGAATAAAATAATTTGTAAATTGATTATTTATGTGCATTTGTTCCTTCTACAAAACACTGACCACCACAACACAGAGATGTGAAAGAAGACATGAATGTCAGGTTGGGAAATATCCCTTCTGAATCTGCTAACTAGGGTTGCATACCTCTGGGATCTGCTGTTTTCTTAATTATCATGTATCTACCTTTGTGGTAGGTTTAAGCAACTGATAACATATGCATCTCTATGCTAAATCAAAAGTTTGAGGAAATTTTCAGCATTATTTGGTCTTCTGCACTTTATTTATTTTATTTATTTTATTTTTTTTTACTTTTCTGCTCTCTTTTCTTTTACTTTTATCCTTAGCAGCTTGGCTGTGATGTAGGTACTTAGAGCACCATCTAGGGATGAAAAGCTACAATTAACATTTCAGAAAAGGACCAGTTAGCTGTGGAACTGGGAAATGACTTTGTAAATTACAATTAGTTTGTAAATTATATTTTCAAATGATTTGCTCCCTGAAAGTCACACATTCCTAATTGAAAGCAAATACTTGTTTAATGTTGATTCTCTGCATGACTTTTCCAAAAATACATTGATTGAACAGCTTCAGACTATAATTTGCATTCTGTGCAAATAATTAAGATAATGAATAGATTACTGTGTATTTAATCATATTCATAAAAGCCTCTTATGTTGAGTAGATATATTGAAAAAAATCTCCTAAATGCCACACATATAAACACAAAATATAGGTCAGTCAAAAGTGGCATGAAGAATCTCCTGAAGCTTAAATTAATTCATTCATTATCTTACACACACACACACACACACACACACACACACACAGAGAGACACATACACAGAAAATTTTTCTGACTGTATATTCTGGGATCCTGTAAAAGTAGAAATGTTATGTCTCAGCTGATTGCAGATAATGAAAGAATTGCAATTAGTTTAAGGGGTTTAGTTTAATTTCCCAATTACCTAAACATCTTGATTAATATTGAACCAGTGATACAGCTATTGTTCTATTGGTTTATAAAATTGAGAAAGAGATGGGTTTTCTTCAACTAAACAGCTAATTTAAATACAGATATTTAAAAATAATATTTTTTCTGAGATTTATATGACCCAAGCAAATAATATAGAATAACTTTGACTGGTTTCTTGAAAAATGTAATATTATTCTCTTTGCTATGAAGTTATTGTGTATTTATTTTGTCTTAGTCTCTGACACTAAAATTTTTAACTTTGAAAATAAGTATCTATTTCAATAATATAGAAATTTAACTATTGAAATAAGAGAGAAATGATTCTAATCTAGGTATGCATGTCTGTAAAATAAGTTCTTTACATTTTTTTCTCAACTTGTTCTTGGATAATAAGAAAAAACTTTGAAATACATTAAAATAATCTAAGAGCTTCATCACACAGATTACTGGAGATCTTTATCCAAGGCATGCTTAAAATTGGTCAAAATGCTTGTTTTTTATTTTCTAACATTGTTTACAGCATATTAACATTCAAATTGTACCTCAGAATTATATTTTGTGGTTATTTGACAAATATTTTTAACAATTCCTAGTAATATATATATGTATTAGCATAAATGAATTTATTGCTATGGAATAAAAAAAAAGTGGAGGAAGGTTACTTGAATGATGTGGGTCATATAAATCAGGGCTTTGATTGGTGCACATGTCATGATAGTAGAGAACATTAGTGGAAAAGGCTATTAAAAATGGAATAGATTGTAGATTCTATCCATCATTACATGCTCCAGTCCTTAAGTAGGAAATAGCCAACAAGGGAAAAACAAATTTATTTTTTTCATTACTTTTAAAATTAAGAATATACTTAGTATGGATACATTATGTGTTGTTATCATCCTTTCCCTCCTTCCTGCCCCAATCAGAAGAAGGCCCACCTCCCTGGGGTTGCTGGTATTCACCATGGTTGTGGGTTATATATACATTGTGAGAACAGAAGTCAGTCACTGGGCAAGGGAGAATAGCTCTGGTTATGCTCTCCTAACCTGTGGCTCTTACAATCTTTCTGCCTCTTTTCTTCAAAATTTCCTGAGCTGTGGTAGGTGTGTTTTAAGTCTACTTCAGTGTTAATCTCTCACTTCTGGATTTCTGGTTTGGTATGTGTTGAGTATCTTCAGCATCTTTCTCAGTCACCCTCAATTGTCTGGCTCCTTGTGAAAACAGCACATCCATTCCTTCATCTTACCAAGTTCTCCCTGGTCCCACCTGGGCCTTGGCTGAAGTGCAAGGGGCTGCTTATCTCCCTGGTCTTGCTACCTTCTGTAAAAGAAGAACAGATTCACCAACCGAGAGTGAAGTCAGCATAGATTAAATGGAATAAGCATTGTAAATCTCTACAGCTGGTCAGAGAAAGATCTGTCTCCAACTTGATACATCCCTGATGTTTCTTTCACACTAGCCTGCTTTTCTTTTTAACCTATTTGGTGCAAATATAAGCCCATACTTATACTTTTCAAGTATGATCCACAATAATTTTTTGGCATTTTCTCATGTCAGAAATGTACTGGAAATTATTGTGCTTTCACATTAATATTTTCTACTCAAATGTATCCTGGAATGTTGGATAATTCTCATTATATCTTCCTACACCAGAAAAAAAGTACTCTGAATCCAGGTAATAGCTGTTTATATGTCTGCTGGGTACATAGTAGATTTACCTTGGAGTTGTAGATGCATTCCCGAATATATAGATTACAGTGGATGATAGGATGAGCCCCTTGAGCTGTTAGAAATATATGTACATTGTATTCATTTTTGACCTGACATTTGAACATTTAAATTTTCACAGATTAGGACTCTATAATAACAAAATAAATGATACATAAGAAAATTGAGAGAAAAGTACTATAAGCATTACTTGGATATTTCAGTTTTCTTTTCAGATAAGTTTATTGCTGGCCAGAATACTGAACCAAGGGATAATACTGAGATAATAATAGACAAAAACAGAAAGACATTAATAGAATGCTGATTCCTTGATACTGAGAGCCAATTTAATGTATCTGTAATTGTTTTTATATTCATACTCTAAAATTATTTGTTCTATAGGAATTCCATGCCAAATTAGAATCAATTTAAGCTTTGGATTAGAAGATAACTCATATTTTAAGCTTTAAAATGCCACATGCATCATTTAAAAGTTTCCACTCTTCAATGTTTTCCTTTCTTTGCCATTAGTTAAAGCATAAGATGACCTATCTATATATAAAAAGTAATCTGTGCCAGATTTGATACATGTAGATCCAGAATTTCATTTTGACTTCCTCTCAGTGTACTATTAAAATGACCTCACAATAGTACTAATAAATCCTATTTAGACATGTGGGGGGTACAAGGGTACATATGTGAGCATACATGCAGCATAGTGTCTGGTTACACATCCTTAGAGAGTGTGTTTAAAATTAGAATTTAGTGCAATTAGACATAATTTCAGACAGGTCAAATTTTTCTTTGCTAATTGCAAAATTAAAAGAGCTCACAAAGAATTTTCCTTAGAGGGTAGGATAATGAATAAGATGAGAACTGTACTTCATTATTGTTTTGGTTGAACTATTAATATAGAATAAGGAGAAGAGAAAAACTTGAAGAAATATTCTCCTATACATTTTTCTACTTTCCAATTATAAATGCAGACAAAAGTTAACTTATGCATCTGTCTTACAGAAACTCTTTTAAAAAGTCTTGGAATATTGTAAGAAAAATTCATTTTTTCTTCTAAAAGTTGACCATGAATAAGAAGTCTCTGAGAGTTAAATTATGCAACCAATGTGAAATTAATAAAAGGATACATGAGGCCATCAAAGATGCGTCTTGAGACATTAGAATTGTTATATAACTTGCTTACAGTATTGAAATACCTAAAATATGTATATTGGTGATGAAAACATAAACAAAATAAAATTGATAACCATTTTCATAGATATTTGTCATAATTTCTAAATAATTGCTTAAGGTTATGGGAGTTTAAAGATTAGATTTTCCTGATCACATATATCTCTAGTATGGAGAAATTTAACAGCCAAATCATCCTTATTTTCAGTAAAGTCAATATAATGTATCATGTAAAAGCTGTAATTTCACAGCAAGAGAGTCAATACTCAAATTCTGGCTTCTCCAGTTATGTAGCTACTTAACTAGGAATAGTTTCTGCAAAATGAGATTAACCTGACTATGGGCTTCATAAGATTACCCACGGGAAGGTAAGAACTTTCAATATTGTCTTTCATGCAAATTAGTTTACACATTAGAGGCAACTTTACTAATATTGAGGGGGAGGGATGAGCTTTGTCACAAAAGACCCTGCCATCCTAATGCTAGCCATATTTCTCACTATAAAGTAAATATTCCCACTTTGTGTGAGTTTTACTAACATAAATCCTCTGAGACATATATGTACTCCTCAGCCAATTGCTAGCTATGTAGATTTCTTAGCCTTTGGATTGAAGTCCAGTATTAGACAGTGTTCAACTGAACAAGCCAATGCGGTGTGCTGGGAGGGAGCTAGACTCTGTGAAGTTGCCCTTTATTTCAAATGTAAGCTTTCTTTGAATTGCATTAGGTCACCTGAGTCTCCTTTTACAAGTATCTAGCCAGGCAGAAATAGGAAGAAGATTCTCATGTCAGTGTTCTTCCTGTTGAAATGGGTAATATTCAAAAGAAACAACTTCCAAGTGAAAAGAGAACACATTCCAAAAGATGGATCACAATATATACATCTTTCCCTTGCTGTGTCTGGTTTGCACTTTTCATTTTTTCTATTGTCCAGTTATATACTTCTTTTAAAATTCATTTCGTAATGCTTTTGAAAATTTCAATGGGCATATAAGCAATTACTAACTAAACATATCTGTAATTCATATATTAGAAATCTCATTATAGAAAAATTTAAAAAATAGTAATGCCTAACATTGTTATCAAGAAAATATTTTAATTATATTTCATTTATTTCTAATTTAGATTTACTTATTAGTAGTAATTATACTAAGTATGAAATTGTTATTAAATTGTTTCCCTATGTACCTAATGTGAGTCATTCTACCTACTTTCTATGTCTTATTATCTAATGAAGATTAAGTTATTCTAATTTCAACAAAACAAAATAAGATATACTGTGCATATATCCATTGCATTTTATAATGAGATATACTATTAAGTATTTAAAAATAGTAAAACATTTTCTTTTTTAGTTTTAGAAAGCAATAGAGATTTTAGAATTTTGGAAATTACTGTACTAAAAATATGATGTGTATTTTTCTTATTTTGCATTTCAGCATTATTTTGTTCAGTTTGTCTTATGAAAGGTAATCAAAATACATTTATCTAAAAAATACTTTTTATTTATTTGCAAGCAGAGAGAGAAAGAAAGAGAAATGGAGAGAGGTGGTGCATTTGCTAAGGCCTCTTGCCACTGCACACAAACTCCAGATGCATTCACCACTTTGTACATGTGACTTACCATGAGTACTGAAAAATTGAACCCAGGCCATCAGGCATTGAAAACAAGTGCCTTTAACTGTTGAGCAATATCTCCAGCCCTATACTTCCATACTTACTTATTTATGTTTGTTTGTTTGTGTTTTGAGGTAGTGTCTCAATCTAGTCCAGTTGAATTGGAATTCACTGTGTAGTCACAGGATGGCTTCAAACACACAGTGATCCTTCCACCTGTGCCTTCTGTGTGCTGGGATTAAAAGCATGTGCCACCCCACCCAGCTATACTTCTATTAAATATTTTATTTTATTATATATTTGAAGATACAGAGAATGAGGCAGACAGAGAAATAGAGAGGGAGAGAATGGACATACCTGGGCCTCTAGCCACTGCAAACAGACTCCAGATAAATGTGCCGCCTTGTGCATCTGATTTTACGTGGGTACTGGGTCCTGTAAGAAAGTGCTCCCCCTGGTTCTGTAATAACCCATATAAACTCATTGGCTCACAAAAATTGGTTTTGGTTTAATTGTGCTTTGGCCTGTGATCTGTACTGTATCTGAGTTAAATAAACATGTGTTCATATCTCCCCAGGTAGAAGTTTCCCAGGAAAATACTTGAACACCAGAATGGAGAGAAGATGAAATTTAGAAATAATCATTTCATGAAAATCAGCTATTATGAAATTAAGAAAGGAAATAGAAACAGATAGCAAAAATCATACACACCAGAACATAAAAACAATGGGAGAAACTGTCATATATATATTTAGAAATAATTTCTGTGGCTGACACAATAAAACAAAGGTATATGAATAAGATAATGATGCATGGGTTACCATATTTCATAATGCTATAGGATTTGCAAGCATAGGGTCTTAAATAATTACATATATTTATTTTATTTCCTTACTAACTTAAACTACATTTTTTAATTGATGTGAAAATCTTCAAGTTACTTCTGAACTCTTCTCATGACCCTTTCATTGTATAAAATTATCCCTTTAACCAACATTTCAAAGGGATGGAACACAATCAAGATAAAGTGAATATTAACATGATTACTTTATTTCATTATGTAATGAGCAGCTATTCTATGGCAGCTATCGTAAAGGATAGTGATGGACAAGCAAGATAAGGCCTTTTCTCACAAGAAACTCATTTCACTTAATGATGACTTGCTTCTGAGAAGGGATATTCACTAACTGTAGAGATAAATTTTAGTCTATCTTCAGAGTAAAATAAGTGCTAATGGATTGGTCTTTAAAATTATGAAAGCTTGCATAGGCCTCAGGGAAGATCAAAGTCACTTACAAGTTATTAATAAGATACATTTTCAATAATACATTTTGAAAAACATCATATGCATGCATTTTAATGTGCCAATAGATTCACAACACACACATATTTTATGTAGGTATGTATATATATACACACAAATATAATGGGCATAACATGTATCTTCTGATTCAGTAATAAGTCCTACTTAATGCATGCTTATAAAAGTGATTGAAGATAACTCAATACACATTTTAAAGTTCAAATTGTTAAAATCTATTTCAGACACTATCTGATATATTTGAATTATATGAGTATGAGACAAGCATTAATGAGTGTAATTATGAAGCATAAAATGGACAGTCTCTAAGATTAAGCTTCATGACTTTTAAGGACAAAAGAAACAAGGAAGATAAATAAAACCTGCTCCTTGACCTCCCCCTGGACAAAAGCTGTGCTCTGTAGGAGTGACATCAGTATGCAAGTTGAGCAGGCCTCATTAGTTTGCCATCTGCTGCAGTAGATAGATGCTAAAATGATGCCATCGTGAGGTTCATTGAGTGGTAGAATTATAATTAAAAATCATACATAAATTTAAAGTAAAGTCTCTCAGAAACAAGCCAGCTGTCAAATGATAACAGAGGTTCTATGTCCCTTTGAGCAACCTAAGAGGAGGTAAATATTTCTGTGTGTTGTATGTATAGATACACATACATATGACATACATATATGTATGTTTATATATGATGAATATGTAAATTAGAGAAACCAACACAAATATAATTGTTTCTTTGTAAGTTTAGCTCATTATCTTTGGTCTCTGACATGCATGAAAATAATTCAATACTTAAGGAGATCAATATCTAATATTTACATTCAGAACTATAAATTTAAACAAATATGAAATAAATCAATTTTTTAGAAAACCTTGATTAGATGTCTATATTTATAGTAAATCATCATTATTATTCATTTTTATTTTTATTTTTTTTCAAGATAATGTCTCTGGCTGAAGAGATGGCTTAGTGGTGAAGGTGCTTGCCTGCAAAGTCTAAGGGCTCTGGCTTGATTCCACAGTACCCAAATAAGCTAGATGCACTAGGAGGTACATGAGTCTGCAGTTTGTTTGCAGTGCCTTGATGCCCTGGTCTTCCCATTCTCTCTTTCTGTCTCTCTCCTAACTTCTCTCTCTCAAATAAATCAGCAAATGAAATGTTAAAAAAGAGATAATGTCTCGTAGCCCAAATAACCCTTTTTTAAATTTTTTTTTTATTTATTTATTTGAGAGCGACAGACACAGAGAGAAAGACAGATAGAGGGAGAGAGAGGGAATGGGCGCGCCAGGGCTTCTAGCCTCTGCAAACGAACTCCAGATGCGTGCGCCCCCTTGTGCATTTGGCTAACGTGGGACCTGGGGAACCGAGCCTCGAACCAGGGTCCTTAGGCTTCACAGGCAAGCACTTAACCGCTAAGCCATCTCTCCAGCCCCAAATAACCATTTTTAGAAATGGAAGATATGATGAAATTTCATATAAGTTAAAAACACAATAATCCTTAAGAAGTATAATTAAGCAAGCATTTACTTAGAATATTTTTCATACTTTTACTAACAACTAAGATAAGGCAATGGAATACATTTTATAGAAAGTATACAAAGAACTACATCATTGGGAAAACTAAAATGGATTGAATAAATCACAAATTTGCATTTTGTTTCTGTCTGCATTACCTCAAAAAAGTTTAATTTCCAGTGGGTTATATGTACAAATTCTTTTAATAATCAAAATCATTTTCTATAAGTATAACAAAATTGTAATCAGTAGCAACAATTTATGCTTTTATATGTTAGCAATTTTATGTAAACATGAATTTAAGAAAATAATTTTATCAACATTAATATCAAAAACACTAAATCAAATTTAAGCCTATCAAAATGATAACTATAAATTATAAGTGAAGAAATATAAAGAGGATCTTATTAAATGAAAATCATTTTGCACTTCTTGAAGAAGCTTGTTAAGATACTAACATTCACCAAAGTTAAAAGTTAAAAGAGGAAATATAATTTTAACAAGCAAAACTTGAATAAAAACTTTTTGTGTCAAAATGACTTGGGCGTGGTGGTGCATGCCATAATCTCAGCACTCAGGAGGCAGAGGTGGGAGGATCACCATGACTTCCAGGTCACACTGAGGCTACATAGTGAATTTCTGGTCAGCGTAAACTCAAACGACAAAATAAAACCAAAAAACATTTTTTTGGTGTGTGTGTCAAAATATACAATGGTGTTTGAATATGAAGTACAATTTTAATGCAACAAGTTAGAATTTATTTTAAATTTCTTCAAGGTAATTGGCTCATATTTTACATTAGAAAAAATAGTGTTCTTACATACTAGTGTAATAAATAATACTTCATGTAGAGTAATAGAAATAACCAAATGAGTGACATTTATTTAATATAGGAGTTCTTGCATCAAATTTTATATATGGCTTCAAACATCACAACATTTTTTAAAAAACAAATATTTTTCTTTATCTCTTTGCAAGTGGAGAGAAAAATAGAGTCATACAGAGAGAATGGTCATGCCAGGTCCTCAAGCCACTGCAAATGAAGTCCAAACACATGTACCACCTTGTTAATCTTGCTTTATGTGGGTACTTGGGAATTGAACTTGGTTCTTAGACATTGTAGGCAAGTGCCTTAACTGCTCAGCCATATTTCCTCCCCCACAACATTTTTAATTGGGGGGGGAAAAATTCAACTTTATTTAGATAAAACAACAAAAATAAAACAGAATGATTATACAGAATGTTAGAGCTGATTTTAAAATCAGAATGACCTAATCTGCCATACATCATCTCATCTTCCCTTCCCTTCCCTACCAGTCCCTTCATTACCCTCCTCTTCACCCTACCTCTCCCCTCCCTTTCCCCCTCCTCTGCTCTCCTTTCCCCCTACCTCTCTTATCCTCCTCTTGCCTCTCCTTATCTCTTCTCTGCCTTTTTCTTCTCTTTGCTTTTGTTTTCCTTTTCTTTATCCCCACCTTAAAAAAAAAAAATGTTTATCTGGCCTGGGATGTAGAGGAGACTGCACTCAAACTTGCAGTGATCCCCCTGCCTCTGCCGCCTGGGTGCTGTGATTCCAGATGAGTTCCCCCATCACAGCCTATCAATATTGTTAATTCTCATGTCTTGGAAAGTATGTACAAAAAGTAATGATGTGCTAGAGATAAAGATCAGTGGTTTTTTTTTTTTTTTTTTTTTTTCTGCACAAGCTTGAGGGCCTGAGAGGACCTTAGGCTAGAGTTCTAATCTCCTGGACCCAAATAAACATGCTTATCTGTAAACCCAATTCTTTGGCAAGGGGATCCTGGAGAATAACTGGGAATTTTGAATTCTGGTATCAGAGACTTCATCACAAGGTTAAAAAAAAAAATGCTTGTGATGGAGAGGGAGAGATCCTCATTTTTCTATAGCTGCCTAATGTGAACCACATGTGAGGGAACTGGGGTCCACATCAGCACATGCATGTGCATGCACCACATGTTCCATGGTGCACACTCAACCAATACAAAATAAAAAAAAAAGGAATATATATCGTACATAAAAAGGAGAGTTACATTTTCTAACTTCATGCCTGGAAATATCCTAAAACTTCAACCACTTCAGATTCTTTTAATCAACAGTCATCAGAAAAGCCTCACTAGACTTTCATCGTGTACCTCCATCATGTCAAAGAGCACTGGGAATACTTTGTACATAGATTTATAGACGTTAATACATATTCTAAAGGAAGTAATTAATTGAAAGCCAGATTCTCCTCATTATTATCCAACTCCCATTCCCTGAGGCAATGGGAGGATTCTTTGTGGATAATCTGAATTATTGAAGAGTCATTTCACATAAGCAAAGCATGGCAGGAGATGGGGAAACCATAAACTAAGATAATATGGCTTATGCAAATTTTAGACTAAGAAAACTAGCTTTAAAAACCAAACCAAAAAGGAAATATCTATATTGCCACAATGCAGACATTCTTCCTCCTCCAGTCATCTTGTTCTTATCTCTACCCTGATCTCTTTTCCCAATTAGAGACTTAACTGATGTGGGGAAATTAGTTTTCCATTGATTTACTAGTATTTTAGAGGACATTGTGCAAGTTTCTACACAATCACAGATTTCAAAATAGTGCTAATTAATTAAGTATAATTAATTAGTAGTCCTATTTTCACTTACTTCACTCAGTAAATATTTACCAAGTGTTCATCAGAAGATAAAACTAAATATAGTAAATTACCATATGCTTGTTTCACTGCCTAAATGAGACACAGAAATCTCTAAAGGAGGCCAAATTATCAAATAACCACATTAACAATTGTAATACTGTTCATATAGGAGTACGATTATCAATAATTTTAGTAGCCTATAATTCTGAAGTTTTTTTGTTGCCCCCTTCAAGGAATTGAGGTTAAAACAACAACAACAGAAAAAAGTTTCCTTAAGAAACTGACACTTGAACTGACTAGAAATGGATGTAGAGTTCCATATGTAAATAAATGATAGTATGTAGAAGGAGACCAGTTCTGCTCTGACTAGAGTGAATGGACTTGTGAAGTATAATTAGGTTAACAAGAGTGAGAGAGAAGGTTGCAATGCTGAATAGAGGTATTTGGACTGTCCATAAGGGGCTTTAAGGGAGGATTAAAGGTGAATCTATCAAATTGCCTGGCCCAAGTCTGAAACACACACTACTTTTGCAAAACAAAGAAAAATGAAAAGATTTTTGCATAGCTTGAATCTTGGCTTGTATGAAATAAGGTATGGGAAAGCTGAGCAGTCAGCATGACAATTTCTTAGAAAACTCCAAATTTTGGAAGGCTTATCAGTAATGTTATAGTTGGCCAGAGATGAATCAGTATATTACTTCCATAGGAGAAAAATAAACTGGGAATTTTGTCATGAATACTAAGAAATAACTATGCTTCACAAAGGAGGGACAGTTAAATTGCACCTCAGGCTGCTTCAAGCCTTCAAAACAGGAAAGAATTTTATGTAATGAATGTGAAAATATGGAGGTCATCTGGGACTTTAACATGAAAAACTTGCATTCAGATTTCCCCGAAATGAAGAGTGACTAAGAGTAAAGAAATACAGAGGCTGCAGATATAGATCAGTGGGAAGAGTGAATGCCATATAAGCATGAAGGCCCCAGGTCCTGATTTGCTCTGAGGTCTACTTCTCAGCGCCCATGCACACTATCTAGACCTGAAGGAAATACAAATAATGCTTTTGAATACTGAGAGAAAATTCTTAGTGATAGTGCTGATCTTGTTTTACCAGGACAATCTGCTTTTCTACAGTGTTTGCTTCTCTGATATCCTTTTAATCCTGCTATTAATGATGAATATCATATATTTTTATTTGTTCAATTTGGATACTTCTAATACTTTATTATATTCTTCTGTTTTCAGAGCCACATGTGTCACCCAATTATAACAACAACAACAACAAAAAAAAAAACTTACAAATACCACAAGATTTTATAGAACAATGAAAATCATTTAAAACTAGTTGCTTTTGACCTAGTGTTAATTTGGTGGCTTCTATAGTAATCCAGTTTGCATTAAGATCTATGCAATACCTGCTCATATATTTTTTTCTTTCTCATTTTTATTCAGCTTTAGACCTCAGTCCATGGGCTGGTGTTTCCTACATTCAGGATATGCCTTTTTCCCTGCTAAGTTAAACCTCTCTGGAACTACCCTAGAAGACAGAAAGATATGTTTCCATGACTCCAAATTCCATTAAATTAATCAAGATTAACTATCATAAGACTAACTCAGTTTACCAAGATATCTGCAGCCTTAGTATCTGATCTTTTAATAGCTGATCAAACTCCTCCCTCCTCCTTGACTTCCTTCATGTGACCAGTGGGCACTCATTCTGTCCTGCCTCAGTCAAGGAGGTCAGCTTAGTAAGAACTTCTCTCACCTGTATGTCTCCTCTTGGTAATTTTCCATAGAACAAGCCCACCTCCCAATCTGCTCCTTGACAAAACTACTTACTTTTGCTCTATTTGGAATTGAGACCTTTTCTATCCTGATGTCTTCAGTCCCCTATAGCAATAGACTGAAAAAAAAAATCCATTTTTCTTGCTTTTTCAAAATGTTCGGTTATTTTATATTAGTTATGTATATAGTGTGTGCCCTGCCATGATGGTACCATCCTTAGCCTTCTCTCTGCCATCCACCCCTTCAGATTGTGGGTGTTGCATTGTGGGGGTGTCCTTCAGTTATGGGGGTAAGGCAATGTCTCTGTGCATAATGACCCAATTTATGGCTCTAACAATCTTTCTGTCCCTTCTGCGAATTTCCCTGAGCCATGTTCACTACATTTAGGTCCTTTTCAGTGATGGAAGGTCTTGGGAGTCTCTGTGTCTCTGGATATATGATTTGGTAGGAGTAGAGTGCTCTCTATGTCTGTCTCCTTCACTCTTGTGCTTGTACCAGGTTCACCGAGAAAGTGTCTCTTGCTCATTACACCAATAACTCTATGGCTTCAGCTGGTGCCCAGGCGGAATAAGATGGGCTGATTCTTTCCTCAGGTTCTATGTCTTGATCATATTTTTGACCAATTTTTTTGCTTATAAATCTAAGTTTTAGTTAATTGATCAGATATTGAATTTTATTTGAAGGCATCTTTGTAAGAAACAAACACATGTAATAATTATCCTTACACTCAGTAGCAATATGGCTAGAGTGAAACCTAGAGATACTTGCTTCTCAAGCAAGAGGACCTGAGTTTGATTCCCAGAAACTGGGTAAAAATGCCAGGCATTGTGGTGTGTGCCTGGAATCCAGTACTAGGGAGCCAGAAATGTATGGATTGATAGGACTTCCTAGCCAGTCTATCCTAAAGAGTGACCTCTATGACAATGAGCCACCCTGTGTTAAAAGAGGTGGACAGCATACTTGAGGATGTCATCTGATATTTTCCCCTGGTCTCCACATGCACACTTGTGCCCTCACAGCACTATCTATACATAAATGAAGACATACACACATTCATACCACGCAAATGCAAAGAAAAAATGATAGATGTATGGATGCCTGGGTTCAAGAAAGCAAAGATCCACTAACTGGATGATAAGATGCACAATCAGCATGTTTTTATTTTGCTGTTTTAGTAGTAATTCGTCCTGACTTTTGTCTTAATCCATATGCATTTCATGGGTCGATGCTGACCTGTTTTGGCTCTATGTTCTTTTTATTTTTGAGCATATAATTTCACACTTGTTTCTTTCAGGTACATATAAAGAATTACTACAGACAGTATACTTTACATGCCCATCATTGATCTGGTGAGTTTACATGATATAAATTCGACAAATCAGTGACATCATGTTAGCTACTGTCATCATTACCATGCAGTGAGTGAGAAAAATAAGGCATAAAGGTTTTAGGGGCAGTTTTCTTAATTTTTAAATAAATTGGATATTTTTTAGTATCCCAGACTCACTGGAGACTCTGTTTCTGTTCAAGCCATCTTCTCCCATTATGTCTGAACCTCAGAGTCTAATCATCTTTCAGAATCCACAGGAGTATACAGAATCCTCCAAAAGGAACCATATTTCTGCTGCAGGAGGCTATTAATATACCTAAATATTAATTAAAATAATGCTAAATTGTGATTTTAAGTTATAGAACTTAGAAATGCACATATGAATAATAAAAAAATGGTATAATAAATTTCATTGCTCTAAGGTTGATATATTTAGTATTATCACAAATGTGGTGTTTATGTTAAAATTCCCTTCCTTTGCTAGCCCAAAACAGCAGTAGCACTTTTTTCCAAGGGTGAAAGGAGCCAAATGAGAGCTGTGGAAACAATCAAAAGTTACAACATTGAAAAAACTAATAGAGGGCATAGGAACAGTAAACAATATGGTGTATTGCTAAACTAAATACAATTTGGGAAATTGAAATAGTGAAATTAAAAACTACTGAGGCATAAAAAGGAATTTCCACAGTTCATCAGTCACAAAACACTGTAATATTACGCATTTCCATTATGCCGTGATCAAAGTAAAGACAAACTGGACAAAGTATGCAATGAAGGGTGAGGATTTTTCCCCTGAAGAAAATAATGTATACTTCTAATTAAGAAGTAAATTAAAGTGCAGCTAATATTTCTAAAATAGATTAGAATTGCAAAGTCATTTATTTTATTCTTAAGACTTCTTTTTATGCCTAAACCTCAGAAGTAAATTTGGTCACTTATTTTCTTCTCTCTCTCTCTCTCTCTCTCTCTCTCTCTCTCTCTCTCTTTCTCTCTTTTTTTTGTTCTTTGATATTTGGCAATAACACACACACACACACACACACACACACACACACACTCATGGTGTGTATTTATCATATAGAGTTCTCCCTTACTTTCAACTCTCCATCATCCACCAAGTCCCTTCGATTTCTTGCTACTTCCTACTTGATAGACCAACAAAGAGAATGATTTCTTCTCTCTAAGCAACCATTAACTGCCAGTGGTTTCTCAAGGAGGAGTGGAGTCTTATAAGCCCCTCTTTCACAATGTCCTATATTTTCAGCCCCTGAACCTGGCTGGTCAGTGATGTAGGGTTCACTGTTGGAGCAGATCATGGGTGACATTTCTCTGCCAACAGCCTGCATAACACCTTGTGGCACTTCAATTACATGAAAGTAAGAACTTGGTTTCCAAAGGTTAGGTGTATTCATGTTGCCATACAGAAACATTTGTTTTGTTTTGATTGTATATCTGATTGATTTGATTTGATTCAGGTGTCCCCCATAAAGTTAGGTGTTCTGAATGCTAGATTCCCAGGTAATGGAAGATTTGAGAATTAACAATTTCTGGAGGCAGTGTATTATTGGGTACGGGCTTATGGGTGTTATAGCCAGTTTGCCCTTGCCAGTGTTTGGCACACTCTCCTGTTACTATTGTCCACCTTATGTGGGCCAGGGGGTGATGTCCACCATCTGTTCATGCCATAGTTTTCCCCTGCTTTTGTGGAACTTCACTTTGAGTCTGTATACAAAAACAAACCTCTTTTCTCCCACAAGCTGCTCTTGGTTGGGTGATTTCTACCAGCAATGTGAACCTGACTACAACAATGTCCTAATCCCTTGTGATCTAGGGCACAACTCCTGGAATCTTTTGATCCAAATTAGCCCTTATTCTGAAGTTTCTATGCAGGGAGGATTTAATGGTGTTACTTTGTAAATGTGGCAAAATAAACACAAACATAAAACCAGTCCACAGAGGTTAGACTTTCTGATTAGTCATCTTCACTCACTGTCCTCCAATTCTCTTCTAACAGACTATGTGTATACTAACTTATAGCTTTGAGCTTAGGTGTTCAAATCTGAATGTGCATTTCTTCTGAGAGAAACTGCTTGTTTTCAGAAGCCAATTTCTGATCTCTTCTAGTTGTCAGGTTAAAAACAAAATTACTTTGGCTAGAGAAATGACTTAGTGGTTAAGATGCTTGATTGCAAAGCCTAAATACCCAGTATCAATTTCCCACACAAACCAGATGTATGAGATGGCACATGCGTTCGGAGTTGCTTTGCAGTGGCTAGAGGTCCTGCCATGCCCATTCTCTCAATCTTTCTCTCCCACAAATAAATAATTAATAACTTACTAAATATTTTAAATAAATAAATATTTTTTAAAAGAGCAAAATATTTCCTATTTGCTTGGAATATTGTTTTCCACCCTTTCACCCTGAGGAGGTGTCTGTCTTTAGTAGTGAGGTGGGTTTCTTGAAGACATCAGATTGAGGGGTCAAATTTTCTGATCCATCCTGCTACCTTTGTCTCTTGATGGGGGAATTAAGACCATTAATATTTAGGGTAATGACTGTGAGGTTTGATTTGCTGCCTGCCATCTTGTGTTGGTGTATATGGTTTGGTGTATTCATGGACCTTGAAGGTTTTTGTGCCTTCTCTGAGTTTGATTATTGTGATCAGCTTCTTGTAGGCATTTGAAGTTGATTATTGATTTTTCTGTATAGAGAATTTCCTGAAATACTTTCTATATGTTTGGTTTTCTGTTCATATCATTGTAAAGCTGAGTTTTTCTTTCACCATTTATTATGAGAGATGCTTTTGTTGGGTAAAGTAGTTTGGGTTTGAAGCCATATGTTCTTAAACTTTATAGTGTTCCCTTCCAGGCCCTTCTGGCTTTTAGTGCTTCCATTGAGAAGTCTGAAGTAATTCTGATGGGGTTGCCTTTAAAAGTGATGTGCTGTTTTTCCCTAGCTGCTCTTAGGATTTCCTTTTGGTATCAATGTTTAGAGTCATAATGACGATATGTCTTGGAGAGTTTCTCCTTTGGTCCAGTCTGTTTGGAGTTCTGTTAGCTTCCTGTATCTTGATGGGCCTTTCTTTTGAGAGAGTGGTAAAGTTTTCTTGGATAATTTTGTTAAATAATTTCTCCATGCCTTTGGTCTGAATTTCTTCCCCTTCTGGTATTCCCATGATCCGGATGTTAGGATGTTTAAGGATATCCCACAATTCCCTCATGTTCTGTTAATGGAAAATTTTTAACTTATTGAAACTTTTGAACTCTCAAACTGTTTCTTCCATTTTGGCTCAAATCTGTGTTCTTGGTGAAACTGGTACCAGCACAAGGGTGAAGGAGATCGACACAGAACAATCAACTCCTACCAAATCAGATACCCAGACACAGAGTCTCCCAAGACCTCATTACTGAAGCAGACCTAACATGAACCCAACATGGCTCAGGGAAATTTTGTGGAAGAGGAGGAGGAAAGAATGTCAGAGACACATGTTGGGTCATGATACACAGAGACATTTCCTCCTACCCATAACAAGGGCTAATTCCACAATACATGACCTATATACCTCAATAAGGAGGAGACAAGGGGAAGGGGAAGGACAGGGAGAATGCTAACAATGGTACCAAATTAACTATATTCCCTTAGTACAATACTAATTAATAAAAAAAGAAAGAAAAATTACTTAAGCTGTCTACCTTATGAAATGCAACCAAGCAATATTCAAATGCATTGTGACAACTCAACAGCATTATGACTCACACTTGCAACATTAAAACCATTGAAATAAAAAGGGAGTATCAATTAGAAATTAAAGCAAATTGAAAAATAGTCATGTAAAGTTTTAGATTTTAAAGAAAATGGTTCTTTAAAACACTCATGCTTTCAAGAAATGGCTGAACTATTAAGATGCATGCCTGCAAAGCCAAAGGACCCAGGTTCAATTCCCAATGACTCACATAAACCAGCTGCACAAGGTGGCACATGTGCTTGGAGTTAGTTTGCAGGGGCTGGAGTCCCTGGCTTACCCCATCTCTTTCTCTCTATCTGGCACACATTCTCCCTCCCTCTCTCTCTCTCTCTCTCTCTCTTAAATAAATAAATGTTTATTATTAAAAAAACACTCCAAAATGGTCATGAGGGATTTAGATTTACTTATAGAAATGTTGATTCACCCCGAAGTGCCTACTTTTTTACAGTGTGAGCATCAAACTCATGACTTTACACTTATTAGGCATGTGCTTCATTACTAAGCAATACCACAGCCTCCTATTGATGTTTTTCACATTACTTTGATAATAATCTCTAGTTGCCTTAATTATTTTATTATACTTTACCTACTCTGCATGAAATAAATGATATTTTTATAAAAACATATTTATATTATCAATTGTTTGTAAGTTCATTTCCTTACATTAAAGCAGAAATATGACATATTTCTGAATTTGTATTTGGGAACTCTGTGCTATTACTTGGGGTTGAAATTTAAACCTTAAATTGGATGCAATGCTTGTATTTATTAAAAAAAAATATGGTGCATACAGCTTGAGGAAATTGAAAGAATAATGAATACTAGGGACTCAAATGTGTACTAATCAAATTAATATTAATGAAGATAGTATTTACTTTTTGCATTTTAATGTATGCTTCATTTGTATCTTGTAAATATTGAAGGTTGCTAAGAATCCACATACATTATCCATTATAAATATCAGACATTATAATTTGTATAGTGGAATTCTGTAGCAAAATAAAGTTTGGATTTTTAGTGGAATTTAATATTAACTAAAATTACTCTATTGAGTTATACCATTTTGTTTTTAACATAGTCACTGGAAATATTTAACTATTATGAAAATTCAAAGTAAATGTACTTTTTGAGAGTTGTGTTACTTTTTGATTTGCCAGAATTATTGAAGTTTTAACTACATGAAAACCTAAACTTGAGGCATTCAGACTAATAAAGTACGAGAAAATTATGGAAATGTGATAAATATATGACACCTTGTACTCAACATACTGTACTCAGTAACAGAATGGCACAACATATGGAAATCTAAGTATAAAACTGTATGAGTATAAATTTGAAATTAAATAAACAAGTAGTTCTGGGCAAGCAACTGAACTTGAGAAATTTGACTACAGATGTCATTCTAGAAACAAATCCTTCCCAAAGCTGGAAAAATCAGTAGATAGCTTCAACCTAATGTCTTTGTTAATATATGTAAATATGTATATGATATAAATATGCATATTACATATGCATATTTCACGTAAAAATATATTAAAGCCAGTCTATAAGGTCCTCTGTTGCAGGTTTACGTTCTGACCTGACTTCTGGTGTCATAAAAATACTTTTAGTAGACTATGTTAAGTAGAAGACAGAGAGATTCATTTCTGTTGTCTCATTCTTACCTTTGTTTGAACACCTCCATTTCATAGCTGACCATGTTTTTCTTTAAGTAAATATGATGATTATTTGCAAATGGTTCATCACTCTAACCCTTCCACAACTGCTGTTCAATGAATAAAATCTTTTTGGAATAAGCAGATAAAGATAGGACACATGGGATAGTTGCTTTAGCTAACTGATAATTATAGAAGGATTAAACTTATGTTGGAAGAAACTGTAAAAAAGAAGTTATGATTATACTTTCAGCAGAAAGAACAAAGTCAAAAAAGTTTGGAAAATCTATATTTAAAAATCCAATAAATATGAATTCTTCAGAATACATAAAGTAACTTATATATAAATGATGAGAAAAGCATTAAACTCTAGTAATAAGATACAAAGCTTGACTACTCATGGTGTTTCCACTATGAAGCCCCCAAATACTTAAAGAAGAATTTGCATCTTATTTGGTACACAAGTCTGTGTCATTGCAGGTCACTAAGCTTAGCTTTCTTTATGTAAGTTAATCAAACAAGATTGCAGAACTTGAAGAAGAAAGAGATTAGTATTACAGTAATCAGTGATGAGGTTCTCAGTGCAGTACTGGGTTAAAATAAGAACCTCTACCAAGACACATGCATCAGGAGTGCAACTGAAAGTTCTTATCAAGACCTGAAGGACTCATACTCCAAGTACCTCCTCACCAGCCTGAAAGGAAGATCTCAGATGTCATCTTCAGAGCAAAGCTCATTTCCCTTGTAAGAACAAAGCCTTGTCCACACACATGAGTCAGACTTGCTTTGAGCACCAGCATTATTGGTACCAAGCAGCTCAGCATTGCCAGGGCTGAGCAGTTGGCTGCCTTAAGTTCTAGGTCTATGCCCTTGTTTCTCTGCCCTTATTTCTCTGCCCCCAAACTGGGTTCTGACATGTGATGTACCCCTTTGTTTTGAAGCTTACTGTGTCTAAGTCCTTGTTCTGGCTGGGATCTCTGAGCACTGGCGGTCTAAGCCTGCCTGCTGGAATGCCAATCTGGACTGGCAGCTACTTCCTGCCACCACGCTCTCAGAGCACTGCCTGCCGTACAACTGGCTGTATTTTCTCAAATCTTTTGGAACTGTATCATCTCAGCTTACTGAGGTGTTGAATATTCATTCACTGCTTTGCATCAGGCTGTCTTTTCTTTAGCCGATTTGCTCTATGTGGCTGTATTCAAAACCAACTTGGAATGTCCTGAGATACAAGGAGTAAAGAGAAGTAAGAGCAGAGTAGCATAACAGCTAAATATAATTCTCAGGTTGTTTTTATTTAGTGGTTGAAACAAATAGGAATAAGCAGAAATAGCTTATTTGGGTGAGATGTTTTTAAAGAAAAACTGGGCATAATTTAAAAAGGACACACCAAAATGTTAAAATATTGTACCTTGATTTTGAAGTTTGTGCATTATTTTCATTAACTGATAATGGGACAAAAAATGTTCATTCACTCTTTTTTCAGTGCTGTTTTATTCAGTATTATTTTTCTAGCCAAACTACTAAATGTAATAAGACGAATACCAAGCATTTTATACTTGAGTGGATTCTCACAACTTTTCCATCCTCTATTCCCCCCACTGTGTGGATTTAGTGATGTGATTTTTTTTCTCAATGCAATAAACATTGTGATATAAAATTTTGAATATTAAAAATCAGAAGTAATTCATGATTAAAAAATTGTTTCCCTTTGACAAGCTATTTATAATTGGTAAATTAGTCCAAACTATATATTTAGGAAAGTAGGTGATTATGCTAATAAATAATCTTAGGTATATAACAGTTATAGAGATACTTTAACTCAGTATTCTTTACTAGAATCCTGTCCCCATAATGCAAATAAATTAATTGATCTATTACAAATGTTCCATTCACAACAATAATTCAGTTTGTAATGAAGTAAATTTAAGTGGCTATACCGTACATAAATTCTGGATAGCAAATATAAAAATTTCTAAGATATAGCAAATGGTCTTCTCTCATAGTGGTTTGCAAAATAGAACAAAGTTTCATTCTAACAAAAACCCACTAGTGGCCAAAATAAAATAACTTAAATTCTGGCATTTTCCTCTGACAAATACTTGTTAATGTTTTCCAATGCTTAGCTAAAAATCAATAACTTGATTTATTCCAACTTATATCTTTTCATTTTGTTCCCACTTTGTGTACTCAAAAACCATGTTTAAGCAGCCTCACATGCAGATAAGTTTATTTTGTCCTAACAGATAATTTCTGACCAAATAGCAATTTTGGACACAATTTTCTTAGACAACACAAAATGTAGAAAAATGTTCAAAATGGGTATATCATGCTCTCTGTCAAGTTTTATATCTTCAAAACTCATAGAAGCATTTTTTAAAATAAATTGTCTTTAAATTATGATTGAATTTTCACTCTGCCTCAGTTTTTATTTTCTGAGAATAGATCTCTAAGATATGCTGAGATGAAAGACTATAAAATTTCCTCTTAATATGCCTATTTAGTAATGAATTCTGAAGACATTTTAATATCCAAAGGATAATACCAAAAAATATAAGTTAAATTTTCCCATATACAATGACTTATATGTTTATACTGACAACTACATATTATTATGCAATGATTAATAACATTTGTGTATGCTATATAACTTTTTTTGTATGTTAAAATTTACTATTACTGGCATTCTCATAAATTGTTTTGCCATAGTTATTATAACTAATATTACTTAGTATTCTACAACATCTATACAATGAAAACAGTTTGATTATTCAGGTATCAAAGATTGGTCTTTGACATCTGATGTAATAAAGGATAAGAATATTGTTAGAATGGAAAGAAGGAATAGCAGGGTGTCTCAGGGATTCTTTCTCTGACATTCTGAGAAAGTCAACTCAGGTTAAGAAAACATTTGAGTGCTAGAGAGAAAGCTCAGTGGTGGCTTCTTGGTAGAATCTGGAAGCCCAGATTTAATTCTTCTTTACTCATGGAAAACAGATGCACAAAGTGATCATGCATCTGGAGTTGTTTTCATTTTTTTCCTTCCTTCCTTCCTTCCTCTCTTCCTTTTTCTTTCTTTCTTTCTTTCTTTCTTTCTTTCTTTCTTTCTTTCTTTCTTTCTTTCTTTCTTTCTTTCTTTCTTTTGCAATCCTGGCATACTTATTTTATCTCTTCTCGTCTCTCTCTCTCTCTCTCACTCTTTCTTTCTTTCTTTCTTTCTTTCTTTCTTTCTTTCTTTCTTTCTTTCTCTCTTTCTCTCTCTCTCTCCCTCTCTTTCATTATCTATCTCTTCTTGCAAATAAATAGCCAAATAAAATATTTAAAAATCATTTGAAGTGATAATAATAAAAAAAAACTTTACTAAAGGATCTAGAGAAGTAGTTCAGTTGAAAAAGGAGTTCTTCAGCATGTGCAGAGCTCTGGCTTTGACCTCCAGCATTCATAAGTGGGGCATGATGGTATCACAGCCTGTAACCCTAGCTTTTAGAAGTAGAGACAGGATGATCAGAAGTTCATAATCATCTTTGTCTATGTAGCAAGTCTGAGGCCAGCCTAGGATATTTTAGATGATATCAAAACAATTTCAAATAACATCACTCAGAAAAATATGCGTAACAATTTGAACAAAATATTGAGGAACACAGGAATTTTACTTGTTGACGGACAGGAAGGAGCTTGATGGTAAGAATGTTCCTTGAGAAACAAAGCAAGAATGGCAAGCTGTTTCTTGAACAGAGGATTTTTTTTCTAAGTCTTCGGCTGAATCTCAATCACAATTAGTGTTTTCTCTGCTTGATCTTTCTTTGAAGATAATATCTCTCATGTCTAACTACTAGAAGCCATGGCAAAGTAATGAAATATTTTATCTAAAATTGATTATTTTATTTATTTATTTATTTGAGAGTGACAGAGAGAGAAAGAGGCAGATAAATAGAGAGAGAGAGAGAGAGAGAATGGGCGGGCCAGGGCTTCCAGCCACTGCAAACGAACTCCAGACACATGCACCCCCTTGTGCATCTGGCTAACATGGGTCCTGGGGAATCAAGCCTCGAACCTGAGCCTTAGGCTTCACAGGCAAGCGCTTAACCGCTAAGCCATCTCTCCAGCCCTGATTATTATACTTAGAAATATATTATGGAATTTTGATTTTAAAACTATGCCTTGAGCAAAGGCCAGAGGTCGCCACTGGCACACCAAGTGGACAACAGCAACAGGAGAGTGTGCTGAGCTAATACCGGGATGCTAGGACTAAAAATCACCAAGATGTGCCCCCAGCAACACACTTCCTCCAGCAAGCTTCGCCTCTTAGCTTGCCATCAAATGAGATCAAGCATTTAGAGTGAATGAGTTTAAGGGAGAAATGTATTTTAACAATCATAAGCCACATTATAAAACCAGTACAGTGACAAACAAGACCAAACCTTGATCAGAACTTCTTATGCAGACTTCCTGCCCTCTGCCAGAGTTCTGTGTATGCCTAAAGCTCATGTCAATACCCCAAGGCCAGACTTGGAGTCACCAAACCCTTTCATTTGTTTTTCTTTCCAGTATGGCCACATTTAATGAGTCACTCTGCTTTTCACCATGACTTGTCTCTTTTATTGGTGTTGGGGTCAAATGACTGCGTCTGGGTTTTAGGGTTCTAGAACTCAGGCTTTCCCCCAACAACTCTGCTTGCACACAACTCAGATTGTCAACAATGTGAATTAATAAGGGAGAATGTGTCCCACTCTGCTAAGAAGAAGTAGTGACCAACAGTTCAAATCAGGTTCCAATGAAACTGACAGGAGCTGTAGCCAATTGGCTGGCTCAAACTCACATATAATTTGTAAATAATTTCTTTCATCTTGTTATAAATATAATCTGTCCATGGGATTGTTTCAGTGCTCTGAACTCTTCCTGAGTCATAGGGCCATCTAATTCACAAACCATTGCTTGCTCAACTAAGCTGTAAAAGTTTTTCATGGGACAGAACTAAAGGTTTAGGAATCCCTGCCTATGCAAATCTTGGTAATGCTGAGAATTGAAGGACAAGACTTTTAAATAATTTTTTATAATATTTAAAACAAAAAATGCAATACATTTCATAGAAATAAGACAATACCACAGGACGTGGTGGCACACGCCTTTAATCCCAGCATTTGGGAGGCAGAGGTAGGAGGATTGCAGTGAGTTCCACGCCACCCTGAGACTACATAGCGAATTCCAGGTCTTCCTGAGCTAGAGCGAGACCCTGCCACAAAAAAACAAAAAACAAAACAAAACAAAAAAATAAGACAATATCTAGGCAAGATTTTCTACTACATCATGGCTTTGAAATTAAGCCTTTAGAATTCATTGATGAGAAAACAGCAATTCAGTAAATGATTTGATTAAAGAAAGTTAAGGCTGACTATCCAAAATGGCATATTACTTACTACCTGCCATAGAAATGTATGTATTTCCATCTCTCCTCAGAAAATGTGTGTGTGTTTTGGGGAGTGTAATTTGGACAGGTACAAATGTGACTTATCCATTTGATGAACTTATGAATTAAAATCTCAAATATATGTCCTGACAGAAATCCAATAACTCAAACTGCAATCTGTTTTGAGCTTTAAAATTGATCACAAAGATATCCATGTATCTATTATCATCTTTCAAGTGGTTGTGACTAGAAGAAAAAAAGTTCATTTACCTATATGATTCATAGTTATTAGGTAACTGATAAAATTTGGTAATTCTACACAGTTCTTCATCACATAGCCTATACATTGCCTGTATAAGATTTTGTTTTAAATAGAATCTTAAATATTTTTATCAAGAGACTTAAAATTCAAAAATTATTTAACTTGTTTCATGAATCAGAACAAAATAAAATGCACTTCAGTGTCTCTGAAGGTTGGTTTTGTATATTTTGGCATGTGCACTCATAAATTCAATGTGTGCATTATACCAATGTTTTTGCTTAATTGTTTTTCATCCCTATTTTATAAATTTAGAACTCAATTTCCTGGTAAAAATAATTGTTTTCCAGTGTTTTTTTTTTTTTTTTCAAATTAGCCTGAGACAGAATAAAAATGGAACATTTGTATCCATCTTAGATTGTTCAGCCTGCAGTAGCAAATTGACATAACTTCAGTGGCTTTCAAAGAAAAAGAATCTATTTCTCGTCGTTTATAAGTTGGGAATTCCAAGATCCAGGCATGGGTAAATTGAGTCTCCAGTGAGACAAGTTCTGTCTTCATAGAAGACCGTTCGCTCACGAGGTAGAAGGGCAGAAAAATTCTCTAGTGTCTCTAAGTACACTAATCACATTTATTGAGACAGTGCTTTCATTTCCTTAGTACTTCCAGATGGCTTGACTTTTTGCCAGTATTGTAGTGGGGATTTGGATTAAACATTTTTTTTTTTTTTAAGATGGAGACTAAAGCATTCAGACAATAATATAAATACTAATGCTTTCCACAGGGTAATTGATACTTGATGCAGCAGTAAGAGTTTGTGAAAACTCAGACTCAAAGCATAATGCATTAAAATAACCAAATGAAGATAAATTGTTAATTTTAGTAATGCATATTTTATTTCAAAATAACTTTGTAAGCATAATAATTCCCATACTTTTCTACATAGATATAAAATCAAATTATTCTAATTTCAGATTAATTAATATAGTTCAACTGAGATAGCATAGATACTTTCAGTCGGTAAATGGTTTTTAAAAATTGGAAAAATATTTACAAGTGATACAACTTCACAGATTCTTTAATGATGTAAATGTGAAAAACAGCTGCTTAATACTGTGCAAGCCAATTAACTCCATAGAAGATTAGTTTATGGTTGATTCTAAAACATTAAGTTTACCACCAATCTCACATATTTTGCATTGCTTCTTCCTTTACCTAATTGCTGTATCATTTAATTTTTTAAATTTTTTTTTAAATTTTTTGTTTTTTATTTATTTATATGAAAACAACCAACAGAGAGAAAAAGAGGCAGATAGATAGAGAATGGGCACACCAGGGCCTCTAGCCACTGCAAAGGAACTCCAGACGCGGTGCACACCTTGTGCATTTGGCTAACGTGGGTCCTGGGGAATCAAGCCTGGAATTGGGGTCCTTAGGCCTGACAGGTAAGCGCTTAACTGCTAAGCCATCTCTCCAGCCCATCATTTAATTTTTTTTTAATTTTATTTATTTATTTGAGAGAGCATGAAAGGGAAAGAGGCATATATAGAGAGAAAAAGATAGAATGGATGTGGCAGGGCCTCAAGCCACTGCAAAGGAACTCCAGATACATATGCCATCATGTTCATCTGGCTTAAGTGGGTTGTGGGGAATTGAACAGAGGTCTTTTGGCTTTTGCAGGCAAATACTTTAATCACTAAGCCATCTCTCCAGCCCTGCTGCACCATTTAAAATGCTACTTTTCCAACTTGAATTTGAATTCTAAGATTGTGAAATCCATGCATTGTATCATGTGAAATTGCTGTATACCACGGTGCAAGAGAGAAGGATTTTTCCTAGAAAAGTGTGTGAGGCATGATAAAATTGACAGATTCCAAATGTTCTGGGACAATAAGAGTTTTAGCAATAAGACTAGAAGTAAATTTTTATGCATATGAAATTATAAAGGCAGCATTTTAGACTGAATATATTTTATTACTGAACAGGATCTATATGTCATTACTAATGGTGATTTACTTTCAGTGTTGCAGTGTGAATTTTATTTGTTGGACATATTATAAAGAAAAGTAAAACATTTTCCCTTATTTGTAGTTTTTCATACACGTATAAGAAATGCCTGTTTGAATTTATAATTTTGAGGTTTTGATTTTTAAAATAGGGGACTCACCCGGGTTCAAGACAAAATAGCTAGGAAACAATATGTAGCCCTGAAAGGAATACTTTTCTGAGCTTCTTACAAAAATACACGGGCTTAAATATTCCATGTCAAATAAAAGGAGATACCTCCTTTACTCAAGTCCCTTCTTTCCTTCTTGCAGATGTGAGGGCACTGTTGACCTAAGGTGAGGGAGCACTCCAACTTTCTTTTTCTAGAATGATAAGACTCAAGCATGTACTCATTACTGTTAAAATGCAAATTACTTTTAAAATCATATTTCTCTCTTAATGTTTTGAGGATAGCATGAAACTTATCCCTTTTGAAAACAAAACACTAGAATATAGCCACCTTAAACCCCCAACCTCTATGCACAAGCATAAACAAACATGTAAACACAAATAAGACAAGAATAAGATTATACAGATATTCGTTTTTATTATATTTTATTTATTTACTTATTTGATTGAGAGAGAGAAAGTGGTAGAGAGAGAGAGAGAGAGAGAGAGAGAGAGAGAGAGAGAGAAAGAATGGGTGAACCAGGGCCTCCAGCCACTGCAAAGGAACTCCAGATGCATGTGCTCCCTTGTGCATCTGGCTTACTTGCGTCCTGGAGAATTGAACTGTGATCCTTCAGCTTTGCAGGCAAATGCCTTAACCATTAAGCCTTCTCTCCAGCCCAGATTATACATATTTTAAATGATGTTAATTCTAAAAAAGATGTAGGGAAAATAAAACAGTATGGTAAATTTAATAGTCATTACTTGTTTATAGAAAATTCAATTTGAAGATTATCAATACATGTGAGTTAAGCAAGCCTTCTGAGTATACTTAAGCCTCACATGGTAGAGCTGTCAGTAACAGCATAATCCAGCAATAGGCCACTAACATGTACCAGTTATTTATGTTGTGATATTAATGCTTGTACTGTAGCTTTCCTAGCAGTGTATATGTACATTATTTGACTTTCAAGAGAAAAAAAAGAAAAACCCAATGCTGCCATAAATGGAAGGTTATTTTCTATATCAAAACTAATGTGCTCATTATGGATAATAATAATCAAATTTGAGGTATACTTCATTTGCTATTGAAAAATACACTAACAATACCCATTGTTATTATCTTATTGATTGTTTAAGTATAAGAAATATATGACAATAAAAACCATGAATTGCAAACTGCTGTGAGATAAATTTGAAGCACATTGGCAAGACAAATTAGAGAAAACAATTGTCAAGAAAAATAAATAAACATGCCTATCCTAAATAAGTGTATTTTCTCTTTTCTCTCCTCTTTCACATGTGGTAAAATTGCATGTGTCCCGAATAATTGTTTTAAAACAAATTTATATATGATATAAGAAAATATGTGATTTGTATATTTACTTCATATATCTGGATATCTTGTGTCAGATAAAAATTTCTCAGATGCACAGTGGTTGTGAGTGGATAAGGCTTCAGAAGTCCTGCTTTAGATATGTGTTATGAAGTCTTATGTTTACCTAGAAAGCTGTTATAAACTGATGGATTAACAAGGTACATAGGAACATTACTTCTATTTTCCTTAAGAAAATTAGGAATTCAGAGCAGTAGATTTTAGTATGGAGGGAGGTGAACTGTTTCATGAATAATTATGACATGTATATGTATATTAGAAAGGTAGCTTTTAAAAGTATTAACATAACTCATAAAATATCCATATATATGTAATACATAGAGAGATATATCTGATAGCAGACATATAATAAAAATGAAAAGGTCTAAGGAAAATATTTTATCTCATATTGGTGTGATTTTATCACATTTTCCTATTTTGTTATATTTTTAGTCTTAATAGGCAATGCCATTATGACCCAATTAATTGATTTTCACTGGCTGCAATCACCACTTTAAAAGAATGCTGGAAAGATGATGGACCCTGAAATTATAAATGAAGGCAGGAAGACATCTAAGTACAATTGATATAATAATAGCAAACAATCAATGAGTACTTATTAGTTGTCATAATCATTTCATAAACCATCTTATTCAAACTTGCAAATTCCCCAGGAGGTATTTGCTATTATCTGATTTTACAGTCAAAGAGCAGAGATAGAAATAACTAACTTCTCAGAAATCACAGGTGGAAATGTCAGAGCAGAAATTTAAACTTTGGTTTTCTAAGTATGTGTTTCACAATTAAATTATACTTCTATAAAGATGGAATAAAATAGTTATAGGAGATATGAGAGTAGTAGTATTATTAAGACAAAAGTATATTAACTGAATATTATATTTGTAAGAATAATTTATTAAAACATAGAAATGTAATAGGGAATACAGTTTAAGTCAATGGTACATGGGAAAGTTATAAAAGTAATAAAAAACTTTTTGTATATTGCTATAGTATATCAATGTGAATTTTATAGTAAGATAGTTAAAATGTAATTCTATTTAATAAAATTATGTGCTGTAAATTGCTACATGTCAGAATCAATGTACATTATCTACCAGTTTATCTGTCTGTCAATCTCCTTAGGGTCATTTTATAAAGCACAAACACATTGAAAAGTTGAAGAGATGAAATATCTAGGTAAATTAAATATTTATAATTGCTAGAACTTTGCAAATTGTCACAAAGATCTAAATGAATTAGTTATAAACACCTTTAGCTATCAAAATTCATGTCCAAGAGGAAAGAAAATTTGTTAGTACAAAAAATTAAGGTGTGATTTGAAAAAAAGTGTTTAAATTTATTTTTTTTTACTTTAAAATGAGTTTATTTTTAAAACAATCTAAACAAGAACCAAAAAAGTGAAATGCGATTTGTTTTAATGAAGTAGTTTAACAAAACCATTATCATTAAGGTAGGAAAGAACAATAATATTTTGCTGGGTGACATGCTAATTTGTTAATTTACAACATTAGTAATTTACACCCATACCCTCATTATAAATCCTAATTGTATTAACAACCCACTATAATGGAAACAGGAAACATTTCCATTTACAATGATGAATGATATATACTTCCCCATGAATAGTAGGTTCAACTCATACCAGGTACTTCTAACATGTTTTATATTTGTAATATAACAGCTGTAAGATCCTTCAAAGTCAAACTAGAATTTCATGTCTTTTATGATATATGTTGTTCATACTTCTTAATTAAATTATATCTTTAAAAATCCTGAATTAAATGTCATGGAAGGACTAGAGAGATAGCTTAGCCATTAAGGCACATGCCTGAGAAGCCTAAGGACCCAGGTTTGATTCTGCAGGTCCCACATAAGCCTGGCGGCACATGCACTGGGGTTCATTTGCAGTGGCTAGTGGCCCTAGCATGCCCATTCTTACCCACACCCGCTCTCTCTTTCTTCCCCTCTCTCTGTCTCTACTACTGAATGAAAATAAATCTTACAAAAAGAAATAGTCATATGCTTATTGAATTAAAGTATACCATATGTTCTTCTTAAGTGTTACAAAATTATGATGCCGGGAAAGACTATTAAACAGTGATCACTGCTTACATTTTTAAAACCATTACTTTCATAGTAAAGCATGTTGTGTCATATGATGTTTGGCTCATTAACAAAGTTCTTTAAACTCGTCAGGGACTTTCATCCAATCTACTTACTTGTCTTTTCCATTCTACTAGAACTGCATGGAATCAAGAAGGCTTAATCCTATTGTATACATAAATTTTAGTTTCATCTAACATTGTGCCTTCATCTATTATCTGCTGTCTCAGAAATTGAATCCATATATTAGTACTCTCTCATGGGCTGTACCACTTATGAAGGTACCTATCTTAAGGTAGATTTCCCTGCCAGCACCATTTTTAACTTGTAATAAGAAAGTATTAGAGTTAGATTCTGTTGCTCAAATCAAAATCTTTCTGTCAGTTAAAAATATCTTGTGTTGCAGGACACCAGATGAAACCATAGAGTGAGTGGGGTAATGAGCAATAAGCTGCTTTCTCTGTGAACCTGGTATCAGCACAAGGGTGAAGGAGACAGACACAGAGAACACTCAACTCCTACCAAATCAGATATTCAGAGACACAGACTCCCAAGACCACCCTTCACTGAAATAGATCTAAATGTAGCGAACATGGCTCAGAGAAATTCATGGAAGAAGGGACGGAAAGATTGTTAGAGCCATAAGTTGGGTCATTATGCACAGAGACATTGCCTCTCCCCCATAACTAGTGGCCACCCCCACAATACAACACCCACAATTCTCATGGAGGGGGATGACAGGGAGAAGTCTAACAATGGCACCATCCTGGCTGTATACACACTATATACATAACTAATTTAAAATAAAGGAGAGAAAAAAAATTCTGTGTGTGTGTGTGTGTGTGTGTGTGTGTGTGTGATACTGGTAATTGGCAACTTATTAATGGTTGTTTCCTAGACACATTTAGCGGGATAATTTAGCTTTTCCATTGCAATAATCCAAGGTATGATGCTGTGGTAGTTTGAATGTATGGCAACATAGACTTGGATGTTTAATTAAAAAAGAGTTTTCAACTTCAGCCCTTAGAAGACAGATTCCTGTTAGAGGGGGCCTGTCACTGGGAGCAGCAGGTTTGAACTCTGAAGTTTTTTTTTTTTTTTTTTTTTTTTTTTTTTTTTTTTTTTTTTTTTTTTTTGCCATTGCTGGTTTTGCTTGCTTGTGGTTCTGGCTGCTGGTTTGTGCTTTCTGCCTTTGGGTTTTACATGCTGTATTTGTATTTATTTTTATTTTTTATTTTTGTAATCTCCACTTGGGTGTATGGGAGCAAGCAGCTTTTTCTACCTTGATGGAACTACCCCAGGATCTGTAAGCTTGAAATAAACCAGTTCCTCCCATAAACTGTGTCTGGCTGGGTATTTGTTCAAGGATTGTGCAGCTGATTACAATATGTGGTGTTATTATTTTCTTTGATTAAGTCATGAAAAACATTTGGAAATGTTAAGTGGCTTGGTAAACTCTCACAAGTATTTTTGTTGTTGTTGTTGTTTATTTTTATTTATTTACTTGAGAGCAGCAGACAGAGAAAGAGGGTGAGAGAGAGAGAAAAAAAAATGGGAATACCAGGGCCTTGAGCCACTGCAAAAGCAACTCCAGATATATGTGCTACCGTGTGCATCTGGATTACTGCAGTCCTAGGGAATCGAGCCTTGAACAGGGATCCTTAGGCTTCACAGACAAGTGCCTAACCGCTAAGCCATCTCTCCAGGCCTCACAAGTATGTTTTAATATATTATTTTATTGACAACTTCCATAATTATAGATAATAACCGAGGTAATTACCTCCCTCAACCCACTTTCCCCTTTTCAGCTCCACTCTTCATCATACCCTTTCCCTTCACACTCAGTCTCTTTTATTTTGATGTCATTATCTTTTCCTTCTGTTAAAATGGCCTTATATAAGTAGTGTGTTTTGTTTTTTTTTTCAGGGCAGAGGGTAACACTGAGGGCCTCATGCTAGATCAATCAGCAGTCTCCCACTGAAATATGACTACAAATGAGAGGACCAGATATTTGAGATTAGCACGCCATAGTTCAAGCCAACTGTGATGATAAAATTAAGTAGAATACTAAAAAAAAATATGTAAAATATTCCACTGTTATAACAAATCAAGGTAATTAAGTAGTAAGGAGAAGGAATTTTATGACAGAAATGATATGTTTTCTCTTTTCTTTGTTATTTCACTCAGTTCTGTTTTGTCATATGCCGTTATCTAATACTTTAAGTGAGAGTCAATATCCATATCTCCTTTGGAGTTAAGAAGAAACTGGGAAGAAATACTGTAAAGTTAGTGACTGAAAGAATACTTAAACTTAATGAATTTAATATTCAATTGTAAAGAGGCAGGGATAGGAGGATTGTCATAAATTTAAAGCCAACCTGTAACTACAGAGTGAGTTATAGGTTAGCCTCCACTACAGTGAGACTCTGACTTGGGAAAAAAAAAGTGACAAAAATAATATAAACACAAATCAAATGAATTAATTCAATTTCCACTAGAGTCTCATTCAGAACTGTCTATAGAACCAAGTCAAGTAGCTCTGGGCCCTTGAAATGAATTTATTCTGACGTAATCCATTTTTTGTTCCTTAAAGCAGAACCTCTCCAGTAACAGTACTAATGAATTCACTAGAATTGATAATGGTTTCTTTCTAGTAGAAATAGATCAAAGATCTACCCCACTTTACAATAACACTAGATTTTTAGGTAGTTTCACTTTGGGTTGTAATCAGCCCTGCTTTTCTGGGAATACAGTCGACATTTCATTTCTAATGTTGGGCTTTATGTATCTAATCCCATCAATAGGTTTTGAATTTGTAATTTGATTTATATTATCCTGTATTCATTCATTCCTTTTATTTTTCATTTTGAGATGGAGTACTAATGTTGGGGAATTGTCCTCAAATCCTTCCCTCTCAATTGCATGTAAGATGGCTATATTTTATATAAGAATGACTGAAGTGTTTTATTTTGTCATTTAATACTGGTTTTATCTGTGTCTTTTCACTTAAATGATACAGCAAGGAAAATAAATAAATTTTAATATAAAATATTAAAAATTATTTTATATTAATTCTTTTTTAAAACACAGGTATAGAGAATTCTAGAAAATAAGTGTAAACATAATTGTGAATACAAAGAAGCCAGTCATTTTTATAGTGCAACTTAAGATTTGCTATTCATACAGATTATTCATCTGTTTCTTCAATGAATACACAATTTTGGTATAGTCATGCATTAAGTCTGTATTTTAAAAAGTCTATCTAGAAAACAACGTATGTTTAGATTAAAAATAAACATGTTCATGAACCAAAAATCTAATAGGAAGAGGTATGCATGTAAAAGCTCCAGATAAGACTGTTCTAGGGGCTTCTTCAGTTATCAATAGCTTGGTTTCCAGTGGTCCTGGGTTTGTCTTAATGTGTGCTGAACTGTTTCTGACAATTAAGATCACTAAGACTGCCAGCATCTTCTGCTACATGAAAGCTTTGTTTCAAGGGAGCTGCCTTTCCTGCAAGTGTCCCTTGTGGTCTGATTTTATTAATCCCTGTGGGTTGTAACAAAACAAGTTACTTTTGATATGAACTTACTCTTTAAGGATACTGAGGAGTAAATCTCCAGGTATTCAATTTATATGCTCAGAGTCCTTGTTATGAATTCTGGGATACTACAAGAAGCCTTCAGAAAATGTAGTAATTGACTGTGTTAGCACAAAGATTTCCTCCTTGATGATTCTGCATGGGCATTATCCCCCCCCCCCCATTATACTTGTGTAAACTGGATGTAGGTAAAATTATATACACATGCTATACTTGGTATGGGTAAGATGAATGCTATTGTTTTGATTTAAACTTAACGATGACATCAAAATAGAGGTTTTGTGAAGTTTATTAACACATATATTTTATTAAAATTTGTTCTAGTACAACATTATATAGTTACTATCAGAAGCAGAGCCTTATTAAAATGCATAGGTGTTATTAATAGAATATATTGGGCTTTCAAAAACAGCACTGAATAAGGCCCACTAGGATTAGTTTCAGGACCTTAGCTATTTAACATATTTATTAACAATCTGGATAGAGTACTGACGAGCAGATGATTCAAAATTGAGAGGCAAAGCAAACGACTATGCTTGAGGATTTAAGATTCAGTAAGATCTAGAGATTAACAGAATGGGCAGGGAGTTGCTTTAACATATGCATTAGGAAAGATGAAGTAAACTTAAATTGGAACTGTAAGTAGATGTCCCCTTTGCACTAGAGAGATTTCGCAATCATGGGTTCTAGCCCAACATTTATTTGATCCAAGCAGCAAGCAGTTATGCACATGACTATTGAAGATGCATGCATGTTCAGTGCCATAAAGACAGAGGAAGCATCCACATGTAAAACAGTGAACAAATCACTGTCACCGAGAGCTAGGAACATAGGGTAAACCTTATCATAAAATGATAAAAAATTCAAGAGTTGGATATACAACCAGAGCTAGGAACTTAAATCATAATGCATGATTAAGTTTCAGCTGGAATGAGTGTCTCTGTTCACCATAAAGAACATACTTACAGGAAAATATAGAGAACACCTAAGGGGAGAAATTTAATGAAAAAAATGAGAGAGATATGAAGGCAAAAAGTATGATGAATTTCAAAGGAGCTCTAAAAATTTCTTTTGTAAGAAAACTTACGTTAACTAAAACAAAGAAAATACAGAAATAATTGCTGAAGCATTTGAAAAGGAAGAATTTCTTATTTTTCTACATTATTATTCAGGCATGTTTTGGAGCTGGGGTGATCACCTAATAGGTGAAGTGTTTGCCATGCAACTCAGTACCCGACTTTACATCCTGAGATATGCAGCAACCATGGTGAGCTTCTGCAAACCTCATGCTGTTCCATGGATGAGGGAGTTGGGTGACAGGAGGATTTCACAGAAGCTTCTAAAGGGAGCAGGGAACAATGACAGACCCTGCCCAAAATGGAAGGCAAAGATCAAATTGGAGGTTTTCCCCTTTCCTTCATACAAGTACAGTGGTACATGTGAGCACACACATACACACACAATAAATAAATAAAAGAGTTTTTTTAAAAGATTTGTTTTTGTGTGGTTATCTTTCTACTACATTTTAACTTAGGTCTTATCCACTAATATTTAAGTTGTTCTAGTAAATTTACTGAGAAAGTTTTAACCAGCACTTATTTTCCTTTTATGAAGCTCCCTCAATATATTTCATATGGATTTTTTTCATGATTTCCTAATAACTACACCATTTGACTTTGTTAAACAGGTCTAAACAAAAGGAAGAGGATAAACAATACAATAGAAACTAGGAGGATAGTTCCAAAGTGACAGAAATTTTCCTTTATATTTTATATTCACCAAGAAATGTGGACAAAAAGGGAAGACACAATTTTCAGAAGAGAAGCATGTTGATATTTAATAATGTCTAATAAAATTGGCTGAATGTTAGAAATTATATAATCATGCATTTAGAATAAACATTCAGAGCTAATTAAAAATGGAGAAGATTAGGGAGTGATTAGGAAATACATGCAAGGGATCAATTATTTTCACAAAATGGAGAAGGATTTAACTCCAATGAATATAAATTATTTGCTAGCAAAAAATTGTAAATTTAAATATTTATCTAGTGTTAAAAGAAAAATATAATTTTTTCTTTATGTTTTCTGTGCTTACTTCATATGTACAGAAAGAGGGAATGAAATATATTGTTGCAATTAGTGGTTTTCATATTACTCCTACTTTAAAATGGACTATTTTGTTTAGAGAAGTTAATAAGATACAATTATGTTCTTTATAAAATTAAAGAAAAAAGTAGGCATGATATTCCATCACTTGAGAAGCTGAGGCAGGTTATTCATGGTGATTTGATTCTCATTTCAAAGCACAGCAAAGCCAAAAAAATACAAAACATAAATTAAAACTAATCTGTACACAAATGACAATATATATCTATATGTATGCAAAAAGAAAATGAAAGAGACAGATGAAAGGACTTTCATACAGGGCAAGTGACATGGCTCAGAAATTACTCAGGAAGGTCTACTCTCTTTGGTCATGTTTTACAGCCACCAGTTTAACTGGAATTATTAATGGCTTTGTGATGCTTTTATGATTAAGGGTTGATGAAACTGAGAGTGGAAGAAGTAATATAGAGCTAGCCATATATATATATATATTTGAAAAGTCAGAAGTAACAGCAAGAAAGATATTTGAAAATTAATTTAATGGGCTAATATCCTGTCTTAAGAGTGTTTACAAAATCACAGCAAGTTTATCATTAGATAATATGAACACAGATACCTAAGACTCAGGGTGAGTTCTGCAGGTCTCATATTGTTTCTCAGAATAAACAATTACTGCTTTTATTACTTGTCTTGAAAGTTATAATATTATCTATCTTGTCCAAAGTTTTATAAAGTATTTTTTCTGACTTGACAATTCCCTTTCTCAGGAATTTAAACCTTCCTAACTTTCTGTCAGAATATACACTTCATTTTTAATCACTATTTTTTATCCATCTTGGGTTGCTACTTAGCATTAATGTAACAGTGCATAATTAGTTTAAAAATATTCTTAAATTTATTCTGTTAAAGATATTATTCACCTATTACATTGAAGGCAAATCTCATTAAATGTACACGCCTTGCTTTCTTCATAGAATCTAATAAAAACAAGGTAAAATTATGATTTAAAATAGCATCTAATGGGAAAACAATCCTTCACATTAAAGTCTATACTGGCTTCACTGCTGGAGATTAAGTTACTGGCATGTTTTGATACCACATTAACTTCTGTGGTGAGTCCACCCAAGGATATTTAGTTTTAATTTTGCTTTAATTGCTTAATTAAAGACAACAGCCACCATAATGCACAATGTTATACATGTTAAGTGCAAATTGCTTTCAAAGCCTATATACATGCACACACACACACACACACACACACACACACACACATTTTCAATTTCCAACAGATGTTTTATGTAACAAGCTTTATATAAGCATATTGCCATGGCAATGATACTGAATTTCTCTAAATAACAAATATATCAGAGACTAAGTGTTAGGAATGAGCAGAGAATATTTTGTGTGCTTAATGCTATGCCATTTTGCATTTAAAATATTAGAGTGATAAGACTTACATATGTTAAGTGCAGTGGAAACTTTTAAAAATAAATTTAAAAATTTAATAAAATATACCATGAGAAATTAAAAATATTAAAATTATGCTTTATATATAATTCCTGTTGATAGATGTATGTGTGCTAAAACAAATTTATTGTCATTGAAAGCTCATGATTTTTTAAAATATTTTATTTTCATTTGCTCATTTATTTGACAGAGAAAGAGAGAGAGATAGAATGGGTGTGTCAGGGCCTCCTGCCACTGGAAATGAACTTCAGATCATGTGGATGCCCCCTTGTGCATCTGGCTCATGTGGGTCTTGGGGAATCGAACCTGGGTCCTTTGGCTTTTCAGGCAAATGCCTTAACTGCTAAGCCATCCCTCCAGCCTGAAAGCTCATAAATTTGTCATTTCTTTTCATTTGGGATATTTTGCTAATTTATAATATACAATATCATTTTTTAATATAGTGTTTGGGTTTGTTGTCTAAAGGCAAAATGATATCATGATTAACTTAGTTTTACTTATTTGTAGAAAATATAAATAATAGGTTTATGTATAATTAAATGGCTACCTCTTTTCTTCCATGAAAGGGAGGTAGGCAATTTTGTAAACTCAATAGTCAAGTGTCAATAAACATTGGCCTTCATTTTTTTATTATTTTATTTTTATTTTTGAGACAGAGAAAGACAAACAGAGAGAGAGAGAGAGGGAGAGAGAGAGGAAGTGACAATGGGGATGCTAGGAGCCCAGCCACTGCAAACAAACTCCAGACAATTTTGCCACTTTGTGCATCTGGCTTATTTAGGTCCTGGGGAAATTGAGGCAAGCACCTCAAATGCTAAGCCATCTCTCTAGCCCATGTCTTTGTTTCTTTTTGTCACTTCTGTTTAATCTATTATTTGGTAAACGTTAGGTATCATTGCCAAAATCATTATTTTACTAATATTTTTCTTAAATAGTGCATTTTTAGTTGAACTTACTTGGTGAACATTAAAAAAGATTGAATATGTCAGACACTATCAAGACCTATTTGAATTTCTAAAATAGCACAAGTTTTCTTGGTAGTATCATCACATAAGAACAAAACCCAATGGAAGTTGTACATACTATACTCTTGAAAATTGAATAATATTCAAAAATATGAGAAGAGGGAAAATATTTTTTAATATCATTTTTCAATAAAATATACTTTCTTTTTTTCAAAACCATAATATTAGGACAATTTTTGGAGATTTGAAATGCAAAATTTACTCAATAAGGCTAACTCCCCAAGGTCATATGTCTTGCAGCTTTTCAAGATGCTGTTTTTGGCACATAGGAACCAGGGCTCGGGTACTATTGCCTCATTAGCTTCCTCTGCAAAAGAATGAATGCCCTTTCAGAAGAAATAAATGAAAAGTCAGATAAAACTAGGGCAGTAATTGCTGCCGTGGATACAAAGCTGGACACTGTAAAATAGCTGCATATCTGTAAAAGTTGTTGGACAAAACTGCAGGAAGTGCAGGGAGAAAAGTGGGGTTGCCAAAGAAGCATTCTAAGGACAGAGCCATGCACATGACCCAGGTTTAATTTAGATCCAGTCAAAGTCACCCTCACAGCCTTAGCATGAAGATAGTGGTAATGAAGGAAACTGTGGAGATGGGGACCAAATCAGAACTACTTCTGAGACAATCAATACTAATTTTTGCAACATTTAAATAAGGATGAAAATCAATATATCTTAGGAATATATTCAAGTTCAAGTGTAGCTTAAAGAATGGAAATGACAAATCTGATAAAAATTAAATGTGAACTGTCAGATTTAAAATATGAAGATAAAACAGTAAAAGTTTTTGCTAGCAACAGAAGGCTGACATGTTAAATAATATATTGTCCTTTTTTTAGGAAAGACACTATGCTTTCAAAAATAAGACAAAGCAAAATGATTGAGTTGAGTAAAATAAATTACATGATTTTCATTTTAATGAGTTACATAACCACTATTTTAACTTTAAAGCATTATCACCACCAAAAATATTAATATGTTGGCTTTTTTATTGTAGTAATGCTATATGTCAAATAAGTGAAATTATGAAATTGAAAATCCTTTTTTTCTAGACATCAAGATTCAGAAAGTTACATAATATTCAATTTCTATTGTCATTCAATTTTGTGAATACTTACTGTGACCATTACAAAATTATAATTTGTAATATATGGACTACTATGTATTTTTATTAATGGTCCTCTCATAATTTCTGTAAAAGTGTAGGTCAGTAGAACAAGAAGCCAGAAAAATACCATGGCTGGGGGAGAGCATAAGGTAAGATACTAATAGAACATGTGTGATATAAAAACAGAAGTATGTAAATGGGGAGGTAGAAATGGAGTCTATGGGATGGAGGAAACAAAGGACTAGGAAAGAAAGAAAAATCAAATATATATATATTTAACACAGAAAAAAAAATAGCACGCCATACTGTGAGCCAAGCACTCAAAATATGAGCCTGAAGAGCTCAGAGCACTCAGTCCAAGTTTAGGACTAGCTATAGGTTTTTGTAGTCCCAACACTAATCTAAATTCAAAGTCTCTACTGAAGCTCCAGCAATCCCTGCCATCCCCTATAAAATATAAATGAAAGTTCTTCCCCATACACAATGGTAGAGAGTAAACATTTCCACTCTTAAAGGGACACAAAAGGGTAGAGTAAGAAATTTCCTCAAAGCAAGATTAAAATTCATAAGGGCAAACAATAAGTCGTATATAGTTCCACACCCAGTATTCACTTCATGTGATGGCTTGATGTGAGTCACAACAGACTTAGGAAGGCCACCTCCTACAGTGCTGCTGCCCACAGCAAGTGTCTCCTTGGGCTGACTTCATTCAGTACCTGCAGCTTTCTTCAACAGATATTTCATGTTGCTTTCTCCAACATTGTGGGGTCTCACAGTTTTATACATAGCACAATGGGAGGCTTCCTGCAGGAAATCCAAACATGCCACACCTTGGCTGGCTTCTCGTATTTTCTGGGATCTTGGTACAAGCTCCCATACCCTGTAAGCCTTGTATGTTTGCAAATCTGTGCATGATTGCAAATCAATTCTAGGTGTAGCCATCCCCACTTTCAATGGCAGCTGTCTGTGGGTTTACCCCAGGGAAAATCCTCTTCCCCCTGGTCCTGCTAGAGCACAGCACCACTGCAGCTCTATTCCTATGGGCTGACAGGAAGGTGGATGAGGCAATTGCTGCCATTCCATTTTAGCGCATGGGTGTTCAGAGAATGAAGGCACATTATGTGTCTTTCAGTGCCTTGCTATGAAAGGTTCAACAACAACAGCAACAAACATCTTCCCTGAAGTGTCCGAGCCGATTTCTTCCTGTGGCTCACTGGACAGAACTGTAGTCCATGAACATTTCTAAACCAACCTCACCAAGGAAGGTTACCTCAGGCCTGGCATCAGTTTTTTTTTTTTTTTTTTTTTTTTTTTTTTTTTATAAACTTCTCTAATTTTCTAACCAATTTACTTTATTTGTCATCCTTCCCTCCCAAAGAATATTCTCCCAGCCTTGGCCCACATTTAATTCTATTTATTATTGTCTTCGTGTTTATGTACCCTATATCCTATACCTGACATCATGTTTACTGTTTTGTAACATTATCTATTCAGACCTTGGTCTACAATTACTGAAAACAAAATTAAACCTAAATTACATCCAACCTTAGTAAGTGATTAAAAAGTAACTGCCTTATACTAGAAATCAAAATTGTAAATATGCCAATTAATGTACTCAGCAATTGTCAGTTTCCAGGATCAACACTGTAGGTTGAAACTTCATAAAGAAAAGTTCACTTGAAATGCAATGAAGACTAGAGTAATAGAATCTATATTGATAAGAATTTTAGACAGACTTACAGACTTGAGAACTAAATGAATCATAAGAAATATTCAGAAAATTTCAGCAATACTTTCTTTACTCACGTTGGGATAAGGAGATAGTAATGAAAAGAAATAATGAGCTGGGTGTGGTGGCGCATGCCTTTCATCCCAGCATGAGGAAGGCAGAGGTAGGAGGACTGCTGTGAATCAAGGCTACCCTGAGACTACATATTCCATGAATTCCATGTCAACCTGAGCTAGAGTGAGACCCTACCTCAAAAAAAACAAAAATAAAAAAAAGAAGGAAATAATGAAGAGAAAGAAGTACTCTACCCCTCCCTATTTTAGGAGGAACAAGAATTTTTATGTATTGTCATTTATATGTGCAAGAAATGGAGAGAAACAAAATATTTTGGAGAAGTGAGAGCAGTATTTTATTTGTGCTATTTTTAATATATTCAAGTGCAAAACAAAACCATGACAATGGTGGAGAGATGAAACTGATTGTGTGTGTGTGTGTGTGTGTGTGTGTGTGTGTGTGTGTGTGTTTATGAGAGAGAGAGAAAGAAAATTAAAGGGTGAGCCAATCCGGTAAGGAGAGTGAAAATTAGAGCTTAGCATATATTCAATCTAGAAAAGGTTTAGCAATCTCCGACATGTGTGCAAAAGGCAAAAGAAAGTTAATGTTACCTCCTAAAGTTAACATTTGAAGTTGGAAGGAAAGATAAGTTAGAGTACCCAGACCTGAATATAGGATAGCACCAAAATTTCAGGTTAAGACAAAGCAAAATGAGCTCAAACCTAATTTTGAGAATTAACTGACAAAAAATATTTGAGAAGAAACAGATGAAATAGATATTTTCAAGGAAGAGAGACAATCAGCTCTGACAAATGACAGAAAAGATTCCAGTAAGCTAATTTCCTACAAGAAATTGAAATTAGCTATGAAGTTATCAGTGATATATGTAGACCAGAGTGGGAATATACTCACAATATTGCATAATGATTTCCATTCAGTTGTCCTTACTTTTGTTCATTCTGTAGCCTCATAACAGATTTTACTATAGTGCAAGGGAATATATACAAATATCCATAAGGTCATATTTGAATGATGATACAGAAAAGATGACACATATAAGTATATTTTTATTACTGTATATACTATTCTTTAAAATTTTAGGTGTAATTTTGATATCATTTTAAACAAACATTTTGTGTACTGAATCCTCCAGTGAATGAATAGTAACAGAAGCAAGATGCACATAAAAGGTAAAATATGATTTAATTTCTAATTTCTGCAAGATAAATACTTCATTGTTTTTCTTCATTTGTATTCTCAGGAAAGAAAAAGAAAACAAATTTATTCAATGAAAATAACCAAACTTGTGTGCACAGATTGTGTCTGCTTTCTTATCTTTCGTGTCTGCCCCACTGAGCATAGAGAATGCTCATCATTGTTCCTTATTATTGGTCGTCATTACCAGAATTCCTTGAAACAGTACATCACACTCTGTTCCTTAGAAGCCACAAGTTGCATGTTATGTATGATAGACATGTGGATGTTGATGAGACAGCTCCAGGTGTGGACAGTTGAGGAAGTGGAAAGAAATAGACACAGGCAGACATAGACACACATTTCTTATATCAAGGCACCTGCTCTGCTTTTAGGAAAACTCTTTTCTCTTAGGCTTGTGGGTTTTTTTGTTGTTGTTGTTTGTTTTTTCAAAACAGTTTCAAAAGCTGGTGCCTTATCCTTAACATTCAGGAGCCAGAGTCAAGGGGATCAAGCCTAACCCCAAAGTGAGCTACCTAGTGAGATAATGTCCATAAGAAACGAAGAAAAGCAGGAGGAAGAAACTGTGTCCTACGGAATGGAAGAACTATATCTTTCAGGCTGCACATAAAATAAGAATTTGGATTTATTTTTGTCTGCTGAGGAAAAATATTAAAAAATTCTTTCATGACAAGTTATTTAATTAACATATATTACTATATTTTTATCTGTGAAAAATAAACCAAGCTGATGTTATGAAAGTATTTTTATGATGAAATCTGCAAAATATCTGTTTTAAAAAATGCTTTATTTATTTATATGAGAGAGACAGAGAGATAGAGGCACACAGAAAGATAAAGAGGGAGAAAGAGAAAGAGAGAGAATGGGCATGCCAGGGTCTCTAGCACTGCAAAGAAACTCTAGACACATGCACCCTCTTGTGCTTCTGGTTTTCATGAGTCCTGGGAATCAAACCTGGATTCTTTGGCTTTGTAGGCAAATGCCTTAACCACTAAGCAATCTCTCCAGTTCCAAAATATCTTAATATAATAACTTCTAATTATTTTGAAAATGATATTTTAAAGATATGTATTTATATATTTGATAATGAGAAAGGCAGGCAGACGTGTGTGTGTGTGTGTGTGTGTGTGTGTGTGTGTGTGTGCGCGCGTGCAAGAGAGAGAGAGAGAGAGAGAGAGAGAAAGAATAGACATACTAGGGCCTCTAGCCACTGTGATTGAACTCCAGACATATGTGCCACCTTGTGTATCTGGCTTATGTGGATACTAGAGAATTAAAGCCATTAGGTTTTGCAGGCAAGTATCTTAACCAGTTATTCACCTCTCCAGCTCTTGACAATGATCTTAAATAAGTTTATTAAAATCTTTCCATCTGTGATTCATTTTCATTTTGATAACTACTGGTACATAGTTTTAAAAACAGGCATATAATTAAATTATTTGTTAATAATGAGTATACATAAACTAATTTTGGAACAATTCCTTCATTTGTATATAATTTTATCAGTCATTAAAGAAATTGGCAAGGTTGCATAATAATGAGATGGCTGCACTTGTTTGTTTTTATATAAAGATTTAAATCCTGGCTGTATTTTAGAACACAAACATCTTCAGCATTTTCAGTGATGATTAATGTTTTGATTTTATAGTCATCATACTGAGAATACCTCTTCACATAAATACTTCATATAAAGTGGTAGAAGTAGATTTAGGGCCACTTCAAAATTGTCAGATTTTCCTAATTCCAAACCCAAATTTATTGAATGATTCATTCAGGCAGGTTCATGGCACGTGTGGCTCAATGCCATGTGACATGCAAGGACTTCATGTGTGCTCAGCGGGTGCAGTGAAATCACACATCACAACACAGGTAATTTCTCCTCAGATGTATTCCTCACTTGATTTTCAGGTAATTTTTGATCCTAGCACACTCAGAAACCTTTTTCTGTTGTCAATTTTTTTTCCAAACTCCCATATTAGTATGGTAAACCCATGTGGGGATATCATAAAATTTATAATGCTGGATTCTAAATCTGAGGTGAAGAAACACACACACACACACACACACACACACACACACTCAAATTCTGGCAAAATTAAAAACTTAAGAACAGTTTTCTGTTACGTATATTTTGGTATTCTCTGGAGTAATAGCTCAAGCTCTTGGTGATGAAAAATAAACTTACAGCAGTAACATTGTTTTTGTTTTGTTTTATGTAACTAAACCGGAATGATATGAGGCCATTGTCTTCATCTTATTATAGCATTTATCGAATGGGAAAGAATTACTTACCTCATTACTGTGTAAAGTACTCCCTATATTATAACTTTGAGGTACAAGGAAACACCATGCAAAAATTGATGCTGTCTTCTTTTCTAGTCCTGTGAGCAAAAAAGACAGTCATTAAACAGATTTAATGAATTTATACTATGTAGTCTGACCAAACAAAGTCTATACTCATAAAATTTACCTTTTTATGTTTAATAGATAGTCATCCTTATGCTTCTGATTATTTTTGGTGGCACTTTTTGAGCACTTAATAAGTTTTAGGAGCCATTCCAGAAAATTAGAACATAGTTATTTGTTTATTTATCACATTTAGAATCTAAGACATTTTGAAGGTCATAAGTTCCTTTTACGGAGATAAAAAATTTAAAAGGTATTTCAAAAGTAGCATTGAATCCTTCAGAAAGCATGAGGAACATGAGTGGTGGGGCAAATCAGTCTGTTCCATTAAATGGTCCTTTGTAGAATTGTTACTTATCGCAGATGGGTAAGATTGGCAGGCATGAAAGTAAGGAAGAGTAGGTAGGCAAGAGCCGTATTTCCAGATAGCCACAAAGCAATACTATCATGTAAAGGAAATGGTATCTTAACCAATGTCTAATAGGAAATCATTACAAATCATGTAATGTGGAGCTGGGGAGAATTCTCAGTTGTTAAAGGCACTTGCTTGTGAATCCTGCTTCCACAAGTTCAATCCTTCACTTCACCTATCTAAAGCCAATTGCAAAGACAGATCACAACACACACATGACAATGAAGAGTAGAAACAGGAGAATCTGAAGCTCACAAACAAGCTTGCCCATCATTTATTTGCAGCAGCAAGTGACACTGTCTCACAGAAGTGGAAGAAGACCCAAGACACCTTAAGATTGTTTCTTCACCTCCACACATGTGCATTCTTATACCCATGTGCAGACACACTTGGAAAAGAATAAATATTTTTGAAAGGTGATGTAATGTTACTACTTAATTAATTGTCATTTTAAAGAATTGAAAGGATGAATTTTCTTAGCAAAGATTATTTTGTATACTTGAGAAGAATTTTTTGCCATGTTTAGGATTGATGAGAAAAAATAACCTAAACAATAAAGATTAAAAATATAGAGATGGTGGCAAATACATATCCAAATTAAGCATATCTCATATGCTTCATGAGCTAGAAGGGACAATACAGAATACAGGCTGATGGAGCTGTCTGTAATTTCCTGTGGGTTCAGAACTGAGAAATCAGCTTCCTCGTAGCAACATTCTTTACAAAGATAAGCGAAGGAAGCTAAGGTACTACTGATTTTAAGGGGAGGATATTTCTGCTCATGTTCAATGAGAGAAGACTAGAATGAGATCAGGGGTAATAATGAATAAGCCTTTGTTTCTGTAGTTCTGTAGCCAAGAGGAAGTATATGAGCTCTTGAACATACATTTGGAAGGCATGATGATGGATGAATAAAAAAGAAGAGTATGTCCAAACTTGTACAAATGTAAGAGATGAAAAAGAGACATATTCTGAAATTAAAAGGCTATAAAACAAAGCAAAAAGTAGCAAAGACTGCTAGGATGAGAACTCAGAGAATTATGAAGAGCACAAAGGAGTGATTATATGTTGTTTCTTCCATGTGAAAGTGTCAAATATGTGGACTTTTGAAGAATGGTTTTGATTGGAACTTTTGAAAGTCAGGCTATATCCAATAGGATTGTTTAAGAGAAGGCTCTGGGGTGGTAAATTACATAACAATATACACTGTCAACATTATTTAAGACATGCAATACTATTTATGTTTTATAATTTGTATTTGTAGATACTGAGACAGTTCAATTTTCTTACTGATATTTTGTCGAAAGGTCCTTCCAGGAAAGTCTATTAAACATACATGCTGCGACTGAATTCATTACACAATATAGTCTTCTGGATCATAAAAGTCCATCTTGTCATTTATATATTTAGTTTGGACTGGTTGCATTCACTAAGTGACTTAAAAGCTAAGATCCCTAGAGGCTCTGTGCACTCCAGGACTTTTGAAGAAGTTGTTTCCTTTCCTACCTTGACTACTATTGCAGACTTTGCTCTAGCATGGCCTTTCATAGAATGATTCACTATGCCCATCAGTTTGATTCTCCAATGAAGATAACTTATACTTATTCTCTCCTCACCTAACAGCTGGTAGACAGCTCCAGCTTAAAATCCTCAGGATGTATCTTCTTTTCCATTTGTACTCTTCTCTTCCCAGCCAGAGTTTCTGCGATTGAAAGTTCTTTGTAATTTACATTGGGTTTTCAGTATGTTTTGGTAAAAAGAGTGAGCCTCAATGAGTGAATGTGTGACTGAAGTTTGTAGTGATTAGCACTTTTATTTCTACTTCATGCCTTCTGTGCCTTCATTTACTTGTTTTGGATTTAAGCAAGGACTATTAGAGACAGTCAACACAGACCAATTATGTCCCCATTGTTTACAATGTTGAGAGAAAGATGCTGAACAGACAAATACAAACATGGCTAAATAGGGCCAAGATGGTGACTGCCTAACTGCACTGCACATCCCTGGAAAAGAAAGATAGATGCAAATCCTAAGGAAAGAACCACCCCAAGATACCTCAAAAGGGCCACAGCTGAAACTAAGAATAATTGGTGAAACACGGCAAGGGTGCTGTTTTCTTGGTGAACTGGGTACCAGCACAAGGGTGAAGGAGATGAACACAGACAACAATCAACTCCTACCAATCAGATATCCAGACTCACAGAGGCTCCCAACAACTCATCACTGAAGCAGACCAAAAATGAACCCAACATGGCTCAGGGAAATTTTGCAAAAGAGGGGGCAGAAAGAATGTCACAGCCACATGTTGGGTCATAATATGCAGACATTTCTCCTACCGATATCTGTGGGCTAACTCCAGAATGCATGACTCATATACCTCAACAAGGAGGGGCTAGGGGGAGGTGGTAGGACATGGATAAGCCTAACAATGGCACCAACTTGACTGTATTCACTAAGTACAAAACTAATTAATAAAAAATAAATTAATTTAAAACAATCAGTGGATCACACACACAAGCAGCAGAAGGATTAACTGAGAAGGGGTTCAGCAGAAGGAGGATGGGTAGCAGGCTATGGAAAGTGATGGGAGGGGATTTTGATCACTATATATCACATAATGTATAAAAATTATCAATAAACAAGCCAGAATTTAAAAAAGAAAAGAAGTAGGCAACTTCTGCTAAGAAAACAGTTGCGTTTTCAAGTTAGTACTAGCCAAAAAGTAAGTTTTGTGTTGTAAGAATTTTGGTCACTTGGAGCACTGTATCCCACAGCTATTCTTCCATTAAACATTTGCAAATAAACCAAAAATATGGCTAAATAGTTAGTAAATCTACTTCCATATTGTGTATTTCAGGTATAGTTTTAGTTTTATGTGGATCATTCTATTTGAAGTCTTATGAAGTGCTTTTTGTTGACAAATGAAAATATGAAAAACATAGTGAGTCTTTTTCTTTTTTCCTTTTTGTTCTTTTCTCTTTTTGTATTTAAACACACCAACATTGTGATCACAGAAGGAAATGTTAAAGCAATTATCATTTGTATCATTTGAGATTGTCAAGAACAAATAAACATAAACGCTCTAACTTCCTACTTTATACAGGTTCATGTGGATAATTTGGTGTTAGCTTTGTATTCATTCTCTCCATATTCTAAGCCAAGTAGTTTCATTGTTATTTTAGAATAATTTAAAAATACCTCTCAGTTCTTGTAATAATGAATTGGTTTAAGTTAGTCTCTCTTTATTGTATCACAGAGTTTATGTCTATATTTCAGAATTTATCATTTCATAAAAAAGTGATAATTTGGAATAACTACATATTTGTTCAAGATTACATTTTAGCTAATGATCAAAATCACAACTTTTTTTTGGAAAATATGATTTATGTATTTTAGATAATTACTTTAAAGATTATCCATTATCAATGGCACCAACATTGAAAAATCTATGAGAGAGAACTAATATAACATATTAATCTGTCATGTTATAGGTCACAGGTGTTTCTTAGGTCTCAATTCTAATGCTTTCTCATTTGTGACATTAGAGTAAGTCACATACTTTCAAATAATTTAATATCATTTTTATTTTATTCATTTATTTTTGAGAGCAATACACACAGAAAGGCAGATAGAGAGAGAGAGAATGGGCACACCAGGGCTTCCAGCCACTGCAAACAAACTCCAGATGCATGTGCCCTTGTGCATCTGGCTAATGTGGTTCCTGGGGAATGGAGCCTCAAACCGGGGTCCATAGGCTTCACAGGCAAGCACTTAACTGCTTAGCCATCTCTCCAGCGCTAATATACTTTTTTTATTGTTATTCTTATTTTAGAGAAAGAGAATTGACATGTCAGGGCTCCAGCCCCCAATTGAATGACAGACACTTGGGCCACCGAGTGGGCATGTGTGACCTTGTGGTTGCCTCTCATTTGTTCATTGGACTTGGGATCTTCAGAGTGAAACATTGGTTCTTAGGCTTCACAGGCAAGCACCTTATTCACTAAGCTATTACTTGAGCTCTCCTTTCTTTTTTTTTTTTTTTTTAAATTTTTATTAACATTTTCCATGATTATAAAATATATCCCATGGTAATTCCCTCCCTCCCCACCCCCACACTTTCCCGTTTGAAATTCCATTCTCCATCATATTACCTCCCCATTACAATCATTGTAATTACATATATACAATATCAACCTATTAAGTATCCTCCTCCCTTCCTTTCTCCACCCTTTATGTCTCCTTTTCAACTTACTGGCCTCTGCTACTAAGTATTTTCATTCTCACACAGAAGCCCAGTCATCTGTAGCTAGGATCCCCATATGAGGGAGAACATGTGGCGCTTGGCTTTCTGGGCCTGGGTTACCTGACTTAGTATAATACTTTCCAGGTCCATCCATTTTTCTGCAAATTTCATAACTTCATTTTTCTTTACCGCTGAGTAGAACTCCATTGTATAAATGTACCACATCTTCATTATCCACTCATCTGTTGAGGGACATCTAGGCTGGTTCCATTTCCCAGCTATTATAAATTGAGCAGCAATAAACATGGTTGAGCATGTACTTCTAAGGAAATGAGATGAGTCCTTTGGATATATGCCTAGGAGTGCTATAGCTGGGTCATATGGTAGATCAATCTCTAGCTGCTTTAGGAACCTCCACACTGTTTTCCACAATGGCTGGACCAGATTGCATTCCCACCAGCAGTGCAGAAGGGTTCCTTTTTTTCCACATCCCCGCCAACATTTATGATCATTTGTTTTCATGATGGTGGCCAATCTGACAGGAGTGAGATGGAATCTCAATGTAGTTTTAATCTGCATTTCCCTGATGACTAGTGACATAGAACATTTTTTTAGGTGCTTATATGCCATTCGTATTTCTTCCTTTGAGAACTCTCTATTTAGCTCCTTAGCCCATTTTTTGATTGGCTTGTTTGATTCCTTATTAGTTAACTTTTTGAGTTCTTTGTATATCCTAGATATTAATCCTCTATCAGATATATAGCTGGCGAAGATTTTTTCCCATTCTGTAGGTTGCCTCTTTGCTTTTTTCACTGTGTCCTTTGCGGTGCAAAATCTTTGTAATTTCATTAGGTCCCAGTGGTTAATCTGTGGTTTTATTGCCTGAGCAATTGGGGTTGTATTCAGAAAGTCTTTGCCAAGACCAATATGTTGAAGGGTTTCCCCTACTTTTTCCTCTAGCAGTTTCAAAGTTTCCGGTCTGATGTTAAGGTCTTTAATCCATTTGGACTTAATTCTTGTGCATGGCGAGAGAGAAGAATCTATTTTCATCCTTCTGCAGATATTTATCCAGTTTTCAAAACACCATTTGCTGAAGAGGCTGTCTCTTCTCCAGTGAGTATTTTTGGCATTTTTATCGAATATCAGGTGGCTATAACTACTTGGGCTTACATCTGGGTCCTCTATTCTGTTCCACTGATCTACATGTCTGTTTTTGTGCCAGTACCATGCTGTTTTTGTTACTATGGCTCTGTAGTATAGGTTAAAATCAGGTATGGTGATACCACCAGCCTCTTTTTTGTTGCTCAGTATTATTTTAGATATTCGAGGTTTTTTATGATTCCAAATGAATTTTTGGATTGTTTTTTCTATTTCCATGAAGAAAGCCTTTGGAATTTTGATAGGGATTGCATTAAATGTGTAGATTGCTTTAGGTAAGATTGCCATTTTCACGATATTGATTCTTCCAAGCCAGGAACAAGGGATGTTTCTCCACTTTCTAGTGTCTTCTGCAATTTCTCGCTTGAGTGTCTTAAAGTTCTCATTGTATAGATTCTTTACTTCGTTGGTTAGGTTTATTCCAAGGTATTTTATTTTTTTTGATGCAATTGTGAATGGGAGTGATTCTCTGATTTCATCCTCTGTGTGTTTGTTGTTAGCATATACGAAGGCTACTGATTTCTGTGTATTTATTTTGTATCCTGCTACATTGCTGTAGGTTTTGATCAGCTCTAACAGCTTGCTAGTAGAGTCTTTAGGGTCCTTTATGTATAGAATCATGTCATCTGCAAATAATGATAACTTGATTTCTTCCTTTCCAATTTGTATCCCTTTTATGTGTGTCTCTTGCCTTATTGCTATGGCTAAGACTTCCAAAACTATATTAAATAGAAGTGGAGACAGTGGACACCCTTGTCTTGTTCCTTATTTTAGTGGAAAAGCTTCCAGTTTTTCCCCATTTAGTAATATGTTGGCTGTAGGCTTGTCATAAATAGCCTTTATTATATTGAGATATGTTCCTTCTATTCCCAGTCTCTGTAGGACTTTTATCATGAAGGGATGTTGGATTTTGTCAAATGCTTTCTCTGCATCTAATGAGATGATCATGTGATTTTTGTCCTTCAACCCATTTATGTAATGTATTACATTTATAGATTTGCGTATGTTGAACCATCCCTGCATCTCTGGGATAAAGCCTACTTGGTCAGGGTGAATGATCTTTTTGATATACTCTTGTATTCTGTTTGCCAATATTTTGTTGAGAATTTTTGCATCTATGTTCATGAGGGAGATTGGTCTGTAATTTTCTTTTTTTGTTCTATCTTTGCCTGGTTTTGGTATCAGGGTGATGCTGGCCTCATAGAAGGAGTTTGGTAGGATTCCTTCTTTTTCTATTTCCTGGAAAAGCTTAAGAAGCAATGGTGTTAGCTCTTCCTTAAAAGTCTGGTAAAATTCAGCAGTGAATCCATCCGGGCCTGGGCTTTTTTTTAGTTGGGAGATTATTGATAACTGCTCGGATCTCCATGTTTGTTATAGGTCTATTTAAGTGATTAATCTCATTTTGATTTAATTTAGGTAGGTCATATAGATCAAGGAAATCATCCATTTCTTTCAGATTTTCATACTTTGTGGAGTATATGCTTTTATAGTATGTCCCTATAATTTTTTGAATTTCTCTGGAATCTGTTGTGATGTTACCTTGTTCATCTCTGATTTTATTAATTTGTGTCTCTTCTCTCTTTCTTTTGGTCAGATTTGCTAAGGGTTTATCAATCTTGTTTATCCTTTCAAAGAACCAACTCTTTGTTTCATTAATTCTTTGGATTGTTCTTTTTGTTTCTATTTCATTAATTTCTGCCCTAATCTTTATTATTTCTTCCCGTCTACTACTTTTTGGTTTGCCTTGTTCTTCTTTTTCCAAGGCTTTAAGGCGAAGCATTAGGTCGTTTACTTGCGACCTTTCTAATTTCTTAATATAGGCACTTAAGGCTATAAATTTACCTCTTAGAACTGCCTTCATTGTGTCCCAGAGATTTTGGTATGTTGTGTTCTCATTATCATTTGACTCTATAAATTTTTTGATTTCCTTTTTGATTTCTTCATTGACCCACTCATCATTTAGTAGTGTATTGTTTAGTTTCCATGATTTTGTGTATGCTCTATAGCCTTTCTTGCTACTGATTTGTAGTTTAATTCCATTGTGGTCAGATAGAATGCAAGGAATTATTTCAATTTTCCTGAATTTGTTAAGATTTGCTTTGTGTCCTAATATATGGTCTATTTTAGAGAATGTTCCATGTGCTGCTGAAAAGAATGTATATTCTGCAGCCTTTGGATGAAATGTCCTGTATATATCTGTTAGGTCCATTCCTTCTATGACCTCATTTAGTCCAGATGCCTCTCTGTTTATTCTTTCCCTGGATGACCTGTCAATTGATGAGAGTGGGGTGTTAAAGTCACCCACCACCACCGTGTTTGGTGTTATCTGTGACCTTAGTTCTAATAGTGTTTGTTTGACGAATTTGGGAGCCCCCATGTTAGGTGCATATATGTTTAGGATTGTAATGTCCTCCTGTTGGAGTGTGCCCTTAATCAATATAAAGTGACCTTCCTTATCTTTTTTGACTAACTTCGGACTAAAGTCCACCCTGTCTGATATTAGGATAGCAACCCCTGCTTGTTTTCTAGGCCCATTTGCTTGAATCACCGTCTTCCAACCTTTCACCCTAAGATAATGTCTATCCTTTGTAGAAAGGTGAGTTTCTGGAAGACAACAAATTGTAGGATCCTGCTTTTTAGCCCAGTCTGCAAATCTATGTCTTTTCGTTGGGGCATTGAGACCGTTGATATTAAGAGATATTATTGAAAGGTGTGTATTTATGTTTGCCATTTGTGTGTGTGTGTGTGTGTTACTTGTTCTACCTGTGCTCTCTTCTGTTAACTGGTATTTGAGTATGGCTGGTTTTTTCTACGTTCCTTATATGTGTGCTTTTCCTTTTGTTCAGCATGGAGGATTCTATCAAGTATTTTCTGTAGAGCTGGTTTTGTCTTCAGATATTCCTTTAACCTGCTTTTGTCATGGAATGTCTTTATTTCTCCATCTATTTGGATGGATAACTTTGCAGGATAAAGTAACCTTGGTTGACAGTTGTTATCTTTCAGAACTTGGAATATATCACTCCAGGCCCTTCTGGCTTTAAAAGTTTGTGTTGAATAATCTGCTGTAATCCTGATGGGCTTGCTTTTGTAGGTAACTTGATTTTTCTCTCTAACTGCTTTCAATATTTTTTCTTTGGTTTGTGTGTTTGGAAGTTTGAGTATAATGTGGCGAGGAGAGTTTCTTTCTGGGTTTTGTCTGGCTGGGGTTCTAAAGGCTTCCTGTATCTGTATTGGCACCTCTTTCCCAATTTGGGGAAAATTTTCCTCTATGATTTTGTTGAAGATGCCTACTATGCCTCTGGAGTGGAGTTCTTCTCCTTCTACTATGCCCTGAATTCTTATATTGGATCTTTTCATAGTGTCCCGAATATCTTGAAATTCCCACTCATACTTTTCTATAAGTTTTTCTTTCTCTTTGTTGGACTGCATTAGGTCTGCCACCTGATCTTCTAGCTTAGATATTCTGTCCTCTCCCTCATCCATCCTACTGGTGAGATTTTCTACAGAGTTTTTTATTTCATTAACTGTGTTCTTCATTGCTATTAATTCTGACTGGTTTTTCTTTATTATTTCTATTTCTCTATTTATGTCTTGTATTGCCTTCTTTATTTCATTAAATTGGTGTCCTGCCTCTTCTTTGATTCCTTTGATTTCCTCTTTGATTTCCTCTTTGATTTCTTCTTTGATTGTTTTCATGTGTTCTTTGACCTCTTTGAACATATTTATAATTATTCTTTTGAACTCTTTCTCAGGCATTTCCTCTAACTCTTTCTCACTGGAGGACATTTCTGATGCATTAATACTTTTAGGTGGATTTATATCGTCTTGCTTTTTAGTGTTTCTTGTGTTATAATGTATATATTTTTGCATCTTGGATTAAGTTAATGCTTGGATTTTCTAGCTAGCTGTGTATTCTTAGCTGTATCAATTGATTTGATGTAATATATTTTCAGGGTAGGACCTTAAGGTATTAGGTGTGGCTCTTAAGACTCTCAGAGTATCTACAAAGATGTTCTTAGGGGTTGAGTTTCCCTGCTATAGGAGTATTCAAGCAGGCTGAGTGGAATAATATACTGGTAGATTCTAAAATTTAACTAAACACTGTACCCATTCCATCAAAAACAGCCCCGAGTATGTATGCAAGAGTAGTTATTATAATGACCAGATCCTCTATCAACAAAGAGGTTTAGATTTCTGGTCAGTTGAGGTATCCAAGTCAGCTTGTGACCAAGTGAGACCCTTCCCTGGTGCAATCCCAGTTACCTTGGGTGATTGTGGTCTCAGTCAAGTTGCTGCCTGGGTCGTCGGGCTGCTGTTCTGATTTCTGGAGCTGGGCACTTGCTTTTCCTACGGGGCAAACTGAGCCGCTGCTGCCGCCTCTGCAGCTGTTGTACCTGCCACCCCCGGAGCCACCACCGCTGCTGAAGCTGCCGTTGCCGTGTCCACCGCTGCTGCTCACCCCGAAGCCGCTGCTGCGGGATCTGCCACCGCTGCCGCTCCTGGGTCCGCTGCTGCTGGGGCCACTGGTACCGGTGCTGGAGCCGCTGAAGTTGCTGCCGAATTCTGCTCCTGCTTGGGTCCCGCTGTCAGCCCAAGTTGGCGTGGCCGGGTCCGGGGCCGCTGCTGTGTTCGCTGGAGCTGGGTTCAGGCGGCGGGGGAGGGGAGGGAGCCGCGGCTGCTCTGGTTGTATCGCTGTTCCACGTGTGCTTTTACCTCGCGGTCTGCTCCTCCCTCCGTTGCTCGCTGCCGCTCTCCCCTCATGTTTCCCGAGTTGCGGAGAGCGCGGTGTGAGGGGAAATCCCGCACCTGGCTTGTCCTGCGGCTCGAGCCGAGAGTCCAGCGGTTTTCTGCCGCTCCGCGGTTGCGGCAGGTAGCCGAGCCGCCCCGGAGCCGCTGTTCCCGCCTGTGCAGGCTCTGGATGCTCTATAACTCTTCCACTTCTCCGCTGCCGCCTCAACTTCCTATACACCTCACTTTTTAGTAAAAGTGTGTATTTTGCTGAGTTTTTTTTGGTCTTCCCCCCCCAGGCTGCTTTGGCGTGGTACCTAAGCCGCCATCTTAACCGGAAGTCTCTCCTTTCTTATTAAATTATTATTGGTGGGATTTTTGCTAGACTAGTTTTGCTCTTCAATAGTTCTAACAGTAACAGTTATAGGAAGTAGAGAGCAAGTTAGCTTACATGTAGCCATTTTAGCTTTAATCTTACTACCCATGGCAGTAAGAAATCATCATTTCTATTTGTAGGGTTCTACTTTTCTCACCCATCTACATATCTAGTGTTTTATTTTTTTCATTGTTTACTTTTGTAGTCAGTGAATACAGTCAAGTTGGTACCATTTTTAGCCTACTCCCCTATCCTCCCTCCTCCACAGGGACCCTACTTGGTGGGGTATATGGGTCATGCATTAGTTTTGGGTAGGAGGAAATATTTTTGCATGTAATGACCCAACATGTGGCTCTGATTTTCTTTCTGCCACCTCTTTTATAAATTTCTCTGAGCCATGTTGCGTTCATTTTAGGTCTGCTTCAGTGTTGTGATCTTGGAAGCCTCTGTGTCCCTGGATATCTGGTTTGGTAGGGGTTGACTGTTCTCTATGTCTGTCTCCCTCAGCATTGTGCAGGTTCCTGGGTCACCAAGAAAACAGCATTCTTGCATGTTTCCCCAGTTATTTTTAGTTTCAGCTGGGGCCATTTTGAGGTATAATTTAGTGGTTCTCTCCTTAGGATCTGCGTCTATCGGTAAAAAGGAAGCAGATTCTCCAACGGAGAGTAAAATTAGCACCAAGTAAATGTGATAACCTTTATTTTTTAGAGAGAGTTTAATGGAGAGCGGGCTCAGTTTTGGATATGGATCTGACTTGTTTCCCAGCTCCATCTATGGGTTCTGTTCCATTGAGCAGATCAGCTAGCCAAGCTCAGGGCAGTTGATTGCGCACCATGGCTATGAGCCATGATTCCACCTGTATGAGCATCAGGTCAGGTTGTTTGCTGCTAAGTAGGTTAGACCATGAGTTGCTTGAACAGATGTTGGTCATTTGCCCCAGTCACTCATGTAGCACTTTCCAGCACTAGATGTGCTAACTGTCTGGAGATTGACTCTCTTTTAGCTACCAGGCAAATCACTTCATGATATGTGCCAACTATATATGGTGTCTTCAGCAGTAGGGTCTTACCACTCATCCATGGTGGGTCATCAAGTGCTCTGATATAAATTTGTCTTCTTATAGGTCTCTCTGATCAAAAGCTCATTGTGGATGATATCCACATGCTGGTACCCAGAGATACAGTGCCCAAGAAGAGAAGGAGGAAAGGATACATGAAATAAAATAGATAGAGAGATGAGAGAGAAGAGGGAGAGAGTAAGAGAAACAGAAACAGGAGGAGATAATGGTCAGTTTTTGTTATACTCTCTCCAGGGCCTTGTGAATCCAGTGTTCCCTATAAGTATCTTGTGAAGGTTCAACCTCTTAGTCTGTCTTTAAGATGTAGAGTTTTATGGTACCATTGCCATTTGGTGTTGGGCCTTGAGAGGCCCCGACTGGAGGCCTAGGGGAACTTCCTGAGCCTAGCTAAAGTTTGGCAACCTGTCTCTGGCCAGCTATGACTCAGCAGTGCTCCAAATTGCCTCTGGCCTGCTACTTCTGTGTAGGAAGCTAGAGTTCCCATGCACTCTTAGAACCAATCATTTTAAAAGTCGCGGTATGCTATTGGCCCTTACACCTCACCCCATCCTGAGATCCCCACCTTCGTTCTCAACACTATATAAGCCTGTTACAATAAAGTGAGATCCTGCTTCAACATATTTCCACATGTTGAACCACCCCTGCATTGCTGGGATGAAGCCCACCTGATCAAGGTGGATAATGAATAATTAGAGGTAAGAAGAAGTCAATTTAATTTTATCTTGGGCAAGTAAATTCCAGTTTTCATTATGACTTCTAGTTCATATTTCCTTTGTTTGTCAAATGTTAAAATAATAATGAAAGATCCTTTTACACCAAAACTGAATAACAAATTGATTCTATTTATAAAAGGAGGAAGACATGTTTATACTTATTGACATATTCAAAGATTACACATTTTATACCTATACTAGAATGTACCATTTATATTAATATTTGAGTGACTTAAATGCATATTTCTTTCAATCCATTGTTGTAGTCTAGAGGTTAAATTACCAGATATAAGGAAAAAGTTACTTTGCTTTGTAATATTGATTCTTTCTATTACTTTTTTAAAAAAGTTCTTAGTTATAATGTGACCATTGAGATAGGGCAGAATGCAATGCTGTTGACCTAGATTTGAGACTGTTTCACTTTGTAAGCAACCACTAACCATATTTATGAGTTCTAATATGGGAAAATGATAACATAAGAAACCTCAGAAGTCATAGAAATCATAAGATATAATATCAAACATAGAAATGTAGACAGATTTGAAACAAGACCTGACTGTTCTACATGTGCCTATAACATAAGCTGTATGTATGTTTATGCACTAATGTGTTCATGTGCTTTTAAATCTGGATCTCCACATGAATGAATATATATATATATATATTCCATATATGGAATATATTGCTTTTACATGAGTAATTTGATACCTGGAAGAAATTTAAGTAAAGTAAGATTATTCAAGGAAAGGCAAAAATGTACCCTTCGAATGAATAATCAGACTCCTTCAAATAATGCATAGCAGAATTTAAGAAGCAATGAAACTAGCATCACAAAAATATGGATATATATTATACACATATTCCCATACACATATATGTACATATGTGTATATATATATTGAAATTTTTGTGAAAATACTCTTACATTTCATATTAAAAGGGTCTGGTCATTTGAGCTGCCAACATTTACCACATATTCTGTCAATTATAAAACAGTAGTTTAAGGGAGCTAGGGCAATGGGACACTAAAGTCAATTGTTGACAAAGTATAATGATCCAGGTTCAATTCCCCAGTACCTACAAAAATCCAGATACATATAAAACAACAGCCTACTTATGATGTAGTTCTGATTTGGAATGCCCCTCAAAGGCTCATTGTATTAAACACTGGATTTACAATGTAATCATATTCAGAAGGGAGAACTTTCAGAAATTCTTTCATTAGTAAAGGCTCTGACCTCAACAATGAATTAGTTCACTGATGAATATTTAATTAGATGGCAGTTGGAGGTGGTGGAAACTGTAGATTGTGTGGTCTAGTTGGAGAAAGTACATTACTGGAGGCCTAGTTAAAACAGTGTCTTGACATTCTTTTTACTCTCTCTCTTTTTGTCTTCCTTTCTTTCCTCACATCTCTCCATTACTCCCTTTCTGCATTCTATTTGCTATGAGGAGGACAATATCCTGTACTACTCAGTCCAGCAACAACTTTTTGCCTCACACACATAAAGAAGCCATGTAGTCAACTAAACATGAAGTGAAACTCTGAAATCATGAGCCAAAATAAAATCTCCTCTTTTAATGAACTTTTCTCTTAAATTTTGTCACATGTATGTAAACAGCTAATAAAGTAAATAAATATTTAGATAATGCTAAATGATTCAGTGAATGAAATTCAATAAAACCCTCAATTGGATTAAGCATGTCCATTTTGAGCACACATTATGGATGGATGTCTGTTCTCTACCATGTAGAAAAGTCCCCCGATTTTTTTTTTTTAAAACAAAGCCATGTTTCCTTTTTTTAATAGTAAAAGGAATTAAAAAAAAATAGATTTGCTGGGTGTGGTGGTGCTCACCTTTAATTCCAGCACTAGGAGTATTGCCATGAGTTCAAGGCTACCCTGAAACTATATAGTGAATTTCAAGTCAGCCTGAGATGGAGTGAAACTTTATCTCAAAAAGAACAACAACAACAACAACAACAAAAATAGATTTGAACTTAGCTATACTTTCTATGTAGAAAAGGAAAGGAAACAGCAACTTATAGTGCATAAATTGTGCTTATTATAGAAATAATATGCAGCTAAATTTATGATACATATGGATACATAAATAATACTAAGTGATATGCATAGACAATATTAAGAACTAATGTAGTTCTTTAAGATGTAAATCTCTATAAGTCTATTGTCAACTTCATTTATGTGGTGTAAACATGGATTTTTTTAAATTTTTATTATTTATAGAATAGTAAAGCCATTTGTAAAGCTTGTAAGCACCTATGTTTTCAAAGCTATGCATCAAAAGCATTCATTTTTTTCCATGATTTTGTTCCATATGTTTCATCCATTTAAATCAATTTGTGGGTTTGGGAGTTTTCTCAGTGGAAGTACTTGTCTCATAAGCATAAGTAACTGAGTTTGCTCACTAGAAATCTGGTTAAAAAATTTGTGATGGTGAAACGTGCTTTGAATCCCAGTACCTATGTAGGCAGAGACAGGAATATTCCTGGAATTGACATGCCAACAAGCCTAGCCTGATTGGTGAGTTCTAGGCTAGCAAGGGAGTCCTATCTTACAAAAATGGATAACAGGTGAGGAACAACTCCTCAGGATGCTCCCTGGCCTCCATATGCATACATGGGCATAACCACATGTAAATGTGCACACACAAACACATGCACCTGCCTATGCAAAAATAAACAACTAAGTGAATAAGAAATCCATTTGTGATGATATCTCTAGGTCCTTGATGCTGGGAAACTTATAAGGAATGGTAATTGAACTTGTGCAGTTCTCCAAGCAAGGAAGTTCAACATTACAACTTCAACTTGGTGTCTGGTGATGGCCTGTCTCTATCCAAAGTGGCAGATTTCTGCTTTATTCTCTGGGAAGCAGAGAGCCAAGACAGTGCTCTTTATATAGCCAGTTTTTTTTTTTTTTGTTTTAAATAAGGCTACTGTTTCCATTCACCCAGGCAGATATTAAAGCTATAGTCTGATATTTTCCTGAGAGATTAAGTTTCCACAAGAATTTTAAAGGATATATCTTCATTGACCATAGCACCATATATTTTGGAGCAGTGCATCTATTTTGGTCACAGGTAAATTGTAGCCAATATTTTTAATAACATATTTTCTATCAGCTGTTAATGGATTTTGATGTATTGTTAATGAAACTTCTAGAATATTTACTTCCACTATATTACCATATGATTATATTTTATTCAATATCTTGGGTGTTTTTAAGACAAATAAACAGTGTTTCCAAATTTCCCATGAAACATAAAAAAGGATCTCTTGTTTTGAAATGATTTAAAGTTTGAACATACAAAATACAGACTTCTTATGCTCTCTTATGGTGCTATTTCAGTTGCTTTTTTGTAACACACCATGATCAGGTCTCAAAGCAAGTTTATGTTCTTTGCTTGTACTGATACCTGGCAACCAGCCTGGTGTTGAAGACTGGGTTGTATTGAGGTCCTTGTCTTCCGTAGACAGACAGCCTTAGGTAGTTGGTGTAGAAATACTGGAAAATGCATCCATTTACATTCATAACTGCAGGAAAGATGGCCTCAACCAATCATCAGAATTACTGGAGTCAGAATAATCAATTGTCCATCTTTATCATAAAACAGAAAAACTTTGAAGTGGACTTCAAAAGAATATATATCTTAATAGCATATAGGATCATGTTGAAAATAAATGATGATTTAATTCATGTATACACAGAGTTTGTGAAATGTACTTTGAGCAACTGACCAAAAAGGGGAAAAATTACATGACTGCTTAGAAGTACAGTATACTCTTACCATGGAAATTGTCCCCTGCTCTCGCAACACTCCTTGGAGAAGGAGAACTCTTGTTAGTCCTGGTTGGAGAATACAAGGCTAGGCAGGATTTAGCCAAGTAATATACATTATCAAAGTGAAAACAATGATGTGTAGTCTTAAATACTCAAGAATGATTAAAAATCTTAAATTGTCCTTATATACAATATAACTAACAGACAAATGCCTGCTGGGTTAAATGAGGAAAGACACATGTTGACAGGTCAAGATTTTACGTCTATGGTAGGATGCTTCCTTAGCACAAGAGAAGCCCTGGGTTCTACCCCCAGCCCTGTCAAGGGAGACAGATTGAGAGGGAGAGAGAGAGAGAAATAGAGAGAAGGCAGGCAAAGATAATTAATTTGGTCTTCTGATTTAAAAATTTAGAAAGATAAAGGTTGAAAATAAAATCAAAACAATATTGAAATATTCATAGCTAATATATTTTTAAAAATCAAAGAATAAAATGTTTAAATATTGTTATTTTACTTTGATTCCTGACTTTAAACTTTTAAAACCATTAAATATCAAACAATTCTTGAACAATACACTATTTATTAAATTTCATTTCTGATGAAATTCTAAGAATAATGCCATGGGCAACTTGAAGATAATCTGTTTCATGTGGTTTCCTAAAGTTAGTGACATATATTAGGAAAATAGTTTCTGTAATGAATAAAAGAGCCCAAATTATTTAAAAGATAAAAAGATTATTAAAACTACTAATATGGCATATATCTTCATATGCACAGATATTCACAATTAAAATATAGAAAATTGAATAATAAAAACAAAAATATTACTTCATTATATTTTAAGGAAGTTTTTATGCAACTGTTGCAAACTAGTTTTGAACTCAGAATTTAAATTAGTTTGCACAGATATTGAACATTAAATACATGATAATGTCATAAACTTAAGTGAACAACAATGAGTTAATTTAAATGCCATATAGTTATGCCAACACAGGAAATAGTAAATGTGTTTTATTGCCCCAATTAATACATCCAGCTTGTAAAGGATCTGAGCAACTAGCTGATATTTAACAAGACAACTATTAGAGAGCTGATTGGATATCAATTAATTGTCAAAATTACCATGTTAATTGCTATTTATTTTTTCTGTAATGGTAATTATCTAGAATGTTGGTAATTGAAATGCTCAAAGCTTTAATTCTAAAGAACAGAATTATATTGATATACTCATTTTTGGAAAAAAAATTATATATATGCCTATATATATATATATATAGGCATATATACACATAAATAAGTATAAACATGTAAGTATATATGTATAAATAAGTAAAATAAGTAAAATGATGTAAAATAAGTATATACATATATATTATATATTGCATTTTATATAATAACATTTGTATGTTGAGAAATAATTTTAGTATTTTACCCCCTATGCATATGAAATCATTTTCTATGAAATCATTTTTAAATGTGTGTTATGTAATAATAAATAGATCAGATTTCCACTTCTTAGTTTTGTCACCTCAGCTTTTCTAATATTTAGTTATAAAAACAAGCCAGTAGTAAATAGAAAGATAGAGGGATGAGGTATGTTTCCCCAGCTTGCTCTGATCTGAGATATCTCATCCTATGGTTCAAACCAAGTTACCACAAACTGTTAATCTGAAATTAGTAACACACACACACACACACACACACACACACACACACACACACATATATATATATATATATGCTCTTATTTGAAAGTCTATGGAGTTTTTCAAACTTAATGAAATGATAAATCTTAGCTCCTTTTGTTTTCAGTTTCATGGAATGTTTAGAGCTTATGAGACTTTTGGAGACAAAGCTCTTCTTTCTCTTTAAGGATTTTCTTTGTCTTCTATTTTTCATGTGTATGTTTGTGGAGATGTGCCGGGGCATGCTTGTTGACATCAGGTATCTTATTCTATCACTCTCCACAACATTTACTGAGACAGGATCTCTCATTTGAACTCAGGACTCACAAATTTGGCAAGTTTAGCTGGTCAGTATGCTTGGGTATTCATAACACAGGGATTATTACATGCATGCCACCACACCCATCATTTATGTGGGCAATGGAGATACAAACTTGGGTCACACTTGCATAGCACATGCTTTAAAAACAGAGCCATCTTCTCAAGCATCTCTTATTGTAATTTGTGACTAAGCTCTCTTTCCTTCAGTCTTTTCTGGATTCCATAACCCTATTCACAAGGTTCATTTACCCTGACAACATACTCTTATGCTTATTTAGAGAAAAAGCAAAGCAAAACAAATCATGCATAAAATGTCTATACATCCACACCAACAACAGAAATCACTTGAAGTTGTTCTCAGTTGTGAAGAGACCCATAGTCTCTCTCAGCTACTTGGATAAAATAGTTTTCTAGGGACTTTATGTTGCATCCATTTTTACTGAATGAAATAGAACAAACATTGAACTTTATTGCATCATATTGCTATAATTAACACATATTTGGAAAGCAAAGTGAAAAAAGACAGAACTCATGAAGTACAAATATGTTCCTTCATATTCCTGTATTTTACATGATATTTTAGCAACATCTCAGTAATAGGAGTAGAAGAACTGTTAACTCTTATCTATGATGTTGTAAAACCATGTTTGCTTATGTCTTATTGTGAATGTCCTGCCTAACATCACATATTTAATAATTGGAATTGCAATATTCCAACCAAAATCTGCTATTCTCTAAAATTTATAATTTTAAATAGAAAATAGTTATATATTATTATTTAATAAAATCCTTCAAAAATATTTCAATAGGTAGTGAGACAACCCCCCTCTCTATCATGCTTTCTGTGCCATAGAAAAACCAAACACTAGCAGAAAAACAATGATATATGTTTCAGGGGTACATTCATAGTCCACTGGGGACTCAAGAATTTCATTCTAATATGGTATCTTTTCTCAAGGGCATGTCCCCACCAAATACTTTAATTACTGATTTATGAAATGGATATAATGAACTATAATTGCTGTAGCAAAATCTAAATATGGGACCTGGGTCTGATTCACCAGCACCCATCTAAATCCAGATGCCCAAAGTAGCTCAGGCATCTGGAGTTTATTTGCAGCATTTGAAGGTCCTGGCAGGCCCATTCTCTCTGGCTTTCTTCTCTCTCCCTCTCTCTCTCTCTCTTTCTGTCTCTCTCTCTCTGCTTGCAACTGAATAAAACTTATTTATAATCTAAATAATAACAAAGTGACAAAATTACAGTAAAATTCCCTGCTAAACAGTTGTGGCAATAAAAAAAAATGAACTTATGATTACAAGCTATCATCTTTATTTCCATCTAGATAGGAAATCTGGTATTTCTAAAATTTGAATCAGCTAATCATAGCAAAACTCATTTATTTGTTAGTTTATTCTATGTATTTCAAACTCATAAAAGACTTTAATTAAATAACAAAAAGTCCAAGTTTATTGAGTACTAATCAGTTTACTTTTCCTGGCAGAAAGTGTAAGAATTGGCATGTCAAGTATACTTATAAAACAGTCATAAACATGCTTTGAATCTGCCAAATAGATTTCTTATAAACCAATCCTAAGCATGCTTGAATATACTATGTGCAGCATCAATAATAAATAAAAATAACTGTTTTATAAACTTAAATTACATTGTCCTCCATATGTGTTCATATCTAGTTGAAATTCTTATGTTGATATTGAGTTGGGTATGAAGTTAAGCATACCATTCATGGTACACAGGGTTTAATTAAACCCTGGTAATAGCCAGCCAAATGGGATCTAAACATCTCATTCAAATAACATCAACACTGTTTGTCAGCATATTGTCACACTAAAGTATGATGTGGGATGAATTTGCTCTTAAAGATGATAAAATAGCTTGCAAATCAAAGTGTATGTATTTTTTTTCCTTGGGGTCTTTCATAAATCCAGACCAAAGTAAGATTTTTAATATTGTGTAACCCTTTAAAATGTTTCTCAGAATCCCTTTGAAGTTTTGTGGGTATTGAAAAAAAAACATTTTATTGAGTTCATTTAATACTTATAGTGGACCATGCTTCCGTTCAAGTTCCCCTATTTTTCTGGTATAATACATAAGAATGCCAACATTTCCTTTCTTAGGCTCTCTTTCAAATAAAGACCTCTGAGGATGATAAACATGACCAACTGTTAGAAGTCAAAATGCAGGAAAGGCCATCTCCATGAAAGCTTTTGTTATTGTAATTGTTGCTACTGCTGCTGTACTGAATGTTTCTAAAGAACAAGACTGTAGAGAAATAACTCTGACACTGAAAGGAAATTTTACATGACCTCACTTTTGAGTGCAATGTGCAAGGGAAGTCAAATACATGGAAGAAAGAAAATATGGCCATCAGATTCAGCAATGGAGGAAGAATTGGAGATGTGTTGGTCAAAGGATTTAAAAGTCACAAATATATAGGCTGAAATAGTTAAAGTATTGTTTATACTACATTGAGACTAAAGTGGCTGATACTGAATTATATTCAGACTAATTTACAATAAATACGTTAGAGCTGTTCCTGCCAAAGGCAGATGGAAACTGGTTGACAGGACAGATATTTCTATTTCTTTCATCAGACCAAATATTTGGTTACATATGTATGCTGAAATATACTGATTAAACCATCCATGTAAAATGAACTTACTGTTTAAAAAATTAAATTTTTAGAGGGAGAATTCATTGCTCACCATATGACGCATGACTGCTGCAGTTACTGTTGACTGCAGCTATCAGGCTAAAACCCTGGTTTAACAAATGGCAGCTCCAAGTTCACAGCAGTGGCATTTTCTTTATCTTGGATTACAGTTACAACAGCACAATTTAAAAGCATAATGAATTTTCTTTACTGCTCAGTTTCTGCAAATGTGTAAATTTATGTGCTATCATTGAACTTCATTAGGAATATATTCAACATATTATTTTTGCATTATAGCTACTAAAATAATTACCAATTATGGGTGACTTATGATAGCACTCATTTAAAATTATTAGTATATAACATTTATATGAAATAACTTTCATTGTGACAGTTTTCTACTTGTTCTTGGTCCAAATTCACCCCATTGCCCTTTCTTGTCCCTGTTATGTCCCTTATCACTGTCAAGTTCCTCTTTCCAAGTAATAGTCCTTGTTCTACTTCATGACTGGTTTTCATGTTTGTTTGCTGGTGTGTATGTATTTTTTATGTAGAACTGTCATTGATTTAACTTTGCCTTTCCATAGGTAATATATCCGAAGCTTTCAGGTATGTGCTAAGAGTCTCTAAAGGCCAGAGTCATGGTAAGAACGGGTGTCAGCTATGATCTGGACACTGAAAGGAAGGAACGGGTTCCAGTCTCACTTGAGGTATTGGTGGAATTCTGGTGTTGTGTTATGATGGAACTACAATTTCCATGCCAACCAGAGGTCAACATAAGTTTTAGTAATCACTCATTGTAGCAGACAGCTTCAGGTTCACGGAGATGAACTTTCAGACCAGGCACAGTAATGGAGGAAGGGATTTATTGAAGCTTACAGATCCAGGGGAAGTTCCATAATGACAAAAGAAGCTGGCCTGCCTTCACAGGCCCAAGCAGACAGAGAGAAGCACAAGCCTAAAGGTCAAAAGCCACAGCACACTTCAGGAACTCCAGCTAGGCACACTTTGCATATCTTTAGATTGAAATTGGAAACCCATCACCACAACTTAAGATCCACCCAGTGAAATTGCCTCCAGCAGGTGGCTACAGATGCAAACTACAAACAACTGAATATATTGGGGCCACCTATTCTATTCAAACCACCACACTCACTTTCATGTCTAAGTTTTCCTTCATCTTCCACTCAACATCAGCAAACTGACCTATCTTTTTTGGTTCTACTCTTACCATATGCTTTTAAGACTTTATAGAATGGCACTGGGTCCACTAAATAGTATTGTAATTTCCTATTAAAGCTCTGGTAAGTAGTAACTTTATACCAATAAAGTTCCTCTTGTCCCATAATGTAACACATTCACAGCATCATGAACTTTTTAGTATACTTGAGTAAGATCTTATCTATTCAGTGACATCACCCAAAGCCCTGCTCTGTTTCTTGTCATTGTCTTTACTCATTTCGTTGATTACATTTCAAATTGCAATGCTGAACAATAATAAGAAAGGCTCATCTTTATCTTGTTCCAATCATCAATGATGTCCTTCTGAACTTGGTAAATGCATAAATTATCAGTATAATCATCATAAAGATGAAAATGATTATATCTTTGTATTCTTTTAGAATAAATCAGTATTTATAAGATTATAAAGCATTATAGTAGAAATTTGCTGGGCTGGGAACATGCCAAAGTGGTAAAATCCATTTGAATATGAAGACTTCTAGACCAGGTTTAACTCCCAAGCACCTATATAAGCCAGATGCAAATGGTAGAGCAAGTACCTAATAATCATTTTCAGTATCAGGAGGACTTGAGCAGAATGAGGTAGTGCGTTCCTTTACTCCCAGAATTCAGGAGGCTGATGCACAAGGATTACTGTGAGTTCAAGTTCAGCCTAGAACTACAGAGAGACTTCCAGGTCATCCTGGACTACATTGAAATCTGACCTCAAAAAAAAAAAAAAAAAAAAATAGAGGACTTGAAACACCAATACACATATGCACATATATACATACAAATAAAAAGAAATATACTATTTTTAGAGCATTTTCATAGAAGCACCTAGACTTTCTATAGTAATCTATATAATTTGGGTTTTAAAAAATATATCCCTATCTCATTATATACAATATCAAAAATATTATTAATTGACAAAATATAAACTTCAGAGCATACTTATTGTACATCTTATTTATATTGGAAATGACCTTTCATTGACAGATTATCTAGTGTTTCCTTATCTAGTCAACATGACCTTTAGCAACAGAAGAAGAAAACTGTCAAGCACATTCTGATGTCCCCTAAAAATATTTCTGCTTCAAGTAAACTGCTTTGTCAAAAGTCAAAAAAATTATATTTTTTTTTTGTCAAAAAAAGCTCTAAAATTATATAATTAATGGAAAGGCTGATTTACTTGTTATTTTCTCAATCTTTGCATAATGTCCTTTTTATGTACTTGTAGTCAGGCATAATGCATTTTTATTCCTTTTGAAAACCTAGGAAATTAGCAGTTCGGTGTGCTTCATGACCTGAAATTAATATGTATATCATCAAGCAATTATTACCTAGCAACTTTCAGTAAAATGAGTAATTGTTTATTTTACTTCCTATTCAGTAATTACAGTGTTTGTAGACTTTAAGAGGATGTGTTATTTTATTCTGTTCTTTATCTGCTCAAGAAAAATAATGCTTAAAGGAAATTATTCACAGGATACATGTTGTCAGCCCAGATTTAGATGATGTTTTTGGTCACAGATCATTGACCCAATAAGCAAGAGTCATTATATCCATTAGAGTCCATTAGATGTCAGATGTCTGCAGCACTGGTTCAATTCAGCCTTCAAAATGAGGACAAACATGGTCAATCTGCTTGCAGGGATCAAACACATAGTAAATTGAAGCAAATATATAAGGTGAACAAAAAAATTAATATGATGTTCTTCAGTACGAGGAAAACTGTTGACTGCTGTTTACAGTTCTATCATTGTATTTACACCTCATTCTTTTGTGATGCTATAGAAACATTTTGTCACATACTTACTGAAGATAAAGCTTAGCATTTTCTTACAAATAAGAAGAGATATTTAATTACTAGAACTATTTTAGCAATGGCTGTTTTCATCTAGGGATACATGTACAAAATCTCATTAGGATATGATCAATATGAAATTATTGTGGTAGGATAGAATTTGTGGATCCAGGATTGGGGAAGCAGCTCGGTTGGTAGAGTGCTTACTTAACATGCATAAAGTCCTCCAATACCCTATAAAACCTGCTGCTGGGCAAACATCTTTAATCTTAGCACTAGTGAGGTAGCGGAAATCTTACACACACACACACACACACACACACACACACAGCAAGCGAGAGCAAGAGAGAGAGAGAGACAGAGAATTTTGTGAACCCATCTGAGTGCTGTCTAAAGAATTTTGTAAATATTTTTGATTTATACCTAAAGCAAAATCACATTAAACACTAATATCATGAGGATATGCAGAAGGGAATATCAGGTTCACATTAGGTCACAATAAAATATTTTTTGTACTAATATTACTTACCAAATTGCCAGATCTCCTTTTCACCTCCAGTAAATATGAATACCACAGAAATTTTCTAGGACATGGTGCCTGCTGCTTAACATACTTTATTGTATTCTGCTTTACACAGCTTATATTGAGGTTTCCTAGTAGAGTATTATGTCCAGGAATCACAGAATGTTTAGGAAATAGCTCTTGCTTCTGCAAGTGCATTATCTTCTACAATAATGTTCTTGTACTTCTCCAGATCACTACATAGTATTTGATCTTCTGGAAGTACATCTACATATTTCCTGAACCATTGAAACTCACAGTTAAAGTATTTGTGCAGAGCGCTTTAATAAAATCATATTGAATAATTATATATTTTTTTATTTTTAATTTGCATAACTATATGCATGTGGGAGAATGAAAATATAAGCCCCTTCAAATAAATGACCAGAGATTAGGAAATTGTGAAGGACTCAGGGACCAAAGATCAATCTTACATATAATCAAAGTGAGAGGGTGACTCAAAAGTATGACACAAATAGAAGGCAAGAAGAAAAATACCCAAGCCAAGGTAAGTATTTTCCCCTTCCCAGCCAGGCTGGTAAGGAAGGAAAGATTTACATGGATGTTCAAACCAGGACACGGAACAGAGAAGCATGTGTCCAGGCAAGGGTCACAGGGAGTAAAAGGGAATAAAAGAGCAGAAACCAGAAAATTCAGATGAGAATTAGGTAGCAAAGACATTTGTACCCACAGTTATCTCAATGTTACAGAAATTACACTGGTGCCAGAGTTTAGGAAAGATAGCCATGTGGTATGTCTATAGCATGAAGAAAATACACACAGTGGTAGACACAGGGATTTTAGGAAAGTCGTGCATGTGATTAAAGGGAGATGTTACCCCAAAGCACAAGGCAGATAGAAGGGGTGAAGAAAAATCCTCAGGTCGAGGAACAGAGCTCTCCCCTACTCAGCCACGCAGATAGGGAAGGGCCAGAGTTACTTGCCTTTAGACCAAGATGATTGGTGGACCACTCTTATGTAGATCAGACATGTACTCAGGCAGGAGATGTCAAGATCTGATAGATTCATGGATTCAAAGAACTGACCCAGAGAGGCTGGGCAGAAGTGGAAGTAGGGTGCATCACTGGCAGCCACCTGGTAGAGACAGGATCAGTCCTAAGTTTGAATTTCTCCAAGATGGACAGAATAGCATCTTCCTGTTCCCTCTTTGGGCTTCTGTTCCTAACTTACTGCCTGAAAGAAGCCAGTTTTCTCCTTCAGGCTCATGTAGTGTAACTATGTGCATGCCCTGCCAACAATATTGCCTTTTTAATGCTAGATGAACCCTGGCTCTTAATGTACTTCTTATATTTCTTTTTTTTTTTTTTTTTTTTTTTTGGCGTCTGTGTGTGTGTGTGTGTGTGTGTGTGTGTGTGTGTACGTATGCGTGCATAAATGACAAAGGACAATCTTGGGGTATCATTTCTCAGGGACACACATAACTTGTTTCTTGAGACACAGGCCTAGGGCTTACCAATTGGTTGATTTCAGTGATCGTTCTGTCTGTACTTCCCCAGCTGTACAATTCCAAATGTGCACCACCATGCCTGACATTTTACATGTGACCAAGTGAGACCCTTCCCTGGTGCAAACCTAGTTACCTTGGATGAGTTTGGTCTCAGTCAAGTTGCTGCCTGGGCCATCGGGCTGCTGTTCTGATTTCTGGAGCTGGGCACTGGCTTTTACTGTGGGGCAAGCCAAGCCTGGCAACTGTGGCTCTGCAGATCAGCACCCGCACTGGGTCTGTCAGCAGCTGAAGCTTCTGCTGCTGGGTCGGCTGTTGTTGCCACTCCTGGGTCTGCTGCTGCTTGGGCCGCTGTTACCGGTGCCGGAGCTGCTGATGTTGCTGCCGAACTCTGCTCCTGCTTGGGTCCCACTGTTGGCTCAGGTTGTTGTTGCCGGGTCCCGGGATCACTGCTCTGTTTGCCGGAGCTGGGCTCAGGCCGTTGGGGAGGGAAGGGAGCCGCAGCTGCTCCGGTTCTCTCGCTGTTCCACGTGTTCTTCTACCTCACCGTCTGCTCCTCTGTTGTTCACTGCCGCTCTCCCTTCACGTTTCCTGAGTTGCAGAGAGCTCAGTGTGAGTGGGAGCTCCTGCACCTGGCTTTTCCTGTAGCTGCAGCCGAGCCTGGCGGCTTTCTGGTGTGCCGCCGCCGCCGCGGTTGGCCGAGCTGCCGGAGCTGCTTTTGCCGGCCTGTGCGGGCTCTGGATGTTCTGGATCTCTTCTACTTCTTTGCTGCTGCTTCAATTTCCTATATACCTCACTTTTTAGTAAAAGTGTGTATTTTACTGAGGTTTTTTGGTCTTTTTTCCCCCCAGGCTGCTTTGGTGTGGTACCTACGCCACCATTTTAACCGGAAGTCCCGCTTTTCCCTCTTTTAAATCATTAACAAAGCATTGAGAAAAACCTACCAGCAAAAAAAAAAAAGGTTTTACTACTAAATGAAAAGAACTAAAGATTACCACTAAACACAAAAATGTATATTGCTAGTGCATCTTGGTTTTATTTATTTGATTGCTATTTTCATTTTTATCACTCCATACTCTTCTAGCTTTCAGTTAAAACCCAGATACCTGAGGCTTACACAAGATATATAACAGAGAAACCATCCATGAGATTGCCTTAATTTTTTTTCTTTCCTTTATATCATAATCAGTTTTGGACCTCAATCCATATTATTTCCTATACCCCCAGTCACCCCTAGTTTTGGAAGTTATTATTTCCATATCATCTCTATGTTTTTATCCTTCATCCTCCCTCATTCCAGGTATTGCTGTTATTTGTGATTTCAATTCCTCAATAATTTGTTTTAAGCTTCCTAATATCAGATTTAAATTTCTTAATATCTATTTTTAAAGGGTTAACTTTTTTGTTTTTTAATTTGAGAGTGACACAGACAGAGAGAGAAAGGCAGATAGAGAGAGAGAGAGAGAGAGAGAGAGAGAGAGAGAGAGAGAGAGAGAGAATGGGTGTGCCAGGGCCTCCAGCCACTGCAAACGAACTCCAGACGTGTGTGCCCCCTTGTGCATCTAGCTAACATGGGTCCTGGGGAATGGAGCCTTGAACCGGAGTCCTTAGGCTTCACAGGCAAACGCTTAACCTCTAAGCCATCTCTCCAGCCCACATCTTTTTCTTTTTTTCTTTTTCGTTTTTTTTTTTAATAATCAGAGAGGAGAGAGAGAGTGACAGAAGACATAATAGGCATGTCAGGGCCTTCACTTGCTGCAAATGAGCCCAGTGCATCTGACATCACATACGAACTTAACCCAGATCTTTAGGCTTTGCAGGAAAGTACCTTAATGGCTTGGCCATCTTTAATATTGCATACCTTTGGTAACTTCCAAAAGTCTTATAAACTATATCACAAAGTTTCCAACCATGTTTTAGTTTAGTTCTCATTAAAGTAGCCTGTCATTTCTATATGAACAAAAATGTATTTACAGTGGTGGATTTGAGTCTGCTTACCATACAAAGGACTTTTATTTATTTATTTTTTAATAAAATGAGATTGGTTCTTGGTTGACATTTGGAAACTAACATTGTGCTTATGTGTATAGGTCAAGAGTATCCTTTAACAGTCAATTTTCTAATAAGAAGCAGATTCAAAGAAGCTTAAGGATGATGCCACATTTCCTATTCAAAGTACACTTGTGTTTTATACATGTGATTGAAAAATAGTTTTTAATGTCTGTACCATTTTATCCTGGAATTTTTCCCATGTGCCTTTCCCTATGTTGATTTCACTTTATGTTCTTTCACTGTAATATATCATGGCTGTGAGTGAGACTGTCTGCTGTCACTGTGAGTTGTATTGCTCAGTTAATAAAGCTAATCAACATCTACAATAGAGATTTAAATGTATATGAAATGTATGTTTCATATTACTCTTCATATATTTATATGTAATATATGTCATAAATATATGTGAAAGGAGGAAAGGTACAAGAGAATGGGAGGGGGAGTAAGAAAGTATCATGGTATGTATGTTTCATGAAGCAGAAAGGAAGGATATTTGGAGGGAAGAAGGGGACCAATAAGAAGGAAACAAGGAAGAAAGGGTATTTTAGTATGTGGAGGGCAAATGTGAACAAAATATGGCATATGTAATTCAAAATATTACAATGAAACACAGGTGGACTATTCTAGTGTGAGTTTGAAAATGCTAAATACAGAGAGAATTATGGACTGTGAAGACTTGAATTATGAACTTTTAAAGAGGAAAGAGAGATCCTTGTTGAAAAGGGCCACTGGTGGAAAAGCTGGATGCATTCTTCTACCCATATTCAGATACTTGATCAAGTTTTAATTCATAAGTAATGGACTGGTGTGGTGGAAGAAGGTATAGAACAAAAGGATAGAAATGTATGGCTTACTACAGAAAAAAATCAAGCAAGTTAATAGTTACTGGCACAGATACTGGCTTTATGTTACTAAAACTGAAATTATTGACTATCACCATTAAGAGTGGGCCTACTGCTTTGCATTGGAACAATGAAAAATATGTGACAGTGTGAAATCCTCCTTAGGAAGGCTCAAATTAGTTAAGAATACAAATTTTTTAAAAGGAGGTGGCTTGAAGGGAGACTAGTGAAGTATGCTGCTCCTCAAGGTCAAGTCTTATTCTCTACCCCCCCCCACACACACAGATTAGTAAATTTTAATAGGCCACCTAGGACTCAGAAGTTTAATAAATCCTAAAAAGAAAGGATCATTGTGGTGAAGAGATGGCTTAGCAGTTAATGCACTTGTCTGTGAAACCTAAAGACCCAGTTTCAATAGGCCTGTAGCCGCATAAGCCATATGCCCATGGAGGCACACATGTCTGGAGTTTGTTTGCAGTGGGTGGAGGTCCAGATGTACCCATTCTCTCTCTTTCTCTCTCTCTCTCTCTCTCTCTCTCTCTCTCTCTCTGTGTGTGTATATATATATATATATATATATATATATATATATATATATATATATCTGTTTCTCTATCTCTCAAATAATTTTTTTTTTTTTTTTAAGAAGGACCATTGAATGAACAACATGGTTTTCTTTTTGGAAATGGTCCCTGGGCAAACTGAAGCAGGGTTGAAATCTTTGTGTAGAGACTAGTATGGCCATTGTATGAAGATGAGCCAGTTCCTCAAACCATTGCTGATATGTGCCATGTGAAGCATTGTAGAAATTACTGTATGAAAGCCAAGTAAAGCCATTGTATGTAGATATGAAAATAAACTATGTTGGCACTGTGGACCTGAAGATGATTTGGAAATACCAAGACTGAAATGATTGCCAGCTGGAGGAAATAAATTGGAACCCAGAGACTTTTGTCACATGCCATGTATATTGTATTGTACTGTCAAATTTTGATGTTTACCTGTTGGTTATTGTTTTCATTGGTCTGTCCTTGTTATGAATTTTTACAATGGAAATTTTTATTTTGTGTTATTATGTGTTACAAGTATGTATGTTTGATTTATATAGGGGGCAAGTTAAGAGACAGTATTAAATCTCATTTGAAACTTGGGACTTTTGGATGGTGTTAAAGTTGGTAAAGATTATGGGGGCCTTTGAAGTTGGATGGAAAACAATTTGCATTGAGTGAAGATCATGAGTCTGTGGGGGGCTGGGGTGGAATGTGGTGGTTTGAATATATGGACCCACAGAATCAGACATTTGAAACTAAGATTAAGCATGTATCTTGAGTCTCCTGTGGGCAGATCTCTGCTGGAGAAGAGGTGGGTCACTGACAGTGAATCATGTCCTCTAGCTCTAAGCTGTGTTCAGAGCAGTTTGAGCTCTGGATATTTGCATTTGCTGGCTTTTTGTAATGTTTCTCTGCTATAATCACTGTAAGTGAGCCATATTGTTCTGCCACTTCTCATGTTTCCTCTGGATTCTGTAAATCTAAAGTTAACCCTTTCTTCCCCTATGTTCCTTCTGGTCTTTTGTTTGTCCAGAACTGAAAAAGTACCTGCAGTAGAATTTCTACCCTCTCAGTACTTTATCTGTTCCTTCCTCATCTTGATTCTTGGAATTCACAAAATTTGAAAGAGAAATTGAAAAACATAAAATGAGTCACTTACATTCTATCCACTTGTTTAAGAGCATGGATTGACAATCTTGTTACAATCTAGAAACTTCTGTCTGAGGCATTTCTGTCTAGGCTGGTATTTTCATGTTTTTACCCATGAACTTAGTCCCATTTAGCTTGCTTTTAAATTCACAGGTACTGAAATTATGTTTTTGGTTCAACATCAACATATCCCTCTGATTTGCATATATTCCCATGTGCATTAAATGATACTCTTGTGTCTTCATTATTTCTTAAGAAGTCTTGACTGTATGTCCCAATCCTAATATCCCCTCAGCCTTTGCTGTTATTTTGATGTCTATATTATGTTTACACAATGTGTTTGATAACTTTATTTATATTTTTTTCTAAATATTCTCTAGGTACATGGTGGTTTTAATCTCAACTCCAGTGAAACTCCTCTTGTCAAGATTTTCAGTGACTATTGCAATGATATAACTATTAGTTAATTCCCACTTCTCAGCAGAAATAAGCTGTTAGCATTTTAATGTTATAAATGTGTCTTTCTTCCTTCATAACCTTTTGACTGTCAGTCTCACCATATAGACCTCATTTTCTTCTATTTTGTTAATATATCTCACATCTGTTAGCTCTTTGCTTTATTTTTTTTCTTTATTTATTTTTCTTTTATTTATTTTATAATTAGTTTTCTATTCAGCAAATACAGGCAGTTTGGTACCATTATTAGGCTCATCCATGAACTACCCACTGCCCATTGGCCCCTCATGTTGAGGTATATGGGTCATGCCTTGTGGAGTTAGCCCACAGATATTGGTACGATAAACGTCTCTGCATATCTTGACCCAACATGTGGCTCTGACATTTTTTCTGCCCCCTCTTCCATAAAATTTCCCTGATCCATGTTGGGTTCATTTTTGGTCTGTTTCAGTGCTAAGGAGTTGGGGGCCTCTGAGGCTCTGGCTCTTTGATTTGGTAGGAGTTGATTTTTCTCTGTGTTGGTCTCCTTCCCCCTTGTGCTGGTATCTGGTTCATCAGGAAAACAGCACCCTTGCTTGTTTTGCTAATTTTCCTTAGTTTCAGCCAGGGCCCTTTTGAGATATGATGGGGTGGCTTTCTCCTTAGGATCTGCATCTATCTGAAAAAGAGAAACAGATTCTCCAACAGATAGTAAGTTTGTTCCAGGACAAATGAAATAAACCTTACTTTTTTTCATACAGAATTTAATAGGTATAGGCCCTCTTGTAGCCCATGATTGATGGTAGCTTGATTTTGGAGAGTGGGCTTATGTTTGGATATGGTTCTGACTTGTTTCACAGCTCCAGCTATGGGGCCGTACCACTGAGGGGATCAGTTAGCCAAATCAAGAGCAGTTGGTTCCCCACCATGGCTGTGTGCCACTATTGCACTTTTGTGGGCATCACAACAGGTTATTTGTTGCTAAGTAGGTTAGACCATGAGTTGCTTGGACAGATATTGTTCATTTCCCCCAGTCGACCATGTAGCACCTTCTGGCACTATACCCACTGACTGTCTGGGGACTAACTCTCTCCTGGCTTCCAGGCATGCTGTTCCATTTTTTGTGTCAGCTGCATATGGCGTCTTCAGCAATAGGGTCTTACCACTAACCTTTGGTGGGTCATCAAGTATTCTGACAGAAATCTGTCTGCTTTACTTTTTGATTATGGATAGGATTTTATAGTATTCTTTCTTGAGTCATATCATTTCTATCTGCCCATTCATGTATAGGACTTATACTAATGTAACTTTTGCTGTAAGTTCAGGAAGATCATATGTGTTTATACTTTACCATTTTGATTAAGTATTTTTAACTAATGGAGAACATTAACAATAACACTTGAACATAAAAATTGCTGTCAAAACCTTCTCATTACAGAGACAAACCACATGGTAGTAAGTAGCTTACAGGAGGAAAGGACTTATTTCAGCTTACAGTTTCAAGGAGAAATTTCACTGTAGCAGAAAAAGTACAACAGGCCTGAGCAGAAAACCTGGGTCCCATCTTCACATCAATAGGAAGTAGTCTGAATGAGCTAGCCATTAACACCCAATGGGCTGGAATAACAAATTTCAAGGTCCATTGCCAAAATCAAAAAGTCTTCCAGCAAGCCTTAACCTCCCAAATATTCACAAACTTCTCAAATTGCCACCAGCTGGAGATAAAGTATACAAAACACATGAGGCTATGAGAGGCATTTAGTATTCAGTACATCACAATGAATTTCAAATATTATTCTCCAAACATTCTCCTTCCCAGTTTCATAGACTGGATGTCTTCCTCTAGGAAAGGTCCACAATTCTATAAAGAACCTGGTAGTGCAAACTTACACTATCTTAGATTCTGGGTTTCATTCTTTATTCTTTTTGGACTATATTCAGATAAAACAATTCAATTTTGTTAGCCCTCAAGGAGGAAAAAAAATGTCAACTTCTGCTGTTTTTATATATCATGTACATACATTTGCACAGTAGATTCTATTTTCAATGTCCGTTGAGTGAAACATTCTTTGCATAGCTGGGTTCTTTTTGGTGGCACCCACACAAAAGAAATTTTAGAATGAAACAATGAATAAATAAAAATTAATTTCCAATACATACAGATTCATCAACTGTAAGATAGAAATGGAGTTGTCTATAACATCAGCACTGTGAAGGCTGATGCAAAGCACTACAAGATGGATGCCTCAGATAGCACAGGAAAAACAATAGAAAAGCTGGCTAGGGAGAGGACACTGTCAGGTAATATCTCTGTTTCTCAGTTCCAGCATGGTGCTGTTTTTTATTTTTTTTATTTGTTTAATTTCAGAAAGAGTAAGAGAGTGATGGAGAGAGAAAGAGAGAGAGAGAGAGAGAGAGAGAGAGAGAGAGAGAGAGAGAGAGGAGAAAGAAAGAAAGAAAGAAAGAAAGAAAGAAAGAAAGAAAGAAAGAAAGAAAGAAAGAAAGAAAGGAAGAAAGAAAAGATATAGGATTGGTCCACCAGGGCCTGAGCTACTACAATTGAACTCCAGATTCTTGCTTTACCTAGTGGGCATGTGCAACCTTGCATTTGCCTTATCTTATGCGTCTGGCTTAAGTGGGATTCAGTGAGTCAAATATGGATTACTAGGATTCGCGGACAAGCCCCTTAACTGATAAGTCACCTCTCCAGCCCCAGTATGGTGTTTTTATGGAGGCACATAAGGAAATGATGAGCAAGGTTATATGTGAGAAGTACAGTAAGATATAATAACTTCGTTGTGCTTTATGCCAGTATACATTCAGGGTTTAGTAAGATCTTAAACAAGAGCAAAATTAAGAGAATTATGACCTGAAAACAAGATTATTGTGACTTAAACTTACAAGACAAAGTTCTCAAAACAGTCATTGTGACATATACAGGAAGAAAAAAGAGAAATCTTTGGACTTCATCCATTACATTGTGTCAACCGTTCATCTGAGAATGCATGAATGTTTTCACTTGTGAACTCTTCCCTCCCTTCCTTCTTCTATGTAGTATAAAACCATGTAGTACAGGTGGCCACTGAACACTTGATATGATGTCAGTCTCCAATACTTTGAGGCTACTATGGAATGTGGAAGGACACTATTGCTCAATAAACTCTTCAAAAAAAAAAAAAAACTATACAATTAAAAATACCACATTCATATATCAGCATGTAATAAGACCTAGCACATTTTAGAATTCTCCATTTTTCATTCAGGATCTATATATAAATATCCTGTAAGAAGCTAGAACTTAATATTTCCAGCAATGTAGTAATAATTTCCATCACTGCTGTCATCACTGTAAAAATAAGGATGTTAAAGCTTTTGCAGGTTTTTAGTTGCAATGTAAAGTATAGTCTGACTGTCATAGATCCTCATTTATTGAAATATTCATTGTTAAGATATAAAGGACTGAACTAATTTTGGAGTTATATAAACGAATTTCCTCAGTAATGAAAATATTTCAAGTTATATACAGTGCAAATATGTCATATTCCTAAGGTTTCTGAAATTTGTAAATTTACTCAAGGGAAAAATGTTATATTTGCTTTTTGTTATCAAGTTGATTGGTCTTAGAATCACATAGGAATAACAAAACTAGGTATGACTGAGAGAACTTTTTCAGAGATTAAATGAATCGAGATTTGCTTTCAATAATGACGACACCTTTGAATGGGCAGCCTAGACACAGAGGTCAGTAGGAAAGTTAAAGTAGATGTGTACCTGTTTGGGGTTTCTTTCTGAACAAATAAGACTATATTTGCTGTTTTTATCCTCTGCTGACCCTAGACTACAGCTTCTTTGGTCTTCCAACATAAATTCAATTTCCATGACACTCCCTGGAGTAGTCTGTGGAATTATCACCATTTGGCTGGAAATATTGAAGTATCCAGCTTCTTAGACTAACTAGGCACCAAGTTCTCTGTTTATCCAGTGTGCATGTAGCCATATTGGACTACTTAAACAGTAAGCCTATCAAATAAATCTACTTTATGTTATCTGTATATTCATGTGCATACATGCCATTAGTTCTGTTCCTCTAGTGCTATCTTCCCTGTGGGTCATGACTTCATTTGGGGTCACATCTAAATGTGGGGTTTGTGGAAAATTTAGCAATACTAAAAATCTTTCTGAACATGTGACAACTAAACATTATTTTAAAATCAAGTGGGTCATGAATAGACCTGTTTCCAGAAGTGCACCTCATGATGAATTGGATAACGTCACTGTGATTAGTCTCTTAACACAAAATATGATCCTTTTATAGTACATTTCTTTATGCCTCAAAATACCAGCTGGTACTACTTGAAACACTATGGCTCAGATTCAAGACTATTACATGTCATAATGCATTGGCAGTTATTTTACTGTATATTAAAAGTTTCTGCTTGTAGATAAACAAAAGGGGCTGGGAATATGGTTCATTAAAGTAGGCATATTCCTCCACGATCCTGAGTTTCAACCCCCAGACTACATATGAAAAGTCTGAAGCCTTATTAGCAGATAATCCCAACATATTCACATTGTGAGTGGAGCTAGTCTCAGGAACGCAGTGGTGAATAAACATGGGATGGACAGAGCTTGACTCAAAAAGTAGTTAAAAAGTAAGGGGAGACCTAATCCTGAAAATTGATGCCTTACTGTTACATACATAATATAAACATAATTGTTTAATTATATAACTCTAATATTTATACCAACATTCTTCAGTATATAAGTACTAAATAACATATCTCAGTAATGTATTATGTTCAAATATTTGATTTACAAAATTTCTGTTTAAGTTGTGACTAGCTGGCATTTCATTTAAAAAGAAAAGGCAATTAAATGTACTTTGGCTTGGGATCAAAACAGATTTCCAGAAATTTCTGGTATGACACTAAGCATACTTCTGCCATTTTGTACTGCATATTTATGTGAATAGTTACTCTCAGCATTGACTATTATAAAATCAAAACATCAATCAACTGAAAAGTGCTAAAGATGCCCCATGCCTTATATCAAAATATTCAGCCAATATGCAAAATTTTAAAAAGCACATTCACCTCATAAATATACAATTTAGCTCCTGTTTTTAAAAAATATTTTATTTATTTATTTGATGAAGAGAAAGAGAATGAATGGGCACACCAGGGCCTCCAGTCACTGCAAATGAACTCCAGAAGTGTGTGCCCCCTTGTGCATCTTGCTAACTTGGGTTCTGGAGAATTAAACCTGGGTCCTTTGGCTTTGCTGCCAAATGCCTTGACTACTAAGCAATCCCTTCAGTCCTACTCCTGTTTTTATAAGTTATAAAAATATGTATGTACCAAAGAATTAATTTTAAATAAACTACTTTATGATTTGTTATTGGCAAATGTTTGATTTTTATGTATTTTTATGTAGCTATATACCTAGAGCCACATATAATTTCTTGAGTGAAAAGGGTCCACAGAGGGAAGGTATAGGAAGTCCTTTTATGGAGAAACTTCTCCAGGACTGACATGAAGTAATGTGAGTACTTGTGAGACACTCTATAGTTTTACTTTCTTAGTATTCTTTTAAAATATTTTATATGAATATTTTATTTTTTCATTTATTTGAGAGAGAAGAATAGAGCAAGAGGGAGAGAAAGAGAAGCAGATAGAGGGTGGGCATGTCAAAAGCCATTGCAAATCAACACCAAATATATGTGTCATCTTGTGCATCTGGCTTACATGGGTCCTGGGGTATCAAACCTAGGTCCTTTCTTTTTGTAGACAAGCACTTTAACCACTAAGCAATCTCTCCAGCCCTTCTTTGTAGGTTTTAAAAGTGTTGTCATTTCTGTCACAATTAAAATTAGATACCAATTAAAAAATATTATATGGAGTAGTCAGAATTCAAGACACATTTTCTTATGGAAGTCATTATGATGCTTCATAATTGACCAGATTCTTTGTAATAGTAGATATTAAACTTGGCAAGTGTAGTCAAATGGATTATTAACAGTTAAGATGAATTGTGACACATTAAGAATGCCTTCTATGTCTACATAATGGTATTTATTAAAGAACAATCATTTTCAGAGATGCTTTTCTAGTAAACACAAGTTACAGTACATATAACACAGAATAATCCATATTGAATTTAATCCATGTATGAATTAAAATAAGTGTAACATAAAGTGAGTATCTATTTTACAGGAGGAGAAAACTACATCTAAGATATAATCAACTATTTAAAATCATTTTGAACCTTCAACTGCCATATCTCTATTTCTACTATTTTTAAATTTCATACAGGAAAGTAATGTATAAGTAAAGTAAGGGCAAGTTTCTCATATGATAAGATAAATTTGAAGGTATACTTTCCCATTTGGGTGGGAGAGATAATGCTAAAATATAAATGAGTTTTAACATAACAGCTATAGAAAAATATCAATAATGGAATCATAATTTGCTAGTTCTATAATGAAATAGGAAATATAAGACTAAATCATAACTTTACATGTAGCAAATAATTTAAATATGAATGTCAGCTAAGGTGCATGCTTTAAGATATCAGAAAAAAATGACATTGAGTTCAACCCACTGAAAAAACTGCTACAGTAACATTGACTATATATATACACACATATGTTGAATACTTACATATCCATGCCAAAATGAGATACATAAGATAAACTAAAAAAGACAAAGACAAATATCATGTTTTTACATGGCTTTTCATCCTAGATTTTATATAGGTATAAAACCACACACACACAACATGGAAGTAGAAAGAAGGAAGCTGGGAAGGAAAGAGAGTACTAGGAGAGAAGAAAAGGAAGGAAGAATAAAAGGGTAAAGGGATGGTATGTAGGTTGAATATGGTTAGGATATATGATATATTTGAATTAAACTGTCTATAAAAATTATAAGATTTCAAGAAAGGACTTCATATTTTCATGATGATGAAACTACTTTCAACTTACTATGTTACAAATTGTACCTAATATAAAATGCTGGTATTTTTTGAGTGCTCATAGTGTCTGGAGTTTGAAGTGCAGGTGAAAATAAAGTCTAGACAGCTAAACAAAGTGCTACCTTTAATAATATTTTATAAGATTAAATACTTTACAAAATTTCTGTATTGCAAATAAATGAAATACAGTTGTCAATAGAACACTAACTTCTCTGAATACAAATATAAATGAAATGCTAGGTGATGAATAATTTTGAGTTAATAACTGTTTATTCCATACTCGATATAAGACCTTGTAAAATGTTAATCATTGATGTAAAAATTCTTCATCTCTTTAATAGAAATGTTTTTGGAATAATTGAATTAATATTCCCATGGGGTACTGTGTTCCTCACTGACAGGAACAAAAGTAATCAGATGTTAAATGTCAAGATGAAGAGGGAGAGAGTTTAAGGTACTACCTAAAACTTTGTGTACACACACACACACACACATGATCCCATAGGACTTCACAGGTGTGTGATGTGTGCAATGAAACAGTACAGTGTTACTGAGGACCACCTGTTTGATTTTATTATTTGACACTACCACCTTAATACTTTTGTCTTAATAGCAGATCCCATTTTTATTTTGAAAAAATTCTTTTAAATTTATGACCATAGTTTTTTTTTTCCAGAGAACATATTACTTACTTATATACCTTGTTTCTGAAATTAGCAATGCTATTAAAAGAGGTATTCAGATATGAGTATCAAATTCACCAAGTGCTTTCAGCTAATCACAAACAGATCTATCCTTTATATTCTTAGGTTTGTTCCAGTAACATAAGTTTGTTTCCTCTAAATTAGGGTGTAGATGCCCATATTGTCATTGTAATAAGTGTCCCTGTCTTGTATAATATAATGAAAGCAAATTATTTTGATTTGTAGAATAAAACATTCTTATTTATATAGGAATATTCTTTATTTAATTCAATAATGTAATAAAGATTTAGAAACATTATCTCATTCTATTTTCTTACATCATTCATTTTCTAATCAGTGGTTGTGTACTTTAGTCTTCCAAAAATCATACTGTTAGACTTAATTTTTATTCTCTGTATCTCGTTTTCCTCAGAAAGAAGGACATAAATGCCTTTTAATGAAATTCACTACCACAAATCTTTGCTCTTTCCAGTGGATTCGGGTGGTCAAAAACCCTCCTACTTAGAAATTTTACTTAGATGCTCAAAGACACCCAACACTGACCAAGCTATATTTATCATTCTAGGTAGGTACACATTGATGTTCTGGCTTAAAACAAGGAGAAATAGTAATGCTTTTAACCTTACTTTAGCTAATAACTTATCTGAATAATAAATAAATCTTTCTTATGTCAAATTATGCATCTCCATAAAACAAAACATAAAATCAGACATGTTCTCGGCAAGTAGAAGGAGTAGTGGTGAATTGTTCACTGTGTTCCCAAAAGAAGCAACCTAATATTTGGCAAAATGTATTCTGTGGAGTGGAGAAATGTGGTTAGCAGTTTTCCAAGAATAGAATAGGTGGAAGTGGGCATAGTGTCAAGTACAAAAAAGCTATTAAGAGCACACTTCAAATAAGTGCAGCGGTCCCCCTTCCTCTCCAGGTAAGTCTTGCTCAAAGCATGCATTCGAGGAAAACAGTCACAAAATATGACAGACATATAAAGAAATATTTTGACTGCTCACAAAGGACAGGCTTTAGTTTATGCTCACTTCAACCCGAATGGGACAACTTTTAATTCAGAGAGTATCAGGTAGATTTCAGAATGGATCCCCAAATAAAAGGGAAATGTCTTAGATTAAAGGCTAATCTGCTTCTGCCAGGATGTGCATAAAATCTGGCTTGAAAAATAAAATTTCTGGCAATTCCTTTGCTTATGATTCAACCAAATTTAGGATATTTTATAGAAACGGAAGAATACCAATATCCAAATCTATAGTATATGGCAATGGATCACAAATAAGAAAATGGTTTAATACATTCAGGGAAGCATAACAAAATATATCAGAGAGTGTAGTTTAATGCACACATGTCAGTTTCCAACTGGTTCTTTAATGATGAATCTGATTAGAGGACCCAGTTCTTGCTGACAGAAACTTTGTGGGTTGTTTTGCTTTCAGATGGCCTTCTTCTGTGTATGCTCAAAAACACACAGGGGGCTGGAGAGATGGCTTAGCGGTTAAGCGCTTGCCTGTGAAGCCTAAGGACCCCGGTTTGAGGCTCGATTCCCCAGGACCCACGTTAGCCAGATGCACAAGGGGGGGGGGCACGCGTCTGGAGTTCATTTGCAGTGGCTGGAGGCCCTGGAGTGCCCATTCTCTCTCTATCTGCCTCTTTCTCTCTCTGTCTGTCACTCTCAAATAAATAAATAAAAATAAACAAAAAATTAAAACACACACACACACACACACACACACACACACACACACACACACACAGGACGCGAGCAACAAAGCAAGAACGTACAGCCCTTAATGGAAAGACAATTCAAGTTAAGTAATCTATTTTAGACAATTAAAATACTTGTAGGTTTTGGTTATAGGCACTGAGCCAGGGCCTCCCTCATTTGTGGCATGCACTCTACTATAGACCAACATTTTGAACTATGTATGTATATATGTATGCATGTATACATGTATGCATGAATTGATTTTCAAATAGGTATCGTTAAGTGGTTCAGGCTGTCCTTGAATGTGTTCACTACCCCAGATTGTCAACTTGTCACCTGGCTTCTTTACCCTATGAAGAAGCTGGCATTACAAGCCTGAGTCACCAGATATAGCTAAAATAGGTCTTCAGCTAGTCTATGCATTAAAGAAAGAAGAAGAAAGAATGCATATGCTAAGTAGGATTTTGGAAGAAATTTTATAGGATTAAAATTCTTTAAAGTAGTGGAAAGAACACATTAATTTGAAGTTTGGATGAAATTTTAAAGGATTAATTTTTTTTTTACAATGAAAAGTATAATGTCTGATACACATACAAAAAGTAAAAGAATTAATATTGAATTTGAACATTCAAACAAAGAGAGAGAGAGAATTTGGAGAAGAACTTCAATTTATTAGAACTGCAAACTTAAAATGCCACAACCAAAGAAAAATGTCTTTCAGAAAATAGTGAAAATGGTATTAAAAAAAATACAAATGCTAAAATAATTCAGCAGTAAGAAACACACTACAGGAATACTTATCAATTATTTAAGAAAGTATAGCCAAGTTAGGTCGCATTAAAATCTTGATAAAAAAGTGTGAAAAATAGCAAAAACAATACTGTGGAATTTTGTAGTTAATAAAAATTGTTTAAAAATTTGTTTGTGTAGGCCTATAATCCTAACACATTGATGCTGCAGGAGGACACAGAATTAAAGTCAGCCTAGGCTTCAGGCTGCAAGACAGTCTCAACAGCAAACCCACACACAGAAAAATATACCTGACTTCAAATAACAACTTTCTGTTTCATGAATAACGCATACAGAGGTACAATGACACACTAATAGCATAGAAAACAAGATGATGAAATTGTATCAATTTTATTATGTATATGATATAATATGTAATATATAAAAATAAATATGGTGGTATAATTTCTTAAGGCTACATCACAATTTATAATAGTTTCTATCTCAAGAGGGCTCTGTCTGAAAGAGAAAAAAGCAAACAAACCACAGTGTACGAAATCAATAAAAGGGCTGGAGGGGTGGCTTAGTGATTAAGGTGTTTGCCTGCAAAGTCAAAGGACCTAGGTTTGATACCCCAGGACCCATGTTAGCCAGATGTACAAGGTGGGTGTCTAGAGTTTATTGGCAGTGGCTGGAGGCCCTGGCACACCCATTTTCTCTCTCTGTCTTTCTCTCTCTCTCACCCCTTCTTTCTTTCTGACAAATAAATGAATTAATTAAATATTTTTAAAATAAATATAAAAGAAATAAAACACAGTAAAGCAGAAAGTGGCACATAAAAAAGATTAAACAGCATCATATTATATAACTTAATAATAATGATAAAGAGGAAAAAAGAACTAAAATAACAAATATAATACATAAACAAATTTTAAGATGTTAGGTTTATACCCCAAAATATCAATAATTTCATGCAATATATATATATGTGTGTGTGTGTGTGTGTGTGTTTGTGTGTGTGATGTGTGTGTATTCTATCATCTCATATTCCCAATTAAAAGTTAATTATTATAGTTGTAATGAATAAATAAAGATTCAAATGTATGTTGGTTGAAAACTACACTTTCACTAGAGAAATGGCTTATTGGTTAAAGGGTTTTGCCTGCAAAGCTAAAGGACCCACATTTGATTTTCCAGGACCCATGTTAGCCAGATGCACAAGGTGGGTATCTGGAGTTCATTTGCAGTAGCTAGAGGCCCTGGCATGCCCATTCTCTTTCTCTCTCTCCCCCCCCCTTTCTTTCTATCTCTGAAGTAAATAAATTAATTAAATAATTTTAAAAGAAATAAAAAAGTAATAATAAAACACAAACAGTAAAGCAGAAAGTGGTGCATAAAAAACAATAAATAGCTTCACATTATATAACTTAATGATAAAGTGGATAAAAGAACAAATATAATACATAAACAAATTTTATGATGCTAAATTTATACCCAAAAATAGCAATAAGCTCATGCTATATATATGAATATACATGTGTCAGATGTGTGTGTGTTAATATCATCTCATATTCCCACTTAAAAGTTAATTATTATAGTTTTAATGAGTAAATAAAGATTCAAATGTATGTTGGTTAAAATCTACACTTTTACTAGAGAGATGACTTAGTGGTTAAGCAGTTTGCCTACAAAGCCAAAGGCCCTTCGTTGGATTCCTCAAGACCCACGTAAGCCAAACGTACAAGCTGGCACATGCATCAGGAATTCATTTGCAGTGGCTGGTGGCCCTGTTGCTCCCATTTTCCTTCTGTCTCTCTCTCTCTCTCTCTCTCTCTCTTTTCTCTCTCTCCCTCTGTGTTTCTTTCTCTCTGGCTCTCCCAAAGAAATAAAAAAAAAAAGGAAATAAATAAAAATAAATATATTTTTTAAAAACTATACTTTTAAATGTGAAAGTATGAATAAATGTAAATTTCTAAAGAGACACATTGTCTCTATCAAAATTAACTTGTAATAACTACATTCCTATCATGAAAATTGAAATTCTGAGGAATTTATTTAAAAGTATGTAAAAGATATATTGACAAAGACATTTAAGATCTCTACATTAAATATGACAAAAGATTGCTGATTATAAAGAAGTTCTCAATAAAATAGAGAGATACAATGTATTTGGTTTTCAAAAGACCCAATGTGATATAAATAGTGTTACTATTTAAATTGAACTGCACCTTCAACTAACTTCTAGACAAAATCCATGTATATTTATTTATACATATATAGTGCTGATTATAAAATGCATATGGGAAAGCCAATTGCCTGGAATAGTGAATAAATGTTGAAAATATGTGGTGAATAACTGGAACCTACAACACCTTATCCCCAAACTTTCAACAATTGTATTGTGATATTGTATTAAGCTAAATATAGACAACAGTGTAGTTTTATAGTCTTGTGCGCATATGGACAATTATTCTACTTTTTTAATTATGAGAGAGCAATTAAATTTAGAGTGCCTCTTTTATCAATAAGTGATGTGAGAAAAATTAAATAACACCATAGAAAAGAAATGCTTGCTTATGTCATATATCTTGTTATAAACAACTATTGCAGTAGTATGTCACACACATCGGAAATAAAAAAAAATGTCAGTCAAATAATTCACAAAAATCTCCACGTTTTGAGGACAGAAAACAATGAAAATGTTTCTAAAATTCTGAGTAATAAAGTATAAAACAATAAACTATAAAAATGAGAAGTCTGAGGTCTGATACATACCTACAAAAATATATGAACTATACAAGAAATTATTATAACTGTAATCAAAAAAAGTGTGTGATAACAGGAAATGTATTGGAAGATATATGAAGTAAAATAGTAAAGATATAAAAAGACATTTTAAGGCTGGAGGGATAGCTTAGTGGTTAAGGTACTTGCCTGCAAATCTAAAGGACCCAGGTTCGATTCTGCAGGACCCATGTAAGTCAGATGCACAAGGCAGCACATGCATCTAGAGTTCATTTGCAGTGACTGGAGGCCTTGGAGCACCCGTTTTCTCTTTCTTTCTCTCTCTCTCTCCTCTCTCTCCTTGCCCATTTCTTTCTCTCTTACTCTCTCAAATAAATAAAAATAAAATAATACTAAAGAAAGACATATTTTATATTATTTTATTTAGATGTAGAATCTACAATGACAGATTATATACACAAAGAGTAGAATGGCATTTACCATGAAACTAAGTGTTGGTGGATAAGCAGAGAGTTAGTAAATGTCTATACAGTTTTACTTATGTAGGATGAATGAGTTCAAGAGCTCTGGGGCATAACACCTACCAGTAAAAATACTGTTATATGCTTGAAATTTCCTGAAAACTATATTTTACTTTCACCAAGAAGATGAAAATAACATGTGAGGAGATGATGTGTTAACTAACTTAAATATAGTAATCATTTAACAAAATATGGGTATATCCAAGCATAATGATAAACACACAAACCATATGCACAAACACACATATGTATACACAAATATAGTTTTAATTTATGTCTCCCAAAAGACTGTATCTTGGATTTTCAGCTGCCTGCCTGGAAGAAGTGTAAGTGTGGATAGAGCCTGGGGTTCAGCCCTCAGATATTACTAGGGGAAAGTCTGTTTTCATACTAAAGGCATGCAGCAGACTTGAGCCTCTGTTGCTTTGCTGTTGTTTTCTCTTGCTTTTGCTTGTGGGGCTGCTGGTGGTTTTTCTCTTTCGTGGATATGTGGAAGAGGGTCAGGTTCTTCCACCATTATGGACTCCATCTGGGTTTGTAAGCCTAAAACAACCTTTCTTCTCATAAACTGTTTATGATTTGGAGGTTCATCCTAGCAACGTGTAACTATGACAGAATTAGTACCAAGTTGTTGCCACATAATAAATCTGCCCATGTGTATTTTGGTCTTTGGAACTTTTGTTTTGGAGGACTGAGAATGGACTTGTAATTGCAAGTGAAGATACCTTCCAGAGTGGTAAACTAAGTTTCATATGATATTTTGGTGAGAGTTTGAAAATACTTAGTACAAACAGAATTGTATTTGGTGGCTTTGCATATGAACTTTCTTTTGTTCATTTTTATTTATTTATTTGAGAGTGACAGAGAGAGAAAGAGGCAGATAGAGACAGAGAGAGAGAGAATGGGCATATCAGGGGGTCTAGCCACTGCAAACAAACTCCAGACGCGTGCAGCCCCCTTGTGCATCTGGCTAACGTGGGTCCTCGAGAACCAAAACTTGAACCTGGGTCCTTAGGCTTCACAGTCAAGTGCTTAACCACTAAACCATCTCTCCAGCCCTGCTTATGCACTTTCAAAGAGGAAGGAAAGACTTCAGAGACTTTGTTAGAACTGGACTACTGGCCTAAGGGCTGGCTGAATTCTATTGTTCATGCCCAGAAAGTTTGATCGAGGTTAAATTTGTACTGGACAGATGTGCTTGGCTAATGACATGGAACTGAGAAATGTAAGATATAAAATTGGTGAAATTAAAACAAGTTTAAGGTTACTGGCACAGTGACTGGTGTTAGGGTACTGAAACTGCTATTGTCAAACACAATAGAAATCTTAAGGAAGATGATCCAACTGCATTACTTTGAAATAATGTCAAGGATGCCTAAGGAAAGACTGAATGGTAGAAACACAAACTCTTTTGAAAGAGATGACTGGACGGAAGAAATTTGCTCTTCAATATCATGATTTATTGTTTTCCCTGAATTAATAACATGTCTGTGTCATACACACCTGGTATTTTTTTCTGAAGCATGAAAATGCATGATGTGAGTCATGGTTCCAGGAACCACTGTTGAGATGCCACATGCTGCAGTGTGATGACCTTGATAAAGAGGCAAATGAAGCCATGGGAAGGTGGGCTATGTCTTGCATGGAGATCCACATATATTTTAGATATACTAGGACTTACAATTACTACCACTGAAAGCTGCTGTCTCAGGGTATAAGTTTTTCTGGCTTCTCAGCCCACTAGAGGGGTGGAATTAAAAAATCCATAGACTGCCACTGGTCTCTGATTATGGATATCAGACTTGAACTACAGATATTTGCCTACTGGTTGTTGAGTTTGCATTGGTTCAGTCTCTCCTTGCTATTCTTTATAGAAATGGGAATGTTTACTCTCTCATTATATGTTAGAAGTATGTAACTTGTTTGAATTTACAGGACTCACAGATAAGGTTTATAAAAACTATGGGAACTTGGGACTACATACCATTTGCAAGGTGAGATGGCTATGGGTCTATTAGGGACCAGGAGCAGACTGTGGTAGTTTGAATTTATGACCCACTCATATGTTTTGTTTAAGCTGTAACTTGGGTGTTTAGCTGCATAGCTAAAAGAGATGCCACTGTGGGCAGACCCTGGGGTCCAGCCCTAAGGTTTTATTGGGGGTGGATTTGTTTCCATCCTCAAGGTATGCAGAGGGCTTGAGCTCTGCCTGGGTCCATGTTGTTTTGCTTGTTTTCTTTTGCCTCTTGCTTGTGATGCTGGTGGTGTCTTTCTTTCTGTGTGAATATGTGAAATGGGGCTAGCATTTTCCACCTGTATCTCTAATCCCTCAGATAAATCCTTTTCTCACATAAATTGTGTCTTGTGTGGACTTTCATCCCAGCAAAAGCTGAAATAAATAAATAAATAAATAAAAAATTTTGTTAATCAGGGTTTCACTTTAGTGTAGGCAGTTTTGAAACTCACTTGTAGACCAGAATGGATCCAGTCTTGTCAATCCTCTTAGCTCCTGAATGTTTGGATTATAGGAATGAGCCACAACACCAAGCTGAGTATATGCATTTTACTGCTAATAAAGTTTAAATTAATAAAGCCAAATTAAATAAAAAATATATTTTCCAGTAAAAATGTACCAATTAGAAATAATCACATGAGAAGAATCTTAGAATTGTAAGTCATGGAAAAGTTATAAGTGAAAAGCACAATGAAATATGACTACATGGGCATTTGATTCACAAAATATAAATATGGTACAGGTAAGTAGAGGAACAGCAGAATTTTCACAGATGGATATTTTGAGAGCAGATTGATATGTTCATTTGGGAAACAAACCCTGGCACTCAAGCCTAAGTTTTTATTCAAGATATATAAAATCACATGACCACACCAAGTATTACATATAAAATGTTGATAACAGGATATTTGTATCATCCAAAAACTAGAAATGTCCCATATGTCCATCAATAAGCAGATAGATAGACACATTTGAGAGTATCAATAACCATTTACTCATTAGGAAAGAAGTACTAGATATATTTAAAAATGTGAATGCATTTAAAAATAATAAAGTTGAGCAAAACAAAACAAAAAAAGGCCAATGGTGTCTAATTCCATTCATATTCATTTTTAGATAATTCATTTTTCTTTGCAAATTGGGTCTCACTTTCTAGCCCCAGCTGGCTTGTAATTCACAATCTAGTGCAGTGGATCCTTGAGCTTAGGAAAGTCACCCTGCTTTTAACTCCTTAGTGCAAGGATTATGGATATGACACACCGCATCTCACTCAATTATTTCATTTTTAAGGACAAATCTTTATCAGTGGTTATTTAGGGATGGAGCATGATCCTGTGCAGGGATTAACAGGAAAAATTTCTAAGAGGTCTCAGTAAAAAAGAAAAAGAAATATATGTAGGAATTTTGTTTGCCTGATCTTTATAGCAATTCCATAGATTACAAAAATATCAAACGTTGCCAATTTGTTTAATAAAGATATTCATAGTTTAATTTCATGTTAATTTTTTTCTTATGTGTGAATAGCATGTATAGGTGTATGCATATTTATATGTATGTGGTTTGGCATCATGTGTCTTCCTATGTTGTTCTCCACTTTATTGATCAAGATAAAGTTTCACTTAAAGCTGTAGGTCTTTATCTTGGCTAATCTTGCTAGTCACTTACAGGGAGATGTGTCTCTTCCTTTGAAGCACTGGGATTCAAGTCAGGTATGCACACCTGCCCAGCCTTTACTGGGGTCAACATGGGTCCTGATGGTCTAAGCCCCAGTCCACACGCTTGTGTGGCATGTGCTTCATGCACTGAGCCATATCCTTGGTTACCATTTGCTTACACAAAAAGTTCTGACATGACTGTAACTTAGATCTGAAGTTTTCTTAAAACCTAAGTACCTGAAGTCATGAAATATGATTTTGTCTGTTTCACCACCCATCAAAATATGTCATATACAAAGCTTAAACGTTTAATTTTATATGTGAATTTAAATGAATTATAAAAGTAACTTATGCTGTCATTAGATGAAGTGAAATTAGGTGATAAATTCAGAGAAATGCTCTTGTATAATAGATCTCATTCTCATTGGCTTCATATATGATAACATATAGAAACATCACTAAATTCAAATTTGTACTGGTAAGCCTCTATTTTTCAGTTTTGTTGTTTGAGATACTGTATAGTTTTAACTCTCTCTGTGTGATTTCCTGCCATGAGGAATATATCTAAAAATCATGGTTCTTTTCCTCTAGCTAAAACTCATCTAAAATGAACCAATGAGAATGTTTGCTATGATAATTTAAATAGATGTCTGAGGGATACCATTAATTCTTTCACAGTGCTTTATTTGAGAGGCTTCTGTGCTCAGCGCAGGTTGGAGAAGACCAACCTGCAGAGAAATCAAAGAATAGTTCCTGTGCTCAGAGGGAGTTTCAATGAAGGGCATAGACCTTATCATTTCCATTACTGCATTCCCTGCTTTTTGTGGATGTGGACCATTTTGTCAAGAGAGAAGTTCTAAATGGATGTCGATAGCACTAGAAAGAAATTCAGAAGTAATTCTGCTTGGGAACCAGAGCTTGCCAAAGCATTATCCAGTCTCAAGAATTTTCATGTCTGTGAAATAATTTAACTTAAAATATTTCCCCTCTACCCTCTTTTCTTGCCTCCTTCCTCTCTGTCTTCCTTTCTGTAGTCTTTTCTTCTCTCACTATTTCAGTTACTTTCTCATTGCTGGAAAAACTCCTGACCCGATGCAGCTGTTGGTAAGAAAATGATTTTAGTTCAGGCTTAGATTCCAGGAGAAGCTTCATTGTAGTGGAAGAAACTGTCTCACTTTATCATATCTTCCTTAGCAGAGATACAACAGCTACAACCAGCAAACAGGAGCTGGTTCTGTACAGCTTAGGGCTAGATTCAAGATTGGCTCTGAGTGACACATCTCATCTAGGTTGATTCTACCTACTGGAAATGTAAATAGGAAGCTTATTGAAAAATAGCATTCCAACCAGCACATTCTCTCTTGCTCACTCTCTCCTACTTTATTTGTTTCCTTTTAGTAATTCATTTGAATGCTTGTTTCTATTAAATAGGGTTGAATCTTATTCTCATTACTTGGGGAAAAAGCAACCCAAAATATGTAACATTATACTTAATAAAAGTTCCCTATAAAAGATCATTAGTAATTAGTGATTAAATGTACTGAATATATACTCAGATACCAAATATAAAAATTAAAATACCATATGGATTTAGAAAAGTTAAAAGCTAACTGCTAAATAAAAAGTGATAAAACTGACTTGATATGAGTTTAAAAAGAATGTCCATCCAGGGTATAGTGGTGATGGGTCAGTGATAAAGTGCTTCTAGCATGCAAAGGCCCTGGGCTCAATAGTCAGGAACATACACACACACACACACACACACACACACACACACACACACACACACACCAAGCAAAACTACTTGCCTTGCTGTTTCTCACTGGTCTGTAAAAGAAAGTGTTTTGAGAAAGCCAAAGAGGTTAGTTACATCCATTCTAGATAGATATCAATCTCCCAGAATGACTATGTTGAATCAAGAGCACTAGCTTACAAGAAAATAATAAATTAAATAAAATAACCAATATGAACAATATGAAAAGAATAGAAACTTTTAGAAAGATGAAGAGTCTGAGGTAAACCCTTTGGGGTATATAAAATAATTTAGTGATTGTTCTTCTCAGAGGTTTACACTAATATTTTTTTTAACCATATGATGAGAACATATGGAAGACCCTCTCATAAATACTAATGTGAAGTTTCTGGTTTTGTTTTTGTTTTTCCCCCAAGACCTTGCCCTTCCTTTCCAACAGGATTTGTGAAGCTATAAACTACCTCCCAATTTCTGCTTCAGCTTGCATGGATCTGTCCCTGAGGCTGCATGACAGTTTTGCTGAAATTGAGCCAGTGCTATTCAGACGATCGCACACAGGGTGGTCTGTCTGCTGCTTTCACTTTCCAAACATCCGTGACTATGTGAAATTGTTTTGTGTAGTGCTAGGAGCACCTTCTGTCCAAATGCCTGTGGCTTTCCCGTTTCATCTCACCCTTCAACAGCTGCTTGGGTGTCTTTCCTATAGTCTTTGCCACCTTTGCTTAGAGAGAAAAATCCCTACTGTTTGCAGATTCTTTCTTCTAATCCTACTTGCTAAGTGATTCAGTTGAAGGGCATGAGCTTGTTGGTTTAATTTTTGCATTCTCTGAATCTTGTGGAAATGCAAAGTTTTATACAAAAAAGACTAAAATCATGTTTGGTGTATTTAAATGCATTCTCTATTTTGAATATGAAAGAGGGAATAATTGCTACTTTTCCAAACTTCTTTTCTATCCATAGAAACATTATGAGAAGAAAGAATGGTGTTTTAAGGTTGTGGGGGAACTCAGCGACTTGTTCTCCCTCACGTGGGTTCCATAATTAGCTGGTTAATCTCCTTGCAAGTTAAAGAACATCAAGCCTAACCTAGATTGCATATGAAAAACACAATAACTCTAAGAGGCAGTATGACCACCTTAACAAAGTTTATAAAGCCAGAAGACGTGTATGAAGTCACATTCACCACTAGCTGGGCTGAAACTTTTCTTTCTGTATCTCACAAGCATAACATGTGCACACTCTAGTTTATAGAATCTTGGGTTGAGTCCTTACAGAATGGTGACCTTACTCTTTTTTTTCAAGAAAGGACAATTCAAGGTGTTTTTTTTTTTTTTTTTAACTTCCCATATTTCTTGATTTTAACCTCCTCGTCCTCACCAAACACCTGGCCTGGTTTAGGTACACCAGCTTCTAAAATGAAAATAAATCTTTAGGTACACAGGAAAATGTCCTTGGTTTCTACACTACAAATGACTACAACAAAGTTTTGCTCTTCATGAAGGTTCTTTGTCTTCTGTCCCTAGGAACTCTTAACATGCTCATCCACAGTGGATGACAAGAGGGAGCCATTAGTTCTGGTGTGGGATACAGAAAATGTAATCCTTATGTTTCTGCCTCTGACAAATAAAATATTGGCTCTCAATTTCTTCATATCTTAGGAACAAGCCCCCAAAGATAGGCTTCTTTTTAAATTTGTATTTATTTATTAGAGAGAGAGAGAGAGAATAGGCACCTCAGGGCTTCCAGCCACTGCAAACGAACTCGAAATGAGTGCTGCCCCTTGTTCATCTGGCTAACATGTGTTCTGGAGAATTGAACCTGGGTGCTTTGGTTTGCAGGCAAATGCCTTAACTGCTAAGCCATCCTTCCAGCCCTAAGATCAGCTTCTTATTGATGCATGTTTTAGGTCCAGAGAAGGATTAAATTTTGTAAAAAATTAAAGGTGAGTGGACTTCAACTTTTGGGTCTTTATTAAAAGTATCAAAGTATTAAGAACACAGACTCAATCAGGGGTAAATTATGAATTATAAGGTTTATTTTAGGGAGATTTAGGTCTATAAGCAAGGCTAACAGAAAGGCCCATGCCATAAAGAAACTCTCCTTCTTCCCCCCATGGGAAGAGGGAGGGAGGGACAATAGAGAAAAGACTCCCTTACAAAGAAAGATCTTGACAGAAGAAGCATCTAGAGAGAGAGCTTACACACATGAAAAGCAAAGCAAGTGAGCCCAAGCAAAAGACCGGCTCACATAGAGGGTCAGAGAGGATTAAGAGACCATGAAGGACTCAGAGATTAAAGAGAGATCATACATGTGGCAAAACAAGGAAACATAAATGTAGAAAGCATGCAGGAGAAACGTGATCAGGCAAAAGGAAATTCTCTCCTTAGGACCAAAGCAAGGTCAGGGGCCAGCAGAGTGAAAAGAGATCATACATTTAGCTAAGAAAGAAATCACTCAGAAACAAGAAAGGAAAGTTCATGGACAAAAAAAAAAAAAAAAAAAAAGAAAGAAAAAAAACAACAACAAAAAAAAACATCCACTTCCCAGCTTGGGAAGGGAAAGAGAAGACTGAGATACTTATACACATGTCCAGATATATCCAAGGAAGAAGTGGGACCAAAAGAATATTCACATTTGTGAGTTGGAATCTTTGTCAAACATTTGATTAGGATGAGCCTCATCAGAAGACCTAGGATTTGTAAGGAAGATACCTGATTGGTTGGTTGACTCAAAAAGCTGACTCAGGTATTGTCATCATACAGGTATGCTACTCTGCAGAACCTGCAGAAGCCAGAAGCTGCTTCTGCAGAGTGTTATTTGCAGCCATCTGGAATGAGACTAGGTCAGACATGAGTTCCAGTCCTGCCAGGATAGGTAAGATGACATCTCCTTGGCCCTCTGTCCCTGGCAGACTGCCTATTTAAAAGCTATTTTGCTCCTGTGCTCCTTCAAGATCATACCTCCCTCTGAAGCTGGTGAATGGAGATAAAAGTTTCACAGTAAAGATTTCTTCAGAAACTCAAGTGACAGACATTTTCTCTGTGATTGTACTTGTCACCATGCCTGGTAAGTGAATTATGCATCCTTATAGTTGAACATGGGAAGTCAGCTTGGATGGTCTCCACAATGCAAGCTTTTATGGACATTTCCAGCATGTAGGCTACCTACAAAGTACCTCTTTAATTCTCAGGTTGTTATCCAATTTCTAATCGATGTATAAAATAATAGTCCTTGTAATTATATTATGAAATTTCCATGCAAAATGCACAAATATATCTTGCCATGTTGGGCAGCTCATACATAATAATTTTTTATTTATATTTTAATTTTATGTATAAAATAGCAATTATTTCCTAAAATAAGAAAATAAGATGTCTTTAGGTAATATTTCAATCACTTTGGTGAACCAAAATATTCATGTCACTTGTGTGGTTTCCCTCATTGGAATGTGCTTCCATATTAATTATAGGGCTCATTTACTTGCTATCATTAGCTATTTTACAGTTAGCTTTTTATTGTTAATAACTTACCAGAAACAGATTATGGGAGGAAAGTGTTTACTTTAGTCTTACAGAACACAGAGAAAGCTTGTCAATTGTAAAAGAAACTGGCTCACTTCAGTATCCAAAGCAGAGATAGAAAAGCCAGCACCAGCAAACATAAACAGCCAGAGCTCAGACTGGCCCTCTATACATCCAGACAGGCTGGACTGGAGATCTGGATCCAGTGACATGCCTCCTCTATCAGTGATCTACGAACAAGAGACTTAACTTGGAAGTTGTAGATTAATCAAAAATACCTGAGTCTATGGGGGACATAGCATTACTTTCAAACCACTACAGCAGTGAAGATAGTCCATACTATATGAGGAAAATAGAGAAGATTTATCTAGTAAAAAGTGTAAATGGCAAGAACAAGGCATATTACTCATGGCAGAGCATCTGCTTAACATGTATGAGATCTTGTGTTTAATCACTCAGATAAATAAATTCATTTTAATTGACTTGAATTCTGTAGACATGTTTCTGCATGTGAAAAATGAAGCAGTCTATGCTAATCCAAGAAAAAGTCAAGGAAAGCTATTTCTCTGTCCCTTAGTGAATAGTAAAGTATGCTTATAAAAGTACACAGAATTATTAGAATTAATTATGTTGATGTTAAAATGTAGGAGACTATCAAATATTCACCAGGAAGATGAGAAAAGTCTTCAAAATTGAGGATATTCTTTGAACACAAAATGTAATAGTTTCTCAATAAAGTAAACTTACTTTGTTGGATATGAGGAATTAGAAAAAATTTCCATAAGGGAAGGAGGACTGCATTGAAGGTAAGCCAGCAATCTTTTAGATGGGGTAGGCTATGTTATATAAATTTGAAGAAACTCTGCCCCCTACTGCATAGAAATTAGAGAACATTAGGGTGATAAGGCTGAAAGTTTAAGTATAGGCCAAAGGCCAGCTTTTCTCAAAAGCAACAGAAAGGAATTTCAGAGATTCTTGGCAAGATAAATTCAGGTTAAAAGGAGAGAATAAGTAGATAAAGGACAGGAAAATGTGTAAGAGGACCTCTTAAAAGTCTACATAAACAAAAAGTTAAATATTATAACTTATACACAACAGAAATGGTAAGTGGCTATACTATTTATCCTTATGATTTGTGTATATATTATCCATTAAATAGGCACCAATCTTACCAGAAATTATATAAGAAATAACAAAAGTAACTCTGAAAAAAATTCTGTATGCAATCTTCCTTTTCTCTCCCTTTAATATTAAGGAATTATGTTAATTCAACAGTAGTAGTCTTGGCAGTAGGACCTTAGTTTCTATATCATTGAGAATATTTCTAGTAGTGTATTCATGTATGCATATGTTTTGGCTGCACAATTATATAAATTTTAACCATAATCACAATTTTCAGATTTTGAAGTGTGACAGAATTTTAATTTGTTTATGGTCCAATTGTTAAGAAGTTGCTGAGATGCAGCATGAATCCATGTTATTTGACACCAGAGGCCTCACTACATTCTACTCAGTTCTATGTCCCTCAACATGCATAAACTAGTAACTTCTTATTGATATTTATTCTACTCACTAAATATCTATATTACCAAAAGTACTTAGAATACTATAACAGGTAGTCCCCTAATATTTCATAGCTCAAGCCAACTGAAATAATATTAGGCTAAGACACTTTTGCAGAATGGTGTTCCTTGGGGGAAAAACTCCCTGTGCTTGTGTGGTTTGAGATGCAGCACTGTTGGGTCAAATAGCTCTACCTCTTTCTATAAATTCAGCACGTGTGCATCAAATTCATCAAAAGGGAGAGAAAAGGAAGACTGAATACAGACTTTTTTCAGAGTAACTTTGTTCATGGAATTTGTTTGAAGCTTAATTATAAGGAAAAATAATTATTTCCTTAGTTTGTCCTCTTCAACTCAGATGTTAGTGAATTTTATTTTTATATAGACAGGTACACAATTTCATGTTTGTGAATTTTCAATTTACCTTTCACAAGGTACATCTGATTGTCTTATAGTTTGTCATAAAACACTGCACATCACTAGAATTTTGGACACTTTTTGATGTACCATTATGTCCTGATACTTGATTCATGGTACAAATGTGTTCAATAAGTATGGGCTTCTTCTCATGTTATATGTACTTTCAGTAACTTTACTTCATCTCTATCTTCTAAAGTTTTTTTCCAAAAACACATGCTAAAACTTCCAAATTATTTGCTGATATATTATTATTATTATTATTATTACTAAGCAAATCTTTGTCCTATTATCTAAAATTCTTCTCAAGTTTTTTTCTTATTCACTTGTATTCTCTAAAATTAATTTGTTCTCAGAGTTCATTGAGAGTAGATGAGGTTAGAACACAGGAATATTCTGATGACTTAAACTAAATAGTCCTATGTGGAAATATTCTACTGTCAATCCACAGTATGCTATTTCACATGCCTAGATACATTTTCCTTTTAGTCATCTGCTTTCTTTGTCCTATCATGCCATATTGATGGACTGTAGAAACTCTATTTTTTGTTACTGAATCTTCAGGAACATGCAGTTATAATTTTTAACTTTATTCATCTACAAAACAGCTGACTAGTCAAGTCTATTGTTCTCTATCCATTGGCTGGACGTAACATGAAAAACTCAGAGCAATGCAAGGGTCAAAAACATTCTGTAAATTCCCCCACCTCCATATGTCCAGCAATATGACACCTCCTATATACTCTTGTATACCATTTTAAGCTTTTCTGAGTTCCCAGCATGTTTTTCCTGAGGACTTTTAAAGACTATTTTAGAGAAGAATCTCAATTCTGTCAATTTGCCTCCTATAGCATATAGGGTTACAATTGTGAAAGGGCGTCTCAGGCTCACATTAGTTTGTCATTTTATTAAGAACCAGAAATCAATTTTGATATACTGTAGAAATCTAATTCTTCAAACTGACAAAGTTGATAGTTAAATCAGGCTATTGTAATAATCCTCAAATACATTGCATTCCAAGTGTCTCAAAATCTTATAAATAGCCTTTTCTCACAAGAACTATGCTATGTATCATCCAACATGAGAAAGCAAATGCATATGCTTTAAAAAGTGCACATTTTCAAGTTTTAACTGTGGTTAAATATGCACAAATACCACACAGACATCAGTGCTGTTGGAGATTGAAATTCTGATAGTCTTCACTATAGAGGATCTTTATATATATATATATGTTTTTCATTCTCTCAGCCTTATTAACACAGTAGAAGCTCAAGTAAACAAAAACATGTAAACACAAAGAAAGGGAGGATCCAAAAGAAATACATGTAGCTTTCATGTTTCTTTCTCCCAGTAAGTTTATTAATTATATTTATTTGAAAGTGATATACAGAGAGAAAGAGGCAGATATAAATAGAGAGAGACAGGACATGTCAGGTCCTCTAGCCACTGCAAATGAACTTGTCTTATGTGCTACCTTATGCATCTGGTTTAATGTAGATCCTAGGAAATCGAACCTGGGTCCTTTGACTTTGCAGACAAGCACCTTAACTGCTAAACCATCTCTCTAGCCCATCAGTACATTTTGTTTAAAAAGCAGTTGTGATATGTGATCAATGGTAAATTATATAGTGTGAACATTAAGAACAGTTCATGAAATCATAAATCCACAATGACATGAGAATGTGTTAACTTCTAAATGGCTTTTCAAAGTGCCTTTCATAATATATATCTGAGGTAAATGAAAATGAAAGAACTAGAAAACTTAGGGCTATTGCTAAGACATACTGGGAATCAATTAAAAATGTTATAAAATACTAAAATAATAATTTCCAACGTTTCTTTTATATTTTCCATCAAAGGCACTGCTTGCAGAAGGGGGAAGAAAATTGAATATACATGAAAATACAGTTGAAATTTTCTAGGATTTGAGGGGCATTATATCAAATCAAATATTTTATCTGGACTTATATTATCCAATTTCCTGGACTAGGTATGTAGTCCTATTTAAGGAATAAAGTGTATCAATACCATTGAATATCTGAGGAAAGTAATATAAAGGAAAAGGCAGATGCACTTAACACTCCTTGGATGCTCATTGTTGGCACAGCTGGAAGTATTAGCAATGAGTTTATGGCTGGGCAAGAATCCTGCCAAACACTGTAGCAGTGGAGGTTTAGATTTTTAAGCAAATTACAAATGCAGGGAGTATTTGTTGAACTTTAGTCACAATTTAAGTTTTATTATGCAGGGCTGCAAATAAATGGACCACTATAAGTAATATCAGTGAAGTTCCTCCAGGAAGACAGAGTAAGGGTTCGCACTACATTTTTGAACTCACCTATTTCAAATTACTTGAAGACAGGCAAAAAATAAGTATTATAATCTAGTAAGATAAATGCTAGATAATAATATCTTCACAGTATTTTTGAACACATGGTTCAAACATTGTATAATGGAAAATATTCAATTATTTTCATCAAGGAGGGTATTAAAAGGATAACTGAGGCTGTAACATCACATATTGTTTTATTGAACAGAACTTGTATAAAAGTTGATTTCCATGCATGAAGATCAGTCTATGGCACTGACTATGTTCCAGGCAACCTGGCTAGAGTGAGAACTGACCTCAAAACAAAACAACAACAACAACAACAACAACAACACAATACCAACAAACTACAAACGATTTTGCTAGTAACCTGTTTGATTAGGTGACCTTTCTTTTCAGTGTTTCTGTGATTTAGTGGTACAACACTTACAAAAAGTAAGATAGAAGGATTATAGCAAGTTATAACAACTTACCTGAGGCTCAGTATTTCATGAAGAAAACGTCTATTTTGGCTCACGATTTTGAAGCTAAAAGCACAAGGTTGGGTTGTCAAACTTGTTGATGAATGTCACATAATGGAAAGCATGCTTCCACATAATGGAAAGCATGAGAGAAAGATCAAAATGTGAGACAGAAAGCAAGATAGTGAAAGGAAATAGGCTCACTGTTGTAATTACCATTCCTCCAGAAACTAAGCATGTCCCATGAGAACTATATTAACCCCTTTGTAATAGTGTGTTCCTATGCCCTAATTATATATATCCTATCAACTTTCAATGGAATAACTTTAGAAAATTAAGACTCCATATGCATTTTTGTGCATATAGCCATATTTATATCTTAACAAATTTCCTCTGTTTTCTTAGATAAGAGCAATTTCTTAATTCAAACTTAGTTGTAAATATCACAATATACTTGAAAGATATATGTTTTAATGATGTAACATTTTCTCCCAAGTATTTCACTTAATAGAAAGGGAAAATTTTATGTATTTCCCACTATAACTATCACCTTTATAATACATGAAACCTGCTTAGGGTGAAAATTTAAAAACCTCTGCTATACATGTTCCACAGTAAGAGTTAACTCTCATATGGAAAGTTAAAACATCTGAATGATAATTCCATTAGTATAGTTTCCATGACTCAGTGGACTCATTGTTTTTATTTGAAATATTAAAAACTAAATATATAATTCATAACTTTCTGTTTTCAAAATGTTTTATATGTATTTATTTATGAGAAAGAGAGAGGATATGTGCATCATGGTCTCTAGCCATTGGAAAGAAATTCCAGATGCATGTGCCACCATGTACATTTGGCTTACTTGGATTCTGGAGAATCAAACCTGGGTCTTTAGGCTTTGCAGGCAAATGTCTTTATGACTAAACTATTTTTTCCAGCCTTACTTCATAACTTTCTACTTAAAGGATCTTTATCATCATTATGTATTATGGGGTTATTTTTCCATATAGTTTTTAAAGGTATTTTATTACCTTAATAGATTAAAAAGGTTATATAAGTAACTTTTATTTATTTATTTATTCATTTATTCATTTATTTGAGAGAGAGAGAGAGAAGAGACAAAGAGAAAGACAGAATGGGAGTGCTGGGCCCTCCAGCCACTGCAAAGGAACTCTAGACACATGCGCCCCCTTGTGCATCTGGGTGACATGGGTCCTGGGTAATCAAACCATTAAGCCATTTTCCCAGCCCGGTTCTAAGTAACTTTATAAAGACATATATAATTGAAGTTTGGAATACATTTTTTAAAAAATCATGTATTAAAACATAGATGAAACTCGAGGTTCTTATGTAAAGTGAAATAAACCAATCAGAAAAAGATTAATATTGCATGATTATGCTTACATAACATCAATAGACAAATGCTTAGAAACAGAAACTAAGGTGTTGGCTAGTCACAACTATTGGTTCTTCTTCCACTCACTCAAAGAAGCTACTGAGCATTTTGATTAGGTATTAATTTTCTGCTCTGTAGTTTTTTGAAGATCTTAATCATTTTTAAAATAAATGACATATTAAAATAATGTGCTGTCTTTTAGTTGGTAGGGAATGAGTTAGTTGTTTTGAAAACATATGTTCAGTATGCACTTATGCTTCATAACAGTACTTATCTCTAATTATTAGTTAGCTGTGTTGTTACATATGTTCTTCATTTTGTCCACAATGTCATAGGATTATTAATCTGTTTTAGAAAGTAGTGTAATTGGTGGCTTCTCAAACCTAAAATCCTTTTAAGAAAGATTACAATCATCATCTGAATAACACTGGATAATATTACATCAAAATATCATGTATAATATAATTTTGCCCCAAATCATATTTTCAGTAACATACAGACCATATTTTGTTTCTGATCTCATAATGTGATTTTTCTATTAGTTCCAACAAGTGATACCAATGCTGGATCAAAATAAAATGTAGCAAAATTGAAATGCAACATTTTCATGTTTCCCTCTACCCAAAAAGGATGCATATTGTACATGATATCTGGGCTCAATACTATAGTTTTTAAGGTTTCAAAAGAAACTTCTATCCCAGAGCAAACTGGAACTCACTCTGCAGCCCAGGTTGCCTTTTATTCAATGTGATCCTCTCACCTCAGCTTCCTGAGTACTGGGCAGAAGGGCTAGAATTACCATTATGCTCTGTCTGCTCAGGTTAAAAGCTATGTTTGATATGAGAGGAAATATAAAAAAGACTACCAACTTGCAGTGGTCCACATCATTATCCTCCATTTTTAAACAAGATGTTTTCTAGTTGAATTATCATTTTTCCCCCATTGGTTCATCAACAAGAGGATGTAATTCAGGTGACAGAAAACCAGAGTGAGTGCAAGAGTAGTAGATCAAAGTTATTCTAGACAACGTCACATGTAATAGAATTAGTATTATTAGTCACTTCTTTTCCATATATTTACTGAAAGTCCTGTGGAAAGTGTCTTACTTCTTTCCTAATAATATTCATCTTACTATAATAATATTTATGATTAGGGAAAAAGAAATTGTGCTGCCTACAATTTTTTCTCTGTTCTCTGCAAGACAAAAGTTCTGTATGCCATCATACCGGAAAAGAAAGAATTATGTTATATCATACCACAAGACATAAAGTGCCTACTTTTATTATCTGTACATTATTATAGAAATCCACTTGTTCCTTATCCCCACAACAAATATGATTCAAGATTCTAGAAGTTGTTATCTTTATAAACAAGCATAAAAATTATCATGCCTAGTAATTTAAACAGAACTCTGTATGTTTGTAGTGATAAATAAGTAATAGTTTAGAGCTGGAGGGATGGTTTAGCGCTTAAGCACTTGCCTGTGAAGCCTAAGGACCTGGGTTCGAGGCTCGATTACCCAGGACCCAGTTAGCCAGATGCACAAGGGGGCACACGCATCTGGGGTTCATTTGCAGTAGCTGGAGTCCCTGGCGCTTCCATTCTCTCTCTCTCTCTCTATCTGCCTCTCTCTCTCTCTCTGTTATTCTCAAATAAATAAATAAAAATTAACAAAAAATTAAAAAACAGTTTAAACAGACAAAAGTTATTTTCTAATAGAAGTATATCTATAGAAGGCCTGGAGTTAAAAAGCTTAAAATAGAAAAAAAAAATCAAATCTTTCTAGACACAAACCACAGTAAAAGAAATGTCCAAACTTTCAAATGGTAAATGTCATTGGGACTAACACTGGAATGAAATCCATAGGAATCTCTGAGAAAGAAAATGGCCAATTGGGAAGTATTTTTGACTCTGGAATATTTTCAAGCAGATGATAACAATGTGGATGCTGAAGGTATTCTTCCATAAGTGAAATTCTTTCTAGGTTTTCTTTCTATGTTTATATGTGAAAAACAACTTTTGACTTCATTCCATAGATTTTTTTTTTTTTTTTTACATAAGCAACCATATAGTGACAGGGTCTTTTTAAATCAATTGCTTCATAAATTCATTGATGAATCCAACTGACAAAGGGATATGACTCTATTAATGATAATATTTATTTTAGGTTTAACAGATTGTTAGTAGATTTGCTGTACTATGCATGATGGTTGAATATTTAATAAAAATATTTTCTTTATTTAAAAAAAAGTCAAAAGTTTTTTTCAGTACTGGCAACAATTTACTCTTATTCTATTTCTCCAGATTTGGCTATGTAGTTGTGTGGTTGAATATATATGTGTGCGTGTGTGTGTGTGTGTGTGTGTGTGTGTGTGTGTGTGTGTATAATTATATATATTATATAATTTTTAAAAGGTTTCTTTCATATATTTATATATATATATATACACACACACACATATCAATTTGTCTTCTCTAGCACTTATCACTATTTCAAATTACCTGAGAATATTTTGCTTCATGATTTCACTAGAAATCATAAAGGAAAATGTGGTTTCGGGCATTTTCTGGCAGTATTTACATCTGTGAGCAATGTTGTTATAGGAAAATGATCTGTTAAAGATACAAGAGGACATCAACAAATCATTTCCTTTCTATTTTGTTCATCAACTTCATTTTCTATTTTTCTGTCCTCATTCCCCTACAAGATAATGGGAAGGCCACTGAGAGATAGTTAACCCAAATTAAACCCAAGTCAAAAAGTTTTGTCTTTACTTCAGATGGAAAGGAAGTTAGATGTCTCTTTAAGATGATAACTCTTATCTACATAGCAATGGCTTATGGTGTGAATCTTCTGGGAAGTGTAAAGTTGGGTGGGTGCCCTGATGTATACTTGTGGAGCGCCACACTCTATTTCAGGTTCTGTGCAGATGGGAGTAGTTAAAGGGAATGCAAAAGGAGAGGAACATAAGTGAGTGGAGCCATTTATATACCCAAAGCCACTCTGTAGCTGGCTTAATGTGCCATATAAGAATAATATGGTGAGTGAGTTTTAAATATCCACACTAAAACAGAGAGATAGGATGTGCTTCCTTCCCTAGACCCAGAAAGAAGATTTAGGCAAGACAGATTATTTTCCCTAATGATAGTACCATAAATTAACACAATTCAGAACCATACAATATCTTTAAAATGATGACACTATGCCATGTATGGGATTGAATATTTAGGAAGCAACAGCTGTTACTAGTAGAGTACAAAGAATTCCCAGCATGCAAGAAGTGGTGAAGGATCCATATGACTCACAAAGTAAACAGCAGTTTCTTGTGTAAAATCAAGAAAAAGAGACGTATAAACTAATCAATATTAAGTAGTATGCTTACCTACAATAGTATTTTGTTTAAGTGTTTCTAGCTATTATGTAATGAACATAGTTTCCAGTATTCTGTGTCCAACAGAACTGATGGCATGATCATTTAAATGACTAAAATATACATAAGACGTTGTAAACACTATTTGAAAATATTCACTATAATTTAAGTTCCTTTAGAATAAATACTTCATTGTGCAAAGTAAACTACTTCGAATAATTGAAAAATATGAAAGAAACCTTTTAAAATTATTTTTATTTATTTGCAATGGACACACCAAGGACTCTTGACACTGCAAACAAACTCCAGACTCATGGGCCACTATGTGGGTACTAGTTTGTTGAACCCAGGCCTTCAGACTTTGCATGTGGAAGCCTTAACCACTGAGCAATCTCTCTGGCCCTGAAATTATCTTTAATGTTTTATCTTAGATAGTTTATTTTATTTCTGGAATATAATTTAATTTCAATATGATATAAATTTTTATATTTGCCTATTAAGGTAAATGTAAGCTAAATTACAAGAAAATGGAAGAGAAATATGTAATATTTTTTCATGTATATAAAATTATCAACATACTGTGCAGAAATGACTCCTAAGCATTTTGTATATGTTCTTGATATAGCATCATTATGGAAATTCCAAATTCATAACTGTTGCAAGTATTTTTCCTAAAGCAGTACTTTAGGTATCAAGCATTTTTTATTAATACCTTAGCAGTCTAAATAACATTTGATCAGGTAGACTAAATACTGTTTTTACATTTTCATCAAGTACTCTCCAATTTTACCTATATAGATAGGAAATGGGTAGATAAGGTTTGCAAAATAATGAAAAAAAAAGAAAGGGGAAAGAAGAGAGGAATGTATATTTATCTTCAAATTTATATATGATTGCATGTACCAACTGACCTCATTTGCCATGTGCTGTCAGCTTACTCCCTGAGGTGCCATTTTGAAGAACAATGCAATCCTACCTAATGGGGTGTAAAGGAATGAAATTGTGACCATGGACTGCCAGAGTTGCACCCTGCATGGCTGGGTATGGTAGGACAGAGACAAAGAATGTCAGGGCCATGCAAATCCCATGGGCCATTGCTGAGAGAGTGGGCAGAGTCTTATCAGGGACAAATTTGACACAGTTCTGATAGGTTTTAGTGACTCAGAAACCTTTAAGGGATTTTAGGTTTTACCATAATTTCTTTTTGCATTTAAGAACACAGTTCTTTCAGTGAATAACAGGTGAAATTGAGCAGCAAAATTTTATTAGCTTTACACATAAATGTTCTTGTACATGTTTATATATATTTTTAATTTTTAATTTATTTTTTATTTATTTATTTGAGAGAGACAAACAGAGAGAAAGAGAGAGAGAGAATAAGTGTGCTAGGGCTTTCAGCCACTGCAAATGAATTCCACATGCATGCACCACCTTGTGCATCTGGCTAAAATGGGTCATGGGGAATTGAGCCTCGAACCAGGGTCCTTAGGCTTCACAGGCAAGCGCTTAACTGCCAAGCCATCTCTCCAGCCCAAATGTTTATATTTTTAAGTAGGAAATATTGTAAGCCTTTTTATTGTAATTAGCCATTTTAACTTGATTAAAAATAATAATTAGTCATAAAACATACCTTTTCATAAGTTCAGCTACATGAGTAAACAAAGTTGTCTGTATGATGAGTTTTTCTGTTGATATTCCTCAACATACAGCTATCATATGCACACTTTATCTATGGTGTCCTCAGATATCTCAAATTCACTGAAGGACAGCAGTTTCTGGGTGATTCAAAGTTATAAAAGAATGGGTAGGAGAAATTAAATACAAATTACATTAAAGTTTGGTTTTCTAGAACCAAAATTAAGCCAGTTAGTGGAATATACAAAACATTTTATATCTTTGAACAATTTCAGAACAATTCAAAGTGTTTTATTTCAAGCTTTGATGTAAATGAAAGGGTGACAGTGGATGGAAATTTCCCTGTTTTTTTTAGTTTCTCTGATGAGCTGCTTCCAAAGATGAAATTGACACATCTGTCAATTGTTATGAAGTTCAATCATGTACAGCCTTCAGCAAGCTTTACTGAGAGCCAATGAGGGCACATGTAGTGAAAGTGGCAGGACAGGAATAGAAATTATAGATTGTTGGTCAGCAAAATATACATGGGTTATACATTTTATTGATTTGAATTTGAAAAAAGGCAATAAACCTCTGTCCCAAGCACAGTGCATTTTGGATTAGTTTAAAATGAAATCATTCTGTAAATCGTAAAATCCATTGTATGCGCAATCAATGGGCTCAATAATCATCTAGCCACATGTGATTTCTTGATAAGAATTTGTTTCCAACATTGGTTCCATAATGCCAGATTGATGTGGGGACAGGAATGACAGATATTGTCATCTCAGTTGGGAAAACTATGAAAGGTTATCTCAAATCTCAGGACTGATAATGAAGTCTGTAAAGAACCTCATTAGAGAGAATTTTCATTCCAACACAATTTTTTTTTTCTGTGATTGGGAATTGTTTTTTCCTTTTAGGTTTTGTGAGGTAGGGTCTTGTTCTAGCTCAGGCTGACCTGAAATTCATGAGCAGAATTAAGCTGCTTTCTACCTCACAGTGACCCTCCTACCTCTAACTCCTGGATGCTGGAGTTAAAGGCATGTGTCACCATACCCAATCAGTTATTTTTTTTAATATTAATGTATTTGAGAGAGACATTGAATAGAAAGACAGAGAGATTAAGAAGGAGAATGGCATACCAGGACCTCCTACCACTGCAAATGAACTCTAAATTCATGTGCCACTTTGTGCAACTGGCTTTACATAGGTACAGGGAATGAAACTCAGGCCATCGGGCTTTGCAAGAAGGTTCCTTTAATTCTTAAGAAATTTCTCCAGGCCTGTGATGGCCAATTTCATATGTAGACATGGCTAAAGTCGGCTTCCCAGTTACCCAATAAAATACTAGCCTGAGTGTACATGAGAAGATTTTTCTGTGGTAGATATGATTAGTTAGGACATTCAAGTAATTGACAGATATTCAGTGCAGAACTGGTAAAGACACTTGGCCTGTGGACTCCAGGTTTGGTCTTTGCCTAGAATTCCAGCCTACATTTCTTGTACATATTGTATGATTTTCAGTTTGATTAATTGCCTAATTGAGGGACATAGCTATGGAATTATAGAGACAAACTTATGGATTTGTTTGCCCAAGGATGAGTTAGCTCCTTTTAGAGCAGGCCCTGAGAAAAGGTAAAACAACCCTCTGAGTTACCCAAGAGTTGGGCCAGCTGCTTCTAGGAGCAGAGTCTGAGGGAACAGAAACTGACCCTTGGACTCATTTAAACCAAGAGTTAACCTGCTTGGATCTACTTTTGTTACTGCTGTCTGAGGCTTCTGTTAGCTGTAGATTTCCCTCACAGGCACTCATTGGTGTTCTTATTAGAATCAGAAAAAAGTAAAATATAAATAATTTCAACATTATATGAGCAAAGGGCAAAGCAGTTTTGACTTTGAATAATCCTTAAACATTTGTTACAGTAAAGGATTTGTTGGACTCTGCTGATCCAGAACACACACACACACACACACACACACACACACACACACACACACTCAACTGACAAATGCAATCCCACAACTCCTTCCTGTTGTCTTTGACAGATCTGTGGTAGGTCTATTGGTGACTGTTATAGACTGTGTTGTTTTAATGATATGGCCAGCACTTCTCATGCATCCATACTTATACTTGTTAATTATTGGTCATCTGTACTGTTGGGACCAAAGGTAAACCAAGGCAGAGGAAACATTATCACATTACTTGAAGCAGATGGATTACATGGTTTTAAGATTAACTTTAGGACAAGTTACAAGTCAGGAATTCAGCAGCAAAAACCTCTCACTGCAATATTCTCAGAAAATTTATTTTGAGTTCCACAAGAAATATTCTCATCGCTATTTCCCACAGTTCATTTCTATATTTCATTTTATAGTTCATTTGCACAACTTGCTCATATCCTCCATTCCCATAGCTAGCCAGCCCAAATTATTCAAAATGGTTTCTTGCTGCCAGTCTCCAAATGTTCTATTTTTCTGGATTAACTCTAGTGAATAGTTTCCTACCTCCTTACAAGCATAGATATCAAGAGTGCTCCTGATATATGGATTTCAAACACCACCAATGAACACATGCTAAGACAGTGTAGTTATACTTTAGTCTATTTTCTTTATATTTGCCCAATTCAATCAACTTCTTTCCTGAGCCATCCAGTACTATCAATAAGCTCCATTGAGCAAGTTGATTTTAAGACTGTCCTCAGTAAAAATGAAGTTAGTTAGTTAAGTTCATCTTAGAAACATTTTTTGCATGCTATTTTCAATCTTTCCAGGTTTCCTAATGAAGTACACAGAAACAAGTACTCAATTCTTAATGAAGAAATGAAGAATGGATGAATGAGGAAAAATTCACAGGATGTCCTGTCTCAGGTCTTTCAGGTTGCTAGTATTTCTACTTTATTCTTTAGGTGCACATCTTGTTTACCAACTAGGAGCAGTGAATTCTTCATCAGTGCCTATAACTAGTTCCTAGACTCCTCTCAAAGCACTCTGTGACATTAAATGGCTCCCTCTCTCTTCAAATTATATGGTAACACAATGAAGAAATTAATGTGAAATTAAATTTAACACTGGATAGAAGAATAGTAGGAGGTAATATTTTGATCTCTTCTCAGTCATTTTTTAATTATTTACTTTCCTCTTCTTTTCATTTATTCTAATCTATCCTTCCATATCACTCACCCATATTCATCTCAGTCTCTCTTCTTACACCCTCATACCATGCCTGTCATTCATCTATCGTCTGTCTCTTGATATTCCTACTTTCATCTGCCCATCCACTTACAGCAATCACAGCATTTTCTTTTATCCTAACACGAGTAGTTAAGAGAATATTTTACATTCAGACTCCTAGGCTCCAATTTTATATCAGTATTAAACAGCTGTATGACCTAAATGATTAACTTTATTTCCCACATCTACAGAATGGGAAGTAAAGTTTTATTTAGAAGTTATTGTAAAAAGCACAGGAGAAAAACATCTTAAAATGCATACATAAGGATCTAGTGTATAATATTTAAGGTAAATGTTGTTTTCCAAATACCTACCTTGTTTCTGTTAATTTGAATATTTTTTCATCATGTGTCTATTATAATCTTTCCTTTATCTGTTTCTTGTGTATATTTTCTCTACTTTTTAATATTTGATTTTTATTTATTTATTTGACAGAGAAAGAGGGAGAGAAAGAGAGAGAGAGAGAGTAGACACACCAGGGCCTCCAGCCACTGCAAAAAAACTCCAGACACGTGTGCTACCTAGTACCTCTGGCTAACTTGGGTCCTGGGGAATCGAACCAGGGTCTTTTGGCTTTGCAGGCAAATGCCTTAAAAGCTAAGCCACCCCTCCAGCCCATTTTCTCTGCTTTCTCCCCATTTTACTCTCATTCTTTTCCTCTTATGTTCTATGTCATCTCCTCTCATTTTTCTCCAAATTTTCCATAATATGTACCACTGTAATATAAGTGAACATCATTGAAAGGATTCATCATCAAGCCCAGAAGAGACTACAGGATTTTATTATTACATCATCTCATTATCTTGGTATACATGTCTAGTTCTATGAATTTTGCTTTTTTAAGAGTATCACTTTTAACTTTTGTACTCCAAGTGTATTTTTCTCTTTCTTAATCTAGTAGATTATTTTTATTAATCCCAGGATAAAAATTAGGTTATCAGCATGGTCATGCATTACTTAAGCATGAGGATCTGTTCTGAGAAATGAATCCAGTGGTAATGCTATGGTTGTTTGAGCATCAACCTCCTAGGAGCCATAGCTCATTGCTCAGCCAGATCTGCTCCACTAGACTGCTTTAATGTGCTTTGCCATATTGCTTTTGCCAGATTAGTGCTGGCAAGTAATTTTCCTCTACAATCAGCTTAATTGGAAGGTCTAAAAAATAAAGTTCAACTGCCTTCACTTCACAGAACATGTCAGCTCATCATTTTATTTTCAAATCATATAAGTAACAATGCTTGAGTCAATTAGGTGACTGGCACTATTCTTTTCAACATGGCAAGTCAACTTCTTTCAATGTTGCTGGAGTTATTATTATTTTCTATTACAAGGGATGGACGTACTTCTGTACCTACTCTTTAAGTCATTATGAGTTTTTCCATACTAACAATGTCTTCCTGACATTTTTTGTTGTTGTTCTTTACCTTCCATTATGCCAACACTTCTCTTTGAATTTTTGAGTTTAATTATTTTTCTAATGTAAAAAAATATATAAATCAGTAAGTTTCAGTGTGGTATTTCAAATCCATGCACACAGTTAGCCATTAATATCTTCTATCATTTAATTCTTTTTTTCTCCAGATCAGCCTAAATTGGAATAGACAGGCTTGATTTGCAGTCCCTATCACTTGTAATTTCATACCCATATTAAGCATTAGATGCAGTCTCTTACTGACAAGCCTTAGTATTACATTAAATGTGAGTAAGGCCTGTGATGAACAAAACAACATGAGATTAAATCTAGAAAATAACACAATCAGGAAACTTGTACACACCAGATGTATGAGTCTAGTGCCAAAAGCAACTTTTTTTTTCAAATAGTAAATATATATTTGAGATGGGATCTCATCTATTTCAAAATGGCCTGAAAGTTCCTGTGTATCTGATGATGACCTTGAACTCTTTGTGGAGTGCTGTTAGTAGAGGCCTGCTCCAAAATGCCTGATACTTATGTGGACCTGGGAACTGAATCCAGGGCTTCCTATATGCTTCACAAGCACTCTGTCATCTGAACTATATTCCAAGCCCCAACAATAAACCTTTTCAATATGTCAGAAACTGCATTGTTACAAACATTATGGCACAGGAAGAATATTAAACAGTAATATTTAAAACTAAACTTGAAGATTTAATGCTAGCCTGTATATTCATCCCAAGAAATTATCACATTGACTACTTCTCCAACAAAAAGGGAAGTATCAGTTGCTTTAAAGAGTTATCTATCTATATCTAATCTGTATCTATCTAATCTATGCCATATATATATATATATATATATATATATATATATATATATATATGCCTAATTACCTAATCTCTGTCTTTCACTCTTTGTGTAGCAGTTGGTGAGTGGTATATGTGTATATATACACATAGAAGTATATATATCTTGCACACACACATGCATTCACAAGAGAAAAACATTAGATGTTTTCTTCTATTTCTCATACATGTATTTTCTTGAGACATGGCTTCTCATTGAACCCAGAGCTAGTATTTTCTATCACACTGGCTCAGCAGTGAGCTTCAGGGATTTTCCATTCCCTGTTCCCTTACATGAATGGGGTATCGAAGTACATGGCCATTCTCAGCTGTTTAGTATGTGTGTTGGGGAATCAAACTCATGTAATCTGGCCATCTAAGATCCTAATTCTTCTGTGAAAAATATTTTTACCCACTGAATTATCTCTCCAGTCTTAAGACATCTTTTAATTAGGTTTTTCTGTCATTATGAGTATGGAAATTATTCCAGGCATTAATGCTTTATTATGTTCTTTCCTATACAGACTGTTTAGAAAATACTCATCATCTAATTCTAGAGCCTCATGCTGTACTTTCCTACTGAGAAATAGTTATTACTAAGTATGTTTTTCCTACTAGTCAAAATAAATATTTTTTTTAAAAATTTATATCCTTTCTCAAAGACAGACCACAAAATTTGTCATAACTTTGTGTTAACCTAGGTGTCAAGTTAAGTAATGATAAATTCCCCAATACTTGATTTCCAGAACTTCAGTAAATATTAAAATTATTCATTAAATAAAATATTACCTTATTTTAACAAAGTGCTTCCTATTATACTAGCTTCCTATTATACTAACAGATCTGTAGTTATTTGCTATGCCCTTCTTACATATTGGGTAAATATGGGTGAAATATAAAGGCAGTCTTCTCTACCTCATAAAGTGGAAGGAACATAAAAAGGGGTTCCTTATTAATTGCATAAAAGCCTATAGAGGAAAAACAATGATTTTTGTGAAATAAGATACTTTGAAGAAAAAAAAAATCAAATGATTTTTGCAAACCTAAAAAAAGGCCTATGAACAGATTGAAAACTACTTTAATATAAATCATGCATTTTTAAAATAAGAAATCAATCTATATAATTGATTCTCCTAATATTAAAAACTATTTCAGGATAAGTTCCATCATATTATTCTAATTATATTTTAACAATCAAAATGTACGAATGATGAATTATAATACATATACTTTTCCTGGTGTTAGTTGTGATGGTTAACCTCTCCTTGACAACTTCACAAAATTCAAAACCAAAATAGAAACAAATCTAGATTATGTTAAATAAGCTTGGTGTCACAGCCAAATGATCTTGGTTCCCAGACTGTATATAGAGGTAAAAGCTAACTTAATTCCAGCATTTATTTCCTCTATTCTATTGTGACAATATTGCTCTAACTTCCTGGTCCTGCTACCACAATGGACATCCTTTCAAAACAGTTAACTGAAAGGAAAGCATGACTTTCATTTTATCTGCTTCTGATCTAGTCTCTTCTTTTTTTTTAAATATCATACTATTGTTTTACTAGTTTTGTACTCAGTGAGTACAGTCAAGTTGGTACCATTGTTAGCCTCCTCCCTGTCCTCCCCCATGCATAAGGACTCTTCTTCTTGGGGTGTACAGGTCATGCGTGATGGGGTTAGCCATAATTTATAGGTAGGAGGAAATGTCTCTGTATCATGATCCAATGTATGGTTCTAATATTCTTTCCACACCCTCTTCCACAAATTTTCCTGAGCCATGTTGGGTTAATTTTAGGTCTGCTTCTGTGATAAGGTCTTGGAAACCTCTGTGTCTCTAGATATATGGTTTGGTAGGAGTTGATTGTTATTTGTGTCTATCTCCTTCCCCTTTGTGCTGGTACCAGGTTCATGAAGTAAACGGCATTCTTGCTTGTTTCCCCAATTATTCTTAGTTTTAGCTGGGGCCCTTTTGAGGTATGATGGGGTAGTTCTCTCCTTAGGATATGGGTGTATCTGAAAAAGAGAAGCAGATTCTCCAGTGGAGAGTAAAGTTAGCACAAGATAAATAGGGCAACCATCATTTTATTTTATTTATTTTATTTTATTTTATTTTATTTTATTTTATTTTATTTATTGTTTTATTAAATAGTTTTATATTCAGTAATTACAGTCAGTTTGGTACCATTATTAGGCTCATCCATGACCTACCCCTACCCTTGGCCCCTCCTTGTTGAGGTATATGGGTCATGCATTGTGGAGTTAGCCCACAGTTATGGGTAAGATAAATGTCTCTGCATATCATGACCCAACATGTAGCAATGACATTCCACCCCCTCTTTCACAAAATTTCCCTGAGCCATGTTGGGTTCATTTATGGTCTGCTACATTGATGAAGTGTTGGGGACCTTTGTGGCTCTGGCTCTCTGATTTGGTAGGAGTTGATTTTTCTCTGTTTTGATCTCCTTCCCCCTTGTGTTAGTATCTGGTTTATCAGGAAAACCGTACTCTTGCTTGTTTCATTAATTTTTCTTAGTTTCAGCCTGGGCCCTTTTGAGGTATTATGCGGGTGTTTCTCTCCTTATCTGAAAAAGAGAAGCAGATTCTCCAACAGAGAGTAGGTTAGCACCAGGACAAATGAGATAACCCTTACTTTGTTTATAGAGAATTAAATAGGTGTAGACCCTCTTGTAGCCCATGATTGATGGTAGCTTGATACTAGCGAGTGGGCTTATGTTTGGATATGGTTCTGACTTGTTTCCCAGGTACAGCTATGGGTCACATACCACTGAGGGAATTAATTAGCCAAATGAAGAGCAGTTGGTTCCCCACCATGGCTGTGTGACAGACAGTTTTTAGAGAGAATTTAATAGATGTAGGCCTGCTTATAGCCCACGATTGGTGGAAGCTTGGTAATAGAGAATGGGTTCATTTTTGGATATGGTTCTGACTTGTTTCCCAGCTCCAGCTATTGGTTCTATTCCACTGAGCAGATGAGTTAGCCAAATCAAGAGTAGTTGGTTTCCCACCCTGGCTGTGTGCCACTATTGCACTTGTGTGAGCATCAGGTCCAGTTGTTTGCTGCTAGGTATATTAGACCATGAGTTGTTTGGACAAATACTGGTTTCCCCAAGTCGCTCATGTAGCACCTTCTGGCACTAGACATGATAACTGTCTGGGGACTAACTCTGTTCCAGCTTCCAGCCATGTCACAGCTATGATATTCCACCTTAACACAGTAAGGATAGCAAACATTAAAAAAAATCAAATGGGGCTGGAGAGATGGCTTAGCAGTTAAGCGCTTGCCTGTGAAGCCTGAGGACCCCAGTTGGAGGCTCGATTCTCCAGGACCCAAGTTAGCCAGATGCACAAGGGGGCACATGTGTCTGGAGTTCTGTTTGCAGTGGCTGGAGGCCCTGGCACCCCATTCTCTCTCTCTATCTGCCTCTTACTCTCTCTCTCTCTCTCTCTGTCACTCTCAAATAAGTAAAAATAAACAAAAAAACAAAAATTTAAAGATAAAAATCAAATGAAAGTAAATGCTGGTGAGGATGTGGAGAAATAGGAACCCTTATCCACTGCTGTTGGGAATGTAAGATGGTACAACTACTTTAGAAAGCAATATGGAAAGTCCAGAAAATCTGACTATAGAGTGACCAACAGACCCCATTATTCCCTCACTGGGCATGTAGCCTAAAAGCTCCATGCCTCAGTCCAGAGATATTTTCTCAGCCATGTTTATAGCTGCTCAATTCATAATAGCTAAGAGCTGGAATCAACCCAGATGGCCACCATTAGACAAATGGATAACTAAAACGTAGTATATCTACATAATGGAATTATACACACACTAAGGACAAATGACACAATGCAATTTGACAAAATATGGTCAAGCCTGGAACAAATCATTTTCAGTGAACTCACCCAATCACAGAAAGATAATCACCATTTAGTCTCACTCTTCTATAGCTCCTAACCTGAATCTACCCAAGATACCAACATACCTAGTCTCTTCTTGTATTGAACATGTTTGCAACTTTTTGAGGTTGATAAATAACACTGAATTTTGAGAGTAATACTGTTTAATTTGGCATTATAGAATATCATGTAATATCACGAAGAATAATCTTCTAGCAATGTATTCCACTATAAAAAATTATCAACCTATACAATTCCTACACTGGGATTAGAGAAGATGTAAATATGAAAACATAATATGGTAAGAAATAAGAGAATTTTTCTCTGTAATATTGGATTAGAAATATTTTATTTAGATACGTATTCCTTCTTCAGAACTTCATATTTTTTATTCTTATTAATTATAAACTTTACTCAATAAACATGCATGATGATCATATCCCCATCATATCATTTCCCATCACTTATATACTCTCTACTCTGACCCAAGGACACTCCTCATTGGGGTTAATGGTATTCACATGGTTCATGAGTGTATTGGTCTCTGGGGCAGAAGAGGGGTGATGATGCTTCTGGATACTCCTTCCTATGCTGTAGCAATTACAATCTTTATCCCCCTCTTTCACAATTCCACAATTCCCTGAAGCTTGGTAGATATAAGTCTAAAAAAGTTAAAATATTTCTAACAATTTCCCTCTCTCTCTCTCTCTCTCCCCCTCTTTTTCTTTTTCTTTTGTTTAGTTTTTATTTCTATGTAATCCAAGTTTTCCTGGAACTCACTATAGTAGCTCTGCCTAACTTCAAACTAGTGGTGAATGTTTTGCCTCATTTAGCTTGTGCATTAGGATTAAAGACATAAATTAAAGACATAAATCACTGTACTTTTGTTTTAAATTTAAATTTAAATTTATTTACATTGTTTATTGTTTATACAGAAAATGTATTTATTTAAGTGTAAATGTATTTAAATATGTAAGTATATTTAAATACTTAAATTTAGTTAATGTGCATGATAACACTTCATACAATACCATTTATAGAAGACACTTACCTTAGGCCACACCCAGTTTAAGATATTATCATGAAACTTATTACTTCACACAATTAGTATATTGTAATAAAAAGAAAATTTGGGCTGGAGAGATGGCTTAGCGGTTAAGCGCTGGCCTGTGAAGACTAAGGACCCCGGTTCGAGGCTTGGTTCCCCAGGTCCCACGTTAGTCCGATGCACAAGGTGGCGCACGCATCTGGAGTTCGTTTGCAGTGGCTGGAGGCCCTGGCACGCCCATTCTCTCTCTCTCCCTCTATCTGCCTTTCTCTCTGTGTCTGTCGCTCTCAAATAAATAAATAAAAATAAAAATTTTAAAAAAAGAAAATTTATTGTAGTTTCATAATTTCCCAGTCAGAGTCCTTGGCTTTACTGTTCATCTCCTTTTTCATTCAACCTTAGTATATTTCTCCTCATCATGGCTAAATAAGGTCTTACATATCTCAAAAAATTATTGAGAGTTCAGGAGGACATGACACATATTAAGAAAATAATTTAACTGTGACAAATTCATACAATAACCTTACATAAGATTTTCCCAATTCTTTTATTGTTACAAACCATGCAAATAACCTTTGAAACCAGACATATTATGGCATTTTAGTATATCGTCCATGAGTCTGCCACAAATAGCCTTTCCACGTGAGATCCATGAATGGTTTCTAATGATGCTAGTGAATAAGTTGGCTGGCACAATGTCAACTGCAGTAAGTGCCTCTGGAAAAATGTTGATGTTTTCATCACAGCTCATGTGAGAAATAAGCTCTAGTAGTTCTTGGTGACAGGCCCACAAAACCTTGGCTATATAGCTGAAATATAAATGTAAAAGTGGCAGGAAGCTAACTTACAGGATATTCAATATAACTAGCAAATATTCATAGTTTGTTTTATATATCATTCATGCGATATGTAACTAAAGTACTAGTAAGTAATTAGAAAAAACTATGCTCACTGTTGATCTGCTTATACTCCCATCTTGAGTCCAGGGGCTTTCCAATGTTCTGTCCATCTTCTTGTCTCCAAAGTAGCACCACAGAGAGTAATTTTCCTAATTCACTGTTGGTGGGAAGGTAAATGGGGGAAAGCCACTGCAGAAATAAATGTGGCATTTTGTTCAATAGATTCATAATAGAGCTACTCTATAACCAAGTTATAGCACTGTTGTGAATATTCCCAAATGACTCTATATGGTCTACTGCATAGATACTTGCTCATCAAGGTTTATTACTTGGTTCTTTACAAATGATGGAAATGGAATCAGACTAGATGTTGAAAAGTTTAGGTCAGATGAAAAATGTGGTTCATATACAATAGAATTCGCTTCTTATTTGAATAAAAATTAAATTATGAAATGTGTAGAAAAACAAATAAAACTGGAAAAAAATGTCATTTAAATCAGATACAGAAAGACAACATCTGCATAATTTCTCTGATATTTAGATCCTAGCTTAGAACATTTAACTGTGTTTTGGTTTTTGTTATTTTTATTATTTTGTCATTGCTGTGTGTAAGAGAGTGAACAGATGCAAAGGGATTACACAGGGACCATGGAGGTGGTGGAAAGGCTCTAAATAGGAGATTAGGGAAGGTGGCAGATCTTAAGTGGTATGAAAGTCAAAGGTTGAGTACTGTGGAGAAAATTTGTAGCCACATATATTTCGAGCTATAGCAAAGTGAGTAAAATTAATAACATACATGCATATGACAAAAAGGTATATGGTTTAAAAGACTGAGTGAAATTTATGTTAAGGAAATTATATTGAATGATATTATATGATGAATTTTTTTTAATTAAAAATATAAATTAAAAACAATTAAAATGGTGTTTGGTCCTGTTTTTAACTATAGAATCTTAGTACTTTAGTATCAGGAATTCATATAATGAATACCTACTAAAACAGGAATATCTACATTGGCCATATATTCAGAATCAGAATATTAGGCATTTTCCATTAACTGGGTTACCTCTTCTTCATATTTGTTTATCTATTTAAATATTTTCTTATTATTAAATTATTGCTAACATTGTCTACATTCTTATTCATATGTCTCCATAGATATGAGAACAGAATTATTATGAAGTTGTGTTCAATATCCAGGAATAGGTGTAAATTATAATTATAATTTGTTATATTCAAGCTACCATCAATCATGGGGTACAAGAGGGCCTACACCTATTAAAATCTCTATTAAAAAAGTAAGTGTTATCTCAGCTTTCCGGGTGCTAACTTACTCTCCGTTGGAGAATCTGCTTCTCTTTTTCAGATAGATGCAGATCCTAAGGAGAGAGCTGCCCCATCATACCTCAAAAGGGGCCAGGCTGAAACTAAGGAAAATTGGTGAAACAAGCAAGGGTGCTGTTTTCCTGATGAACCGGATACCAACAGCAGGGGGATGGAGATCAAGACAGAGAAAAATCAACTCCGTCCAAATCAGAGAGCCAGAGCCTCAGAGGCCCCCAACACCTCAGCACTGAAGCAGACCAAAAATGAACCCAACATGGCTCAGGGAAATTTTGCGGAAGAGGGGGCGGAAAGCATGTCAGAGTCACATGTTGGGTCATGATATTCAGAGACATTTATCCTACCAATAACTGTGGGCTAACTCCACAATGCATGACCCATTTACATCAACAAGGAGGGGCCATTGGGAGAGGGTAGGTCATGGATGAGCCTAAACAATTATATCAAACTGCCTGTGTTTGCTGAAAAGAAAACTAATAAATTAAATTAAAAAATAATTTAACTTGGATATTTGTTAAATTATCTTCTTCTCCCATGCTTATACAGATTTCTGGAATGAAATACTTTAATTTTCTTAAGACATGTGACCATTTTTGCTACAGTAAAACAATAGCTGTTTTACATTTACTTCTACTTCATGACATTTGGAATCACAAATCAATGACATGAATGTGTTCATTCTGTGCTAATTTTTGTGTATAATGATGGTAAATAAGAACACACACTCTTGCCAAGTGAAGAGTGCAAACCTTTCATCCCATCACTCAAGAAGCCAAGTGAGTTCAAGGACAGACCAGGATGTCAGCGTGAGTTCCAAATCAGCCTCTACTAGAGCAAGACCCTACTTAGAAAAATCAAATAAACAAAAACATCATCAACAACAAAAATAGCACATATTCTTGTTATGACGAACTAAGTCTATGAATAACATATCCAAGGGATGAGTCATCTATTTTAATACAGTAATTTCCTTTCTTAGGAACTGAAGAAATATACATGTGTATCATATTTTTCGTTGAGCAATTTCATATGTAGTTTAGTTTCATATATTCAGCTGCATTTGTGCATGGGTTTGGGCTTTTCTCTTTGTGTCATACAGTGACAGAGCACCATAAATAAACAGGAAAGTCAGTCTAGGTGACAGAGCTAAAATGACATATGAGAAATTGCCAAACATTCATCACCTGTTTGTATAGTTTGTGACACTGCTTTCACTGACAGTAGGAAACATAAATCAGGAAAGGTGATTTTATTTATTTTGTTGCCTTTTGTAGGTCATCCTTACAAATACCAGATCCACCTCTCTCTTTACTTTAAACTGTCAGACATCCCACTGAGCCTTCCTCTGGATGCCTCATTGAAAGCCTCTCCATGTGTTTCTGAGTGATGTGAAATCCATGAGGTGAAGAAACATAAATTACTCTTTTTTATGGGAACAATTGCATATCTCATAAGGTTCTGAGGTAAATGTGTTTTCCAATACATAAAAATGAGAAATGACAGGAAAATACATTATTTCAATGTACATTATTTCAATGTGATTTAATTCAATAATAATTAATCTATCACCTTATATGAACAAAGCAACATAACATCATTCCAGAAAGACAATTCTTCTAATGAGAGAAAAATGTGAACAGAAAAACTTGCTCTTTTCTCTGTGTTAGTAACAAGTTACATTTACTGTGAGGTTTAGAAAAGTGCTCAGAAGCACAATTTCACAATTTCTCAGTGTATTAAGAGAAGTTAGTTAAATTAACATAGTGAGAGAATATTTACAAATGCAGGAGCATCACGCTTACTGGACATGTGCCACCAATACTATGAGCATCAATGCTTTAATGCCATCATTGCTAATGCTGATCACATGAATATTGGCTCATATCAAGAAAAACATGTTGAGAAAATTAATAGCCTGAAATCTGAACTCTGAACTTTTGCCTGAGTATTGAATATTTTAACTGAAAATAACTTCATTAGTTCACTTTTGAATATTGTTTTGTAATAAGAGAGGGAAACTTAGTGCCATTATCATGTTCATTAAATATTTATGAAAATGTTTACTGCTAAGTAAAAAAAAAAAAAAACACTTTGATGTTTTCATTAATGTTTTCCCCATACATTCAATAGAAGAAAAGGGAAGTAATATATTTGTGTTTTGTTGTTGCTATTTGCACTTTATTTTATAATTTTATTTCTCAGAGTGAAGGGTCATTACTTTGATATATATCTATATCTGTCATAATCTAGATTCATCCAGTTGTCTATGTCTAAAGCCTGGATTACATCACATGACTTGTCTTTATAACATAGTGCTTCTGTAAAACAAACCATTCTGTGATTTTTTTTTTTTCTTCTGGTGTTAAAGTCCCAAATAGCAGCACTGCCTTCACCCTTCTCAATGGAACCAACTATGACAAAAGATGGAGAGATGGAGATGTTGATAGGCTGATAGCATATATGATGTTTGGCACCTACACTACTACACTATACAACTGACTGTTACAAAATTTAATAAGTCTCCTTCATTTTAATTTTAACAAATTTGCTTATAAAACAAGAATATTATTTGTAGAATCTAGTAAGAAAAGAAAAGCAAATAGTAAGCACAATCTCTGTTGATGTCTTAGTTACTGAAGTGTGTGCGTTTCTAGGTTCTCTTTATGTAAGCAGTGTTGACCTCAAACTCTTGTGTTCTTCATGTCTTCACTTTCCAAGTGCTGGGATTTCAGTCCTGCTGAAATCAAGAATGCATCTTAGAAGCACAGGTGTGGACAAGGACTCCTTAAGAAAGTTCTGTGGGAATCTGGGTCAGACAGTGTGGTCAGACCATAGCAAATAATACTGAGGATGCAACAATATTCAAATAGATGAGGATATTGAATGCAAATACAAAGAGAAGATTTAGTGCTTACACAAATACATGTAGGAATTATTATAACAGCAATGAATTAACAGAAATGAAAAGCATAATTATATGTGAACAGGCCAAGTATGAAATATATTTTCTTCATCTCATATAAATACAAAAAAAAATCATTGATATGTGAGATTTACTTTTTACCAACTAAAGTTAAGAATTTAAACATGAATGCTTCTGTTTCATAGACATTATTGGTATACAAGTAGTCATTGCGCTGATTTCTTTCAGGAAAGTGTGCTTACTTCTAAAATTTGAATATTTTAACAATATGGTTTTCTGAATGTGTTGCCACCAAATAAGTTAAACTGACATATGTACAAGTCACATTTTAAATATGTTTTTGTTTTATGTTCTTTTGTTTTCTTTTCCTTTTTTCCAGAAATAAGATCATACTCTATAGCCAAGGCTATTCTAGAACTCAGACTGAAATTCATCCAGGTTGTGAAATTGTGACAATTATCAGATATCAGCCTCCTGAGTTCAGGTACTATAGGAAAGAGACAACATGACTGGCTCTCAATTTGTCTTAGATGCATTAATTAAGTTTTGGATAATATGGCATTTAAAAAACAAATACATAAAGTAGAAAAATTCCAAAAATTCAGCTATAACAACATTTTCACATATTATTAAAAAAGTGAATCATAGCATTCCCAGATGATATTCTTCATATGAAGAAAGCAAAATAACAGAGGACTAAAGTTTTGTCTGTGATTAAAATAGTTATAGAAAGTATTTCACACACTTTGTATATTTATAGAAGTGCTTGTGCCTTTTCACATATTTTGCATAAATAAAATAAAATGCACTATAAATGGACAAATAGTCTACTATTTACAAGATATAACATAAAGCAAATAGTCTCACCAAGGTAAGTGGGATATTTTATTATAACATTTTTGTAATTGTGATTTCAGAACACATGTTTATTAATTTCACTGATAAGAACTATTCCAATGCTGCAGAGAGACTAGTGTGATCACTCCAGAGGATCAGCATTCAGCTGGATAACTGTTTTGATAATATAGCTGACATTCTTTTCAAAGAATGGGCATGCAGGTCTGGATCCTAGCAGGCCATCAGAAGTAGCAGGATTCAGCCTCATCACCTGTTAGAGGCAGTTGAAATTATCCAGAGATGTAATAATGCCAATGGCCATGCCTATATGCTATAATGATGGGAAAGAGAATTTTAGGGCAGTATATAGTCAAGATATAATTTAACTTCATTTAGACTGCACAAATATGGTCATGTATTAACATATATTGGCCTTATCCTATGCCCCAACTATATGTTAATCATAATTTTTGCAACCATAATTAGATGTCTAAACACTATACTATCATAGTTTAATTTTGCCATTATTTCTGTCACTAATCTTGCAGTTTTATAAAGAACTAATCAGTTTTCTCCCATCACAATACTTTACAATAAGGTATTATTTAATTATTTGAAAATGAGGACACTGATCTATATACTAGTTAATTAACTTGAGCAAATGAAGAATTAATGAGAACAGTGACTCCAGCTTTAGTGAAGGTTAAGAAGGCAAAATGACATCTCCACTTCTGTAATTTACACACTCCCTTCATTTAGCCAAGTTGGTATTAATTCTACAAGGGTTATAGTCTGTACACCTTAGAGGACTAACCTAGATTCTCTCAGTTCTAAGGTCAAAAAAGAGACACATTATTAAGAATGGCTCTCCAAGGAGTTCAACCACATTGCTCAAAATTTTGTGCTCTCAGCTTCCTGGTATCAGCAAGCAACAAAATTATCTACATAAAGAACTGCACATTGAACAGTGGTCTGTAGATAATTAATAATATAATTTCATATTATTCAAATAAAACACAAGGTGATGAGTCTTGGGCCTGAAAGACATATTCCTTATTGTACAGGTGCGTAGTTAACCAACATAGTTTTGTTAAATTTCTTAGTTACTTCTCCATCACCTCATTTCTCCACCCGGTGGATAATGTGTCATTCCTGGTGAATAAGATGTCTCCCAGGGGTGGGGTACTGTTTCTTCCCCTTTGTTTTACTTAGTGCACTGAAATAGCATAGATTTCCAACTGACATGAAGGATACACAACCTATCTTTTGAGTCATACCATCTTCTTATCCCTGGAATCAATACTCACTCAGCTCTCCATATAATTATGGAGAGTATTAAAAAAATTCTCTTAAGAGTACCTTAGATTGGAGATATTTAAGACTATGGAGTTACATTTTAAGAAATGATCATGAAAAAGTTGCAGGAGGAAAATTAGTAATTAGTTTTATCCTACAACTTTAATCTGAAATCTTTTTTACAGCTTTGAAATTTGACTTCCAAATCTGTCTCTTTTCTGGAGTTTCTAACTTGGAATTTTATGCGCTTCTAAATCTCTCAAGTGTGATGTTCTTGCTTTCTATAGACTGCTCTCCATTCTGAATCCCATGTTCGTTCCAAAACCACCACCCAATGGCTGCTACATCCTGTTCCCTGACAAATAAATATATTCTATAAAAGCAATATCTCCAGATTTGCTCCTTCTGCTCTACTCACTTTTTCAGTTCTGCAAGCATTTGGCCTCAGCTTCAATGACAAGAACATATTTGTACAGCCCCCACCCCCTGGGCATTCTCACAGACTGATACTTGGTTCAGGGAGAAGCAGCCCTGCTTTCTCAGTCTTGTGTAAATGGGTTAATTTATATGTTAGACTCCTATTCCTTATGCTCCTGTTTTCAATGACTAGATCTTTACTGTGTTCTGAACATTCATAATGTTACATTCACTAAACAATTCTTTGCTGAAACTGCAAGCAGGAAAGGATACAATTCTGAATTAAGTGAGTCTTGGTAATTTAATTTAGGTAATAGAAATATATAGAGGATATCCACCAAATTCCCATTATCTACTATGATATCAGCCTCACATTTGGTTTGCCTCTTATAATACATATATTTTATAATGTCTATGCAATTAAAATCTTCAAAATTATTAAGGAAGATATTTGGATAATATTAAATAATGATGGTATAGGATTGTATTGACCAAGGTAATAGCTACAGGTCATGCAACTATTTAATTTTTGAATGAACATTTTCATTTTTCTATATTTTCAAATTCATGTAAAGTAAAACAATAAATAATATGAGATCACATGTAATTTTTACATTATTTCTGTCAGTGGTAACACTGCAAAAAATTACATTGTGTATTGGTATTGTCGATACAAAGCATTTCTATCTAGAAACTACTATATAATATATATGTGTGTGTGTGTGTATACTCATATATATTCATATATATATATATATATATATATATACACACATATATATGTATATATATACGTATGTATGTGTATATATATATATATGTATACACACACATATATCTAGTATATATCCATATGACCAAAATATATGTATGTATATATATTTTGTCCTTTTTATAGTCAAGGCAATTTCCTTCCTACTACCTGTGTTTAATAGCTAAGCCACTAAATTGTTTATTTTATAGCCATTTCATTTCAAAAGTAATGGAATTGAACAGGATATAACTATTGACAATGTTTTATTTCACTAGACATAATTCTATAATGATTCATCCAAGTTTTGGCTTAGATCAATAGTTAATTCTGTTATGTTGCTGAGCATTATCTCATACTTAGATGAACCATAGTATGTTTAACTATTTCCCCCTATAAGGTAATCTGGTTATTTGACTTATTACAACTCAAGCTGCTGTAAGCATTTCTATGTTTGCTATTTTTCTGAAATAAAAAGAGTTTTTCATTTCTCTAGTTTATCTATCAAGCCACCACAATTGATAAATACTGTGTTTCTATGCATTCTCCACAACATTTGCTATTTATTGCTAAGTATCTTTCTATAGGTCCATGTGTCATCTGTCTACCATTTATCTATATCTATCTAGATCTGCCCACATACCCACTTGCCTTCCCATCCATCCATGTATTCATCACTGGCTACACTGTATATATATTCTATTGATATATTTAGTCATTCTTATAAGTAGTCATTTATAAACTGTTATTTAATATGTATTTCCTTTTGGTTAATGATGTGAACACTATTCTTGTATATTTGTCATCTCCCTACTATTTTAGGCAAAATGTGAATAAACATTCACAACTTCTGTCCATTTTCATTTGGACCAACAAAACAAAAGTAGTTTAGTCACTTATAAAGTCTAATCCAGATAAGTGGTTTGAAGTTATTTCTTTCAGCATATAGCTAATCAATTTATAATTGAGCTGAATCTTTCACAAGACCAAGTTAAACAATTTTGATGAAGTCCAAATTATTATTTTTAAATACACACACACACACACACACACACACACACACACACACACACACACACATATATGTAGCTTTAGTTTCAATTTTACAAAGTCTTTAGCAATTATTAGGTCTAAAGAGTTTATTCTTTTCTAAAATAATTATTTTGTTTATTTATTCGAGCAAGAACCAGAAAGTAAGAGAGCGTTAGTGTGGGTGCATCAGGGCTTCCAGCCACTGCAAATGAACCCTAGATGCATGCTTTTCTTTGGCATCTAGATTTATGTTGGTATTGGGGAAGCAAACCGTGGGTTGTAAAGCTTTGTAATAAAGTAAATTTAACTGCTTAGACATTTCTCCAGACCATATTTTATTCTTAAATGTTCTTGTTCTCTCTCTCTTTTTTTTTACTTGTCTGTCTATATAATGCATGATATATCTCAAGGTTCCTACTAGCACATGCATATGACCACCCTCTCAGCACCTGATCTAGTAAAATCTGTACTTCCTCTGTCGACTTGTTTATTCTGGCCTATCTATGTGTAATTCTTCTGATTTCCTAGCAAAACAAAATATTTGAGAAACAAATTAATTATTCATTAATTCACTTACAGAACAGATGTCTTAATACAAGTTTATTGGCATCTATGCATAAGATAGTCTTGATTATTTGAATTATATGTTGAATCTTATGATTTTGTAACTTTATTTCTATCTTTATATTCTTATTGAAAATTTATACTCATACTGTTACATATTAAGAAAATTCTAGATGCAGGTATTAATTGTAAATATAGAAATATAAATGATTATCTAAATGTTTGTTTTGCATTCTTTCACATGTTTGGATTTGGTAATTTTAGGAGGCTTCATTTTACATTTTTTATTTAGTATGAATTTTGTATGTACACATCATGTAGTGGTACCATCATTTCCCTCCTCCCTACCCCATTCCACTGAGGACACTCTTCTGAGAGATTGCTGGTATTTTTTTGTTTGTTTGTTTTTGTTTTTCTAGGTAAGGTCTCATTCTAGCCCAGGCTGACCTGGAAATTCACTATGTAGTCTCAGGGTGGCCTTGAACTCATGGTGATCTGCATACCTCTGTCTCTTGAGTGTTGGAATTAAAGTTGTGGGCCACCATGTTTGGCTGGATTGCTGGTATCAACCATGGAGTTCTGGGTTATGAGTTGTGAGAGCAACAGTCAGTCACTGGGTGGGAGCCAATACCTTTGGATCTTCCTTCCCACCCTGTGGCTCTTAGAGTCTATCTGTCCCCTCTTCTGAAAAATTCCCTGAGCCTTGGTGAGTGAGTAGTTTTAAGTCTACTCCAGTGTGGAGCTCCCAGCAGCTTTGTTGAAGATTCCTTTTTAATTGTTTAATGTAGACAATGGTGACATCAGGTAGTTTTATAACTAAATCTCTGTTCTCAGAGACTCTTAATACTTACAACCATACTGTGTGAACTGGAAGTGTCAGCACTATATTAAGATTTGCCAGAGCAGATATCTTGGTCTTGTTTGCAATTTTTGATTGCAATCAATCATTAAACTTGAAATCAGATATTAGTCATTGACTTTTTATTGAGTGTCTTCAATAATTTGACAATCCTCATTGCAAGTTTCCTGGAAAAGTTTTGCCTGTGTCTAGTCAGCTAGGGTTGCCATTCAAAAATCACATAGACTAGACTGCTTAGCCAATGAAAAGTTGTCTCTTCATAGTCTGGGGAGCTGAAAATCTGTGATTAGGTTGGCAGCACAATTTTAAAAGGACTTTCTTTCTGACATGAACACATCTGTCTACTTATATCGTCACATGACTTTTGTTTGGGGCTTATCTATGAAGTTATCTCTTTCTTCTTTCTTCTAAGTCAATTGAATATATTTGAATAAAACAACATTGCTGATCTCACTTAATGTTAATTATTTCATAAGATTTTATCTCCAAATAAATCATAATATGACTTAAGGTTCAAAATATGAATTTATGAAAGAAGAAATCAATATATAGTCTCAGAGATGTCTGTTGAATTATGAAATATGTATTTTATTACTGAGAACAGACCCCTGTAATTTTTTTTCCCCCTTTGGACTGCTGATATGGTGAGTTACATTGACTCCTTTCCAAATATAGTAACACACCATAATCTTTATAATAAATGAACCTAGCCATTGCATATGATTAATTTTACAAATAATCTAATGTGTTAATATTTTCATGATTATTTTATTTTTCAAATGAGTTCTGGATGTTATTTCTGAATTTTGTCCATTTTCTTCAAGTTGTCAAATAATTATCCTTTTTTCTTTTCATGGTGATTCCTTGATTTTCATTTTGTTGTCTATAGAATCAGCCATGAAGATTTCTGTGCCATTTATAATACTGTTTATGTATGACCTCTTTATCCTTTACTTGGGAGGTCCTGCTAGAAAATTGTGAATTTGATTGACCTTTACAAGAAAGCAAAAGATGAGGTGAGCAAATGATGTCTGGTGTCATAGACACTTCACTGAAGAAGATATGCAAATAAATACATATACAATTATTTAAAATACATATATATATTTATTTATTTTCAAGCAGAAGGAGAAAGAAAAAAGAGAATGGGTATGACAGGGTCTCTAGCTGTTGCAACATTGTGTATTTGACTTTATGTGGACATAGGGAACTGAAACAGGGTTTGGAGACCCCCAAAATTCTTAAATACACAGCTTACTCAGATAGAAAAAGAAGTTTGATTAATCTACATACAAAATATAATGTCCTCAGTTACCAATTAACCATAGGTAATGTGGGCAAGAACTTGGAGCAATCATTGTTTACAATTGGCTAGAATGTGTACAGTGGATTTTAAATTCCTTCAAACCTCAGAGCTATTAAAGACACATTGTATTATTTACTTTTCTTGATGCTGTGACAAGATACCCATCCAAAATAACGTAAGAAAGGAATTATTTCCTTTGGTTCACAGTACAAGAATACAAGTACCTGCTGTTAGTGAAGTTATGGCCTGAGAAGATTGCAGGTAATTACACTGTGTCTCTAGTGGGGGGCAGAAAGACAAGAAAGGTGGTGATCTGGTCACTTTGTAGTGTTTGTTCAGCAGGGGCCCTAGCCCATGAGACAGCATACCCACAGGTGGGGAGTGTTTGCTTTCCTTAGTTAAGAGTATGTGGAATGGCCCTCATAGGCATATGGACAGCTGTGTTTACAAGGTGAGTCTAAATCCTGTCATCTTGAAAGTGAAGATTAGACATCACACCCAATGATCTACTAAATGTTCTACCCAAAGAGCAAAAGCATGCTTCCTAGAACCATGAAAATGAATATTCATAGTATTTAATTAGTTCAGAAATAAAATAATCCAGCAAAAAGCATAGTAACAAGCAGGAAAACAACAAAAATAAATAAAAGGGGAACATGTATGCTCACACAAGTGCAATACTGGCACACAGCCATCGTGGGAAACCAAATGCTCTTGATGTGGCTAACTGATCTGCTCAGTGGAACAGGACCAATAGGTGTAGCTGGGAAACAAGTCAGAAACAGCCACACATGAGCCTGCTCTCCATTATGAAGCTACCACCAATCGTGGGCTGTAAGAGTCCCTATACCTATTAAATTCACTCTAAAAATGCAAATATATAAGGTTTATCCCAATTGTCTGGTGCTAACTTTACTCTCCGTTGGAGAATCTGCTTCTCTTTTTCAGATAGACGCAGATCCTAAGGAGAGAACTACCCCATCATACCTCAAAAGGGCCCCAGCTGAAACTAAGAATAATTGGCAAAACAAGCAAGGGTGCTATTTTCTTGGTGAATTGGGTACTGGCACGTGGGTGAAGGAGGTTGACACAGAGAACAATCAACTCCTACCAAATCAGATATCCAGAGACACAGAAGCTCCCAACACCTCATCACTGATGCAGACCCAAAATGAACTTATCATGGCTCAGGGAAATTTTGCAGAAAAGGGGGCAGAAAGAATGTCAGAGCCACATGTTGGGTCATGCTAGCAGAGGCATTTCCTCCTACCCATAACTGTGGGCTAATTCCACAATGCATGACCATACACCTCAACAAGGAGGGGCCAGGGGCAGAGGGCAGGACATAGAGGAGGCTAACAATGGTACCAACTTGACAGTATTCCCTGAGTACAAAATGAATATATTTATATATATATATATATAATGATTAAATTAATGATGCAACTGAAGTGGTGAATATCTATCTAAAATTTGAGGTAGAAGCCAGATTCATTTTGAAAAATAGTTTGAAAGATATGAGCAGATATATATGCTGTCATTATTAATGATGAAAATGTCTATTTTAATTGGCAAATCCTTATGCACTGGATAACAATCTCCCTTTAGCTATATAGGTAATGGTCTCATTCCCTTGAACTTTCACCTTGTGTACACTCTATCTGACCTGAAATTGTTGCATACAGATAGCACAATATTTACCTGAGATTTCAGGGACGATCTGATCTTTCCCTAATCTTCTCCTTCTATGATGTAATGTCAGCATACCCAATCTGTGCAGTCTGTCCTATATTTTCCCAGCTATTCTATGATAGTAATAGCAAGAGTTTTTTTTTTTTTTTTCTTAGAAGACCACATCACACAGAAGACCTATACTTGATACATATTATTAAGACTTTTGTATTGGATGAAACATTACACCTAGTGGTTCTATATCTAACTCCAATGTAACTGGAGACATTTAACATGCTTAAGCAGAATATATACATAGAGTAAAATAACCTAACCTTTTATATGGCCAAATGGAAAATTAATATTTATTAGTTCCAGAATACAGAGAAATTTCATTTCATGTAGAGTGTCTACATTCCACAAATTGAGTAATTACAAATTTAGAAAAATTTGACCACTTTTGATAATCAGCATTATATTCCATTTTAATCCATGAACATTCAAGGAACCATAGTATTTCACTTAAGAAAAAATAGAGATGTTTTAGATATTAATTCAAATCTTTCATAATAGTATAAAAATACATATGTCATAATGAAACACTTTAATTTATAAAATTAATATACATAGATTAAAATTATTAACCTTGTGACACTCATTAAAATTTGAATTTGAATGAATAGGATATCATTGGTTGCATTTATAGTTTCAGAATAAGTGAGAAATGTTAATGTCAACATATTAGGTACATGTTTTAAGGCTTAAAATAATGCGATTTTATTGAGATACATGAAAACACATTACTTTTATCAATTTAATATTTGGTTCTCTTTATTGATTTATTATTATTATTGTTGTTGTTAACAACAGATTTCATATGGATGCATATGTGGGTACCTTTATTCCCCTTGTTCCTGCCCCCATTCTGCTCAGGACCTGCCTCAGTGGGCTTGCAAATATTCCCTATGCGTTTGTGGGTCTGCAGTGTGGGAACAACAATCAATTATTTTGGAAGGAAGGAATGCCCCTGGGCATGTTGTCTCAACCAGTAGCTCTTACAATCTTTCTGCCCCCTCTCTCACAAAATTCCCTGAGCCATGGTGGGTGAGTTTTAAGTATATTTCTGTGACGTGTTCTTAGAAGCCTTGAGATCTCTGCTTGGTAGGTGTTCAGTATCTTCAGGGTCTATCTCCTACACCTGGTGCTGATTATCAGGTTCAGCATGGAAACAACATTCAAGATCATCTCCTCAATTTCTCTGTGGTCTCGGCTGTGGCTTGGCTGAAGTGCTAGGGGTAGTTTATCTCCTCCTTTGTTGCTATCTTCTGACAAAGAACAGATTCTTTAATGGTGAGTGAAGTCACACTAGTTTAAACGGGATAAGCATTATTAATTTAGGGAGAATTTAATTTATGTATTCTCTCTTATAGCCAAAGCCTAGTGAGAGCTTGACACCAGAGAACAAACTCTGTTTCCATAGGTTTTGGATCTGGTTCCCAGTTCCAGATATGGGTTTCTTTACGCTGAGCAGGTCTTAGTCACTCAGAAAGCTATTGGTTGCCCATCAAAAGTGTGTGCCACTATTGCACTGGCATGTACACCCTGCCAGGGTGTTTGCTACTGAATAGGATAGACATCTGGTTGCTCAGAGGGTTGTTTGCAACTTTCTCCAAGCAGCTTATATAGTACTTAACAGCATTAGACAGGCCAACTGCCTAGAGACTGGTTATCTTCAGGATTATTATTATTTTTTTAATTTAATTTATTAGTTTTCTTTTCAGTAAATACAGGCAGTTTGGTACCATTATTTAGGCTCATCTGTGATCTACCCCCTCCCATTAGACCCTCTTTGTCAATGAAAATGGGTCATGCATTGTGGAGTTAGCCCCCAGTTATTAGTATGATAAATGTCTCTGCAAATCATGACCCAACATGTAACTCTGACATTCTTTCCACCCCCTCTTCCACAAGATTTCCCTGAGCCATGTTGGGTTCATTTTTGGTCTGCTTCAGTGCTGAGGTGTTGGGGGCCTCTGAGGCTTTGGCTCTCTGATTTGGTAGGAGTTGATTTTTCTCTGCGTTGATCTCCTTCCCCTTTGTGCTGGTATCTGGTTCACAGGAAAACATCACCCTTGCTTATTTCGCCAGTTGTCCTTAGTTTCAGTTGGGCCCATTTTGAGGTATGTTGGGGCAGCTCTCTTCTTAGGATCTGCATCTATCTGGAAAAGAGAAGCAGATTCTCCAATGGAGAGTAAGTTAGCACCCGGAAAATTGAGATAACACTTATTTTTTTGATAGACATTTTGATAGGTGTAGGCCCTCTTATACCCCGTGATTGATGGTAGCTTGTAGAGTGGGCTTGTGTTTGGGTATGGTTCTGACTTGTTTCCCAGCTCCAGCTAAGGGTCTAGCACCACTGAGTGGATCAGTTAGCCAAATCAAGAGCAATTGATTCCTCACCATTGCTGTGTACCAGTATTGCACTTGTGTGGGCATCACATACGGTTATTTGTTGCTAATTAGGTTAAACAATGTGTTGCTTGGACAGATCTTGGTCATTTCCCCCATTCGCCTATGTAGCACCTTCTGGCACTAGACACGCTGACTGTTTGGGGACTGACTCGCTCCTGGCTTCCAGCCATGTCATTCCATTTTACGCGTCAGCTGTGTATGGAGTCTTCAGCAACAGGGTCTTACCACTGGCCTTTGGTGGGTCATCAAGTACTCTGACAGAAGTCTTTCATTGTTTTGGGAAACCTTGTAGGTTTCTCTGATCAAAAGCTCATTGTGGATGGTAGGCCCAAGCTGGAAGTGGGGGTTACAGGTCAGTGTCCACTAAGAAATTGAGGAAAAAGATAACTAATATACAAGAGTTAGAGAGGATAGAGATAGAGGGGAGAGGGGGAGAGGGAGGGAGGGAAGATGTAGGAGATTTAGGTCAGTCTTGATCCTACCCTCTCCAGTGTCTTGTGGTTCAGGTGTTTCCTGTAAGGGTCTAGTGAAGGTTCAGCCATTTGATCTGTCTTTTAGGAAGTAGAATTTTATGGTACCATTGCCGTTTGGGTCCGGATTACTGTTTTCCACCCTTTGATTCCCTCCCCGCCTCCCATCCATCTTATTGTCTAGTCCATGAGGTGCTTGCTGGGTATGTAAGGCATCTTGGGCAGATTCAGGTTAGGTGTTGCAGATGAGTGAGACTATGTGTCGATTTTTTTGTGTGTGTGATTGGGTAAGTTCACAGAGAATGATCTGTTCCAGGTTCAACCATTTTTCCTCAAATTTCTTATGTCATTTTTTCTTACTGCTGTATAGAATTCCATTGTGTAGATATACCACATCTTTGTTATCCATTCTTCTAATGATGGACATCTGGGTTGATTACAGCTTTTAGCTATTACGAACTGAGCTGCTACAAACATGGTTGAACAAATCTCTCTGGCTTTTGGTTTGAAGGTTTTAGGGTACATGCCCAGTAATGGTATAACTGGGTCTGTTGGTATTTCTATAGTCAGCTTTTTCAGGAGTCTCCATATTGCTTTCCAAAGTGGTTGTACCATCCTGCATTCCCACCAACAGTGAATGAGTGTCTCTGCTTCTCCACATCCTCGCCAGCATTTATTTTCATTTGACCTTTTGATGTTGGCTATCCTTATTGGGGTAAGGTGGAATCTCATAGTTGTTTTAATTTGCATTTCTCTGATGATTAGGGATGATGAACATTTTCTTAGGTGTGTGTTTTCCATTTGTATCTCTTCCTCTGTGAATTGCCTGTTTAACTCTGTGCCCCATTTTGTGAGTGGGCTATTTGTCTTCTTATTGTTTAGACTTTTCAGTTCTTTGTAAATTCTAGAGACAAGGCCTCTATCAGTTGGATAACCTGCAAATATTTTCTCCCATTCTGTCGGTATTCTATTGGCTTTGCTTATTATATTCTTGTCTGTAATGAAACTCTTCAGCTTCATATGATCCCAATGGTTGAGTGACTGTTTAAGAACTTGAGCCACTGGGGTTTTATTCAGGAAGTTTTTTCCATTCCTATATCATGGAAAGTACTTCCTAAATTTTCTTCCAGTAGTTTTTGAGTTTCTGGTCTTATGTTGAGGTCTTTGATCCATTTGGATTTGAGTGTTGTGCATGGTGAAATGTGTGGATCAAGTTTTAGTTTCTTGCATGTTGTTATCCAGTATGTCCAGCACCATTTGTTGAAGATGCTATCTTTTTTCCAGTCTATATTATTTGGGCCTTTGTCGAATATCAAGTAGCTATAGTTGCTTGGCCCAATATCCGGGTCCTCAAGTCTATTCCATTGGTCTATACTCCTGTTTTTATGCCAGTACCATGCTGTTTTTATTACTATGGCTTTGTCGTATAACTTTATATCAGGTATGGTGATGCCACCAGAGGTATTTCTTTTGCTGAGGATATGTTTGGATATGCGAGGCTTTCTGCATTTCCATATGAAATTTGAGATCATTTTATCTATGTCTGTGAAGAACACTGTAGGGATTTTAATTGGAATTGCATTAAATCTATATATTGCCTTTGGTAGGATTGTCATCTTCACAATGTTAATTCTGCCTATCCAGGAGCATGGGAGGTCTTTCCATCGTTTCAAGTCCTCCTCAATTTCTTTTTTGGGAGTTTTTATATTTTCGTTGTATAGATCTTTTACTTCCTTGGTTAATGTTATTCCAAGGTATTTTATTTTTTTTGTTGCTATTGAAAATGGGACTATGTCCTTTATTTCTTTTTCTGTGTCTTTGTCATTTGCATACAGAAATGCTTCCAATTTTTGTGCATTGATTTTGTATCCTGCTACTCTGCTATAGGAGTTAATCACCTTCAGGAGTTTTGGGATGGAGTCTCTCAGGTCTCTTACATATACAATCATGTCATCAGCGAATAGAGCTAACTTAACTTCTTCCTTTCCAAATTGTATCCCCTTTTTTTTTTTTTTAAATTTTTTATTTATTTATTTGAGAGCGACAGACACAGAGAGAAAGACAGAGGGAGAGAGAGAGAATGGGCGCGCCAGGGCTTCCAGCCTCTGCAAACGAACTCCAGACGCGTGCGCCCCCTTGTGCATCTGGCTAACGTGGGACCTGGGGAACCGAGCCTTGAACCGGGGTCCTTAGGCTTCACAGGCAAGCGCTTAACTGCTAAGCCATCTCTCCAGCCCCCTTTTATTTCCTACTCCTGCCTTATTGCTTGGGCTAGGACTTCCAGAACTATATTGAAAAGCAGAGGTGAGAGAGGACATCCCTGTCTTGTTCCTGATATCAATGGGAATTCCTCCAGTCTCTCTCCATTAAGTATTATTTGGGCCTTTGGAGCTTTGTATATTGCCTTTATTATATTTAAGATGTGAAACGGCCATGCCGATTCTCTCCAATGTTTTGATCAAGAAGTGATGTTGTATCTTGTCAAAGGCCTTTTCTGCATCTATTGAAATGATCATGTGATTTTTATGTTTAAGCTTGTTTATGTGGTGTATTACATTGACAGATTTCCGTATGTTGAACCACCCTTGTGTTCCTGAGATAAATCCCACTTGGTCAAGGTGGATAATGCTTTTGATGTGTTGTTGGATTCGGTTTGCGAGAATTTTTTTGAGGATCTTTGCGTCTATGTTCATTAGGGAAATAGGCCGATAGTTTTCTTTTCTTGTGGCATCTCTGCCTGGTTTTGGGATTAGGGTGATACTAGCTTCATAGAAGGAGTTGGGTAGTTTTCCCTGTTCTTCAATTGTGTGGCACAGTTTTAGGAAGGTTGGTTTGAGTTCTTCCATGAAGGTTTGATAAAATTCGGCTGGGAATCCATCTGGTCCTGGACTCTTCTTTTTTGGGAGGTTTTTTATTACTTTTTCAATCTCTATGAGCGTGATGGGTTCATTGAGGTGGTTGATCTACTCTGAGTTTAGCTTTGGTAGATGATATGCATCCAGGAATTTATCCATCTCCTCCACATTTTCCAGTTTTTTGGAGTAGAGATTTTTCAAATAAGTCCTGATGATTCTGCCGATTTCACTGATGTCTGTTGTGATCTCTCCTTTTTCATTTTGAATTTTGTTAATTTGGAGTCTCTCCTTTTTTTGCTTGATCAAATTGGCCAGAGGTTTGTCAATCTTGTTTATTTTTTCAAAGAACCAGCTCTTTGTTTTGTCAATTGCCTTAATTGTTTCCTTGGTTTCCAATTCATTAATTTCTGCTCTGATTTTAATTATTTCTTTCCTTCTGGAGCTCTTTGGGTTGGATTTTTCTTGTTTTTCCAATGTCTTTAGGTGGATGGTTAGGCTATTGATTTGGGATCTTTCTGTCTTTTTTATGAAGGCATTGAGTGCTATGAATTTTCCCCTGAGGACTGCCTTCATTGTGTCCCACAAGTTTTGGTATGATGTGTTCTCATTGTCATTCAATTCCAGGAATTTTGCAATTTCATTTTTTATTTCATCCACTATCCATTTATTGTTTAAGAGTGTGCTATTCAGTTTCCAGTTGCCGTTGGGGCTCTTGTTGGTTTTGTTGTTGTTGATTTCTAGGACTATAGCATTATGATCTGATATCATGCAGGGAATTATGTCGATTTTCCTAAATATGTGGAGGCTATCTTTGTGATTCAGTATATGGTCTATTTTAGAGAATGTTCCATGGGCTGCTGAGAAGAATGTGTAGTCTGTGGATTTGGGATGGAAAGTTCTGTAGATGTCTGTTAGGTCTAAGTGCTCTATGGTTTTGTTGAGCTCTCTTACTTCCCTGTTGAGCTTCTGTTTGGATGATCTGTCTATTACTGATAATGGTGTGTTAAAGTCCCCAGCTATGATGGTGTTGGTGGTTATTTCTGTTTTATTGTCAAGTAGGTTTTGTTTTATGAACTGCGGTGCCCCTGTGTTTGGTGCATACAGATTTATGATTGTAATATCCTCTTGATGGATTGTTCCCTTTACAAGTAGGAAGTAGCCTTCTTTGTCTTTTTTGATTGTTTTTGGTTTGAAGTCAACTTTATCTGATATTAATATAGCTACACCTGCTTGTTTCTTATTCCCATTTGCTTGGAATATTGTTTTCTACTCTTTCACCCTGAGGAGGTTTCTGTCTTTAGTGGTAAGGTGGGTTTCTTGAAGGCAGCAGATTGAGGGGTCTAATTTTTTGATCCACCCTGTTAGCCTGTGTCTCTTGATGGGTGAATTAAGGCCATTAATGTTTAGGGTGATGACTGTGAGATTTGATTTGATCCCTGTCATGTTGTGGTGGTAGAGGTATGTTGGCATTTTCATGGAATTTAATTTTTTTTTTTCTATCTACTCTGGGTTTGATTGCTGTGATCTGCTTCTTGCAGGCATTTGTGTTTGGTTATTTGTTTCTTCGCTGTGGAGAATTTCCTGGAGTACTTTCTGTAGGTTTGGTTTTGTGTTCATATAATTGTAAAGCTGAGTTTTGTCATGGAAAGTTTTCCTTTCACCATCTATTATAAGGGAGACTTTTGCTGGGTAGAGTAGTTCGGGTTGGAAGCCATAGTTTCTTAGAGTTTGTAGAGTATCATTCCAGGCCCTTCTAGCTTTCAAGGTTTCCATTGAGAAGTCTGACGTAATTCTGATGGGGTTTCCTTTGAAAGTGGTGTGCTGTATTTCCCTAGCTGCTTTTAGGATTTTTTCCTTGGTGTCAATGTTTAGAGTCTTAATGATAATATGCTTTGGGGAGTTTCTCCTTTGGTCTAGTTGGTTAGGAATTCTGTTTGCTTCTTGAATCTTGATAGGCCTTTCTTTTAAGAGACAGGGGAAGTTTTCTTCAATTATTGTGTTAAATAAGTTCTCCATGCCTTTGGTCTGAAATTCTTCTCCTTCTGGTATTCCAATGATTCTGATATTAGGACGTTTAAGTGTATCCCACAATTCTCTCATGTTCTGTTCACAGGAACTTTTGAACTTACTGAAACTTTTAGACTCTCGAACTGTTTCTTCCATCCTGTCTTCCAGATCAGAATTTCTATATTCCACTTCGCTGACTCTATTCTTGAGAGCCTCTAGTGAGTTTTGGACTTGTTCAATTAAGTTTGCATTTTCTACTACTTTCCTATGTATCACTTCCATCGCTTTGTCCAGCTCCCTTTTTGTCTCATTTTCTGATTTTCTTGCTGATTCTTGGAAATCATCCTTGCATTTCTTTATGTTTTCATTTAGTGTGGCCAGCTGATTTTTAAGGTCCTCTTTTTTTTCACTCTCCCTCATTCTCTTAGCTCTCTTTGAATTCCTTCCAGTGTCTTATCGTATTGCTCTACCTTAGTGATGGTAGCATCCATACGATTATCTATCCTTTGTAGCTTTCCTGTCAGTTCTAGCAGTAGTTTTGTCAGGGTTGCATTGTTCATTACTTCCACTTGATGTTCTGATACTAAACACTCTTCTATGTTTTGGTTAGTTGTGATCCTTATTGGACTGGGTGATCTGTCTGGATTTTCTTCCATTTTATTTTTCGTGTTATTTCTTTTGTGTTGTGGTCTACCCATGTCAGTGTATGGGCAGGTAGTTGGGTGGAGCAGCCTGGGATCTAGCTTATTGCAAATCCAAGGCAGCCTGGGGCAGTTGTAAGCAGCCTGGGTTTTTGCTCACTCTTGCCAAAGCCGCCTACCTATAGCCTGACAGGGGCACCAAAGTTGCCTGAATTCTCACCCAGTAATGCACCTAAGCTGCCTGTCTTTGAGCTTGAAAGGGGACTGAGGTAGCAAGCCCTGAAGGTACCTAGATTCTGGTTAGGTACACTGGGGTCTGTAAACAATCTGTGTTCTTCCGCCTCAGGGGAGTGGGGGATGGTTGGCGATGTACAGATAGGGGATTGCACCTGCGCTGGCGCTAGTGACTCAGTGTGGACTTACGTGGCTCTTGCTGTGGGACTGGGCCCGCTGCACATGCAATTGTAGTGCAGAGGCAGATGATGTGGGTACAGAATCAGGACACAGCAGAAGCTGACCAGCGGCAAGTGATGTGAGCACAGCAGCATGGGATCTGGCAGCCACCTATTCACGGCAGGGGTGGCCCCCACAGGCCTGCGAATGCAGCACCACGTGGCTGGTCTACTCTCAGGATCAGAGAACAAGGGCGAGGTAGGAAGTCTCAGCTTCAGTGCATCAGGCTGGCAGGCGTGACTGGTGGGTGCCCGATCAGAGCTCAGCCATGCGGGATGTGCGAAGGGTGCGTGGGCAGGTGGGCAGAAGGGGGCACGGGGTGCGATGGTGTGTATTCAGCGAGTGGGGCATGCAGCGGGGGGGGATCGGGGTGCGCCGGGGTATGAGTAAATCAGGGTGGGGTGTGCAGGAGGCGGCAGGTCTCAGAGGGCGCAGGGTGTGGTGCCCTGGAGGGGAGGGGGGTGTGGGGCGCGCTGTTGGTGTGGGGGGGGGTGCGCATGCAGGGGGGTGTGCGGGGCGCGGGGGGTGTGTGGGGCACCCGGGGGGCACGGAGTGGGAGTGTGGGGCAAGTGGGGGGTCAAGGGGTGGGCAGGGGGGTGCGGGGGAGCGTGCGAGAGGCACGGGGGGCACGGGGGGCTAGGGGCGCAGGGCACATGGGGGTGTGCGGGGGGTGCAGGCTGTGCATGGGGGAAGGGGGCGTGGGGCACACCAGGGTGCGGGATGCCAAGGGATGCCGCGGGGTGCACTGGATGTGCAGGGGGGGCGGGGCTTGCGGGGGGGGTCGAGGGGTTGCGCAGGGGGTGCGGGGCATGGAGGGGGGGCGGGGCACGCCTGGGCACGCTCGGGACACGTGGGGGCGCCCGGGCCGCATGCGGAGGGGGGATGAGGGGCGTGCGGGGTGGGGCGCGGGGGGGCAGGGAGCACTTCAGGGCGCACAGGGCTCAGGGCACGGATGATCCGAGGCGCGTGGGGGTGGGGGCGCAGGGCGCTCGGGGATGGGGGGTGGCTAGGAGCGCGGGGCGCTCGGGTGGGCATGGGGGGGGCGCAAGATGCTGCGGGACGCCGCGGGGTACTCTGGACTCGTGGGGGGGGAGGAGGGGGCGGGTCACGCGGGGGAAGGGGTCAAGGGGGTCGCGGGTCGCACAGTGGTCGTGGAGCACGCTGAGGTAAGATGGAGCGTGGGACACTGCGGGACACCGCAGGGCACTCTGGACGCGCGGCGGGGGTGGGGCGCACGGGGGGGGGCTCGAGGAGCGCAGGGGTGGGGTGCGGGGGTCTCGGGGGGCATGGAGCACACCTGGGCGCCTGGGCGTGGGACGCTGTGGGGCACTTGGAATGCGCCTGCCGCATGTGGGTAGGAAGCATTGGGCCCACGGGGGAGGCAGGGGCGTGGGGGTGGGGCACGGGGTTCTCAGGGTGCGCAGGGGGCGCGGGGGTGTGGGGCATGCCTGTGCGCCCGGGGCGCGTGGCGCTTGGGGCGCGCCTGCTGTGTATGGATAGGGAGCGTGGGGCGTGTGGGGGTGGGGCGGGCGGGGTGGTCTTGAGGCGCGCGGGGGTGGGGCACTGGATTCTGGGGCGCGCAGGGGGCGTGGGGGCGGGGCAGGCCTGGGCACCCGCCGCAAAGCCTCGGTTTGCTGGGGCCACGCCTGCCGCATGTGGATAGGGAGCGTGGGGCGCTCTGGGGGGGAGGGGCACGCTGGGGGGGGGTGCGTGGGCGGGGGTTGTGGGGTGCGCGGGGCCGCTGGGGTGCGTGTGGCTTGGTGCGCCTGGGGCGCCGGGCGGCTGGGGCGCCGTGCAGCGCCCAATGCGATGATTCACGCGGGCAGGGTGGCGGGACGTGGGTCGCCGGGGTGTATGCTTCCCTCTTTTACCCCAATCTGTGCCCTCCCTCTTCAAAAAGTTCCTAATTTCCCTTGAATACTTGCCTTTTTTTCCCCCTTGTTGTTTGTAGTGCAGCTAGGTGGTCGCCATCTTGACTGGAAGTCCTATCTTCAGGATTCTTTCTGCACTCTTATATCATGGAGAGTTCCTCATTTTTCTTCTAGTAGGAGATGACTTTCAGGTCTTATATTGAGGTCTTTAATACATTTGGACTTCATTTTTGTATATGGGAAGAGGAGTGGGTCTAGTTTTGTTTTCTACATATTGTTATCCAATTTGCCCAGCACCATTTGTTGAAGATGCTGTCTTCTCTCCAATCTACTTTATGGGCCCCTTTGTCAAAGATCAAGCAGCTATAGCTACTAGACGTCAGGTCTGGTTCTTCAATTCTGTTCCATTGGTGCATGTTTCTGTTTTCATGTCATAGCTATTCTGTTTTGCTAGTATGACTTCTTCATATAATTACACATCAGGTATGGTGATATCTCCAGAGGTACTTCCTTAGGTAAGGATATGTTTTGATATCCAGAAAGCTGGAGATTCAGTGGCAAGAGGCCAGCTCCTACAGTGGCCTATATACCCTCTGGCTCAGGGGAACAGTGATTTGGGTACCTAGAGGCCAATCAGGATACCAGAGGAAAGGCTAACTTATGCAGGATCCTGACAGCCCCAACCCAGAAGCAATGGAACTTATCAGGACCAAAGAACTGAGAGGAGCAGGAGGAACAATGAGATCTAGCCTACTCACTCCATGGGTGACCCTCAGGAGCAGGAGATCCATGAGTTGGGGACCCAGAGACACTTCAGTCAGGAGGGTGGAGCAAGGGGGCTGCTTCCACAGGAAGTCCACAGGTTGCAGGCAACCCCAAGCTTCATTGACTATTTTTGTTAGCATACAAATATTGGGTTTCATTCCGGCACCTTCAAACCTATCTGCCATTACACTTTCAGTGTATTATTAACGTTAGTAAGATGTATGATATACAAGAAGTTGGAAGCATTGCATTTCAAATAAGTTATATGTTACTAACAACAATCATAGTAAAAGCATATTATAGTAAAATAACTAACAAAGGAAGAAAAATATAAAAAAGAGATAGTATTTAAAATATTGCTTTAGTTACTCTTTATAAATACTGCTAAAATATTTTTCAAGAACTTAGTTTGACAATTGAAGATTCTAGTCCTGAAAGCTTCCAGTATTTTATGGAAAGAAAGCAATTTTACTGAGCATATGAGAATTTGTAAGTTGCATTGTATATATTAAGTTTGTGGTATGGTTGTTGGCTATAGAAAGCTAATCATTAATGTTTCAGCAGTATAAGCAAAGTTAGAGGAATTTAGAATTCCAAGATATTGATAAAATGATGGGAAAATATTAAATAATGAAATGTTGGAATTGCTAAAGGTACTCCACAATGGTCACATTTACTTGCTTCAAAAAATATAAATTCACATAAAGTTATAAATATTACACAAAAAATTGTACTCAAGTTTCTACTACTCAATAGAGACTGTAGTGATATAATAAACTTTAGATTTTATCCACAAATATTGAGTATATGACATAATACTCCTTATGAAGACATTGCAAATCATACATGGATGACAGGAACCCTATTACATTTATAGCAAATTCAAGTACCTTGAAGCAAACCATAAATTTGTAAAAGATTCATTGTGTGCACAACAGACAGTACAATTCAGTTAAAATGCTTTGATGATCACTAGTTGTTTGGTTTCTTCTGTTTCTTTCCAGGGGCAACTGTTTAATGGGGCAATCTGAAAGTTTGAAGGTATTTTGCTTTTTGATTCTACTGAAAGAAAATGTTTGTCCATTTTGCATGAATATTCATGTCAAAAGATGATAAAAGATTGGTTACCCTTGCATGTAGTTCACACATCATTATTACATAAGCAGACAACTAGTGACATTCAGAAACTTTAGAATATAACTGTCAATAAAAAATAAGCTTGTTATCTAATTTTTGCTTTTTTCCTGACTGTGTCAGTATACACTTTTCATAGATTTGTTTGAACACTTTCAATTGAAGATGTGAATGGCTGGTTTCATTCAAGTCATTTTCTTTATTTTCAGTCATATAAAATTATAAAAATAATTATGCTTAATACAAAATTGATTTTGTGATGATGATAATAACAACAAAACATCAAATTATTATTTTTCAGAGCTTCTTTTCAGCTAACTTCAGGAATTAGTCATTGAAAAGTTATTTTTAAAATCTGTGGTGATTCTTTTAAAAATAACACATCCTTTAAAAATGGAGTATGAATCACCAGACATGCTTTGGAAATACTCATCAAAATTTGTCATAAAATAATTATAATATGCAGAAAAATATATATTTAGGAAGTTCAAAAGTTAATCATTATTGAAGTTAGAACAACTTTTAGTTGATTTTATCAACTCATCGGAACAAGGGTATCTACAGGTTATCAGGTTGCTTGGTGATAGAAATACACAATCTATTGTATTACTTCATTTTCAGTCAAATAACTTAAGAACCATGGCCCAGTATAGTATAAATTAAAATTACTTACACTAAGCTATAGAGGTATTTTTAGATAATTACTATAGCCATATTCTTTATATTATTCAAGAATTTGAGAGGGGTTTACTGCATATGTATAGTCATTAACTATTTGGAATATAAATATAACTGTGATTTAAAAAAATGTTTCTAAGAATTTTTGGATTATCCAAGTTAGCATTTTAAAAGCACACTGGCTTTATTAGCAACTATTCAAAAGATTGTGCAAAGGTGTTCCCCATGCCCTATAACAAAAAATTGTGAAATTATAAAAATAATCATGCTCCAAATGCCTTCAACCAGATCATACCAGAGATATTTTTAAAACCAGAAATAAGGCCTGTGCTCTGGGGACTGTTACTTGTTCCAGGATTTGAGATCTGTCATCAGCTTTACTGTCAGCACTTCCCTCAAAGCAGGTTGGATTTAAGAAGACACCAATTTCCTTAATCTTATTAGGTAGAAAATTATTGAGAATTTTCTGGTGAAGTAATTAAAATCTTCTTTGAATCTATATATTTGAATTATTTTCATTTGTAAAATTGAATTCGCATTAAAGTTTAGTCTTATTTGATCTCTGCAAATATTCTACTGTTATATAGAAAGTTTTGTCAGTAGACTTTAAAAACAATGAATGAAAAAGACTAACATGTCTTTCTTTTTAAATATTTTGTTATTTATTTATTTATTTGAGCGAGGTAAAGAGGGAGAAAGAGAGAGAGAGAGAGAGAGAGAGAGGGAGGGAGGGAGGGAGGTAGGGAGGGAGAGGGAGAGAGGTAATAGGCATGTTAGGATGTCAGGGCTTTCAGTCATCGCAAACAACCTCCAGATGCATGTGCCACTTTCTGCATCTGGCTTACATGGGTTCTGGGGAATTGACCTGAGGTCCTTCAGCATTGCAGGCAAGCACCTTAACAACAAAGTCCTCACTCCAGCATTTATAACTTTATTTACATACTTTTACTCTACAATCTATATAACCATTTTTAAAACTTTTTATCAAACATTTAATATTTAACATTTAAAGTTTATTCTCCAGGTAGTTTTTAGTCAGTTCTTCTTATAATTAGCAACAAAACTTTGCAACAAGATTTTTAAAAAATTATTATTAGGTATGTACACAATGTGTATACAGCCATATTGGTACCATTGTTAGCTTTCTCCCTGTCTCCACACTTCACAGGGACCCTCATCATTGGGGAATATGGGTCATGCATTGTGGGGTTGGCCATTAGTTATGAGTAAGAGGCAATGTCTCTTTACATAATGTCCCAACATGTGGCTCTAACAATCTTTCCACCCACTCTACTGCAAATTTTCCTGAGCCATGTTGGGGTTGTTTTAGGACTACTTCAATGATGAGGTCTTGGGAGCCTTGTGTCTCTGGATATCTGGTTTGGTAGGAGTTGAGTGTTCTCTGTGTCTATCTCCTTAACCCTTGTGCTGGTACTAGGTTCACCAAGAAAGCAGCACTGTGGCTCATTTCCTCAATTACACTTGGTTTCAGCTGGGGCCCTGGTGAGGTGTGTGGGAATGATTATCTCCTCAGGGTCTGTGTCCATCTGAAAAAGAGAAGCAAATTCCCCAATAGAGAGTGAAGTCAGCACCAGATAAATGGGATAACCATTATTATTTTAGAGAGAATTTAATAGGTGTAGGCCCTCTTATAGCCTACAATGGGTGGGAGCTTGATAATGGATAGTAGGCTCCTTTTTTGGATATGGATCTTACTCAGTTCGCAGAACCATGTATGGGTTCCATTCCACTGAGTAGATCTGTTAGCAAAATCAAGAGTAGTTGGTTACCCACCATGGCTGTGTGCCACTATTGCATTGTGTGAGCATACTGTCATATTGTTTGCTGATGAGTAGCATCAACCATGAGTTACTTGGGCAGATGTTGTTCATTATCCCCCAGTCACTCATGTAGCACCTTCTGTAACTATATGAATTAACTGTCTAGGGACTGACTGTCTTCCAGATTCTAGCTAGGTCACTCCATGTTCCATACCAACAGCATATAGTGTCTTTGACAGTATGGTCTTACCATTAACATTTTTTGGGACATCAAGTACTCTGACAGAAATCTGTCTACTTTTGGGAAACCTTGTAAGTCTCTCTGATCAATAGCTCATTGTGGATGTTAACCACATGCTGGCACTTGGAGTTACAGGCCAAGGGAAAAAAAGGAAGAAAAAGATAGGTATTATAAAAGAGAAAGGAAGGAGAGAGAGACAGACAGAGAGAGAGAGAGAGAGAGAGAGAGAACAGGAGATTAAGGGCAGTCTTTATCGAACTATCTTTACGTGCCTGTGGTTCAGGTGTTCCCTCTAAGGACTTGAGAAGGTGCAACCATATAGTCTCTCTTTTAGGGTATAGAATTTTATGGTACTATTGCTATTTGGGTCCAGTTTGGTGTCCCATCACCTGAAACCTTCCCCACCCCACCTTCCCTATTGTACAGTCCTCAAAATGCTTATTAGATATGTCAGCATCTTGGGCAGATACAGGTTAGGAGCCACAGATGAGTGACACCACATGACGATTGTCTTTCTGTGATTGTGTTAGTTCACTGAGAGTAATCTGTTCAAAGTTCAAATATTTTTTCTTCCAATTTCATTGTGTCATTTTTCCTTACTGTTGTGTAGAATTCCATAATGTAGATGTACCACATCTTGGTTATTGATTTGTCTAATCATGGACATCTGGGTTGATTCTAGCTCTTAGCTCTTATGAATTGAGCAGCTATAAACATAGCTGAAAAAATCTCTCTGAACTGAGGCATGGAACTTTTAGGGTAAATGCCCAGTAACAGAATACTGGGTCTGTTGGTAACTCTATAGTCAAACTATTTAGGAGTTTCCATATTTCTTTCCATAGGGGTTGTACCATCTTACATTCCCACCAGCAGTGAATGAGGGTTTCTATCTCTCCACATCCTCCCCAGCATTTGTTTTCATTTATTTATTTATTTTAGTGTTTGTTATCCTTACTGGGGTAAGGTAGAATCTCATGGTTGTTTTAATTTGCATTTCCCTGATGATTATAGATGATAATCATTTTCTTAAATATGTGTTTGCCATTTGTATTTCTTTCCCTGAGAACTACCTGTTTAGTTCTCAATCCCATTTTGTAAATGTGTTGTTTTAATTTTTTATTGTTTAGGTTTGTGAATATTTTGTAAATTCTAGAAATTAGGCCTCTGTCAGTTATATATCAAGCAAAATTGTTCTCCCATTCTGTTGTGAATCTATTGGCTCTGTTTTTTTTTATGTTTGTGAAGAAACATTTCAGCTTCATGAAATCCCAATGGTTGAGTGATAGCTTAAGTTCCTGAGCTACTGGGGTATTCTTCAGGAAGTCTTCTCTCATTCCTATATCATGGAAATTTCCACCTTTATTTTTTTTTTTTTCTTCCAGTAGTAGCAGAATATTGAGGTCTTTGGTCGTTTGGACTTGATTTTTGTGCATGACAAGATGTGTGCATCAAATTTCAGTTTCCTGTATATGGTTATTTAGTGTCCAGCACCATTTGTTGAAGATGCTGCCTTTTGTCCAGCCTACATTCTTAGGGCCTTTGTCAAATATCAAATCCTTGATTCTGTCCATTGGTCTATAATCAGGTATTTATGCCAGTACCTTACTATGTTTATCACTATGGCCTTGTAATATAGTTTTTAGATCAGGTATGGTGATACCTCCAGAGGTGTTTCTTTTGCTGAGGATATACTTAGATATCTGAGGCCTTCTACCTTTCCATATGAATTTTTAGATCACTTTTTCCTATCACTGTGAATAAAAATGTTGGGATTTTTATTGGTATTACATTAAACCTGTGTATTGTCTTTGGTAAGACTGCCATTCTCACAATGTTAATTCTGCCTATTCAGGAGCATGGGAGGTCTTTCCATTTTCTCAAGTCCTCCTCAATTTCTTTCTTGAGTGTTTTTATGTTTTCATTGTATAGGTCTTTCACATCCTTGGTTCATGTTATTCCAAGATTTTTTTTTTTCATTGCTATTGACAATGGGACAATATTGTTTATTTATTTCTCAGTATCTTTGTCTTTTGCATATAGAAAGTCTACTGGTTTTTCTGCACTGATTTTGTATGCAGGTAATTTGCTGAAGGAGTTAGTCACCTTTAAGAGGTTTAAAATGGAGGTTCCGGGCTGGAGAGATGGCTTAGTGGCTAAGCGCTAAGCATTCTATGATGCCTAAGGACCCCGGTTCAAGGCTCAATTCCCCAGGACCCATGTTAGCCAGATACACAAGGGGGCGTGTGCATCTGGAGTTTGTTTGCAGTGCCTGGAAGCTCTGGCGTGCCCATTCTCTCCTTCCCTCTGCCTCTTTCTCTCTCTGTCCGTCACTCTCAAAAAAATAAATAAATAAAATTAAAAATAAATAAATAAATAAAATGGAGGTTCTTGGGTCACTTATGTATAGAATCATGTTCTCTGCAAATAGGGCTAAGTTAACTTCTTCCTTTCCAATTTGTATCTCTTTTATTTCTTTTCCTATCTTATTGCTTGAGCTAGGACTTCCAGTACTATGCTGAAGAGGAGAGGCGGGGTGAACACCCCTGATATTTTTATTTATTTGTTTATTTATTTTTATTTGAGAGAGACAGACGGAGAAAGAGGCAGAAAGAGAGAGAGTGGGTGTACCAGGGTCTCCAGCCACTGCAAACAAACTGCAGATGTGTGTGCCCCCTTGTGCATCTGGCCAACGTGGGTCCTGGGAAATTGAGCCTCGGACCAGGGTCCTTAGTCTTCAGAGGCAAACACTTAACCACTAAGCCATCACTAGCCCAACCCCTGGTATTTTTTTTTTTCATAATAGTTGCTAGTTGTGCATGTTATTCTCTAGTTTTATTTCATTATTACTACCTTTTACTTTAAATTAAAAGGATAGAATAGAGTATATGCCACTTATAAATATCTTTAATATATTAAGTTCTATATTAAAATGTTCTGATTATTTAGGACATGCTCAAAGTTGTAGGACAGAAGAATATATTTTTCCATCTTTTATTTATTTATTTATTTATTTATTTATTTATTTATTTATTTATTTATGGGAGACAGACAGAGAGAAAGAGGCAGATAGAGAGACAGAGAGAATGAGTGCACCAAGGCCTCCAGCCACTGTAAAGGAACCCCAGATACGTTTGTCCCCTTGTGCATCGGGCTAACATGGGTCCTGGGGAAGTGAGCCTTGAACCAGGGTCCTTAGGTTTCAAAAGCAAGCATTTCACCTCTAAGCCTTCTCTCGAGCCCCATTTTTCCAATCTTTTATCATGAGTGTTGAGTTATTATTATTTTTTTTAAGGATTTACCATACCACCTGATAAAACTATATGTTTTTAGGTATCCCGTCATTCTAACAAATCTATTTTTATTAGTAATTCTTTTTTTTTAATTAATTTATTTATTTATTTGAGAGGGACAGACACAGAGAGAAAGACAGATAGAGGGAGAGAGAGAATGAGCGCGCCAGGGCTTCCAGCCTCTGCAAACGAACTCCAGATGTGTGTGCCCCCTTGTGCATCTGGCCAACGTGGGACCTGGGGAACCGAGCCTCGAACCAGGTCCTTAGGCTTCACAGGCAAGCGCTTAACCGCTAAGCCATCTCTCCAGCCCTAGTAATTCTTTACAATTTAATCTGCATTAAATAGGTTATTTACTAGGATTACTTGAGGAATTCCAAACAAAAATTGAGCAAAGAAAAATTTTAATGATTTTGTGGATAACTATTTTAAGAAAAGATCATTCAAAGCCTGAACTTAGTCAAATTCAAGCTCCTAAAATAGAGAAAACTAGAGCTTAGCTTATAACATGCTTAAAATATTTTATCTGAAGTGAGTACTCAAACTAACTCGTGATGTCCTGCCTTACATAAAATTAGAAATAATCCCCCCAAAACTGATATAATACACTTGAAAACTAACAAAGTTCTCTTGTGATTATGCAGATTAGAAACTGAATATACATTATGTCATTGCATTTCTGAGAAAAAAAGTGTCTGTGAAATAAGTGAAAAGATGTTATATAATTTTTAAATGTATTTATCATTCTTTATATCTAGCTATATATTCCTCATCTATTTATTTATTTTTGCATTTGTGAGTGTGTGTTTTTGGAGGTTGCATGTTCACTTGCCTCTGCAGATGCATGTGCCACATATATATTTTAGTCTTACATGAATGTTGGGAACATGCAGCCAAGATAGCAGGCTTTTCAAGGAAGCACTGTAATTTATTTGTCATATAATTGTCTTCTTTTTAAAACTTTTTATATTTAATTTTTTTATTAATTAATTTTTTGAGAGAGACAGAGGTAGAGGTAGATAGTGAGAGATGATAAATGTTAGGCAGATGATAGATAGATAGATGATAGATAGAAAGACAGATAGATAGATAAATATATAGATGACAGATAGACAGACACTCAGAGAATGGGCATACCAGGGCCTTCACCCACTGCAAACAAACCCAGATGCATGCACCACTTTAAGCATTTGGCTTACGTGGGTCCTGGGGAAATAATCTGGTTTCTTAACTTTACAGGCAAGTGCCTTAACCACTAAGCAATCTCTCCAGTCCTAATTTTGTAAGTCATGTCTTTTTTAAACATTACAGCCTTAAAAATTATATAATATTATCATAATTGTTTAGATGACTCACAAAGAAACGAACTCCAGTAACAAATGGCCTTTGATGTACATCTTTTGTTTGTTTTTTGTTTTGTTTTCGTTTTTTCAAGGCAGGTCTCACTGTAGCCCAGGCTGACCAGGAATTCACTATGTAGTCTCAGGGTGGCCTCTAACTCACTGTGATCCTCGTACTTCTGCCTCCCAAGGGCTGAGATTAAACACGAGTGCCACCATGTCCTTGTCTTGGATTTCTTGTTTATTTTTATTTGTTTGTTTTCTTATTTATTAATTATTTATTTAAGAGAGAGAGAGAATGGGCATGGCAATGCCTCCAGTCACTGCAAATGAACTCCAGATACATGTGCCATACTTGCACATCTGGCTTACATGGGACCTAGGGAATTGAACCTGTGTCCTTTGGCTTGGCGGGCAAGTTCCTTAACCACTAAGTCATTTCTCCAGAGCCCAGCTCTTGCTTTATCCAGTATTTTAGATGCCATTTAGGAGAAAGGCAGGCAACCACAAACTGTACTTAGCTAGTAATCCTGTTGCAGAAATTACAGAATCAGGAGATCTTATATAAACATTAACCATCCCCAACAATTTTCACCATTAATATGAAAAGTTTTTCTAAAAAGTATTTATATTTGCATAGGTATGTTTAGTATGTATATATAAGTAGTCCTAGAGGTGTATGTGTGCGCGCACACGTCAGAATTTGTTTTCACTCAAGACATTTTATTTTTTGAGACAGGCTCTCGTAAACTGAGAGCTTACAGATTGACTTGCTAGCAAGCTCCAAGGATTGTCCAGTCTGTATGCCCCTGGTGCTTGTATTACAAGCATGCACCATTGACTGGATCTAGGTTGTACTTTACTTCTGAGGGTTTGAACTCAGATTCTCATGCTTTCAAGTACAACAATTTAGCCATGGAACCATATCACTCACAATCAAGCAAATTATGTTTATGTCAAAATAGTACCTGTTGTACTATTAAGATCATATTAGTCATATGGGTTTTGCAATACAGAAATTGAAAAATATTATTTTTAAAAATCAATGAGAACAGCATTACAGGCAACTGAAGCATATACACTACTTTAAGTGTATATAAGGCTTATGATAGACTGATGATTTGATACCCTTAGGTACCTATGTAAATTAGGTATCGACATCAAGTCAGTGTGAACTAGATTTGTTAGTTTCAATACATCTGGGATGATGAGTTAGACAAAGAATTGGGTACTTTGAATATATGTGGAGTCCTGACAGGCTGTTATTTTAGACAAATGACTGGTTACTTTGGATGTTCGTGGGCAATTGACTTCTAGGTATGTCAGCTTAAGTCCAGGCTTTTGACCTTTTGGCAGTTGGTTTTTACTGGGCATGGTGGTGCAGGACTTTAACCTCAGGACTTGGACACTGAGGTCGGAGGGTTTTTGTGTGTTCAAGGCCAGCTTGCAGTACAGTAGAGTGATTTTCGGGTCAGCCTGAACTAAAGTTAGCCTACTCTCAAAATAACAAATAAGCAAAGCCAAAAAAAGAAAATAATAAGAGCATGACAGAAGTTGGTTTTTCAGATTTTAATTCCCAGGGTCTGCTTTTTGTACTTCAAAATGAATCTCGGTGCTCATACTCTGAAACCTTGATGAGCTGAGCATACAGTAGGGGCTGCCCTAATCCTAATCTCTATAGATATTAATCATAATATTGAAACAATATATCAACTCATGATTTCATCCTCTTGAGTTATTTTGATTTTTTTCAGCTTTTCTTGTGTATAAAATGGAGATTCTGACAATTTTTACTATATTTTGTTGCTTTTACAAGGCTGTGATATCACATATCCTTACCCTGATGTAAGGTTTTGAACATTAAGAAAGGCTCAGATTTTTAATCCGAGAGGATATGGAGAATGACAGGCACTCTGAGGACCGTGTAAGACAACTCAGAGCTCTCTCTTCTGTGTTTTTACTTTGCTACGGTTCTGACCTTTCTACAGCTTCTTGTCTTTCTATACTCAATTAGCAATTTCTTGACTTTGACTATTATTTGGAGAAAGAATTCTCCACACTGTGACCATTTCTTACTTCTCTAGCTGTAGTTGCTTATGTTCACCTACCCCCCAAGTAACTATGCCTATTAAAGCTTCTTTTGGGCCCTGAATACACCATTTCTTTCTCAGACATGTTAAAAGAGTACTTTTATAGACAAAGGTATCTGAACTATTGATTATTTTCATGTTTCTTGACATATTAATTTTACTATTACTGCAAATGATCTTTTTGCCCTCTTTTCAATTCCCACTATCTGATGAGGCCATCCAGAGCCACTAACCGGCCATTGTGGTATGAATGGTGTCACCTATAATTAAAAGCTTACTGTAAGCAGAGTAGGTCAAATGAACTTCTAAGAGTCCTAAGCATCTAATGTCATACTAATTATCAAATGATGGTTGATTCAAATAATCAGTAGAGGCATGATGCAATTGCCTTCTTTCCCATTTTTTTTTTTTTTCATGCAGTAGCCCTCTTGTACAGAACAAGATACTGACAAACAATGAAAAGGATAATAGGCAATGCTATTCCACACTTATCAAAATTTCAACTTTTTTAAGGTAGTAATAACAAAGAAGGGAAAAAAGAAGTGTGAACAACAATTTTGAAAACAAAGTTAACTAGAAAGTTCATAATTTTGTAATGCAATCTCATCATTACAGTAAGTCTCTGCATGGGGCAAGGGTCTCAGAAAAAATGCTCAGATGAGATATAAAGGAGGGAGAGAGACAGAAATAAAGAAAGAGCAAGAGAGAAGGAGTGAGTTTGGGAGCTGGCTTTTGTGACTGTGTTGCCAGCAAGTCTGAAATTATCAGGATAGTCATCCATGAGCAGCTGGAAATTTAATATAAGTTGATGTGATCTTGACTTGAGACTCCACTCAGATCAGCTAGGAGGGTAGAAGCTACTGCAGTCTCTTTATATTGCATTAGTTACATTGGGAATCCTAAGCCCTTAAGACCCTCAACCAACTGAATAAAGCCCACTCAAGAGGATGCTTCACTTTAATTAAAGTTAATTATCAGTACCATTTACAAATACCTCTGCAAACATCTAGCCTAGTGTTTGACCAAATAAAATTTCACTAAAACTGAGCACATGAAAATTAACACCAATAGCTTTAAAAGTTATATGTTGGTAAAAATTAATTTAATAAATAAATTACTATCATTTCAGAATTGAATGAAAACTAATAGAACATCTTCATTTGAGATGCTAAATTGTTACTCGTGAATATCCTGAATAAAATACACTGCTGCAAGATTGAAGAAGAGAATCAGGGAGATGGCTCAGTGTACATGAATGCTGGCTGCACAAGGATGTGTACATGTGTGTGATCTCTACCTTCCACCTAAATAGCTAACTCTTTTGTCCACATTGGACCTCCACATATGTACACACATGGCACATGCTTCTGAACACACACATGAATATATATTAATCACAGCCATCACATGCCATATATACATGAAAAGAGAAGACATAAAGTAGACTTAGCATAGTATAAATTAATAAACTTTGCATGCCTGTGGAAAATTTGTGTGTGGCTATAGACTCATATTATTCATTTGTTTAACTATCTATTACCTTCATTTCTTAAATGGTGTACAAGTTTTAACTGACTTTATAGTTCAGCACTATCATTTTCTATCAAATAACCTTACACAGAAAATCACAGGAAAAGAAAAATGCATTTGCTGTATAGAAGCAAATGAAATTCTCGATAGAAACTCTCAAAGGTGACATTAAGGCTTTGGTCAAATTCACTAAATATAATTTTTAACCAAACAAACAACATAAATAAAATGCCAGTTATTATTTTCCTCTTAAACTTTCATGCTTCCCTAATTCTTGGAATATAAACTTCTTTCAAATTCAAGGTCAAAAATCATCTCTGTGCGAATATTAGTCCAAAATGTGTTGATAGTTAATTTACAAAATGAATCTTAGGAGACTATAGCAAAACTAACAGAAAGGAAAATGTGCATTTGTACCTATGTATTGTAGAATTTTTTCCCAAAGTGTTTTTTCTAAATTTATTTGGTTGACTGTTTTGCAAAAAGGTTATATTTTTATATCCCTTCTCCCTTGCCCCTATTCTACTGAGGGTCCTCCTCAGTGGTGTCATTAGTATTTATTGTAGTGTCCTAAAATCTCAGTCAATCCTGTGGTGTGGAATTCTACTCAGCAGTAAGGAAAAATGAAATAATGAAATTTGCAGGTAAATGGACGGACTTGACAAAAATCACACCACATGGTGTCACACAGGCTCAGAAAGAAAAATACCACATGTCCTCTTTCAAATGTAGTTCCTAACTTGGAACAGTTCCAGTTGATTTTAAGTGGTAGTATCCAACAAGAGTATTGACATGGTACTAGAATTAGGAAAAGGGGAATATATGGAGGGAGGAAAAGGAAGGCTACTTAAGAAAACAAGTTTAGGGTCAGAAGAAAGAAATAAACATGGAAAAGTTGATTAATTTTAATAAAATTGCTTATAAATTCTCTCCCCATAGGGTTAAGGACAATCTTGTTTCCCTTCAATGTAATTCCACTAGTTTCAATGCTGCATTCCAAATTTAGAAAATAAAACTACTAACACTATCACATAATTAATGATATTTCTTCCATTTTCTTTTCATACACTAGTGGATAAAACAACTGTGGATTTAAAAAAACAACTGTTTTTGAAATACTAAGTGATTTGCAACTCCACAACCATACAGAGCATGTGAGGGTAAGCCCTGATAGAAAAGAATCTGATTGCATTGCATTGGTGATAGTTTTTACAATTGTCATGACTCAGTGTTTTCTAGTGAAGGCAGAAATAGCTCTGAGGTTAATCTTCCATATCAGAATAAAATGAGCAGCCACCTGCTCTAATGGCTTCTCACTGCTAGGAATGGGCTGTCGGGCCAGAAGAGCAGCTGGAGGAGGAACAGCATTCTGGTGCCAGCGGTGTGTCTACCTAACACTGCTGTAGCTTTCATATGGCATCCATCACTGTCTTCTGCTTACAAAGGCATGGATATCCATTCAAAAATGAAAATGTTTGCTTCTGTCTCCAACATTTGGAAATAGTCAGTAATTAATTTTGAAATATCTTTTGAATATGTATTTTAGATTTTTAACACTAGTACAATGCATCTATAATTTTATACTTGTCTCATTCCATTGAGTAAATTATTTGCATTCTTTTATGATGTTGAAAAAGCTTATAAACAAACATTAATGATGTGTCATTTCTGCTCTTCTTATATGATGATTTATCTTATCAGCCTGAAATATTATTGAATAGTATAAATGTTATTTTAATGAGCTCATATAGATGTATGTTTCTGAATATTATATGAAAAAACCTACAAACAAGTTTCTTTGCATAATAATTAATGTACAGTCTTACAATTGAAACTATGAACATTGCTTGTTTGCTTTGTAAAAATATTTAATCAGCCTATATGAACACAGAATGAAACCACCTGTTAATTATAATTTAAATAGCTAAATTGCCTAATTTCTACCTTTTTTAAGGTAATTATTAGAAAAGTAACATAATTTTAATATCATTACTATTATTAATTATCCTATTTTGGCAAAAGAATAATAAAACTTATATACACAAAAATAACCTATATACATTTAGAAAATGATAGCCATTTTCTATCATGTAAGTTTTATCCAACAGGTCAACATCATAATACATTTTTAAAACTTTGTCTGTTATTTTTAACTTCAAATTATTTTAATTTGAAAAATTTCAACCATTGACTTCTTTTTCATAGTCTTTCCTTTTAATTTGTGGATAGCATTCTAATACATTTATTAAAAAGTTTTATGCTCTAATATTTCTTTTTTATGAGACAGAGAAAGTGAGAGAGAGAGAGAGAGAAAGAATTGGCATGCCAGGGCCTTAGGCACTGGAAATGAACTCTAGATGCTTTCACCACCTTGGGTACATGTGTCACCTTGTGCATCTGGCCTACATGGATTCTGGGGAGTTGAATTTGGGTGCTTAGGCTTTGTAGTCAAACCCATTGACTGCTAAGCTATTTCTCCAACCTTGCTCTAATATTTCTATACATACATGTTTTATTTTTGCTAGAAAATAGGATTTCAGTATATATATATACACACACACACACACACACACACACACACACATACATTTTTCTTCAATATATTTCACTAGTACAAATTTATGTCATTATGACATTTAATAATTTGGAAATTAATATACATCTGTCTATTTTTTTCCTCAGACCTTTGTTCTTTCCTCTTCTCCCACTCCATAATCCTTCTTTTGTTCATTTCATGCTTTGTTGTTTTGGAGAATCTGTTTTATTTCACAGATGGTGGAGAAAACAGGGAAGAGCCTAGATCCATTAAGACAAAAGGACAACTGAATGTCCACAATGAAACCTCCCACCTCTTCCTTATCTGACAGGACCCAGGAGGACTTGCAGTGGAAATGGCACCATGAACATTGTCCGTAGCAGTAGCCTGACAAATAGCTCCACAGTGATGGTGGCAGACACAGTGATCAAGCAAAACCTATCAAAACAGAAATCTAGATGCTACATAGACCTCAACACTAAATCAGACTTCCAGCAGGCCTACCATGATGCAGGGAACATTGTAGAAGAGATGGCATAATGATTGTAAGAGCCACAGAGTGAAAACCCTGAGACACAGTTCTCCCACTACCCCATTGAGACTGACTGACATATATATATATATATATATGTCATATATATATATATATATATTTACATTAAAAAATAAAAATTCAGGGCTGGAGAGATGGCTTAGCGGTTAAGCGCTTGCCTGTGAAGCCTAAGGACCCCGGTTCGAGGCTCGGTTCCCCAGGTCCCACGTTAGCCAGATGCACAAGGGGGTGCACGCGTCTGGAGTTCGTTTGCAGAGGCTGGAAGCCCTGGCGCGCCCATTCTCTCTCTCTCCCTCTATCTGTCTTTCTCTCTGTGTCTGTCGCTCTCAAATAAAATAAATAAATAAATTTAAAAAAAAATAAAAATAAATAAAAATTCAAAAGAAAAAAAATGTATGCAGCCAGAGTATGTAAGTCTGTATTTGAGCTTAATCTATTGACTTACTTGAATTTTTGGCATAATTTGATCATCTGTTAGCCTGAATCATACCTTCACATTCCCTCTAAATTAATAATGATTATCCCATATAATTGGAGCTAACTTTACTTTCCATTGCATAATCTGCTTCTCTTTTTTGGATGGGAACTTTATTTGAGGAGATAAAACATCCAGAGCACTCTATCCTGGCTCCAGCTAAAACCACAGAGGGTTGGAGAAATAAGCAACAATGCTGCTCTCTCAGTTATGCTGGTATCTGCACAAGGCTGATGGAGAAAGATACTGAGAACACTCAGCACCTATCAAACCAGACACCTAGATGCTCCTATGTGCTCATTACAGAAGTAGACTTATAATGTTCCCAGCGTGGCTCAAGGAAACTTGCAGAATAGGGGGAAGAAAGGTTGTTAGAGGAAAAAGTTGGGGCATTTTGCCCAGAGACATTGCTTCTCTCCCATAACTGGTTGCTGCCCCATAATGCATGACCCACAATCCCCATGGGTTGACTTTCATCCCCAGTTAGGAAGGCCACTTCAGAAATGTAGCAGGGAGGAGGGAAAGGATGGTACCAACATGTGATGTTTACATACAAATTATGCCCATATCTAATAATAAAAAATAAAATATATATTAAAAAAGTGGGTTGAATACCTCACCAAATTCTGTCAGCTGCAGGGTTTACAATATTGACTTTTGTCTTTTTTAGCATTCTTCCAGAAATTTTAGTCAATTATATCCAGGCACTATTTCAAAAAGAGATACCAGGGGTTTATTGTACAGATCAAATCATTACAGAAATCTAAAATGTATGAAACACAAAGCACATAATATTCTTGATACTTGTGTGTTCAATGGGGCATGGAGATAGATTTCTAGTTATCCAATTTTGACTGTCATTAATGTATTTTGTTCAAATGGGAGGATTCCAATCTTTGGATGGCTGATGGGTATTCTCAGTGTTTTTTTTTTTTTTTTTTTTTTTTGTCTCAGCACAACTGGGATTTTTTTTTTTTTTAGAGATGCTGTTATGTGGAATGCAGCATGTGAATATGGACCTTCATTTTTCAGTCAATGAGTGAAAATATTGATCTTATATATGAAGAACTTAGTAATCTGATTCTCCATGTCATGTCATGTTTATTCTAGAGCAAGATTATATGAAAAAATTGAAAATTCTCAAAAATGTAATTATTGCATTTGTGGAAGCTAATATATATTAAGGTAAACAGGAATGTACAGCTATTTGTGGCAAACAGAAAATGGAGTATGATGTGGATGAAAAATATGGTTTTCATGGACATCTTATTTTTCACTTATAGCACGACTATATCCAAGCTTTCTACATTTGGTAAACTGATACAATTATAAGTAGATTGAAAAATCAAAATACAGTTTGTAAGTATTTATCATAATATATGTTTATCACATGATGTATATAAGTTCATTAAGGGCTTGGAAGATGGCTTAGTGGTTAAGGTGCTTGCCTGAAAAACCAAAAGACCCATGTTCTACTCTCCAGATCCCACATTAGCCAAGTGCACAAAGGCGAGGCAAGTGCAAGGTGGCACATGCCCACTAGGTGGTGCAATCATCTGGAGTTGAATTGCAGTGGCTGAGGCCCTAGTGTCCTAAATCTCTACCTTTTCTGTCTCTCTATTTCTCTGTCATTCCACCTAAACTAAAAAACAAAAACTAAATAAATATACTAAAAACAAGTTGATTGAATAGTTAGAGTCTCCAATGGTATTTGATGGAATCAGACATATTACAAGACATAGTCATAAACATTTCTAGGATGCTATATTTGTAGGTATTCTCTTATTTCTTATGGGTGATCTTCCAGTTGCTATGTAAACTGTGTTTTCCAAGAGCTTAGCAATTAAAATAATTTTTAATTACATAAGAATGATCACTGTGCCTGTTTAAAAAGGTTTATTTGTAATTTAGTAGAATTGTCTCCATTGTAACAACTATAATGATTTAAGGCAAAGGAGGCTTTTATGTGGAAAAGAACATTCTGATACACAACAACATTTATATTCATGCATATGATTGATGTTTACACTCTGTAATTACTAAAAATTATTTATTTACTTAAAATAGTTATTTAAAAGTCAGTGGTTATTAGAAAGTATTTTTCTTTTTAAAATGTTATTTTCTTATTTATTTATTTTATTTTACAGAGAGTAAGCAAGTGAGAGAGAGAGAGAAAGAGAGAGAATTGGCATGTCAGGGCCTTAGCCACTACAATCAATCTCCAGATGCTTCTGCCACTAGTGGGTATATGTGACCCTGTGCTTGCCTCACGTTTGTGCATCTGGCTAACATGGGATCTTCAGAATAGAACATGAGTATGTAGGCTTGCAGGTAATCCCCTAACTGCTAAGCCATCTCTCCCACATAAGAATTTATTTTTCAATAAAATTATATTATTTCCTTATAAATACTTTGATAAGAAAGTACATTTATGGGCTGGAGGGATGGTTAAAGTGTTTGTCTGCAAACCAAAAGGACCTAGGTTAGATTCCCCAGGACCTACGTTTACCCACATGCACAAGGGAACACATGCATCTGGAATTCATTTGCAGTGGCTGGAGGCCTTGGCCTGACCATTCTCCTTCTCTCTCTCTCCCTCTCTCTCCCTCTTTCTCTGTAAAATAAACAAATAAAAATTTAAAAAGAAAGTTTATTTATAGTATTATAAAATATTATGTACTGTGTTTTTAAAAGAATTGAGAAAGTTTTAAAAATAAATTGCCTCTTTAAGAGATTTTCTCTGGGAATTTATTTACAATAATTTTTTTAAGAATTTATTTCTCTTATTACATGAATGAAGAGATCAATAAAATGTCAATATTGGGGAATTGGAGAGATGACTCAGTGAGCTTGAGTGCCACTTATACCTGCATGAGGGCCTGATGGGGCCAGAAACTGCCCAAGTCTTCAGTACTCATGTAAACAATAAGTCACATCTGTGAACCCACACCTATGGGGAACAGATTAGAGAATCTTCAGGGTTCAAATGGAAAGCTCTTAAACTGGCAAGAGACTCCATCTCAAGAATGCAAATGGGTGAGAAATTGAGGACAACACCAATGTTCTGTTCTGGTGTCTGCATGCACAGGGGATGAAAACTACCTCATACATCACACATACCACACCGCACACACTACATGCACTCAAATACAAAAAAGTCCTTTTCAATGCTAATAACTGTATGAATTAAAACAAATTCTGATGACTATCCTGTCTTCAAATATATATATATATATATATATATATATATATATATTTTTTTTTTTTTTAAGGTAGTGTCTCACTCTGGTCCAAGCTGACCTGGAATTAACTATATAGTCTCAGGGTGGCCTCAAACTCACAGTGATCCTCCTACCCTGCCACCCAAGTGCTGGGATTAAAGGCGTGTGTGCCACCATGCCCAGATTTTTAGATTTTGTAATTTTTTTTTCTGCTTTAGATAAATATCTATTATTGTGAAGATGCAGACATGTGATACACAAAAGATCATCATACTATTATAACAGATATGATTACTTATGTCTTCGTGTTATTTCATTATTTTTAGCCATTTAATATAGTCTTTTACAAGTTGAGAGTCATACCTGGAATATGCTAAAACATACACCTTCATATTGCTGGACAATTATATGATCAAAAGCAGCTAATAGGAGGAAAGAACTTCTTTTCAGGCTTATAAATTCCAAGGGAACAGCATTAATGACAGAAGAAGCTGGTTTGCTTTTATATATCCAAGCAGAGAGATGCCATCAAATAGCCATCAAACACCAGCAAGCAAGAACCATCACTGATCCCACTGCTCTGAACACACCTACTAGGGCTGGACTCAGACATGTACCAAACACACTGTAGGTCTGGACTGAAGAGAACAACTACCTATAACACACCTCCAGTAGCAGGTATCTTCTTCCAGGGGCTCAAGGAGAAAATTTAATCCAAAATGGCTGAATATATGGGGACATGCATTCAAACTATCATACCATGTGATCAAAGAAATAATTTCAACAATGGCATATTAAATATTATTTTAATAATGAATCATAGTAACAGGTTGAAAGTATGTATTTCTATGTACATACTGACATCTACTACAGATACATGTGTATAAATTAGGTAAGTTCTAGAAGTTTACTCTATAGTGAACATTCTTTTAATGTACAAAGTCAATATCTAAAAACTAAATCCTATATAGTAGTGCATGATATAAATACTCCTACTTCAAATGTATGAGATAAATGTTTCTTAAAAAAGAGAATACCACCCTTCCTTTCACTTGGCTCCCTGAGCTACTTGCTGCCTCACAGCATGGATTGAAGACCAGCGGCAACTGAAGACCCGTGTGGGTCAGAAAACCAGCAGCTCCTCTGGAAAGCTCCAGGACTTCAATGCTGTATTGGGACTGCTGAGGTATCTGCCCACATGGACTGAGCAGCTACCAGGTTCCTTGATTCTTGGGCCTGCAACTGCTATTGGACTACTTTAAGCTGATCCAATAAATGTCCCCCTTTTTTAATAGAAAAAAAAAAGAGATACCAATTCACTTGGTCTTATAGCAAACCATATCTTCAGATGTTTGTGTTCTGACAGTTAAACAGCATTCTTTCCCACCTAGAAACAGTAATAAATGGGACCCACATTGAGTAAAACATTATGGTCATATGTAAAAGGACATGGAAAGAGATATGGTTTGAAAATTGTGTTTGATTTTATGTATTTAAATGATAGGTTGTAATTGGAATCTGAGTACTGATAGTGGCATGTTACTCTGAAAGAAAAGTCATACTTCAAAGACTGTTAACTATCATGCCAGCAACTGCAAACCCTACTTACACTCCAAGGGAAAGTCTCACGCATAACAATCCTATGACTGTGTGGCAAATAAAATTCTTGTTGAAATACAAGGTTGAATTTAAAAGCAAATAAATGAAATGGCAAGTGAAGAGCTATAGAAAGTTATTGTGGCACTGCCTACTAACATCCAAATAATCAAAAAGTCTAAAAGATTCCCATAGACTACTTGGGAAGTTATGGAAAAAATAAACTCTGGTTATGTCAAAATTATTTTTTATTCTCACATAGATTACAATTTCAGAGATAAGTGGTTATTTACATTGTTCTCTTTGGTATACATGTGCTTTTGCTCTTGAAAAACCTCAAACAACACAGATATTCACACACACATTGTATTATTGTAATATTCACAGTTCTCTACAACAGCAGAACAGATAATGGATTTGTTTTTATAAAGGGTATTTATTGAATTATCTTACAGGATATGAACCAAGAAGTCCAAGAGTAGCTTTCTGTAGACTTTTGTGGTGAGGAACCCAGTAGCTTCTCAGCCCAAAGATTGGATAACTTAGCAGATCCAATCTGGCAACACAGGCTTGGAGGATTCTTGAAGAGCTGCTGGTTTTCTTAGTCCACACTGGAAGGATGATAAAACTCAGTTTCAAAATTATGAATGATAGCCCAAACAGGATAGATGACCACAAGATAAGCAGCAAGGGAAGAAAGGTATAAAGAATGCACCCACAAGTATAACAGGTGGTTAGGCAAAAAAAAAAAAAAAAAAGTGGAATATGACTCCTTGGAACATCTTTATATCTAGTCCACCACCAGAATGGAGCAAGAATTAGGGAGCAAGAACCTCCTCCATCAGATAATTCTTCCTAGAAATATCTTTACAGAGCAGCCAAAAGGACACAGCCCTTGATTCAAAATATGATCAATTGATAACAGAACTTAACCACTGCACACATATTAATGTCCTCAGATAATTGTATAGTTTGCTTCTCAGTATGGGCTCATTTAAGTAATTGTTACATAGTTCATTACAAGAATATTAATTATCACTACAGTTTATTGGTTTACAAAACTGATCATAAATAATAATTCTTCTATTTGTTTGCTGATCTCAAATTTTTGTCATCACATCCTCACAGGTATATGTAACTTTTCTATATCATTCTGTTCCAAACTACTACATTACTACTGAGATGACAAAATACTCTGTGAACATAAATGTTCAACCACTATGTCCCAGATTGTGTTTATTTTTCAAGTGGTACAATTTCATCTGGTTATTAGAAAATAATATCAATTTAAGGGTCAGTTCACACCATTCCAAGCCAAAACATGCTAGCTTTGACTTTGCTAATTATATATGTCCTTTTGATTCTATGTAAATTATATTGTTTCAATATAGAAGGAACTTATATTTGTAACCACACCTTATGCTTGAATTTATTCTAAATAAAAATAGTAAAATTTAAGAATGTTGCAAACAAAACAGTTTTAAAAAAGAAAAAAAATCATCAAATCCTAAAGTTTATAAAACCATAGATTTATTAAACACCATTTTTTTTGTTTTTTGTAATTTTGATTACATAAAATGAACTGAATTATATTCAATTATTTAAGATATTATCATCATTTAAACCTAAAGTGGCTTAATTTATTTATAGATTCCCCTTCCAGTATTTTCCTCAGTGTTCATACTTTCATGCCAATAACTTTTTTTTGCTGTTTAATCTCTTCACCATTATGGCTCTGAAAGGCTCCCAATTATTGACATAAATTAAATAACATAATATTGAAACCTTTGTTTTACTTGTGTTCAGTGTTGTTGGCACAAAGCACCTATCCACAAATGGCTGATTGGAGGAAAGTTGTTTATTTTGTCTTATAGTGTCAAGGGAAATCACCAGGGTGGTAGGGAAAGAATGACATGAGCAGTGACTGGACATCACCACCTGGTCAACCTTAAGTGGAGAACAACAGCAGGAAAGTGTGTCAAATACTGGCAAAGAGAAGTTGGCTATAATACCCAAAAGCCAGCTCCCACAAACATACCACCTCCAGCAAGGCACCAATTCCTAAATTGGCACCAGCTGGTGATCTTCCATTCAGAACACATGAGTTAATAGGGGGACACCTAATTCAAACCAGCATAATTATATAAACTGGAAAGTTTTCAACTTATTACAGATTCCCCATATAGTATTTTATCTCCACATTTGTACTATATCAATAGTGTGCTTTATTTGCATTTTAGATGTTCTCCAATATGGCTCTGAAGTGTTCTTAATTATTGACAAATTAGTGAACATTAGTTGTTGAAACAGTACTCAGCTTCAGAGTTGGGGATTGTAGCTACAGCCTTGAAATTTAACCTAGACAAAATCATCCATTGTTTGTCTTTTGTGAACAGCAGGATCATGTGATTCTGGTTCTGGTTGCCTTCCTAATCTCTGCTTAGGCTAAGGATCTTGTTCTGTTTTGTATGTTATTCTCAGGATATCCACAGAATATAAGATGCAGATCTCATCTGCTTGGCAACCTCCCACACATACATTTCTATACATATGCATACACAGAAATATATTTGTGTAGCACCTAAGTGCTTAAATATATCTAAGATAAATGATAAATCAAACCAAAACTAACGCTCTCATTTGCTACACCTTCAATGAAAAGAAACAATGAAATTTGGAAGAACTTGTCTTAGCACTGCTATTTTATGAAGAACCATCCACTATTGTTTGTGATATTGAAATGAGTATATTGTTAATGATAGTATTTTTCCAACTCAGAAAACCTATTGTGCAAAATTCTGGAACCAGACGTATACATTATATTGGCAGATTGTATTACTCATTTGTTTCTGTTGTTTTTCTTTATGCTTATAGGTCATAAGTGATTACAAATACATGTGTAATGTCACATTCTAATTGACCAACATGAAATTTGTCAAACTATCACATGAAGACATATTTCAAATTTAAAAATAATTTATTACCTTGAAATAGTACATCAGATGTTCTCAAGAAGCATTCACATTAATGTTTACTTTTCAAAGTTTTCTTGTGTTGGAATTTTCTGATTATATAATCACAAACCTTGAAATAGCTGTAGAATATCACTTATGATTGCTTCAATGCTCTGAATTACCTATATGGTGAGCAGCTGTAAGCAGAAAGTAAGGGATAAAAAGTGTATTTGTTGAAGTAAATGTGCCTTTTAATGGAATCTGCATTAAGGAAATTCTGAGCAAAACAAGTTACAATGATTATAGAAAGCCTTCTCAAATGCATGCCCTCCTGTTTCCTCGGTAATGGCTTAAGACCTGTGCAGTAACAATAAAGGAAAGGTGAACAAACAAAGATAAAAACATCTTCGAGCAATGCAGAACATTGCTATGCTCCTGGAGAACAGGGTGAGTGGAAATTGCCAGCTTATAACTTTTTTCACATTAAAAGAAATAACTGTGGATTGAGGCTAAAAATGATAACAAAAAACTTTCCAGAAAAATAGATGATACAAATATTTTATAGCTAAAGGTGCAACATAAATCTTAGAGGATCCATTGTGATCCAAACAGTAACTGCAAGGTAGCTTTATTAATGCATGCCATAAAATAAAAGTAGTCTGTAAGAAACACTTTGAAATAACTCTGGTAAAAGTATGTATCCTAATCTGAATTGAAATGATAATTTTAATATCTTAGGACTTTTGATTGTTCCAGGTGTATTCTGGACAACACACAAAAGTAGTTAGGCAAGTAATTATAATTTTATTATTTGTAATGTTATTTACATGACATATAACCATCACTAATCAATATGCATATTGCAGGATATTGAGTAATGAAATTACCTTCATAATGTGTTGCAATTGTTGTTGACAGAAAAGAATAACAATAGTGATGAATGATGAAGGTAAAATTGTTAGATTCTAAAAGACAGATGCACACTTTGCTTTTCCACTTAAATACCCCAAGATTGTCTTCCAATTAATATGCTTATAGGATTACTTCTTGGGCTGGGGAGATGGCTAAACAAGTACAGACTCTGGTTGGCAAACCATGCTGGCATAAGTTCAATTTCCCAGCATTCACGCAAAGCCAGAGCATGAACTCCTCAAAGTTGTCCTCTACCCTCACATCAGGGTGTGCTACAACCACACAAACATGTACACACAATTTTTTTCTGAAGTAATTACCCTTGATTCTCACACTCTGTCCTCTAATCATATTGGAGTAAATCTCACCATCACCTTATCTGCAGACTCAAATAAAAAAAAAAAAACAACAACCTCTAAATCTTTCAGTTAAAATTTTCACTTTTGATTTTAATATTTTCTCTATCTTATGCATTCATAAACATTTTATCATCATCATCAATAACAAAAAAACAAAATCCACTCCAAATCCTTCAGCTCAGTCTGTATCCATTATATCACCCTTGAAAATGCCAACCCATGTCTTATCCTGAATCAATTTATTACCTTCCCAAAGTAGTCTTGTATGTCACACTTTATGTCTATATTATTTTGATCAGAAATGGTGTGATCTGACCATGATTAAATAACAAAATCCCTCATCTTAAGATATCAGTGGCTTCTGAGGGGTCACAAAATAATCCATATGAGTACACAGTTTTCTAAGTTCTGCATGAAGTGTCCTGTGATTCTGTACCTTTCATATTTCTCATCTGCCTGCACCTCTGCCTCCTGCAGCCATGCAGTTTTTTGAGGTGACTTAAATATGAAGATATTTTCCACTTTAAGATTTTACAGAAGTCTCTGTCTCTGGACAGTGTACTTTTTCCTGAAACAGACACAGATGACAACCTGTTATTATCTGGTCATCTAGAGAAGGTTACCCTTCAGACATCTTCTCTGACCAGACCAAGTCATTAATATGGCTTAAGTTCATTTTATTAATAAGATAACCATCATATACACATATCTACTTACTTGTCAATATATTTTCCCACACAACACTGCATATAAGTCCCTTAGATAATATGACTTAGTGGTGTTCCTTTCTTTCTTTTCAATCAAACAATTTTCTGAGGGAGTCCAAACTATCTAGTAATTCTTCTGTCTCAGCCTTCTGAATGCTGAATTACAAACATACTCTGCAATGCCTGTCTTATTTTTTTTGTTTTAAAGTTTAAAGAATGTCATAAACTCATAAGGGTCCAATAAATACAGTGAATAGATACAGTGTATCAAAATTTCAACTGTGAAAATTAACTTTTATTGAAAAAAAAACAGTATTTTATATGTAGGTTTCATAATTTCAAGCTAAAATAATATTGGAATTTTACACACCTAATTATATTTACTCAAACTGATCACTCAGTAAGTGGGAAGAATTACCAGAGGACTTTTGGGGTGGAATTTAAGAAAGGCTGTCAAGCTCTAACCCAGGCTGTTTTGGAACTCACCATGAAGCACAGACATGCATTAAATTCAAAGCCACCCTTCTTTCTCAGCCTCCTATTTACAGGGAGTGCAAATGTGCTTTACTACGTGTGGCTGTCATCAGAATTCCATAGATGAACCATCATAGTGACAATGTTTATTCCAACCTACTCAGCAAAAACAGGACAAAAACAGAACATAAATACTGGCAAAATACAACTAATTTAGAAATCAAATTTAATCAGCATAAAGTTTGTTTGTAATTTAAAAATAGATATGTATGATGTAATAGTTGATAACAGGAAATTTCAAAAATTCTTTGAACAATATAGTATGAAGTATATTACTACAAACTTTAAAGGAAAATGAAATAGGATTATAAACAACATAGAATTCTTAAATTCTACATAGGAGAAATGCTTGATATCAAGATAAACATCTAAAAGATAAATTATTTATAAGAAAGTAAAGCCCAGTATAAGAAACAAATTTTGAAATAAAAGCTTAATTTTAGGAATAATGATAACTTTAACAGTGTTTTATCTATTGATTAGTTGAATTATTACAATATTTAGAACTGAGTTGGTAATGAGAACTACTCCGTGATGTTTCCTAATCATTCATTAAATGTAAACAAGCAGCAATCTTAAAATTAGCACAACATACCTGCATTCTTCCAATTGTGATTTACCATTATTATTTTATTTTATAGGAAATACTTTCAAAAATATACTATTTAACAAGTCAAATAATGAATATAGCAAAAATGCAGTAATTTTAGAAAAATAATGAAAGAGAAGACTGATGTGGATACTGAGGAACTACTCCATCAAAATATGTTCCAGGTGCCCATCATTGTACAAATGGATAATGAAGATGCGGTACATTTACACAATGGCACTCTACTCATCAGTAAGAAAAAATGATATAATTAAATTTATAGGAAAGTGGATAATTAGAACATGTATTCAGTAATCTCATACAAACACAGAAAGACATATGCCACATGTTCTCAGTAATCTTCAGTTCCTAACCTGGGACAGCTTGAGATGCTGGCATACCTGACAGGCAACTTCAGGTCTAGAAAATAGGGACAGAAGAGTTAGGGTGAGAGTAGTGTGAGGTTTGAGGGGGGGAATAAACATAAAACTAAACCCAAAACAAACTGTTACCATAGAAACCTTTCTCCTTGATAGAAGACTAAAGGATATAGCCATCAACAGGAGTGTACAAGTTCATCTGGTAAGAAGGGCTCTGGTGAGGGTAGGATGATATCTCACCCTAAAATATTTGGCACTGGATTTTAACCCCCACTACCAGAAATTGGTTGCTACCCATATTGAGCTGTTGATCAGAGAGATATAAGGTCTCCAAAATATGACAGGCTTCTGTCAAAGCACTTGATTTCCTGCCTGAGGTAAAAGGTAAGATCCTATTGATAAGACATCACATGCTGCCAACCGAGAATATTGAGTGACCCAGCTGGAGTCCGGAAGGGAGTTAGTCCCCAGAAGGTTAGCTCATTTAGTGCTGGAAGGTACTACACTACATGAGCTACTGAGGTAAGGTGGCCAACATCATCGTGAGTAGGCAGGGATCACAGCTACACTAAAACAACCAGCCTGAGAAGCCGTGTTTGGTAACCAATGGATTTCTGATTGGCTAAGAGAACAACCCAGTGGAAAGGAACCCATATCTGGAACTGGGAACCAGGTCTGAATCCTATGGAGTCAAAGACTATGGTCTAGAAGATCAAGTTCTCACTAATCTTTGGCCAAAAGTGGGGATATATCCATCAAACCCTCTTTAAATTAACAATGCTTATCCCATTTAACTATGCTTACTTCATTATCTGTTGAAGAATCTGTTTTTTTTTTTTTTGTTTTGTTTTTTTTGTTGTTGTTGTTTAGAACATAGAAAGACCCAAGGAGATAAACTGCCCCTCCCACTTCAGCCAAGGCCAAGGTGAAACCACTGAGGACTTGGTGAGATGAAGAGGAATGCTGCTTCCATGGTGAGCCTGACAGCCTTCAGCAGTGTGATGGAGGAAGATGATAAGGATACACAATGCATACTTAAGCAGAGGTCCAGAAGCTCCTGAATGCATAACACTGAAATAGATTTAAAACACACCCACCATAGCTCAGGTAATTTTGCAGAAGAGGGGTCAGAAATATTTTAAGAGACACAGGTCAAGAGGACATAGGTATCCATCCCCCACAAACCAATGACTGACTGCTGCTCTCACAACTTATAACTCACAACCCTATAGAGAATACCAGCAACACCACTGAGGTCGCCCTCAGCAGATGGCGGACAGAGAGGAGGGGAATGATGGTACCAACACATGATGTGTCCACACAAAGCATATTGCATATTTACATAATTCTTATTTATCCTACTGACTTCTTTGAAAGTGTCATAATAAAAGTAAGTATTCATATTTTACAATAATAAAAAGATATATCAGGGTGTTTGACTCAAGGTACGATTTTGAAGGTAATAGAAGTAATGGGATTGAAACCATATAATCTTTCTCCATGCAGTTAGTTGTGTCATCGTCCACAATACAAGTAAGTGAGGCAGAAACAAAACAAGAGTACCTACTGTTTATAATATGATTGTAAACCTCAGTAGATAGAAGGTAAACATTCTTTAAAGAAAAAGAAAACATGTTGGAAGCAGCTCATTCTTTAAAACAAACATTCAAACTAAAATCCAATACGTTTTAAGAACAATGATAACCTCCACCTATAGAACACAACACTCCTACAAAATAGAACCTGTGGGAATTTGAAGACTAGTATATTCTAAGTCCAGTGATAATATAACATATAAGCCTGATTGATATGCTACAAATATATGAGCTTCAAAACTAATGCATTTTCAATAAGAACCCCAACCTTCTGTTAATCAAGGATGTGATATTTGTAGTGAAATATTAATGCCTATATCTGGCATTTAATATTGCTTATGCATGTGTGAATACATATTTATGAATTGTGTTTATGTGTGTGGGTGTATAGCATAAAGCCATAATTATCAACATTGAAAAATAAATATTTCTTTTGGAGGAACTTAGTAATATGTTTGCAAAATTCAAATGTGTTTCTCTGAATGCATTTTCACTGTTCTCATGTTAATACATATCCCTGTCTTTGTCCTTTGGTAAACATTTCTTTTTCTGTTAGTTTTTCTAATATATATGTATTACATATATGTTGTTATAGTCCTATATAACCTCAACCCAATTACACATTTCCTTGAGCATCTTCCTCAATAGAATGCTTGGTGTTGACTGAGGTGTGGTTAGGCCTTTATAAGTCCTAGATGGAGTGGGACAGTGTTTAGATCTGGATATTTCTTTCTCCGTGAACTGCCTGTCCAGTTCTTTGCTCCATTTTGTGAGTGGGTTGTTTGACTTTAATTGTTTAGGTTTTTGAGTTCTTTGTAGGTTCTAGAGATTAGGTCTCTGTCAGTTGGATATACAGCAAATATTTTCTCCCATTCTGTGGGTAATCTATTAGCTCTACTTATTGTATGTTTTTCTGTGAAGAAACTTTTCAGCTTCATGTGATCCCATTGGCTGAGTGATTGTTTAAGATCCTGTGCTACTGGGATTTTGTTCAGGAAGTCTTTTCCCATTCCTAGATCACGGAATGTTCCTCCTAACTTTTCTTCCAGTAGTAGCCGAGTTTTGGGTCTTATATTCAGGTCTTTGATCCATTTGGACTGGAATATTGTGCATGGTGAGATATGTGGATCAAGACAGACCAAACGATTGAACCTTCACCAGTCCCTTAGAAGGAACACATGAATCACAAGGCTCTGAAGAGGGTACGATGATGAAGATTGACCTTAATCTTCTACTGCTTCTCTCTTTCTCTTTCTCACTCTTTCTCCTTCTTCTAACTCTTTTATATCACTTTTTCTTCCTTCTCTTCCTGGGCACTGACCTGTTACTCTTAGTATCAGCAATGGCTATCATCCACAATGAGCTTTTGATCAGAGAGACCTACAAGGTTTCCTAAAAGAAAGTCAGATTTCTGTCAGAGTACTTGATGACCCACCAAATGTTAGTGATAAGGCCCTACTGCTGAAGACACCATATGCTGTTCGCATGTAACATAGAGTGACATGACTGGAAACTGGAAGAGAGTCAGTCCCCAGAGAGTTAACATATCTAGTGAAAGAAGGTGCTGCATTGGTGAATATGGGGAATTTAACCAATATCTGTCCAAGCAAATCATGGTCTAGCCTACATAGCAGCAAATTATCTGTCATGATGCTCACACAAGTGCAATAGTGGCACACAACCATGGTGGGAAACCAACTGCTCTTGATTTGGCTAACTGTTTCCCTCGGGGGAACAGGACCCATAGCTGGAGCTAGGAAACAAATCAGAACCATATCCAAAAATGAGCCTGCTCTCCATTATAAAGCTACCATCAATTATGGGTTGCAACAGTGCCTGCACCTATCAAGTTATCTATCTAAAAAAATGGTTATCCTATTTATCTGGTGCTAATTTTATTCTCTATCAGAGACATTGCTTCTCTTTTTCAGATAGACACAGATTCTAAGGAGAGAACCACCCCATCAAAAAGGTCCCAGCTGAAACTAAGAATAATTGGCAAAACAAGCAAGAGTGCTGTTTCCTTGGTGAACCTGGGTCATAATACACAAAGACATTTGCTCCTATCCATAACTGATGGCCAACTCCACAATGCACTACCCATATACCTCAATAAGGAAGGTCCATGTGGAAGGGTAGAGCAGGGAGGAGGCTAATGATGGTAGCAACTTGACTGTATTCACTGAGTACAAAACTAATAAAAAAAAATAGTTGTGAAAGAAACATCAAAATCAACATTTTATCAATTGTTAAAAATTTATTTTTATGGGCAGTGTTTATCATGTGATATAAATGAAGAGATCTTTTAAAAGAAAAAAAAAACTATAAATGCTTTGTGAACTACATTTAACATATAAGGAAAAACTGATATACTGACTTACAATGATGTTAAGTTGTAGAACTACATAGGCAGTCTGAGCTTAGAAATGTATTAGTCTATGAAACAATAAAGATACAATGTACCATATTTAAATTTTACTTTGTATAGAACAATTGATACTGTACATGGTAACTTTATGCACCAATATTCTAAACTTTTCAATTTATTTATTTGGTGCACAGATCAAAAGAGCTATCAACCACGACTAGGTCTAAAATTATTGGTTTTAATTTTGATGAAAAAATATTAATTGTTAGGATATTTGGCTCTATTTGTTTAAAAAATAATTAAGTTCATCTATCCACATGTCTCTCTGTCTCTTTGTGCAAGGGTATTTGATATTATGCATTGAATCTGGAAAAATTCTTATATGAAATCCACTAAATAATAGTGGAACTTAGGTAGACAGGTGGGAGAATAACTGCACAGACATCATTCAGCTGGTCATTGAAATGAAAAATCTTCCTCTTGGCATATGAACAGGCTGGAGGATGTTCATTTTGTCCTTGTAGAGAAAGACATTTTCTAGCATATTGTATTAATTTTTTGTCCAGCAATGGAAAAAGAGGGATGGGATATTTTATATGAACTCAGAACATGCTACATGTCTTAAAGATTTAACAAATTCTTTTCAATGTTCTCAGAGGATTATTTTGCTCATTCCTCTGATAATAGTTTGTATGGCATATTTGATGAGACTATAATATTTACCAAAGTTTCTTATAAGCTGTGTGAAAAAGGAATAACCCAAAGGAAAAGAAATCAAGTATCAGACTGCAAACAAAGGGGCATCTTGTTCCTAGTGACACATCAAGCACAAATATTACTAAAATAAGACCCACTTACAAATTGTCATTGTCCACCCTCTAAATGTATTGTATTCTATACTGGGAGTTGTTCTCCAGGGGCATCTACTGAAAGCATGTACAAAAGAAATGAGGTTAGTTTTATTAATTTACTTTTTTCACAACTGAATAGCCATGGCTTTATTCTCTCATTCCCCTTGGCACTACTTTGTTCCTTTCTTTAATAACAGTAAATGTGAAAAATCAGGATTTGTTTTATTCAGCTCATTTCACTGGGAGTTGCTGTAAGGGAGATGAGATTTGAAGACATTCACCATAATGTATAGGATACTGGATTCACTTTACTGATGATGCCGTATCATTGTAAATGACTCACTACGGGATATACAGCTTTATTAGAGCATTAAGCCTTGAACTTCTGGCTTCTTGTGAGTGGCAAGAACAATTGTTTAGGAGGAACTGCTGAGGTCTGTAAGTGGTGTTCCTTTTCAATGTTCGCTTGTCTAGGCATGGGAACTTGCTGTTAAATATAGCAATGAAAATACAGTACTTTGATAAGTTTTCTATAATACACAAATGTCTAATTCATATAGTAACATGAATACATTATATGTGTGTCCTCAGTCTAGCATATTATTCTCTCATGTAGATGCTTAGAATAAAATGACAGTTGGTCAAGGTATTTGTTTTTATGTCATGTCTAACGTAGGATGCTACAGTGAAGGAGGTAAAACACATAAGATACACATACATTTTACTAATGTGTAATAGTTTTGAAGGAAAGAACAAAAGAGTAAAATAAGTGTTGAATAACACTATATTGAGAAAGTAATGCTATATTTTCCTGTGAAATAACATTAACCTAAAGCTTGAAGCTTAGAAAAAATTCTTACAGAATAAGTAGTTTCACAAAGGAATATCTATGTAGACATAGGTCATTTTAAAATTATTTGAGAACATTTTATATTTTCTATGTACTTTTAATGTCTCCAGAAATTTTAATAAGGTTTTGTAAAATCCTATAAAGCTTGTACAAGGAAATTAAAATTAGTTTAATATCTTTTGTAAAAAAGAACAGTATAAATTAGTATTTTCAGAATAAGAAAAGCTATTTCTTTTGCTAGTCTTTTATTACCAAAATTATAATGTGATTCTCAAAATATAAATATTAAAAATTCAAATGATTGTACAATAAATGAACAAAAACTTTTTGAAAATATTGATACATTTCACATTAGATTAAAATTCTCTTTGGGCATACCTCCAACCTAGGAACATCGCTTCTTTGTCTGGTATAACACATTTTTATTATGAATTTTATGTTTATATTTTATAAATATATGATTTCAAAGTATAAAACCTGGCATATTTCAAATTATAATTATTGACATTGTCATACTATGTTTTAGAGACTGATCTTGAAATCATTCTCTTTCCACTTTCACTACTCATGTATCTGGAATTATATGTGTGTGCCGCTATGTTTAGTTTAAATTATGGTTATAGACATATCTTATTTTGAATGTCTGAGCACATGATTTCTTGGAACACTTTATTTTGTATATATATATGTTTCTATTATTCGACCAAAATATCTTAGGTATGCAAAGCAAATAGGAGCACATTTGTAAAAAAAAAAAAAAAAAAAAACAAAAAAAAATTCTACACAAAAATCTATAACACAGTCATTAGAAAGTGTTAAGACATTATTTTAATAATTGTTAATCTATTAACAAAAATTATATGGATGTATATTTTAGTAGAAAATTAAAATTAATAAGTCAGTTATGATTCTAGAATACAAATGAAACAATTAAAATTTGTCACTTACTAAAATAAAAATTGATTATTATAACGTTAAATAAAATGAAAACAGAGATCTTTCAGGAAAGTTCGTAGAAATAATAAATTAAAACTTCCAAAAAAATAAGCTAGGCATGGTGGCACTTGCCTTTAATCCCAGCACTGGGGAGGCAGAGGTACTAGAAATGCTGTGAGTTCCAGGCCATCATGATATTAGAGTGAATTCCAGGTCAGCCTGGGCTAGGGTGAGACCTTACCTTGGAAAAAAAAAAAAGGCTATAATTCTTTGGGGGCTGGAGAGATGGCTTAGTGTTTAAGGCATTTGCCTGTGAATCCAAAGAATCCTGGTTCAATTCCCCAGGACACACCTCAGACAGATGCACAGGTTAGTTGGCTCATGCATCTGGAGTTCCTGTGAAGCAGCTAGAAGCCCTAGGGTACCTATACTCTCTCTCTCTATGTGCCTCTTTCTCCTTCTCTCTCTCTTTTTCCAAAATAAATAAATAAAACAAAATAAACTCCCAAAACATACCAAGAGAAAAAAATAATGAAAAATATTGAAATTGAGAACTAGAGACATTCATTTCATAGCAAATTTAATATTTATCCAATAGTATTCATCAAGTAAAGAGACAAAATAAAATATATGAAATTATGACTGTGTTTTGCAAAGCAAGTTAAATCTCTCATTCTAGTTTCAAATGCCATAGGAAGTTCAAATGTCATGTGATTACAATGCTGAAAAGCAAAGTTAAAAGGAAAACTCGTAGAAGTACTAAGGAAATTAACTTAAAGTAATGTGTCAGATAATTTTCTTGTTATAATGACAAAAAATATCTCACCTGAACCAACTTTATGAAAGTATGACTTTATTTCAGTTTATAGTCTTAGGTCACAGTTCTTCCTGGCCAGGAAGTCATGGCCGCACTAAAATGAAACACCTGGTCAGGTTGTGACCATGATCAGGAAGCAGAAAGAGTTGAATACATACTGTCAGCTCATGTTCTCTGTTTCATTCAGTCTGGAACACAGGATGTAGGATGATGAGGCTCAGATGCTGGTGTGTTTTCCCACCTGAACTTCTAATCTAGAAATATTCTGTAAAATATGCCCAGAGATTTTTACCATGGTGATTCTAAGTCCCATGTTTTGGCATGGTTACCTATCGCAATGAGCAATAATAGAGCAATATACAGAATACCATCTAAGTTAAAAAAATGACATTTGGAAGAGATAGGGGCAAGATTTAAAGTTCCAAATATTAGTGTGCTGGAATACCAAAAAATTATTTTAAAAAATGTCACAGAGGATTTACCACCAGAAAACCTTCCTTGCAGAAAGAAGAGGGTCGGGAAAATTAAGACATGGAGAAAAAAATGGGAATTGTGAGTATTAAGAACAAAATATAGTGGCTGGAGAGATGGCTCATCACTTAAAGCCCTTGGCTGCAAAGCTTATTGAGCCAGTTTTGATTCCCCAGTACTCCATGTAAAGACAGATTCACAAAGTAGTTCATGCATCTGGAGTTCACTTGTAGTAGCTGGAAGCTCAGGCACACCCATTCTCTCTCTCATCTCCCTGTCTCTCTTTACTTGCAGATCATTAAATAAATATATAACTGATATAATATACAAATGTTAAGAACAAAATATAATGATATGTATTATTGCAATTTTAATTATGAAACTCATTACTAAAAACATTAAAAAGGAAATAGCTTCATGAACATCAAAAAGAAAGACTGAAAATAATAGCCACTAAATTAATCATATGGACAGGAAAGAATGGAGAGACAAAAACAAAAACAGACAAACTTCTGTAAAGTTTTTTGTAGCATAGGTTAAGTAGCGACCCTTTGAAATAAGACATAATATGTTGTGTGATTGCAGTTATATATAGAAACTAAAAAACATTGTAAAAATAACATAACAGAAAATAGTACTACCATTTAATACAAGTTTATAATTTTTTATTTTGAAAGACTGCTTACTTACTTATTTATTTATTTAAGTGAGAGAGACAAGAGAGAGAGAACAGGAATGCCAGATATATGTGCCAACATGTGCATCTGGCTTATGTGGGCTGTGGAGAATTGAACCTGGGTCCTTTGGCTTCACAGGCAAGCACCTTGGCTACTAATCCATCTCTCCAGCCCACAAGTTTAAAATGTGTGGAAGCATAAAAGATGTCTTAGTTGATGCTAATTTGAAAGCCAGAACTATAATTTAGAGAAAATGCTAATAAGACAGCAAATTAATCTGTAAATACACTTAAATTGCAATGCAGTATGCCACAAAAATGACTAAGTGAAACAGACCTAATAGGTCAACAGTTGATTAAGATGTTAAAGAAATTTTTCATACTTGTCATTGTACCATTACTGGTTTGGAATATTACTTGGCAAGATATGGACAAAAGCTGTACATATACATATCCGAAACCAGTTTTTCTATTTTCAGGAATATAGCCAGAGGGTAAGCGTGCATCCATATATTATAAGTAGTCATAATAGTTAAACATTGGGGTAGTATGTTGAAATATATTCATTAGTTTTAATATTCAAATGTATATTAGAAAGCTACATTGGTCTTAACAACAAGGATGACTATTACAAGTCTATATCTAGTTAAAAAGTAGTCAGATGAAAACAAAAGCTTTTAGGTAGCTTTTCACATAAACTGGCACTACTAATTTGTTGCTTCAGAGGTCAATATTATGATAGTACATTTCAGAAGGAATATCTACTGCATTCTGAGATTCCCGTGGGCGTTTTGCAGTTCTGATAATATACTTCACTCTGGCACAAGTTGTCAGGCTTTCCATGGAAGGAGCACTCTGGCTTATTTTACCAATCCTTCTGTGGGTTCACCTGAGCCCTGACTGATGTGTGAGGGGTAGATTATCTCCTCAGTTCTCATTACTTTCTGAAAAAGAAAACAAACAGATTCTCCAATGGAGAATGAGCTCCTCATAGGTTAAATGGGATAAGTACTGTTAATTGATAGATTTAATGCCTCTTTTGGCCAAAAAAACACTACTGGGGCCTTGTCATTGGAGACCATAATCTTGGTCTCCATAGACTTCTGACTTGGTTTCCAGCTCCAACTATGGGCTCCTTTCCACTAAGTGGATCTTTTAGTCATCCAAAGAGCCATTTGCTATCCACAAACGCTGGGTGCCATTATACATATGTGTACACCTTGTCTGGCTGATTTTTTTGAATAGAAGTGTACCCTGCTTGCTTAGCACGTTGTTCCCTAAAATTTTATTTAGTTTATTTTAAAGTTTAACTTTGAAATGTACAATTCCAATATATGTTATTAGATCTATAATACTGCTGTCATTTATTTACTGCAATTTAATTTATGTTGAGGCCATTTAGTTAGTTTTCATTAATGATCATATTTGGTTTAACTTCTTAAATGTGAGTCCAAAGTGTCTCTTCATTTTACATTTTTCATAGGCTACAGAAAAGGATGTGATGATTCATAAATTTTTGTAGAAATAGATTCACATGCCCATTTGTTTTTAGTTATTTCATTTATAATATTTTCAGTTGTTATTTTTTAATGCTTGAGCCATTTTTAAAAAAGTTATTTATGTTGTATAAATTTTATATTAATTAAATGCATGCTAAAATGAATAGTAAAATCTTGGTGTGGTAGAATATGCCTTTAATCCCAACACTCAGGATTGACATGAGTTTGAGACCAGCATGAGGTAACACAATGAATTCCAGGTTAGTCTGGTGTAGTGTAAGATACTACCTCAAGAAATTAAAAAAAAAAAAAAAAAAAGGTTGGAGAAATGGCTTAGCTCTTAAGATGATTACTTGTGAAGCCTAAGGGCCCAGTATCAATTTGCCTTAATCCACATAAGCCAGATGCACATGGTGGTATATGTATCTGGAGTTCATCTGCAGTGGCTAGAGGCCCTGGGATGCCCATTTTCTCTCTCACTTTTTTCTCTTTCTCTCTCATAAATAAATTAAAATAAAATATCTTAAAAATGAATAGTCAAGAATTATGATGCTTAAAAGACGCTAAAGGGGACTTCCAACCAAGATGGTGACCACCTAGATGCACTGCAGATCCCTGGGAAAGAAAGGCAAGACATTAAGGGTTCACTTGGTCTTTTAGGTGAGAGCAATCTCCAATAGATTGTCAGTGGAAGGGCACAGAGGGGGAAAAACAGGGAATTGCTAATTCCCTTGAGGGCAGGTAGCACACACCTCTCTCCAAACAGCCACCCTACCCACAGTCCCAGATTCAGGAAACTCCTGCAGTTACTCTAGGAAAAGAGGCCCAGGCCAACATAGTTCCACTTGCCTCACTGCACAGGGGCGATCGCCCTGCTATCCCTGCCCACGAGTGACATTGGCCAGGCTATACCTGTTGGCCCACTAGTGTTCAGACTCCTTTGATCAATTTGCCCACCAAATAGTGCAGTGGTGCCAATTGATCCCTGAGTTTGGAAGCTTAGACTGCTTCGTCCACTTGCTCACTTACTGCTCTGGCCTCCACACCTTCACGTGAGCCCAGGCCCATAGCAATTGCTGAGACTGTGTCTGTCATTTGAGCCAGCTCAGGTACCATCCCCTACCTGTCTGCCTGGCTGGTGATCTGCCATTATCCTGTTGCAAGGGAGCTCAGACTGCTTCTGGGTCCCAGTGTTCTACCACACCAGAATTTGGGATGCTTCAGAGCTTGGTGACTCAGTGTCCCTCCTAGCATGAACACAGGCAGCTTTGGTGAAATACCTCATGAGAGCTCAGACAACTCTGGTGCTCTGGCCAAGCAGGTGCTCAGGCAGCTTTGGAAAGTGAAAGCCAAAGCTCAGTCTGCTTAGCAACTGCCTCAGGCCTGCCTCAAGTTCATGTTGTGATTGAGCCCAGGCTGATCCACCCAGCTACATGCCCATACACTGTGATGAGCAGACCACAGCACAAAAGAAATAACACGAAAAATCAAATGCAAGAAAATCCAGTTAGATCACCCAGTCCTACAATGAACATCTCTAATCATAACATAGAAGAGCTTGGCATGGTGGCACATGCCTTTAATCTCAGAACTCGGAAAGCAGAGGTAGTTGGATTGGCATGAGTTTGAGGTGACCCTGAGACTTGATAGTGAATTCCAGTTCACCCTGGGCTAGAGTGAGACCCTTCCTCAAAAAAACAAAAAACAAAAACAAAACCAAACAAAAAATAGAAGAGTTGTTAGGATCAGAACACCAAAATGAAGCTATGAGCTATGATCAATGCAACACTGACCAAGCTACTAGTAGAACTTGCAGAAAAGCAACAAAGGACTGATAATCGTGGGGAAGCTGCCATCAGTAGACTAGACCTAATAGATAAGAAAATGGAAGGAATTCAAAGAAAGTTAAGAGATTTGAGGGAGAGTGAAAACAAAAACAAAAAGGAACATCAAAAATCAGCTGACCATGCTAGATGAAGACATAAATAAATGCAAAGATGAATTCCAAGAAGCATCAAAAAAAATCAGAAAATGATGTGAAAAGGGAGCTTGACAGAGGGATGGAAATTATACATAGAAAAGTAGTAGAAAATGCAAACCTAATTGAAGTCCAAACTCTCTAGAAGCTCCCAATAATAGAGTCAGCCATGTGGAGGATAAAAACTCTGATCTAGAAGACAAAATGGAAGAAACAGTTTGAGAATTCAAAAACTTCAGAAAGTTCAAAAGTTTCTGTCAACAGAACATGAAGGAATTGTGGGACACACTTAAAAGTCCTAATATCAGGATCACTGGAATACCAGAAGGAGAAGAAATTCAGACCAAAGGCACGGAGAACTTATTTAACAAAATAATTAAAGAAAACGCCCCCAGTCTCTTAAAAGAAAAGCCCATAAAAATATTAGAAGCCAACAGAACTCCAGACAAACTGGACCAAAGGAGAAACTGTCCAACACATATTGTCATTAAGACTATAAACATTGTCACCAAAGAGAAAATCCTAAAAGCAGCTAGGGAAAAACAGCACACCACTTTTAAAGGTAACCACATAAGAATAACTCCAGACTTCTCAATGGAAACCCTGAAAGCTAGAAGGGCCTGGAATGAAACACTGCAAAGTCTAAGAACCTAAGGCTTACAACCCAAACTACTCTTCCCAGCAAAAGTATCCCTCATAATAGATGGTGAAAGAAAAACTTTCCATGACAAAACTGACCTTTACAAATACATGAACGCAAAACCAAACCTACAGAGAGTTCTTCACGAAATGCTCCACAGAGAAGAAACAAATAATCAAACTCAAATGCCTACAAGAAGCAGATAACAATAACCAAACTCAGAGAAAGCATAAAAAACATCAAAGTCCAAACACCAACCCATATGTTACCATCACAATATGGAAGGGATCAAATCAAATCTCACAGTCATTACCCTAAATATTAATGGACTTAATTCACCCATCAAAAGACACAAGCTAACAGGATGGATCAAAAAACTGGATTCCTCAATCAGTTGTCTTCAAGAAACCCACCTCACCACTAAAGACAGTCACCTCCTCAGGGTGAAAGGGTGGAAAAAAATATTCCAAGCAAACATGAATAAGAAACAAGCAGGCTTACCTATCTTAATATTGGATAAAATAGACTTCAAACCAAAAATAATCAAAAAGGCAAAGAAGGCCACTTCTTACTTATCAAGGGAATGATCCATCAAGATGATATTAAAATCATAAATCTGTATGCATCAAACACAAGGACACCACAGTTCATAAACCAAAACTTAATTGACAATAAAACAGAAATAAGCACCAACACCATCATAGTTCAGGACTTCAATACACCATTATCAGTAATAGATCATCCAAACAGAAACTCAACAGGGAAGTAAGAAAGCTCGACAAAACCATAGATCACATAGACCTAAAAGAAATCTACAGAACTTACCATCCCAAATCCACAGACCACACATTCTTCTCAGCAGCCCATGGAACATTCTGTAAAATAGACCAAATACTGCATCCACATATTTAGGAAGATTGACATAATTCCCTCCATGATATCAGACCACAATGCTATATTGCTAGAAATTAACAACAAAAGACCACCAAGAATCCCAACTGCACCTGGAAACTGAACAGCGCACTTTTAAACGACACATGGATAGTGAATGAAATAAAAAAAAAAAAACATGAAATTGCAAAATTTTTAGAATTCAATGACAATGAGAAGACATGGTACCAAAAATTTGGGGACACAATGGAAGCAGTCATCAAGGGAAAATTCATATCATTCAATGCCTTCATAAAAAAGACAGAGAGACCCCAAATCAATAACCTAACCATCCACCTAAAGGCACTGGAAAAACAAGAGAAATCCAATCCAAAGAGCTCCAGAGGAATGAAATAATTAAAATCAGAGCATAAATTAATGAATTGGAAACTAAGAAAACAATTAAGACAATTGACAAAACAAAGAGCTGGTTCTTTGAAAAAATAAGCAAGATTGACAAACACCTGGCCAATTTGATCAAGCAAAAAAAAAAAAAAAAAAAAAAGAGAGAGAGAGAGAGAGAGAGAGAGATGCTTCAAATTAACAAAATTCAAAATGAAAAAGGAGACATCACAACAGACATCAGTGAAATTGGGAGAATCATAAGGACTTATTTCAAAAACCTCTACTCCACAAAACTAGATAAGGTGGAAGAGATGGATAAATTCCTGAATGCCTACCATCTATCAAAGCTAATCTCAAAGCAGATTAATCTCCTCAATGAACCTACCACACTCATGGAGATTGAAAAGTAATAATAATAATAATAAAAAACTCCCCCAAAAGAAGAGACCAGGACCAGATGGGTTCTCAGTTGAATTCTATCAAACCTTCATGGAAGAACTCAAAGCAATCTTCCTCAAACTGTGCCACACAATTGGAGAACAGGGAAAGCTACCCAACTCCTTTCATGAAGCTAGCATCACCCTAATTCCAAAACCAGGCAGAGATGCCACAAGAAACGAAAACTATCGGCCTATTTCCCTGATGAACTGAGATACGAAGATCCTAAACAAAATCGTCACAAATCGAATCCAACAACAAATCAAAAGCATTATCCATGTTGACCAAGTGAGAGTCATCCCTGGAGCACAGGGGTGGTTCAACATATGGAAATCTGTCAATGTAATACACCACATAAACAACGTTAAACACAAAAACCACATGATCATTTCAATAGAGGCAGAAAAGGCCTTTGACAAGATACATCACTTCATGATCAAAACATTGGAGAGAATTGGCATGGTTGGTTCATATCTTAACATAATAAATGCAATATACAAAGCTCCAAAGGCCCAAATAATACTTAATGGAGAGAGACTGGGAGAATTCCCATTGAGATCAGGAACAAGATAGGTTTCCCCATTCTCACCTCTGCTTTCAATATTGTACTGGAAGTCCCAATCAATAAGACAGGAGGAGGAAATAAAAGGGATACAATTTGGAAAGGAAGAAGTTAAGTTAGCTCTATTCAGTGATGACAGGATAGTATATTTAAGAGACCCGAGAGACTACAGCCCAAAACTCCTAAAGGTGACTAACTCTATAGCAATGTAGCAGGATACAAAATCAATGCACAAAAAACAGTAGACTTTCTATATGCAAAGTATAATGATACAGAGAAGGAAATAAGGGACATGGTCCCATTTTCAATAGCAAGGAAAAAACTAAAATACCTTGTAATAACATAAACCAAAGAAGTGAAAGATCTATACAATGAAACATAAAAACACCCAAAAAAGAAATTGAGGAGAACTTGAGAAAATGGCAAGACCTCCCATGCTTCTGGATAGGCATAATTAACATTGTGAAGTTGGCAATCCTACCAAAGACAATATACAGATTTAATGCAATTCCAATAAAAGTCCCTACAGTGTTCTTCACAGAGATAGAAAAAATGATCTCAAATTTCATATGAAAGGCAGAAGGCCTCGTATATCCAAACATATCCTAAGTAATAGAAATACTTCTGGAGGCATCACTCTACCTGATCTAAAGCTATATTACAAAGCCATATTAATAAAAACAGAGTGATACTGACATAAAAACAGGAGTATAGACCAATGGAAGAGAGTTGAGGACCCAGACTTTGGGTCAAGCAACTATAGCTACTTGATATTTGACAAAGGCCCTCATAATATAGGCTGGAAAAAAGACAACAGCATCTTCAACAAATGGTGCTGGACAAACTGGATAACCATATGCAGTACATTGAAACTTGATTCACACATTTTGCCATGCATTACACTCAAGTCCAAATGGATCAAAGACCTCAACAAAAGACCAGAAACTCAGCTACTACTGGAAGAACATATATGAAGAACTTTCCGTGACATAGAAATGGAACAAACAAAAAAGTAGCTTATGATCTTAAACAGTCACTAAACCAATGGGATTACATGAAGATGAAGAGTTTCTTTACAGACAAGCATACAATAAGCAAAGCCAATAGATTACCCAGAGAATGGGAGAAAATATTTGCTGGTTATCCAACTGACAGAAGCCTAAAGTATAGAATCTACAAAGAACTCAAAAATCTAAACAGAACAACGTCAAACACCCTACTCACAAAATGGGGCAAAGAGCTGAACAGGCAGTTCACAGAGGAAGAAATACAAATTTCAAACACACAATTAAGAAAATGTTCATCATCCATAATCATCTGGGAAATGCAAATTAAAACAACTATGAGATTCTACCTTACCCAAATAATGATAGCAAACATCAAAAAATCAAATGAAAATAAATGCTGGCGAGGCTGTGCTGAAGTAGGAACACTCATCCACTTTTGGTGGGATTGTAAAATGGTACAACTCCTGAAAGAGCTGGCTATAGAGATACCAACAGATCCAGTTATTCTCTTACTGGGCATCTACCCTAAAACTTTCAAACCAAAGGCCAGATAGATTGGCTCAACCATTTTTGTAGCAGCTCAATTTGTAATAGCTAAGAGGTGGAATCAACCCAGATGCCCATCACTAGAAGAATGGATAACTAAGACGTGGTATATCTACACACTGGAATTCTATACAGCAGTAAGAAAAAAATGACACAATGAAATTTGAGGAAAAATGGTTGAACCTGGAACAGATCCTTCTCAGTGAACTTATCCAATCACAGAAAAAATCACCACATAGCCTCACTTATCTACAGCACCTTACCTGAATCTACCTAAGATACCTTACATACCCAGCAAGTTTCTCATGTACTAGACAATAGGATGGGTGGAGAGGTAGGGGAGGACAATGGAGGGGGTGAGAAACACAAATCTAGGCCCAAACAGCAATGGTACCATAAAATTCTACATCCTAAAAGGCAGACCAAATGGCTGAACCTTCACCAGGTGCTTAGAGCAAACACATGAGCCACATTAAAATGGAGAGTGTATGATGAAAACTGACCTTTTCTACAGCTTCTCTCTCTCTCTCTCTCTGTCTCTCTTTCTCTCTCCTCTCTAACCCTTTTATATTAGTTATCCTTTTCTTCCTTTTCTTAGTGGCCACTGACCTGTAATTCCAAGTACCAGAAGGTGGCAATCATCCACAATGAGCTTTTTATCAGACAGACCTACAAGATTTTCTAAAAGAAAGACAGATTTCTGTCTGAGTACTTGATGACCCACCAAAGGTTAGTGGTAAGATCCTACTGCTGAAGACACCATATGTAGTTGACATGTAAAATGGAATGGCATGGCTGGAAGCTGGAAGAGAGTCAGTCCACAGACAGTTAGCACATCTAGTGCCAAAAGGTGCTACATGGGTGAGTGGGGAAAATTACCAATATCTGTCCAAGCAACTCATGGCCTAACCCACTTAGCAGTAAATAACCTGATGTGATGCCTGCACAAGTGCAAAAATGGTGCACAGCCATGGTGGGAAACCAACTGATCTTGATTCAGCTAACTGATCCCCTCAGTGGTAAGAGACCCATAGCTGCAGCTGGGAAACAAGTCAGAACCATATCCAAACATAAGCCCACTCTCCAGTATCAGGCTACCACCAGTCATGGACTAAAAGAGGGCCTACACCTATTAAATTCTCTATAAAAAAATGTAACAGCATTTGTCCTGGTGTTAACATACTCTCCGTTGCAGAATCTGCTTCTCTTTTTCAGGTACATGTAGATCCTAAGGAGAGAGCCACCCCATCATACCCCAAAAGGGCTCTGGCTGAAACTAAGAAAAATTGCTGAAACAAGCAAGGGTGCTGTTTTCTTGGTGAACCAGGTACCAACACAAGGGTGAAGGAGATCAACACAGAGAAAAATCAACTCCTACCAAATCAGAGATCCAGACCCAGAGGCCCCCAACACCTCATCACTGAAGCTGACAAAAATAAACCCAACATGGCTCAGGGAAATTTTGTGGAAGAGGGGGTGGAAAGAATGTCATAGCCACATTTTGGGTCATGATATGCAGAGACATTTCTCCTACCCGTAACTGTAGGCTAACTCCAGAATGCGTGACCCATATACCTCAACAAGGAAGGGCCAAGGGGAGGAGTAGGTCATGGATGAACCTAATAATGGTATCAAATTGACTGTATTTTCTGAGTTCAAAACTAATTAATAAAAAATAATTTAAAAAACAATGCTAAAAGTACATTAATTAATTGTATATTTCTTCAGTTCCTGAAGTATGAATAAGCTTTATTGTTTTTTTTTTGTTACTATAAAGATGACAAGTATACTAATGAAGTTAGTGATCACGATACAGAGATCACAAATAACAAGTTTTTAACTACACTTATATTAGTTAAAACATAAATGAAGTGTAACGATAAACTAGAGCAAATTGATCTAGGTATAGTAGGTTATTCATCATGTAATATTGATGAAAAAATCATTCACACCAAATTGAAGAAATAAAATATACTTCCAATAGTATCTATGACATTGATGCATGTATTCTTATATGTACAATTAACTCATGGATATTATACTCTTATTTTAGGATCCCTCTTGGCAATGTTATGCCATAAGCAGGAATTATAATAGGCATCACCTTCACAGCAACCTCAGTGCTCCTAAAGAAATCAGTTCTCTTTTTTCCTTTACAATCCTGAGTGGGTATTCCTCTGACTCAAATGTACATCCACAGTAGGAAATATACTACTAGGTATAATATGAAGTATGGGAATACTTTTTCATCCTACACTTTCAAAATGAATACTTACTATATTTTAAAAATTAAACATGTGGTACTTTTTCATGATGAACTATAATTCAACATACTTTCTTTATAGTGGATGTTGCTTATGTGATACAAAAAAAAAAGTGTTTACCAACATTAAGTACAAATCAAGTCATATTGACACATGAACACATTTTTTTTTATTGATCTGTTTTTGCTACACTAAGTCCCAGATGAGGGCCATTTTAACTGTACCATTATGAAGTGACAGAAGTTCACTTTTTCTCTATGGTGGTTTTCTGTCAGATGCTCATGTCTTTCTATCAGGTATCAGAATCATTGCTGGTGCTGTGCTTCCTCAGTGGGTAAGGCACTGTATATACATAGCTTGCTATACTGAAAATATTTGCTGTATCACAAGGATATGATAGTAGTAAAACAATGCACTTAGAGTAAATTTCAAAATATGAACATTCAGTAGAAACAATGAAAAACCATTTTCTTTAAATTCCTTTGAGGACTACAAAAGTAAGGGAGATTTGTAGGGCTAAGCATTAATCTGGAGAAGTGATGTTCTGAGTTGTAAGTCAACATTTCACAATGCTGTGGAAATCAAATGGGATTCAAACCCTTGTCTGATTCTGGGTCCAATTCATATGTCAAAGCCTCCTGAAGTGTCAGACTGCAGCTATATTAGTGCTGACACCACACTCTTAGTAGCTTTATCCTAGTTCCTTATGTAGATTTCTGACCTCTCTTTTTTGAGTAAACAATTTACCCAATGATTAGCCTCTCCTGTGTTGCTTCAGAAGAACACAAGCTAAGAAATACATCATACTCTGCATTTTATAAAGTAAATACTAGAAAAATCCTAAAGGACACAGAAGGGAAATGGTACATGCTTTAAAAAGGGCATCATGGAAAATGGCAGCTAGTACATCATTAAAAAATATATAAAATATTCAGAATTGTTCCAAAATCTTAAAAGAAAACAATTGACATACATTTCTATATACTACCTTTTTCCTTCTTTATGATACATTGGGGTGTGTGTGTGTGTGTGTGTGTGTGTGTGTAAGTCAAAAGATCATCTTTAGGGTCACTCCTTTTGTTCAATGATGTCAAAGAAAGGCTAACTAGCTCATAAGCTTCTGGCATTCTCCTATCTTCAACTCTCCCCTCTCTACAGAATGTCTAGGTTTATAGAAGCTCTATATACTCTGCTTTTGCTGGGATTTTGAGATCTGAACTCAAACACTCAGATCAGCTTGCTTTTACTGAATCATTTCCCAATCCCACTTTTTCCCTTTTTTGTGTGAAAATTAGCTACATATATTTTGACAGTGAAAAATATTTTCAATAACAAAATAATTTGTCCTTTGCAAATTGACAATATTATTCCAATGTGAAGGGACAGTAGTATAAGAATCCTAAAGAAAATGTGTACTATGCCCACTGTATAGTCATGCATCAAACATGAAAAAACAATGTCACCTGATTAGCACAATCAACTTCTTATTTGGATATTTCAGTAAAGGTTCCCCCTGTTAGAATGCAAAACAACATGGTTTTAATAAAAATTCTGGTTGGGCATGGTCATGCAGACCATAATTGTGAGGCAGAGGTAGAGAATTGCCATGAGTCTGAGGATAGCCTGAGCTACATTGTAAGGCCCAGGCCAATGAGAGACACATAGAAAGACTTATTATCAAAATAAATAAATAACTTTTAAAGAGTTATTGGTAGATTTTTCAATACTGTAGTTATCAATTCAAAATTACAGTGAAAAACTATTTCTTCAACCAAAGAACATTTACAAAATGTGGCTAGTTTTAATCATCTCATTATTAGAATATGAACAAGACAGCAAGAATGCCACTTCCACTTCTATCTATGCACATATGAGAAAAGCACTGTGAAATATAGCAGATAAAAGTGAATAGTTGTAGCACTGCTGAAACAAAAAAATGCAAACAACAAACCATAGCACCATATGGTCTTCAAAAATTTTGGACAATGGGTACAACTCTCTCTACATAGCATTCTCAACTAGGAGGTGAAACGGGCTTTTAAGGGTTCAGGAAAGTACTTGAACCCTGTGGTGGTTTGATTCAAGCCCCCATAAACTTAGGTATTCTGAATGCTAGGTTCCCAGCTGATAGAACTTTTGGAATTAATGCCTCCTGGAGGCAGTGTATTGTTGGAGAGCTTTTGGGTGTTATAGCCATCTCCCCCTTGCTAGTGTTTAGCAAAATGTTTTCCACCTGATTTTGGAAAAGGGGTGACATCCACCTTCTGCTCATATCACACTTTTTCCTGTCATCATGGAACTTCCCCTCAAGTCTATAAGCCAAAATAAATCCTTTTTTTTTTTTTTTCCTCCATAGGCTGCTCTTGGTCAGATGATTTCTATCAGAAATGCAAACCTGACAGCATCTGTAAAGTTGGCACAAAGAGTGAGGTTGCTGCAATATGCTTGTCTGTGTGACTTTGGCCTTTTGGAGCTGATTTTCAAGAGTAATGTGGAAGGATTTGAATCCTTGGCCTAATGTACTGCTGTAAATAAGGCTTGATGGACTATTCTCGCTAGAATTGAAAGCCTTGAATGCAGTAAAAACTAAAGACTGTAAGGTTTGACTTATGCAGGTAAAAAAGAGCTTTGCCAGGACTGGGCTAGAACCGGTTTGTGTGAGAGACTTTTGCAGGGTTGAATTGCATAGAAATTGACTGGTATAAGCAGAGGTGTATGGAAAAGAAAAAAATGAAATCTTTGGGCTTATTTAGCTGTAATTGTGTGAGAGATTACAACCATTGAGATTGAGCCAGCTGACTTGCATTTGGTCAACAGAAAGAATGCAATCTTTCAAAGAGGCCTGAATGCTGAAGGAGTGTTATGTTCTTCAAAGACTGTTTTATTTCCCCTTGGATTAAAAATTGGAACCTCAATTGGTATTATGGAGTATAAGAAGGAAAGAGAGGGTCATTGAATTTGCATCACAATCTTATGTTTTGGAAATGACCAGGGGCAGTGAGAAGCAAGATTGCTGGATCCCTGCATGGAGACCTAATGGACTCATGAGGCTGGACCATGGGTTGCAGTGGAGATGCAGTGGAGATGTTGGGAACGTGAGATGGCTGCTGAGAAGAGCTGCTGGCCCCAGATGAAGTTTTACAAGAATGTGAGTAGCCTAGCTGGAGAGGTGGAATTGGAGCTCCAGAGACTTGTCAGTGGTTAGAATGATCAGACTTGGAGACTTGTCATTGACTAGAGTTGTTGGGCTTGGAGCTACCTAGTTTGATGTTTGTCCTATTTAAATATTGTAATGGTTGAACGTTTCTTTGCTATGCCCAATGCCATCTTTTGCAGTATGAATATTTATTCTGCGTCATCATGGGGTAGTGGATGATATTTTGTTGTTATGGTTCAGTTAAAAGACCTTGGATTATGAAAGTGGTTGAACATCATTGGAATTGATAAAAACTAGAGGACCTTTAAAAATAGAGTGAATACATTGCATTTTACATAATGTGTGGTTATCAATTTGTGGGGGCAGGGACAGAATGTGGTAGTTTGATTAGGTGTCCCCCATAAACTTAGCTATTCTGAATGCTAGATTCCAGTCTGATGGAGATATGGGAATTAACACCTCCTGGAAACAGTGTATTGTTGGAAAGTTTGGGGTGTTATAGCCAGCTGTTCCTTGCTAATGTGTGCATACTCTCCTGTTGCTATTGTTCACCTGTCATTGGAGACAGAGTGATGCCCACCCTATACTCATGCCAGTCATTTTGCCTGCCATCATTGTACCTCCTTTCAGTCTGTAAACTAAAATAATCCCCCTCCCAAGCTGCGCTTGATCAGGTGATTTCTGCCAGCCTTTCAAACCTGACTGCATCAAACACCAAACCCTAAGTTCTCATTTTCATTTAACCAAAAAATTGGGCAAACCAACCTGAGAAGGATAATTATTAAATTATCATATTCATTGAGGGGCATACAGAACCAAGGGTAGGAAAATGAATAAACACATGTTGCCTGAGAGTCCATGTGGTTGGCCTGGAAAACCCATAAAAAGAATTAGAAAGGAATAGAAAGGATGTAAAAAGAACTGTTGCCATGTGGAAGGAATGAGGGGGTAAAGAGCCCATGAGGACGTATGGGTCAGTGGGATCTCCCCTCATCTCAGCCCAGTCATGCTGAAAGGATAGGGAATTAACCTAAACCTGGGGGTTCATGAGTGATAAATGGGCCATGAAGAGTGGTTTTTCTCCCCTGGTAAATGTATTTAGATCCTTATGATGTTGGGCCCAACCTTCTGGCTCATAGGCCAGAGAGACAGTAATTGATTTAGGATAGAGACTGTCTCAGGAAGAGGCTAACCATGATGCCAAGTTCTGGAGGCTGAACTTGACCAACCAAAATGTTAAGATTAAATTCTAGGAAGGAAGGCCTCCCTCTCAGGAGGGTCCTTGGTTGTTTGTGGAGAAACATATCTAGGTAAGAGATAAGGAGTCAGATCATCTTTTGATTTATAAGAAGTGCAGATTGCAGAGGACACACATTTCTTCCTTTATTTTCAGGGGCCCAGTCACCTAATTGCCTAACAGAGCTACCTGACTACCTCTCAGAAGGATCATGTTATCTGCTGATATAATGTATCATTAAGATATTTTAATGTACTACTTTACATAGCACAAACTCCCTAAAAATTATAAGAGTGGAATAAACCATATTTTTGGTACAGAACAGAGATTCAAGTTCAGTGAGTTTGCAGCAGTCAGGATGAAAGGTGTCTGCTTCTTGAAGTTATGTAGGTCATACTATAAAATGGCCTGAGATTTGTATACATTGTGTGATATGCTAGACCACACAAATATCTACCTTAGAACTAAATAGAACAACGGTAAGAAGATATAGATAGAAAATCCCTATAATTTTTAACATTAAACAACACAAATTTATATACATCATAGACAAAGTGAGAAATAAAACACTGACAATTTATAAGCAAAATAATAGGTGCCATAAAATATATTCGATATAATTGTTGACACTATAAGGCCAGTAGAAAGTCTGGTGCTAGAATATAGGGGTACCAAAAGAAATTATTTTAAATGAAATAATATTGCTTTGCATATACTGTCACATAGTGCAGTCCATTACATTTAACTAAGGCCCATTGCAACATGGTAGAACTTAAACTAGCAGTTATACATTGTACATATTTGAAGTTCTCTGCCAACGATCTAACAAACTGTCTTATAAAATATGTTGTTCCTTTGGCTATTTATTAACCAATTACAAATATATTTTAAGTATCTTGAGGATTATGAATATATTAACCCTCTCTCTCTCTCTCTCTCCCTCCCACCCCCTAGAACTCTTCAACTCTTAGGTCACAAATGCATTGGCCATTTCACATCTACAAGAGAGTATTCCAAAGCACTCCTCTCCATTCTATGATTCCCTTCTTCTTCTTTTTTTTTTTTTTAATTTAATTTATTAGTCTTCTTATCAGCAAATACAGACAGTTTGGTACCATTGTTTAGGCTCATCCATGACCTACCCTCTACCAATGGCCCCTCCTTGTTGATGTAAATGGGTCGTGCATTGTGGAGTTAGCCCACAGTTATTGGTATGATAAATGTCTCTGCA